>NW_027437191.1:6651406-7376406 GCF_033239565.1 Halichoeres trimaculatus | reverse complement strand
ACATATTTCATGTAATTTCAGCCAAACTGAAAATTTGATTTTTGGCTCCAAATTTCAGGTCCCGACCTTACGTTCTGAGCTCAATGTGGTAAAACCCGAAACAGAGGTTTTAGCCCTCAGACTTGATTCAGGATGCATTTTTCTCACCTGGGATGGCATGGGCTTCCACGGGGGACACATATTTCATGTAATTTCAGCCAAACTGAAAATTTGATTTTTTTGCTCCAAATTTCAGGTCCGGACCTTACGTTCTGAGCTCAATGTGGTAAAACCCGTTACAGAGGTTTTAGCACTCAGACTTGATTCAGGATGCATTTTTCTCACCTGGGATGGCATGGGCTTCCAGGGGGGACACATATTTCATGTAATTTCAGCCAAACTGAAAATTAGACTTTTTGCTCCAAATTTCAGGTCCGGACCTTACGTTCTGAGCTTAATGTGGTAAAACCTGTTACAGAGGTTTTAGCCCTCAGACTTGATTCAGGATGCATTTTTCTCACCTGGGATGGCATGGGCTTCCACGGGGGACACATATTACATGTTATTTCAGCCAAACTGAAAATTAGATTTTTGGCTCCAAATTTCAGGTCCCGACCTTACGTTCTGAGCTAAATGTGGTAAAACCCGAAACAGAGGTTTTAGCCCTCAGACTTGATTCAGGATGCATTTTTCTCACCTGGGATGGCATGGGCTTCCACGGGGGACACATATTTCATGTAATTTCAGCCAAACTGAAAATTTGATTTTTTTGCTCCAAATTTCAGGTCCGGACCTTACGTTCTGAGCTCAATGTGGTAAAACCCGTTACAGAGGTTTTAGCACTCAGACTTGATTCAGGATGCATTTTTCTCACCTGGGATAGCATGAGCTTCCACAGGGGACACGTATTTCATGTTATTTCAGCCAAACTGAAAATTTGATTTTTTGCTCCAAATTTCAGGTCCGGACCTTACGTTCTGAGCTCAATGTGGTAAAACCCGAAACAGAGGTTTTAGCCCTCAGACTTGATTCAGGATGCATTTTTCTCACCTGGGATGGCATGAGCTTCCACAGGGGACACGTATTTCATGTTATTTCAGCCCAACTGAAAATTTGATTTTTTGCTCCAAATTTCAGGTCCCGACCTTACGTTCTGAGCTCAATGTGGTAAAACCCGAAACAGAGGTTTTATCCCTCAGACTTGATTCAGGATGCATTTTTCTCACCTGGGATGGCATGGGCTTCCACGGGGGACACATATTTCATGTAATTTCAGCCAAACTGAAAATTTGATTTTTGGCTCCAAATTTCAGGTCCCGACCTTACGTTCTGAGCTCAATGTGGTAAAACCCGAAACAGAGGTTTTATCCCTCAGACTTGATTCAGGATGCATTTTTCTCACCTGGGATGAAATGGGCTTCCACGGGGGACACATATTTCATGTTATTTCAGCCAAACTGAAAATTAGATTTTTTGCTCCAAATTTCAGGTCCAGACCTTACGTTCTGAGCTCAATGTGGTAAAACCTGTTACAGAGGTTTTATCCCTCAGACTTGATTCAGGATGCATTTTTCTCACCTGGGATGGCATGGGCTTCCACGGGGGACACATATTTCATGTAATTTCAGCCAAACTGAAAATTTGATTTTTGGCTCCAAATTTCAGGTCCGGACCTTACGTTCTGAGCTCAATGTGGTAAAACCTGTTACAGAGGTTTTATCCCTCAGACTTGATTCAGGATGCATTTTTCTCACCTGGGATGGCATGGGCTTCCACGGGGGACACATATTTCATGTTATTTCAGCCAAACTGAAAATTTGATTTTTTGCTCCAAATTTCAGGTCCGGACCTTACGTTCTGAGCTTAATGTGGTAAAACCTGTTACAGAGGTTTTATCCCTCAGACTTGATTCAGGATGCATTTTTCTCACCTGGGATGGCATGGGCTTCCACAGGGGACACATATTTCATGTTATTTGAGCCAAACTGAAAATTTGATTTTTGGCTCCAAATTTCAGGTCCCGACCTTACGTTCTGAGCTACATGTGGTAAAACCCGTTACAGAGGTTTTAGCACTCAGACTTGATTCAGGATGCATTTTTCTCACCTGGGATGGCATGGGCTTCCACGGGGGACACATATTTCATGTTATTTCAGCCAAACTGAAAATTTGATTTTTGGCTCCAAATTTCAGGTCCCGACCTTACGTTCTGAGCTCAATGTGTTAAAACCTGTTACAGAGGTTTTAGCACTCAGACTTGATTCAGGATGCATTTTTCTCACCTGGGATGGCATGGGCTTCCACGGGGGACACATATTTCATGTTATTTCAGCCAAACTGAAAATTTGATTTTTGGCTCCAAATTTCAGGTCCCGACCTTACGTTCTGAGCTCAATGTGGTAAAACCCGAAACAGAGGTTTTATCCCTCAGACTTGATTCAGGATGCATTTTTCTCACCTGGGATGAAATGGGCTTCCACGGGGGACACATATTTCATGTAATTTCAGCCAAACTGAAAATTTGATTTTTTTGCTCCAAATTTCAGGTCCGGACCTTACGTTCTGAGCTCAATGTGGTAAAACCTGTTACAGAGGTTTTATCCCTCAGACTTGATTCAGGATGCATTTTTCTCACCTGGGATGAAATGGGCTTCCACGGGGGACACATATTTCATGTTATTTCAGCCAAACTGAAAATTTGATTTTTTTGCTCCAAACTTCAGGACGGACCTTACGTTCTGAGCTCAATGTGGTAAAACCTGTTACAGAGGTTTTAGCACTCAGACTTGATTCAGGATGCATTTTTCTCACCTGGGATGGCATGGGCTTCCACGGGGGACACATATTTCATGTTATTTCAGCCAAACTGAAAATTTGATTTTTGGCTCCAAATTTCAGGTCCCGACCTTACGTTCTGAGCTCAATGTGTTAAAACCTGTTACAGAGGTTTTAGCACTCAGACTTGATTCAGGATGCATTTTTCTCACCTGGGATGGCATGGGCTTCCACGGGGGACACATATTTCATGTTATTTCAGCCAAACTGAAAATTTGATTTTTGGCTCCAAATTTCAGGTCCCGACCTTACGTTCTGAGCTCAATGTGGTAAAACCCGAAACAGAGGTTTTAGCCCTCAGACTTGATTCAGGATGCATTTTTCTCACCTGGGATGAAATGGGCTTCCACGGGGGACACATATTTCATGTAATTTCAGCCAAACTGAAAATTTGATTTTTTTGCTCCAAATTTCAGGTCCGGACCTTACGTTCTGAGCTCAATGTGGTAAAACCTGTTACAGAGGTTTTATCCCTCAGACTTGATTCAGGATGCATTTTTCTCACCTGGGATGAAATGGGCTTCCACGGGGGACACATATTTCATGTTATTTCAGCCAAACTGAAAATTTGATTTTTTTGCTCCAAACTTCAGGACGGACCTTACGTTCTGAGCTCAATGTGGTAAAACCTGTTACAGAGGTTTTGGCCCTCAGACTTGATTCAGGATGCATTTTTCTCACCTGGGATGGCATGGGCTTCCACGGGGGACACATATTTCATGTTATTTCAGCCAAACTGAAAATTTGATTTTTGGCTCCAAATTTCAGGGATGGACCTTACGTTCTGAGCTCAATGTGGTAAAACCCGAAACAGAGGTTTTATCCCTCAGACTTGATTCAGGATGCATTTTTCTCACCTGGGATGGCATGAGCTTCCACAGGGGACACGTATTTCATGTTATTTCAGCCCAACTGAAAATTTGATTTTTTGCTCCAAATTTCAGGTCCCGACCTTACGTTCTGAGCTCAATGTGGTAAAACCCGTTACAGAGGTTTTAGCCCTCAGACTTGATTCAGGATGTTTTTTTCTCACCTGGGATGGCATGGGCTTCCACGGGGGACACATATTTCATGTTATTTCAGCCAAACTGAAAATTTGATTTTTTTGCTCCAAATTTCAGGTCCGGACCTTACGTTCTGAGCTCAATGTGGTAAAACACATTACAGAGGTTTTATCCCTCAGACTTGATTCAGGATGCATTTTTCTCACCTGGGATGGCATGGGCTTCCACGGGGGACACATATTTCATGTAATTTCAGCCAAACTGAAAATTTGAATTTTGGCTCCAAATTTCAGGTCCGGACCTTACGTTCTGAGCTCAATGTGGTAAAACCTGTTACAGAGGTTTTAGCCCTCAGACTTTATTCAGGATGCATTTTTCTCACCTGGGATGGCATGGGCTTCCACGGGGGACACATATTTCATGTTATTTCAGCCAAACTGAAAATTTGATTTTTTGCTCCAAATTTCAGGTCCGGACCTTACGTTCTGAGCTCAATGTGGTAAAACCCGTTACAGAGGTTTTAGCCCTCAGACTTGATTCAGGATGCATTTTTCTCACCTGGGATGGCATGGGCTTCCACGGGGGACACATATTTCATGTAATTTCAGCCAAACTGAAAATTTTTTTTTTTTCTCCAAATTTCAGGTCCGGACCTTACGTTCTGAGCTCAATGTGGTAAAACCTGTTACAGAGGTTTTAGCCCTCAGACTTTATTCAGGATGCATTTTTCTCACCTGGGATGGCATGGGCTTCCACGGGGGACACATATTTCATGTAATTTCAGCCAAACTGAAAATTTGATATTTGGCTCCAAATTTCAGGTCCCGACCTTACGTTCTGAGCTCAATGTGCTAAAACTTGTTACAGAGGTTTTAGCCCTCAGACTTGATTCAGGATGCATTTTTCTCACCTGGGATGGCATGGGCTTCCACAGGGGACACATATTTCATGTAATTTCAGACAAACTGAAAATTTGAATTTTGGCTCCAAATTTCAGGTCCCGACCTTACGTTCTGAGCTCAATGTGGTAAAACTTGTTACAGAGGTTTTAGCCCTCAGACTTGATTCAGGATGCATTTTTCTCACCTGGGATGGCATGGGCTTCCACGGGGGACACATATTTCATGTTATTTCAGCCAAACTGAAAATTGGATTTTTTGCTCCAAATTTCAGGTCCGGACCTTACGTTCTGAGCTCAATGTGGTAAAACCCGTTACAGAGGTTTTAGCCCTCAGACTTGATTCAGGATGCATTTTTCTCACCTGGGATGGCATGGGCTTCCACGGGGGACACATATTTCATGTTATTTCAGCCAAACTGAAAATTAGAATTTTTGCTCCAAATTTCAGGTCCGGACCTTACGTTCTGAGCTCAATGTGGTAAAACCTGTTACAGAGGTTTTAGCCCTCAGACTTGATTCAGGATGCATTTTTCTCACCTGGGATGGCATGGGCTTCCACGGGGGACACATATTTCATGTTATTTCAGCCAAACTGAAAATTTGATTTTTGGCTCCAAATTTCAGGGATGGACCTTACGTTCTGAGCTCAATGTGGTAAAACCCGAAACAGAGGTTTTAGCCCTCAGACTTGATTCAGGATGCATTTTTCTCACCTGGGATGGCATGAGCTTCCACAGGGGACAAGTATTTCATGTTATTTCAGCCCAACTGAAAATTTGATTTTTTGCTCCAAATTTCAGGTCCCGACCTTACGTTCTGAGCTCAATGTGGTAAAACCCGAAACAGAGGTTTTATCCCTCAGACTTGATTCAGGATGCATTTTTCTCACCTGGGATGGCATGGGCTTCCACGGGGGACACATATTTCATGTAATTTCAGCCAAACTGAAAATTTGATTTTTGGCTCCAAATTTCAGGTCCCGACCTTACGTTCTGAGCTACATGTGGTAAAACCCGTTACAGAGGTTTTAGCACTCAGACTTGATTCAGGATGCATTTTTCTCACCTGGGATGGCATGGGCTTCCACGGGGGACACATATTTCATGTTATTTCAGCCAAACTGAAAATTTGATTTTTGGCTCCAAATTTCAGGTCCCGACCTTACGTTCTGAGCTCAATGTGGTAAAACCTGTTACAGAGGTTTTAGCACTCAGACTTGATTCAGGATGCATTTTTCTCACCTGGGATGGCATGGGCTTCCACGGGGGACACATATTTCATGTTATTTCAGCCAAACTGAAAATTTGATTTTTTGCTCCAAATTTCAGGTCCCGACCTTACTTTCTAAGCTCAATGTGGTAAAACCCGAAACAGAGGTTTTAGCCCTCAGACTTGATTCAGGATGCATTTTTCTCACCTGGGATGAAATGGGCTTCCACGGGGGACACATATTTCATGTTATTTCAGCCAAACTGAAAATTTGATTTTTGGCTCCAAATTTCAGGTCCGGACCTTACGTTCTGAGCTCAATGTGGTAAAACCCGAAACAGAGGTTTTATCCCTCAGACTTGATTCAGGATGCATCTTTCTCACCTGGGATGGCATGGGCTTCCAGGGGGGACACATATTTCATGTAATTTCAGCCAAACTGAAAATTTGATTTTTGGCTCCAAATTTCAGGTCCCGACCTTACGTTCTGAGCTCAATGTGGTAAAACCTGTTACAGAGGTTTTAGCCCTCAGACTTGATTCAGGATGGATTTTTCTCACCTGGGATGGCATGGGCTTCCACGGGGGACACATATTTCATGTTATTTCAGCCAAACTGAAAATTTGATTTTTGGCTCCAAATTTCAGGTCCCGACCTTACGTTCTGAGCTCAATGTGTTAAAACCTGTTACAGAGGTTTTAGCACTCAGACTTGATTCAGGATGCATTTTTCTCACCTGGGATGGCATGGGCTTCCACAGGGGACACATATTTCATGTTATTTCAGCCAAACTGAAAATTTGATTTTTGGCTCCAAATTTCAGGTCCCGACCTTACGTTCTGAGCTCAATGTGGTAAAACCCGTTACAGAGGTTTTAGCACTCAGACTTGATTCAGGATGCATTTTTCTCACCTGGGATTGCACGGGCTTCCACGGGGGACACATATTTCATGTTATTTCAGCCAAACTGAAAATTAGAATTTTTGCTCCAAATTTCAGGTCCGGACCTTACGTTCTGAGCTCAATGTGGTAAAACCTGTTACAGAGGTTTTAGCCCTCAGACTTGATCCAGGATGCATTTTTCTCACCTGGGATGGCATGGGCTTCCACGGGGGACACATATTTCATGTTATTTCAGCCAAACTGAAAATTTGATTTTTGGCTCCAAATTTCAGGTCCCGACCTTACGTTCTGAGCTCAATGTGGTAAAACCTGTTACAGAGGTTTTAGCCCTCAGACTTGATTCAGGATGGATTTTTCTCACCTGGGATGAAATGGGGTTCCACGGGGGACACATATTTCATGTTATTTCAGCCAAACTGAAAATTCGATTTTTTGCTCCAAATTTCAGGTCCCGACCTTACTTTCTGAGCTCAATGTGGTAAAACCCGAAACAGAGGTTTTAGCCCTCAGACTTGATTCAGGATGCATTTTTCTCACCTGGGATGAAATGGGCTTCCACGGGGGACACATATTTCATGTAATTTCAGCCAAACTGAAAATTTGATTTTTGGCTCCAAATTTCAGGTCCGGACCTTACGTTCTGAGCTTAATGTGGTAAAACCTGTTATAGAGGTTTTAGCGCTCAGACTTGATTCAGGATGCATTTTTCTCACCTGGGATGGCATGGGCTTCCACGGGGGACACATATTTCATGTTATTTCAGCCAAACTGAAAATTTGATTTTTGGCTCATAATTTCAGGTCCCGACCTTACGTTCTGAGCTCAATGTGGTAAAACCCGAAACAGAGGTTTTAGCCCTCAGACTTGATTCAGGATGCATTTTTCTCACCTGGGATGAAATGGGCTTCCACGGGGGACACATATTTCATGTTATTTCAGCCAAACTGAAAATTTGATTTTTTTGCTCCAAATTTCAGGTCCGGACCTTACGTTCTGAGCTCAATGTGGTAAAACCTGTTACAGAGGTTTTGGCCCTCAGACTTGATTCAGGATGCATTTTTCTCACCTGGGATGGCATGGGCTTCCACGGGGGACACATATTTCATGTTATTTCAGCCAAACTGAAAATTTGATTTTTGGCTCCAAATTTCAGGGATGGACCTTACGTTCTGAGCTCAATGTGGTAAAACCCGAAACAGAGGTTTTAGCCCTCAGACTTGATTCAGGATGCATTTTTCTCACCTGGGATGGCATGAGCTTCCACAGGGGACAAGTATTTCATGTTATTTCAGCCCAACTGAAAATTTGATTTTTTGCTCCAAATTTCAGGTCCCGACCTTACGTTCTGAGCTCAATGTGGTAAAACCCGAAACAGAGGTTTTATCCCTCAGACTTGATTCAGGATGCATTTTTCTCACCTGGGATGGCATGGGCTTCCACGGGGGACACATATTTCATGTAATTTCAGCCAAACTGAAAATTTGATTTTTGGCTCCAAATTTCAGGTCCCGACCTTACGTTCTGAGCTACATGTGGTAAAACCCGTTACAGAGGTTTTAGCACTCAGACTTGATTCAGGATGCATTTTTCTCACCTGGGATGGCATGGGCTTCCACGGGGGACACATATTTCATGTTATTTCAGCCAAACTGAAAATTTGATTTTTGGCTCCAAATTTCAGGTCCCGACCTTACGTTCTGAGCTCAATGTGTTAAAACCTGTTACAGAGGTTTTAGCACTCAGACTTGATTCAGGATGCATTTTTCTCACCTGGGATGGCATGGGCTTCCACGGGGGACACATATTTCATGTTATTTCAGCCAAACTGAAAATTTGATTTTTGGCTCCAAATTTCAGGTCCCGACCTTACGTTCTGAGCTCAATGTGGTAAAACCCGAAACAGAGGTTTTATCCCTCAGACTTGATTCAGGATGCATTTTTCTCACCTGGGATGGCATGGGCTTCCACGGGGGACACATATTTCATGTAATTTCAGCCGAACTGAAAATTAGAATTTTTGCTCCAAATTTTAGGTCCCGACCTTACGTTCTTAGCTAAATGTGGTAAAACCCGTTACAGAGGTTTTAGCACTCAGACTTGATTCAGGATGCATTTTTCTCACCTGGGATGGCATGGGCTTCCACGGGGGACACATATTTCATGTTATTTCAGCCAAACTGAAAATTAGAATTTTTGCTCCAAATTTCAGGTCCGGACCTTACGTTCTGAGCTCAATGTGGTAAAACCTGTTACAGAGGTTTTAGCCCTCAGACTTGATTCAGGATGCATTTTTCTCACCTGGGATGGCATGGGCTTCCACGGGGGACACATATTTCATGTTATTTCAGCCAAACTGAAAATTTGATTTTTGGCTCCAAATTTCAGGTCCCGACCTTACGTTCTGAGCTCAATGTGGTAAAGCCTGTTACAGAGGTTTTAGCCCTCAGACTTGATTCAGGATGGATTTTTCTCACCTGGGATGAAATTGGGTTCCACGGGGGACACATATTTCATGTTATTTCAGCCAAACTGAAAATTTGATTTTTTGCTCCAAATTTCAGGTCCCGACCTTACTTTCTGAGCTCAATGTGGTAAAACCCGAAACAGAGGTTTTAGCCCTCAGACTTGATTCAGGATGCATTTTTCTCACCTGGGATGAAATGGGCTTCCACGGGGGACACATATTTCATGTAATTTCAGCCAAACTGAAAATTTGATTTTTGGCTCCAAATTTCAGGTCCGGACCTTACGTTCTGAGCTTAATGTGGTAAAACCTGTTATAGAGGTTTTAGCGCTCAGACTTGATTCAGGATGCATTTTTCTCACCTGGGATGGCATGGGCTTCCACGGGGGACACATATTTCATGTTATTTCAGCCAAACTGAAAATTTGATTTTTGGCTCCAAATTTCAGGTCCCGACCTTACGTTCTGAGCTCAATGTGGTAAAACCCGAAACAGAGGTTCTATCCCTCAGACTTGATTCAGGATGCATTTTTCTCACCTGGGATGGCATGGGCTTCCACGGGGGACACATATTTCATGTTATTTCAGCCAAACTGAAAATTAGAATTTTTGCTCCAAATTTCAGGTCCGGACCTTACGTTCTGAGCTCAATGTGGTAAAACCTGTTACAGAGGTTTTAGCCCTCAGACTTGATTCAGGATGCATTTTTCTCACCTGGGATGGCATGGGCTTCCACGAGGGACACATATTTCATGTTATTTCAGCCAAACTGAAAATTTGATTTTTTTGCTCCAAATTTCAGGTCCGGACCTTACGTTCTTAGCTAAATGTGGTAAAACCCGTTACGGAGGTTTTAGCACTCAGACTTGATTCAGGATGCATTTTTCTCACCTGGGATGGCATGGGCTTCCACAGGGGACACGGATTTCATGTTACTTCAGCCAAACTGAAAATTTGAATTTTGGCTCCAAATTTCAGATCCTGACCTTACGTTCTGAGGTCAATGTGGTAAAACCCGTTTCAGAGGTTTTAGCACTCAGACTTGATTCAAGATGCATTTTTCTCACCTGGGATGGCATGGGCTTCCACGGGGGACACATATTTCATGTGATTTCAGCCAAACTGAAAATTAGAATTTTGGCTCCAAATTTCAGGTCCGGACCTTACGTTCTGAGCTCAATGTGGTAAAACCTGTTACAGAGGTTTTAGCCCTCAGACTTGATTCAGGATGCATTTTTCTCACCTGGGATGGCATGGGCTTCCAAGGGGGACACATATTTCATGTTATTTCAGCCAAACTGAAAATTTGATTTTTGGCTCCAAATTTCAGGTCCGGACCTTACGTTCTGAGCTCAATGTGGTAAAACCCGTTACAGAGGTTTTAGCACTCAGACTTGATTCAGGATGCGTTTTTCTCACCTGGGATGGCATGGGCTTCCACAGGGGACACGTATTTCATGTTATTTCAGCCAAACTGAAAATTTGATTTTTGGCTCCAAATTTCAGGTCCGGACCTTACGTTCTGAGCTCAATGTGGTAAAACCTGTTATAGAGGTTTTAGCACTCAGACTTGATTCAGGATGCGTTTTTCTCACCTGGGATTGCATGGGCTTCCACGGGGGACACATGAGTCATGTAAGTTCAGCCAAACTCAAAATTTGATTTTATGCTCCAAATTTCAGGTCCGGACCTTACGTTCTGAGCTCAATGTGGTAAATCCGAAACAGAGGTTTTAGCACTCAGACTTGATTCAGGATGCATTTTTCTCACCTGGGATGGCATGGGCTTCCACAGGGGACACGTATTTCATGTTATTTCAGCCAAACTGAAAATTTGATTTTTGGCTCCAAATTTCAGGTCCCGACCTTACGTTCTTAGCTCAATGTGGTAAAACCCGTTACAGAGGTTTTAGCACTCAGACTTGATTCAGGATGCATTTTTCTCACCTGGGATGGCATGGGCTTCCACAGGGGACACATATTTCATGCAATTTCAGTCGAACTCAAAATTTGATTTTTGGCTCCAAATTTCAGGTCCCGACCTTACGTTCTAAGCTCATTATGGTAAAACCCGAAACAGAGGTTTTAGCCCTCAGACTTGATTCAGGATGCATTTTTCTCACCTGGGATGGCATGGGCTTCCATGGGGGACACATATTTCATGTTATTTCAGCCAAACTGAAAATTTGATTTTTTGCTCCAAATTTCAGGTCCGGACCTTACGTTCTGAGCTCAATGTGGTAAATCGGAAACAGAGGTTTTAGCACTCAGACTTGATTCAGGATGCATTTTTCTCACCTGGGATGGCATGGGCTTCCACAGGGGACACGTATTTCATGTTATTTCAGCCAAACTGAAAATTTGATTTTTGGCTCCAAATTTCAGGTCCCGACCTTACGTTCTTAGCTCAATGTGGTAAAACCTGTTACAGAGGTTTTAGCACTCAGACTTGATTCAGGATGCATTTTTCTCACCTGGGATGGCATGGGCTTCCACAGGGGACACGTATTTCATGTTATTTCAGCCAAACTGAAAATTTGATTTTTGGCTCCAAATTTCAGGTCCCGACCTTACGTTCTTAGCTCAATGTGGTAAAACCTGTTACAGAGGTTTTAGCACTCAGACTTGATTCAGGATGCATTTTTCTCACCTGGGATGGCATGGGCTTCCACGGGGGACACATATTTCATGTTATTTCAGCCAAACTGAAAATTTGATTTTTTGCTCCAAATTTCAGGTCCCTCCCTTACGTTCTGAGCTCAATGTGGTAAAACCTGTTACAGGGGTTTTAGCCCTCAGACTTGATTCAGGATGCATTTTTCTCACCTGGGATGGCATGGGCTTCCACGGGATACACATATGTCATGTTATTTCAGCCAAACTGAAAATTTGAATTTTGGCTCCAAATTTCAGGTCCCGACCTTACGTTCTGAGGTCAATGTGGTAAAACCCGTTACAGAGGTTTTAGCCCTCAGACTTGATTCAGGATGCATTTTTCTCACCTGGGATGGCATGGGCTTCCACAGGGGACACATATTTCATGTTATTTCAGCCAAACTGAAAATTTGAATTTTGGCTCCAAATTTCAGGTCCGGACCTTTCTTTCTGAGCTTAATGTGGTAAAACCCCAAAACAGAGGTTTTAGCCCTCAGACTTGATTCAGGATGCGTTTTTCTCACCTGGGATTGCATGGGCTTCCACGGGGGACACATATGTCATGTAAGTTCAGCCAAACTCAAAATTTGATTTTATGCTCCAAATTTCAGGTCCGGACCTTACGTTCTTAGCTCAATGTGGTAAAACCCGAAACAGAGGTTTTAGCCCTCAGACTTGATTCAGGATGCATTTTTCTCACCTGGGATGGCATGGGCTTCCACGGGGGACACATATTTCATGTTATTTCAGCCAAACTGAAAATTTGATTTTTGGCTCCAAATTTCAGGTCCGGACCTTACGTTCTGAGCTCAATGTGGTAAAACCCGTTACAGAGGTTTTAGCACTCAGACTTGATTCAGGATGCGTTTTTCTCACCTGGGATGGCATGGGCTTCCACAGGGGACACGTATTTCATGTTATTTCAGCCAAACTGAAAATTTGATTTTTGGCTCCAAATTTCAGGTCCCGACCTTACGTTCTGAGCTCAATGTGGTAAAACCTGTTATAGAGGTTTTAGCACTCAGACTTGATTCAGGATGCGTTTTTCTCACCTGGGATTGCATGGGCTTCCACGGGGGACACATGTGTCATGTAAGTTCAGCCAAACTCAAAATTTGATTTTATGCTCCAAATTTCAGGTCCGGACCTTACGTTCTGAGCTCAATGTGGTAAAACCCGTTACAGAGGTTTTAGCCCTCAGACTTGATTCAGGATGCATTTTTCTCACCTGGGATGGCATGGGCTTCCACGGAGGACACATATTTCATGTTATTTCAGCCAAACTGAAAATTTGAATTTTGGCTCCAAATTTCAGGGTTGGACCTTACGTTCTGAGCTCAATGTGGTAAAACCTGTTACAGAGGTTTTAGCCCTCAGACTTGATTCAGGATGCATTTTTCTCACCTGGGATGGCATGGGCTTCCAAGGGGGACACATATTTCATGTTTTGTCAGCCAAACTGAAAATTTGATTTTTGGCTCCAAATTTCAGGTCCGGACCTTACGTTCTGAGCTCAATGTGGTAAAACCCGTTACAGAGGTTTTAGCACTCAGACTTGATTCAGGATGCGTTTTTCTCACCTGGGATGGCATGGGCTTCCACAGGTGACATGTATTTCATGTTATTTCAGCCAAACTGAAAATTTGATTTTTGGCTCCAAATTTCAGGTCCGGACCTTACGTTCTGAGCTCAATGTGGTAAAACCTGTTACAGAGGTTTTAGCCCTCAGACTTGATTCAGGATGCGTTTTTCTCACCTGGGATTGCATGGGCTTCCACGGGGGACACATATGTCATGTAAGTTCAGCCAAACTCAAAATTTGATTTTATGCTCCAAATTTCAGG
This sequence comes from Halichoeres trimaculatus, assembly GCF_033239565.1. Lineage (NCBI taxonomy): Eukaryota > Metazoa > Chordata > Actinopteri > Labriformes > Labridae > Halichoeres > Halichoeres trimaculatus. The sequence goes on along the minus strand of NW_027437191.1, from coordinate 7,362,613 downwards.
TCCGGACCTTACGTTCTTAGCTCAATGTGGTAAAACCTGTTACAGAGGTTTTAGCCCTCAGACTTGATTCAGGATGCATTTTTCTCACCTGGGATGGCATGGGCTTCCACGGGGGACACATATTTCATGTTATTTCAGCCAAACTGAAAATTTGATTTTTTGCTCCAAATTTCAGGTCCCGACCTTACGTTCTGAGCTCAATGTGGTAAATCCGAAACAGAGGTTTTAGCACTCAGACTTGATTCAGGATGCATTTTTCTCACCTGGGATGGCATGGGCTTCCACAGGGGACACGTATTTCATGTTATTTCAGCCAAACTGAAAATTTGATTTTTGGCTTCAAATTTCAGGTCCCGACCTTACGTTCTTAGCTCAATGTGGTAAAACCCGTTACAGAGGTTTTAGCCCTCAGACTTGATTCAGGATGCATTTTTCTCACCTGGGATGGCATGGGCTTCCACAGGAGACACATATTTCATGCAATTTCAGTCGAACTCAAAATTTGATTTTTGGCTCCAAATTTCAGGTCCCGACCTTACGTTCTGAGCTCATTATGGTAAAACCCGAAACAGAGGTTTTAGCCCTCAGACTTGATTCAGGATGCATTTTTCTCACCTGGGATGGCATGGGCTTCCACAGGGGACACATATTTCATGTTATTTCAGCCAAACTAAAAACTTGATTTTTTGCTCCTAATTTCAGGTCCTGAAATGCATGAAGACCTTACGTTCTGAGGTCAATGTGGTAAAACCTGTTACAGAGGTTTTAGCCCTCAGACTTGATTCAGGATGCATTTTTCTCACCTGGGATGGCATGGGCTTCCACGGGGGACACATATTTCATGTTATTTCAGCCAAACTGAAAATTTGATTTTTTGCTCCAAATTTCAGGTCCGTCCCTTACGTTCTGAGCTCAATGTGGTAAAACCCGTTACAGAGGTTTTAGCACTCAGACTTGATTCAGGATGCATTTTTCTCACCTGGGATGGCATGGGCTTCCACAGGGGACATGTATTTCATGTTATTTCAGCCAAACTGAAAATTTGATTTTTTTGCTCCAAATTTCAGGTCCCAACCTTACGTTCTGAGCTCAATGTGGTAAAACCTGTTACAGAGGTTTTAGCCCTCAGACTTGATTCAGGATGCATTTTTCTCACCTGGGATGGCATGGGCTTCCACGGGGGACACATATTTCATGTTATTTCAGCCAAACTGAAAATTTGATTTTTTGCTCCAAATTTCAGGTCCGTCCCTTACGTTCTGAGCTCAATGTGGTAAAACCCGTTACAGAGGTTTTAGCACTCAGACTTGATTCAGGATGCATTTTTCTCACCTGGGATGGCATGGGCTTCCACAGGGGACACATATTTCATGTAATTTCAGCCAAACTGAAAATTTGATTTTTTGCTCCAAATTTCAGGTCCCGACCTTACGTTCTGAGCTCAATGTGGTAAAACCCGAAACAGAGGTTTTAGCCCTCAGACTTGATTCAGGATGCATTTTTCTCACCTGGGATGGCATGGGCTTCCACGGGGGACACATATTTCATGTAATTTCAGCCAAACTGAAAATTTGATTTTTGGCTCCAAATTTCAGGTCCGGACCTTACGTTCTCAGCTCAATGTGGTAAAACTCGTTACAGAGGTTTTAGCACTCAGACTTGATTCAGGATGCATTTTTCTCACCTGGGATGGCATGGGCTTCTTCAGGGGACACATATTTCATGTTATTTCAGCCAAACTGAAAATTTGAATTTTGGCTCCAAATTTCAGGTCCGGACCTTTCTTTCTGAGCTTAATGTGGTAAAACCCCAAAACAGAGGTTTTAGCCCTCAGACTTGATTCAGGATGCATTTTTCTCACCTGGGATGGCATGGGCTTCCACAGGGGACAGATATTTCATGTCATTTCAGCCAAACTGAAAATTTGATTTTTGGCTCCAAATTTCAGGTACGGACCTTACGTTCTGAGCTCAATGTGGTAAAACCCGAAACAGAGGTTTTAGCCCTCAGACTTGATTCAGGATGCATTTTTCTCACCTGGGATGGCATGGGCTTCCACGGGGGACACATATTTCATGCAATTTCAGCCAAACTGATATTGCCATGTTTTGTGGAGTTATGGCCCATTTGGTGAAAGTTTTTAAACAGGCCATATTGCTCTTTAAAAATGTCCCGCGAAAAAAACTTTTTTCTCCCACAATTAGATCCAAAACCCGGTTCTGAGAAATCCCACTGGGGACGCTCCTCGGGACCTCACTCACGCACTCTGGAGCCCACTCTGGAGTTTCAGAGCCCTCAGGTTACATTTTTTGGAGTTTAGGACCATTGGGTGAAAGGCTAAAAACAGGTCTAATTTATCTAAAAAAATAGCCCACAAAAAAATGTGTTTTTCCCAAAATTGGACCCCAAACGCGGTTCTGAGAAAACCCACTCGGGACGCTCCTAGGGACCCACGGACACACCCTTGAAGTTTTCGGAGCCCTCAGGCTACGTTTTGTGGAGGCAAAAACCTGCTCCACTTTCCGTCTCAAAATGGTGGAAGACTCACTTTAGAGAAGCAACAATTCATGTGTCTTTGCAAAGACACAAAAAATACATTTATCATTTTCAAACTTTTTGATTCAGATAAAAACAAATGTCTCTCAGTGATCAGACCGACCCATATTAAGTCTTAACCAGCCTAATTCTTTGGGGTTTTACCTTTTGAAAACATTTCACTCTGCATTTCTCCTTGTCCTTAATGAAAGCTCTTGTTCAGCGGACCCTTATGCTGCCCCAGAATGATTTCAGTATAATGGATAAAAAATTTCAACATGTAATGCTTAAATTTTAGCATAACAAGTGCCTCTGTTTACTGTTTGCTTTCTGAACTTGGTCATTAAAAACGGAACAAATTTCCAAAAGGAGCTTTTTATATTTGCTCATATGTATGAGCTGCTGTGCTCTTGTAGCGGCTGTGTACTCGTCATTGCGTTGTGTGATGAATCAGGCAAAAACTTGATATCTCTGGCACCAACGCGCCGTTTAATCTGATTAACACAGAGGAAATATTGGTGTCTCAGGTCGTCATGGGCAGTCTTTGGCATTGAACAGCTAAAACAGAACAACAACATATAAGAAGAGAGCTATCTGCTTGATGCTACACCAGAGTTCGTTCATATTCAAGCAGGAACCAACAGCACATGGTGAGGCTAACGATGTGTACAAAGCATTCCAACCACCAGAAACTCCTAAAACCAAACCCAGAGTTCCTTTTACACATTTAAAACACAGAGGCATGACATTTACTTAAGAAAACAAACGTATAGAAGACATTTAGCAGAACTAATAACTTAGCAACTTACCACGAGGATGGCAACATACAGACTGGCATGGAAACAAGGGCTGCACCACCCAAGTCTGCACGGGCGCCAATAGAGGGCGCTGACGCCACATTAGCTCCCCGTGGATACACACTTACATATACAAGACTTAAACAACACATGAAACAAAACAAAGACATCTCATAAGACGAGATGGCAAGTGGAATCTTACTCCACTACACTCTTGCAAGACCACTTTTTATACTTTACCGCCATCTTGCGGTAGAATGTGTAACTCTGTTTTGAAGAACAGATACAGTGTTTGGTCATTAAGCTTTGGATAAAGTCAGCAGTATAGTAAACATACTTTTTGTGATTTGTGGTGAATAAATGAAATCATTCAACAGCTAAAAGTCATTGTCTTTATCACTGTGCCAAATCACACCTTAGACATGTACTGAGATTTTTCCTTAACTCTGGTGCAAAGGTGAATTGAAAGAACAAACAGTGGTCAAATCTGTGTTTTACTGTACTATCTGTCTACCAGACTGTTTGGTCACACTGTAGCCGGTTGATCCTGTATCTGTAATACAAAGAAGCAAAAATAAATGATATTGGTTTGTGGGCTCACACTATCCCCATTGCCAGAAGTGAAAGTAATACATCACATTTACTTACGTTACTGTGTGCTATTGAGTAGATTTTTTGTGTAGCTACTTGATACTTTTTCAGTAATTTTTAAAATCTGTACTTTTACTTTAACCTAGGTAGATTCGCTACAATTAGAAAAAAAAATAACTGAGTAAAAATAATAGGCTGAAAATAAATTCAAAAAGATAAAAACAATGATAAAAACAAACAAACAAACAAAAAAACAATCAGAAACACATTGCTCAAGAGACAACTATGGCCACCACAAACAAACTCCACAGAGAAAGAGTTGAAAACCAGGAGTGAATGATGGGCAGAACAACTACCTGGTGCTAAATCACAAGAATGATGAAGATGAAGAAGCCTATAAAAACTATACATAAAACCTGCACAAACACGTAAAGCTAAGATAAATTTAAATATTTCTGCCGTTGCAATGGAAGTTGAGTTATGTTTCATAGTTTAGTTTGACAAGGTAAAGCCGAGGTGTGCTTTGGCAGGTAATATTTTTTCATGTTGACATGTTTTCTGTTGTTCATACATTTTTACTTGTAAAGATTTCCCTTAATCTAACAATGACAACTTTGAAATTAAAATCCTTGTGTATGTACATTCCCAAGGAGTGATCTGCTGTTAGAATAAAAGTAACTCAGTACATCTTAAACCAGCTACTTTTTACTTTTACTTTGAGTACATTTTTAACAGGTACTTTTACTTAAGTAAAATTTCATTAAAGTAACAGTACTTTTACTTGGGTAAAATATTTCAGTACTCTTAAAACCTCTGCCCATTCCCCTAGGTCAGAGCACCCAAATCTTAAAATGTCTAAACACGCCCCTGCTCGTCAGCGTGTGCCTTGTTCTGCTCTTCAATGAATGGATTAATGTTAAACGGAGGGTTCAGCTCATGGAACAGAGGGAATTACAGCAAAGACCGGGCTCAGTTTTCCCCCAGGTAGAAGTCAAACAACTTCTCAAGCTCTTATGGCCATACGTGTTACACGCAAGTTGTTCTCAAGCTGAAAACATGACTTAACGCATACGTACGTCCATCACTCCCCAAAATGCAGGAAGAAAGCAAATATATGGTTTTACTAATTAAAAATGGCAGTAAATAAATAAATAAATAAATAAAAATAGTAGCATATAGCGACTTGGCTAAGTATCTTAATACTGATTACTAGTTAGGAGATAGTAATGTGTTAGACTAAACGATCTTGAAAAAAAAGTGTTCATATTAGAGTAACACTGATAATACATCATAAAAGTGCTGAATGGAAAGTGTGCATCCTTTTCAGTATTTCATAAAAAAGTGGGGGAAAAGCAAAAGCAAAGAGCCTTATTCTTGCACCCTGCAAATGTACTGTCTGTGGCACAGCTTGGATTGTAGTGCTGGTGGGGTTTGGACGCCCCCTGGTGGTAAAAACAAATAAATGAAAGGGAACCATAGACTGTACGATGCAGAGAGGAAACCAGGTTTGTTTGCCTAATGTTGGCACAAAAACAAATGGCATGCGAGAGAAAAATTCGGCAGGAATAGCCACACATCATCAGATATCTGAGCTGGGCCAAGGTAAACACATACAGAATAAGTTCTCACAATCGCATTCAACCTACGTGATGATGGGTGTATCAGTCAATCAATCAGACTTAACGGTACCAGATAGACGTAGGAAACACTGCTGGTAGATTAAAATGTAAAAACACAAGAGCTGAAGTAATCAAACCAAGTTACTAAATTGAAAAACAATTGAAAATAATACATCAATAGAATGCTAAAAGATAAAACCAGTAAAGAGAATAATAGTTTCCAATTAAAAAAAAAAAAAAAGATGAAAATGTGTTGAGGGGTGATAACAGATAGCTAAATAAAAAAGCACCCAACTAATTTAAAACAAAAAGATGAATGGATCAATGTGTAACTATAATATTTTAAAAACAATATGCCTTGAAATATATAAAAATGTTAACCTAAGACAAATATATAACATAAAAAAATAAAATGCAGTCTAAGATCGATACAAAATATAAGTTTTGAGTTTGCTTTCAATAAATATACCCTGTCATTGTCTTTGTGGTTTCTGGAAAATAAAAATATAAATTAGAAAAAAAAAAAAGGAGACAACTTTTTTGTGGATAATTGTACACTCATTTTAGCTTAATTAACATAGCTTACATAAACAGTGTATCCTATTTACACTTATTTGGTTCTGCAACAGGTGCTGACTGCACACTGCATCTTTTATCAGTACTTGTCCTTCAGATGTCAGCTGTGAGATAGTGTCCTGTGGTTCCCTTTTTATACAGCAGGGGTCAGAAAGCTGCCAGTTTCAGTGGCCCCCTAACTGAACTGTCAAAGCTGACAGTGCTGAGTTTTAGCATAACTGATAGACACAGATGGCCTAAAAACAGCCTATTTGTTCTCTTGTTCACAAACTGTCTTTATAGCTGATAGACTTCAAATAAAAGGCCCATACAACCTGGAATCACATGTTTGTTTTGGAGAAAAAACAGAATTTATTTGCAAGACTCTAAAAGCATGTCTTTTACATTCATATATAAAGTGAGTGAATAATGTGAGAAGCATTTTGGAGCATTTGTCTGTTATTTTACAGTAGCTGAAAGATAAAGTAAGAAAAGATGAGAAAAGATCACACTTTGTGAATGTTAGAGTACATACAATAAGAACACAGTGGGGAAAATACAGCATAATAAAATAAACCACAATACAACAAAATAAAATTGAGTAGGATAATTGAACAAACTAAAAAAAAGTGCAGACTAAATTCACAGAATAAAAACAGAACAAAATATACACAAAGTTAAGACATATGGCTAAGAAATGACAGTAATAAACTGACTGATGAGTGTCGGTGCAGTAGCTCTGAGGTACAAAAAGGAGTGGAGAAGCTCAGCACAGTGAGAGAAATACACACAAAGGGTATTTGCACAAAAATCACAAACTGCATAGCCACCATTGAAACTATAATGGGCATGGTTAGACGCTGTATTCCTATAGAGTGTGTTCACGTCAACTGGAGCTTGACCATGATGGAGGCACTCTCACAACAGAACGGAATGGAGCTAGCAGGTATGTAGGATTATTGTCACACAAAATGGCAAGTTATTCCTGCATTTTATTTTTTTTTCACTGCTCTAGGTCGGGCCAAAAAAAAAGGCACATCATATGTTTGACAACCAAAAATAATCGCAAGTCGGGGTGAGGAGTGCAAACAACCCAGTCATTTGAGTCTAGTCACAGCATATCATATTCTCTGTCCATGGAATTTTAAAATCACAAAATAGTGTAACCAATACATAGTGATAAGGTATAACTTTGACTGAGAGGTAATTACAGCAATAAATAGTAATTAAGTAAAACTCAGTGTCTTTCAGGGTCTTTTTTAAAGTGCCTGGAAAGTAAGCCTCTCCCAAAGGTACAGCATTTATTCCGTGGCCCCCCTCTCCCATGTTAAATATCCCAGTAACATCTATGTTTTCATACCTTTAGGTAGATGACGCAAAAGATGCTAACTCCTCGTGTGGGTCTCTCCCGCTAATTAGGCATAATTTTCCGAAGAAAATCTCTTTTCCTTTCTAGTTGAGACCTTCACTGTAGGTTTGAGTGTGTTCTGTGCTTTTTCCACACTTGTTGGTGGATAAGACATTTTAAAATCATATTTTACCGGGCACTTTTATCTCCATCCATTCAAGTATTTTCACGTGATGTCATCAACTGGTGCTCAACCATGTTGGAGGCACTCTCTCAACAGAGCGGTGTTGCACTGAAATCTGTGACCATCGGAATATGTGACATGTACATGTGCAAAACCTCCTTTTAAATTAACTTTTTAGTTTACTCATATTTTAATTCACAAACATTAGATAATGTAATCCCTCTAAACATGTTGAATAATGAAGACAATTTTAAAAACAAGTGATGTGTCTGTCATTTGGAAAATAGTCTAATTTTGAAACCGAATGGAAGGAGACAACAGTGTAGCCATCAGATAATGTGACCCTGCTTTACTCACATAATAATGTATTAAAACACCTAAATAACTTTTCTGTGGGTGTTTTTCATCCTCTCACATTGATCTGGACTCTAGCTCTCTTATTAAGGATCATCACATGAATCAGAACACAGGGATCACAGACTCTGATAGACCATCAGATAATGTGACCCTGCTTTACTCACATAATTAATTAAACACCTAAACATCTTATCCATGGGTCTTGGTCATCCTATTCCTATTATGGATCATCACTCAGTCAAAAACACAGGGGTCACCTCCCCTTACCAATAAGCTCCAATTAGAACACAGGATTTTACTGTCCACCAACCACAGGTCTTCTTTAGCTGTCAATTAACAGGTGAAACATTTTGGCTATCCTGAGTGATAATCCTTCGTCTATTCGCCATTTTTTGCGGACTTTAATGTTTAATTTTCCTTCGGTTAATTGAAATTTACTCACTGTCGATGGAGCCCTCGCGATACAAAGAATAAGTGGACTCTCTCGCTGAAGGATACAACTGTTAGACAGGATGCTTCTGAGTCTGTGGTCATATTTAAGCATTTTTCTGTATACACAAATACACTGTCTATCCAAAAGAAATATCACCAACTGCTTTTTTTTTTTCTTTTTTTTTTTTCTTTTTTTTGAGGTTGTTGTGTTTTGTTTTGGTTAGACAGTGTATTGTAAGATAGTAGAATGCACAATTTTTTCTTTTTTCTTGTTTTTAATTTTAACTAAAATATTTCGATGTTCTTATCTAATTTCTCTAGAATGAGTGTAACGCTGACATGAACCCCAAACCCTTGTTTTTTCCTGAAATTTTCTTAATAATTGATTAAATGTCCAGGTCAAGTAGATGTTGGTTAGATGTTTTAAATTTGATTTTACTAATTGTCTGCCCTAAATTTAATGCTTTTTTCTTCTTTTTAATAGACCAAAAAACATTTGAACTGGTTGGTATGGACCTGATTGGCAAGCTAGTGCAAACAGACCATGGGAACCAATGCATTTGTGTTATGATTGATTATTGCACAAGATGGACACATGCTTATGCCATCAAATCCAAGTCTGAGGCAGAGGTCACTGGGTTCATACTCAAATTTGTTTACCAGTTTGAGGTTCCCCAGAGATTTCCGACAGACCAAAGAAGAGAGTTTTTGAACAGCATATTTATTTCCCTCAATTCTGTGATAGAAACTCACAAAATAAGATTATTTAATTTAGCTATTAACTATTCAAGTCCATATAAATTCTCACAGAGAACGTTAAACTTGGGTGCCCAACAACACACTTTCAATTATTCTTCTGTGTTTTGTCACTGTCATCTCTTCCTTATTTCTCTCCTCTACTTATTGAGCATTTTACGATGTGTAAAACAGCGCCCCCCTAAATGTTATGTGGCGAATGAGTGGTGAAAATACGACGTTGCACACTGTTGTCTGCAAGGAGGCCAAGCCGAGTTGGTGTCCCTTGGTGAAAAAAACACACAAAAATGACTAACCAATCAGATAAGGCTGCGGTCATGACACTGCTCACCTGTGATTGGCCAAGACTGTGTCAAGACAAGCCACCCCGTCTTTGGCCTCAAACCAATCAAATCACAGTATCGTCATCATCAATCCACTGAATGAAATCAGGGAAGTTATCACATTGTGCATTCGAGTGGGCAGTTAAGTAAATAAAGATATTTAAGCTAAGTCAAGAGGACAATGTTCGTGTGTGAATGAGTGACTGAGGGTGGGAGAGAGAAAGGGCGCGTGTCGGTGTTCATAGTATCAGTTACATAACAAGCATGTGTAAGTAAAATAAGCTCTCTCTGGGCGCTCTGAACAGATCATTCCATTACATGAAATAGCCATATACAAGCTGCAATATAGTTTTTTTATGTACCCCACTCCCTAAAAAACATACAGATTAGAGGCTTTGTCTCACGTGGTTTCCTTAAAAAAATCCCCATGCCACGCCACTGGTGACAATAAAGTGAAGGGAGAGGGAGTGTGGTGACACACACAGGAACACACAGCCGGTAGTTCGGCGCCATGGCGATGGTTAAGGTGAAACTTGTGGGTCCAAGACAGCAGGCGGTCCACAGGAACAATCCAAAGCCGTGGCAGCTGGAGTCTGACAGGTCCACAGCAGCAGGCCGTCCACATCACTGATCCAGAGGAACCTACGGGACAAACTCAGAGCCTCCCAGAGAGGTGTATGGTCAGTAACTATAACAGGACATTAAGACTAGAAGTTAAACCAACAGATAAAGGAGGGAGGGTAACTGGAGCCCTGTGTGTTAGTTTCCCCTGGACGGTCTAAACCTATAGCACCAGAACTCAGAGCTGGTTCTGACCTGATCCAGCTCTAACTAAAAGTTTTATCAAAAAGGGAAGTTCTAAGTTCTAAGAGTAGGGACTGTGTCTGCCCCCAGGACCTCAACTGGTAGCTGATTCCAAAGAAGAGGAGCCTGATAACTAAAGGCTCCACCTCCCAGACTACTTTTGTATTTTAAAGACCCAAGGTATGACGAGCAGACCTGTGTGCTGACAATGCAGTGACCTGGACAGATAATACAGAACAATGATCTCTTTAAAATAGGATGGCCTGATGCCATTAAGCGCTTTGTAAGTCAGAAGAAGAATTTTAAACTCTTATCTAGATTTTAAAGGTAACCAGTGTAGAGACGCTAACACTGGAGAGATGTGCTCTCTCCTCCTGGTCCCTGTCAGTACCCGAGCTTCAGCGTTCTGAACCAGCTGTAGAGTCTGAATAGACTTATTAGGACAGAAGAGTCTGAATAGACTTATTAGGACAGAAGAGTCTGAATAGACTTATTAGGACAGAAGAGTCTGAATAGACTTATTAGGACAGAAGAGTCTGAATAGACTTATTAGGACAGAAGAGTCTGTATAGACTTATTAGGACAGAAGAATCTGAATAGACTTATTAGGACAGAAGAGTCTGAATAGACTTATTAGGACAGAAGAGTCTGAATAGACTTATTAGGACAGAAGAGTCTGAATAGACTTAGGACAGAAGAGTCTGAATAGACTTAGGACAGAAGAGTCTGAATAGACTTATTAGGACAGAAGAGTCTGAATAGACTTAGGACAGAAGAGTCTGAATAGACTTATAAGGACAGAAGAGTCTGAATAGACTTATTAGGACAGAAGAGTCTGAATAGACTTATTAGGACCGAAGAGTCTGAATAGACTTATTAGGACAGAAGAGTCTGAATAGACTTATTGGGACAGAAGAGTCTGAATAGACTTATTAGGACAGAAGAGTCTAAATAGACTTATTAGGGCAGAAGAGTCAGAATAGACATAAGGAGGGCCGGTTCAAAGAGAGTGCAATAGTCCAGCCTGGAAGAAACCAAGGCATGGACTAGTTTCTCAGCATGCTCTCAGACAAGATGCGTCTAATTTTTCTGATTTTAAGAAGATGAAAAAACAATGTTGTTGAAACCTGTTGGATGTGTAGACGAAAAAGTGTAATTTTTTCTTATATACCAAAAAAAACAACCCTCTTCCTTTATCCAGGCTTCGGACCGGCAAAGCGACCAATTAGGCAAGATGGCGGAGTTTTTTTTATTTATTTTTTCTGTTATTTTGTTTGTTTTTTTTGTGGTTTTTTGTGTGTTTTTTTTGTGTTTTTTTTTTTTTTTTTTTGGGGGGGGGGGGGGGGGGGGGGGAAATCAAGTTTTTTTGACAAACTTGTCCTTGTCTCTTTATTTCATGCTGTCTTCTTCCCCCCTCCTCCCTCTTTTTGTCCTCTTTTTTTATCTTCCTCCTTTTTTAGGCCCCCTTTCTCTCCTTTCTACGTTTTTTGTCTTCCTCAGATGTACATGCCCTCTCAGTATTCTCTCATTCCTTCTACTCATCTTCTCCATGAAAAGTTGTCAGTGTTTCTCCTCCTGCTGTTTTCTCTGTCTTCTCTTCCTCCTGTCTCTGTTTTTCCATTTCTTCCTGTCTCTGTTTTTCCATTTCTTCCTGTCTCAGTTTTTCCATTTCTTCCTGTCTTTGTCTTTCCTTTTGCACCTGTCTCAATTTTTCCTCCTTCTCTTGTCTCTCTTTTTTCTTGCTCCCGTCTCTGTCTCTTATTCCTCCTTCTTATCCTCACTAAACTAATTTGTCTCCATCTCTTCACTTGATGTCTTTTCCTCTTCCTGTCTTGGTCTTCCTTTTCTTTCCCTTGTTTTTCTTTCCTTCTTCTCCTGTCTTTTACTTCATCTCTGTCATTCCTCGGCTCCTCCTTCTTCTCCTGTCAAAGTTTTTGTTCCCTTCTCCTCCTTTGACTCTACATCATTTATGTGTCTTTTTACTTCCACCTCCCATCATTTGTCTCTCCTCTTTCTGCTGTCTGTCTCTCCTCTTCCTGTGTCTCCCCTCTTGCTCCTGTCTTTCTTTCTCCTCTTCCTCCTGTCTCTGTCTCTCCTCTTCCTGTCTCTGTCTCTCCTCTTCCTCCTGTCTCATTCTTTTCTTTTGCTTCTGACTCAATTTTTCCTCTGTCTCTCGTCCCTCTCTTTTTTTCTTGCTCCCGTCTTTGTCTCTTCTCCCTCCATCTTATCCTTGCTAAACTGACTGGTCTCTCCATCTCTAGTCTCATTGCCTCCCTCTCCTCCTTCTTTCTTTGTCTTCTCTCCTGTCTCACTCTTCGTCTCTCCATCTTCTCCTGTCTAAGTCTCTCCTCTTCCTCCTGTCTTTTTTCTTCCTCCCTGTCCTGTCTAAGCCCTTTGTCTTTCTCCTGTTTTGGTTTTTCGTCTGTCTCCTGTGTTAGTCCCTTCTTTTGCTCCTCTATCAGTGTCTCCTTTATCTCCTGTCTCTCTCTGTCCTCCTCCTCCAGTTTCAGTTGTCTGTCCTCTACTCCTTCCATCTGTCTGTCCTCCTCTTCCCTGTCCTGTGTCAGTCCTTTCTCTTGTTCCTGTCTCTGTCTTTTCACATCCTCCTGCCTGTCCTTTTGATCCTGTCTCAATGTCTCCTCCATCCCCAGTCTGTCCTTCTCCTCTTGCTCTAATCTCTGTCCCCTGGCTCCTCTCCTTGTCTCCTCTATACTTACCTGTCTTTCTTCTGTCCCCTGCTCCTGTCTTGGTCTCTCCATACTTCTAATGTCTCTCTTAAAGTCTCTCCTGCCTCTCTCCTCTCATCTTTCTGTCCTTTTCTCTCCTTCCATACTTACCTGTCTTTCTTCTGTCCCCTGCTCCTGTCTTGGTCTCTCCATACTTCTAATGTCTCTCTTAAAGTCTCTCCTGCCTCTCTCCTCTCCTCTTTCTGTCCTTTTCTCTCCTTCCATACTTACCTGTCTTTCTTCTGTCCTTTGCTCCTGAATTGGTCTCTCCTTCCCCTTTTCCTCCAGTATCCAGTCATATTTCCTTGTGTCCTCCATACTTCCTGGTCCTTCTTCTGTCCTCTGCTCCCAGCCGGGTTTCTCTTTCTCCTCTTGCTCTAGTCTCATGTCTTCTCTCCTTGTCTCCTCCATACTTACCTGTCTTTCTCTTGTCCCCTGCTCCTGTTGTGGTCTCTCCATACTTTCAATTTCTCTCCTCAAGCCCTTCCTGCCTCTCTCCTCTCCTCCTTCTTTCCTTTCCTCTCCTGTCACACTCATCTGTCTGTCTTTTGTCCCCTGCTCCTGTCCTGGTTTCTCCTTCTCCTTTTGCTCTAGTCTCATTTCTTCTCTCCTTGTCTCCTCCATACTTACCTGTCTTACTTCTGTCCCCTGCTCCTGTCTTGGTGTCTCCATACTTTCAATGTCTCTCCCTAAGCCTCTCCTGCCTCTCTCCTCTCCTCTGTCTGTCCTCCTCTCTCCTTCCGGTGGTGTTTTTGAATCAGTTAGGTTTTGAGTTTTGCTCGCTTGCTCAGTGTTCTGAAAAATGAATCAACATAACATTTGTTTTATTGAAATGAAAAAATTTTTAACTTTCCAATATAGCACGTCTCCATCTAGTTTCATTCATCTCTTCAAACTTATTTACAGTTTACTAAAGGACACTTTGTCCTGACATTAATCATTATGAAGAAGGTTCAACTTAAGGACTGTGTATTTTAAGTTCTGGCTGATTAACACAAAGTTGTGATGAATTAAAATGGTAGTTAGAGTCATAATAATAACACCAAAATTCACTTCACTTTGACACCTCTGTAAAGCGTGATACTTTAATCTCTTGGCAAACAACAAGAAAAAAAAGTCTTTTTATTCAAGTGTTACAGAAACAGTCCCTGAAGACATGTCAACACGTTGGTATCAGTCATGAAGGCTTAACAAGGAGGATCACAAGAAGAGAAATTCACTTTTCATAAAATGAAGTCAGCATTTTTAAATCACCATCACTGTCATATGTCAAATTTATCCACAGAATTGCTGTAACACATTTTGAAGTAGGAGTTTAAAAAGCAGGATGTTTGAATGGGAAGAAAATTAATGCTGTATCCATCGTGTTGTTTGTAGAGTTATTCTGTTTTTATGGTTATCTAGTTAGTCTGTCAACAGTAAAACAGAATCTATGCTAGCTAGCCCCTGGCATTAATTAAGAGCCGTGTGTGAGCTTTTGTGGTATGAGACAATCTTGGCTGACAGTATTAACTGGTCAGACTTATTTAACTCTCTGGCCTGTAAAATAACATCACACTTTCTTCATGATTGTCCAAAAATGGCCCACCTACAGAGTGATCCAGATTTTTTTATTATTATTATTATTATGTATGTTTTTTGCTACTTTTACTGCATAAAGTTATCAAACATCTGTGCTTGTCATTAAGTATGAAATATTCACAACTTTTTGTTTTTAACCCTTCAAATGCCAATTTGTTTACACAATGCACCTGTTGGAAAAAGAAACCCTCAAAGTTTACATTTTTATATATTCTCAGTGCCATCAATAGTTCTTACGTAATAATAATACAGTCTAAGATTTTATTAACAGCAACACTGATTAAAATTCATTTCTATTTTTTTGTGCAGTGATTGATTTAGAATTTTAACCCTTGAAACCCCCGTTAGATGTGTATGAGTGTGCGTTTTGCATGTGTGTGTATGTGTGTGTGCGCGCTCAGGAGCAGCAGGTCTTGCAGACCACTTCATAGTGGGCCTTGCAGGCAGGCTTTTCACATTTGGAGCAAATGATTTACATTTTTCTTTTTGAGGTGCACACCTCACACCTTCTCCTTATTTCATTGGAAAGTTAAGGTTAGGGTTAGTCCCTGATACAGTGAATACAACCTTCTTTCCATCTTAGGAGAGAAAAATGACCTGGGAGCAGCCAGGCCTCTTTATAACCTAAGCCCTGGCTGCACCTGAATATGCATGTTTATAAACAGTGCTAGAGATGTTTTCTCTTTCCTCCAGTAGTTCTCTCTGGTGTTGGAGCTCCTCTTCGTATGCTGGCGTTGTTCTTTGCTCATCCATATCTCATAAATGCAGTGAGCAGCCGCCGCTCGTATAAATCTTTAAGATCCTGAAATCTGGACATCTCTTCACACAGTCAAAGACGAAAAAGAAAACAAAACGCTGAGGTCTTTTTCTGAGTTGTCGTCTTCTTCTTCTTCTTCTTCTTCTTCTTCTTCTTCTTCTTCTTCTTCTTCTTCTTCTTCTTCTTCTTCTTCTTCTTTTATTAGCCGTTGACAGCTAGCTTAAGGTGTATTGCCGCCACCTGTAGGATTGGAGTGTGACACAGGAAATTGTGGAGTAAATAATATCAACAAAAATTATACACACACATACACACACACACACACACACACACACACACACACATATGTATATATGCACACACATCCAAAATTCCAAGGTTAAATTCTGCACATTAAACCAGTCTCCCTCAAGTATTTCATTAACAGCTCATATTTTTTGTCTGCTGCTGACCCAAGGAGAAGAACCAAGTTTTCCTTAACAAGCTGGTATATCACCTGTTGTCTTCCTTTTACATGTTGAGTACACTCAACGAGAACATGTTATACTGTTTCTGCCGTCTTACAACTTTCACAGAGTCCTGTTAGGTGTTGTTTGAGTTTACATTCAGATTGCATCCTGTATGTCTTATTCTTGAACGGGTAGATACTGACTCTTTTTCATGTTCCTGTCCAAAGTGGCAACTATGATGACGTGTTTTTGGATGCTGTATAAATGCCCCCCTGTGTCTGATACACTATTCTTATAGATGGCAAAATTGGGACAACACATTTCCACTTCTCACATAACCTGCATGTCATCATGGAGCTCTCCTGAGCAGCATTACAAATTATGATCAACCAATTGTTAGTTTGAAATTATTGAAAGTTCTAAGTACATGGCACGAACAAAAATGAAAAATACACGTCGATTTACAGATAAAAGCTGAAGTAACCTTATAACTTAAACCTATGTCAGCCAATCAGAATCAACCCCTGTCATTTAGTTTGGCATTTAAGAACAAAAGACACAGGCTGTTTTCGAATTCGCATACTATACTAGCAGTGCCTACTGATTCGACCAAAATGTAGTATGCAGTATGCAGTATGCAGTATGCGAACAAATGTCAGAGATGTAGTATGAGAAAAACACCCGGATGATGTACTGAATCTGGAAAAATCCACAGTATGCATCGGACCAGTCTGCTTCGCCTACTGTTACCCATAATGCAACGCGCCTGGTCCCATATCAGAAATGAAAATGGCCGAGAGCGGAGCAACAACAACCGGAGTAGCAGAGGAATATAAATGTGAGAGCCATTTCTTTTTAATCTTTAAATCCTCATCATCTCCACCACTGAAAGTTAATATAAAATGCTCTCTCTGATTATATATTTGCAAATAAGTTACTCGTTGTTTGTTTATTTTGTACATTTTCAATAAAGTTTTTTGGGGAAAAAAAGTCAGCCGTAGCCAACTTCTGTTTTCTTTGAACTGAAGACCAGCGTAGCATACTACAAAAATTAACCCAACTGAACAGTCATACTACATACTGCTTATGAAAGTGGTATGTAGTAGGCGAATTCGAAAACAGGCACAGGCTGTGTCCGAAATGGCATACTAACGTACTAATCATACTGAGTGTGACGTCAAAAATAGTATGTAGTGCGTTCACATTAAATAGTATGAAAAGATTGTGTTCGCGAGAAATACCCGGATGTATACTATATCGGTAAAAATTTTAAGTATGGGAGGTGGGCATACTAGGGTGCTTCCCAATGTGCCAAAATGCAGTCTCCTATCTCCTCTCTCCTCCACGACACCGGAAGTACTTTGTGAGCAGCCATATTGGAGGACATTCCAAAGCGCCAAATGTGCTCGGAGGAGAGAGGAGAGAGGAGAGAGGAGACTGAGCTGGAGGAGGCATAATCGAGGAAACACAAGTGCAGGCTTCGCGGAAGTCTTTTCACTGACAGACACGCCCCCTTGTGACGTATCAGAGCCGGTCACAAAGCGTCAGCTGTCCACATGTGTGAAACGTGAGCACCATGGAGCAAGATACGCTGTTTAAGTGTAAAGCCTGGCTCGCACTTCAGCATTCTCGCCCGATTTAACCCAGATTCGGTCCTCCCCACAATCAGAGAGGAAATCTGGTCGGGGACTAAAATCCACCCCGACGTTCGGTAAAGATTATCTTCTAGTGTGAGCTGTTGACAGATGAATCTTTGGCCCCACGATCGTCTCACAGACTCGTCAGAGCCGCCCCGATAATTTTCAAACATGTTTGATATTTATCTGGATGATTACAACATTCATTCTCACTGAGGATGACAACAGACAATTAGAAAGAGCCCCAGAGACCGGACAACAGACAACAAGGCTTAAAGTGAAACTGAAAGGCTCCGGGTCAGCTGACTGCGCGCTCCACTGGCTCACTCCAGCCAGTTCAATAATGCCTTTAAAAATAACACATAACCACGCAATTTTCATACAGTAGCAAACTATTGTTTTATCAGTGATCGGTGTGAGATCATGCAATTTTTGGCTGATACAGCAACAGTTTCACCTCTGTCCCTCTGCGTGCGCGTAATGGATGAAAGGCACCGCTGCAGACAGCTCTGCTTCTCTCTCCTCCTGTCCCACCAGTGCACTTAGCAGTGCTTATAGCAGAATAAACACATTATTTATTAACACAAAGTGGCCCCAACATAAGAAGTAAAAACTATCACTCTGGGGACGTTTTCTTTTTCATTCATGAACATATTCATGTTAAACTGATCTAAAAGTGAATATGAATTTTCTGTGGTCGAGCGCCCTGTTGTTTACATCATTTTCTTTAATTTAGTTTCTCCCGTGCGTTCAGACCGGTTTATCCAGCTGTGACGCCGCCATCACTCCAACACTGACGTCATGTGACGCTCCGGAGGAGAGGACATCTCAATGCTCATAAAATGAACCTCCTCGTCTCCTCTCTCCTCTCTTCGTTTCCTCGTGTCTCTGGCATGCATCTCTGGTGGGCGGGACTAAGACGCAAGTGGAGGAGGCGAGTGGAGGAGGCGTGGATGGAACTTTGGAGCTTTGAGAAGCACCCCTAGTCGCACTGACACGCCCCATAATGCATTGCGAGCCCCGTATTTATAAACATAAATACAGAATGAGATGATAAGATGAGAAGCAACTGAAATGGACATAGCTCTACAGGGAAACCTAAACGTAAGTACATAGAAGTAAAGTGCCTGAGGCGACGGACGGATCGTCTTTGGTGTCTGCGAGCAGTAAACATTTTTTAATTCGAAGAGTGATGAATTCGTCTTGAGACCGGTGTTAGCTAAAAATCATCCACTAGCGAACTTCCCATTTTCAAAATAAAAGCACCCGTTTATCTCCTTGGAAGTTCTTTAACGCTTTTGTAAATTGAGCTCTTGTTTTGGAGCGGACCGGAAGTTTCTTCGATAACGTATTGGCGCTCTTAACAGAATGTCCGAAATGTCGAAATTAAATTTGTATCCGTGCGTTTTGTGGCCCAAATGACCACATTTTGGTGTTCTACGTGATGACTTTCTCGCCTAAAATGTTCTTAAAACTTTCAAATGTGGCGAATCAACAGAGATATTTGATAGCCTGGTGTGCTTCCATGGACTTATGTGTGCTTCCAATTCTTGTCGTCGGAGGTTTTGAAATGCATCATGGGAAACCGAGTAGTATACTACAGTGTAAACGGTTGGCACTCTAACCATACTTATAGTATGTAGTATACAGTATATACACAACGACCATGTAGTATGTAGTATGTTAGTACGCCATTTGGACACAGCCTCAGATTCTGGTGTATACAGGAAACTATAAAACCTGAGTTTTCCAAAAACTTCACTTTGGCCTTAGTTTTCAGAAAGCATTGTTTTAGTGACGTAAAACTGTGGTTTCGTGTGGATGAAAAGCCTAAATTTATGAAAATTTATGCAGTTTCTCAGATACCCAACTTCAAGTGGACGTGGCCTGAAGGGTCTCTGATTGTTCAGGATGTGACTCTTCGAAGCTTGCATGCTTTGTGCTGTGGTGACGCCTCAGATTGAATTGGTTAGCAGCAGCGACAGTTTCAAATGAGGCACACAGGTACAGCATCTCAGTATAAATACATAGCCTACTGTACCATCCCTCACAACACAATTTGAGACTTAAGCTCATTTTGATGATTGAGTTTATTGAGAAATGTTCAGATTACTCTGAGTCGTAACCAACACCAATGATGATAAACTTAGCTCTCCATAGCCCCCTAACAAATGTGTCATAACCTTATATACAGAAAACAGACACAAAGTGATATGTCTCCCTGTGCCATGACCCCATCCCCAACACACAATGAGTGAGAAACAACAACAGGAAATATAGTGTGAAATATAAACCATGTGGTCAGGAGAAAGTTTCCTTAATGTTGCCCTTGCTCCTTGATGTAAAAGCAAAGAACTCTTCAAATGTAAAATAGGACTCTAAAACCCTTACCCCTGAAAC
Source organism: Halichoeres trimaculatus (assembly GCF_033239565.1). Classification (NCBI taxonomy): domain Eukaryota; kingdom Metazoa; phylum Chordata; class Actinopteri; order Labriformes; family Labridae; genus Halichoeres; species Halichoeres trimaculatus. The sequence continues at coordinate 7,342,762 of NW_027437191.1, read as the reverse complement.
CACCTCTGCAAGGGTACTCCACATGACTTATAAATGAAGGTAACCATCATGTTAACAGCTACACAAATTTGTTTTATGTTAATATATTTTTCAAAAACTCTCAATGACTTTAATAACGCTTACTTTATAACTCTGAACACAAAGAGAATCTGCTTTAAAGGGACAGTTACGTTTTTTTGAAGTGGGGTTGTATGAGCTCTATGTGACCACTAAGGACATTAGATACAGTAGAAAGTTGTCTCCTCTCCCTCAGTAAGACACAGACTGTAATCGCTGGTGACTAGGAAATAGGCGCGAACAGGGAAAGACCGTACCAGATTCAAAGGCTATTTTCTCTGCCTACAAGAACTAAAATCAAAAAGTAATACCACCACAGTTTAAGATTACAACATAAAATATTTTTTAAGTGCATTAAGTCTTCGAAAATATAAACATTTATCCTTACCTAACTAACTGGTCATGTATCCTTCCGCGCAGCGCTAGTGCGCTCTGTTCCCCCTCCTCCTTTCAGCTGTAGGGAATGTAAACAAGCTATGTTTCGGGCGCTGGTTACAGCTTCGTGTAAGTTTGATCAAGTATCGTAATTCTTTTGTTTGTACTCTAAGGATTGTGAGGCAACATAGGAAATTCAAAATGAGTGACTATGACAGCGATGATGAAGTTCCATTCGCTTTGGAACCAAAAGGATACCTGTATGAACCGGAGTACACAGAAGAAGAGCTGCTACAGATGGCGACTGAAAGGAATACAGAGGAAACATCCACGGACACTGGACATCAAGATAGAGTCAGAAATACTCAGTGGTGTAAATGTCTGAGCTGTGACTCAATGCCCACGGATGCTGAGTGTTACTGCTGCCACGAGTGGAACTTGGTTACAGACACTCTTCAGGATTTGTCTGAGGACACTGCTGGCTCTCAAGCCGCCTGTATAACTCATCACACAGATTTCCCTGCTCTTCTAAATTCTGGAGTGTCCGGTAACAGCAACAACAACATTAACAGTCGTGGCAGCAGTAACACTCAGCATCTTGATGTCCAGTTTCTACTGTATCTAATGTCCTTAGTGGTCACATAGAGCTCATACAACCCCACTTCAAAAAACTGAACTGTCCCTTTAAGGTCGGCTTAGGGGGAAACCAAACACCAACACAAGCCAGTCCAGTGGTATCATTCATTTATGAATGATCATGAGTGAAGTCAGATTTACTTTGTAGTTAAAACCTTTCCCACATTTAGAACAGCTGAAAGGAATCTTTAGTGTGAACAAACATATGCGCTGTTAGATTGTCTTTACGGTTAAATCCTTTCCCACATTCATAACAGGTGTAAGGTTTTTCTTTTGAGTGAACACACAACATGTGTCTGCCTAAATCTGCTTTATGAGTAAATTCTTTTTCACACTCTGAGCAGCTGAAAGGTTTTTCTTTGGTGTGGACTAACATATGTTTGGCCAGATTGTCTTTGCGGTTAAATCCATTCCCACATTCAGAACAAATGAAAGGTTTTTCTTTGGTGTGCACAAAAACATGTGTGTTCAGATGTTCTTCTCGTTTGAAACTTTTACTACATGCAAAACAGCTGTAAGGTGTTTCCTTTGAATGTACCAACATATGTGTTGTTAGATTGTCTTTACGGTTAAATCCTTTCCAACACTCTGAGCAGCTGAAGGGTTTTTCTGTGGTGTGGACAAACATATGTGAAGCCAAATTTGCTTTACGGTTAAATCTTTTGCCACACTCAGAACAGCTGAAAGGTTTTTCCTTGGTGTGGACAAACATGTGTCTTGCCAAACTTTCTTTATGGTTAAATCTTTTTTCACATTCAGAACAGGTGAAAGGTTTTTCTGTTGAGTGGACAATCATGTGTCTGCTCAAAGCTTCTTTACGGGAAAATCCTTTTTCACACTGAACACAGCTGTAAGGTTTTTCCTTTGTGTGGACTAACATGTGTCTTTCTAAATCTGTTTTATGACTAAATCCTTTTCCACACTCTGAGCAGCAGAAAGGTTTTTCTTTGGTGTGGACTAACATGTGTTTAGTCAGATTTCCTTTAAGGTTAAATCCTTTACCACACGCAGAACAGCTGAAAGGTTTTTCTTTTGAGTGAACACAAAACAAGTGTCTGCCCAAATCTGTATTATGAGAAAATTCTTTCCCACACTCTGGGCAGCTAAAAAGTTTTTCTTTTGAGTGGACAAACATATGTCTAGTCAGATTTCCTTTAAGGTTAAATCCTTTACCACACGCAAAACAACTATAAGGTTTTTCTTTTGAGTGCACACAGGACATGTGTCTGCCTAAATCTGCTTTATGGGTAAATTCTTTTCCACACTCAGAGCAGCTGAAAGGTTTTTCTTTGGTGTGGACAAGCATATGTTTAGTCAGATTTCCTTTAAGGTTAAATCCCTTACCACATTCAGAGCAGCTGAAGGGTTTCTCTTTTGTGTGAACTAACATGTGTCTTCCCAAATCTGCTTTATGAGCAAATCCTTTTTCACACTCTAAACAGCTGAAAGGTCTCTTTTCTGTGGGAGAAACCACTGGATTAATAATATCAGACTCAGAAAAATAGTGTGACTCTACAGTCTCTGCTCTTTCATTTGTGACAGATTTCATTATTTCAGGACAGTCCCTGGTCTCCGTCCAGTCATCTGCCTCATCTTCAGACACTGATCCAGTCTCTGAGGAGGCTTCAATTTGAACCTCAATCTCTGGTTGTAAATTTCTTTCTGGATCTGAGCTCTTTGCTGGTTCTGGTCTTCCACAGTCCTCTCCACCAGCTGCTGTATCCATATGGTCAGTTAGTCTCTGATGGAGCCGTGAGGACTGAGGTTTCTCTTCATCATTTTCACTCTTCATATGGACTGAAGGAAACAGGACCTTGGTATCAGCCTCCTCCAGTCCTTGAAGCTGCTCTCTCCTCTGACCGATCCACAGTTCCTCCTCTTCCTCTTTAATGAGTGGAGACTCATTATCCTCCTGGTCTGGATAGGGGCTCCACTCCTGCTGCTCAGAGGGAAGCTCCTCTTTCTTCACAATAACTAGCTGAACATCTGCAGGACACAGTGAAGAAATAAAAACAAGATATGAGGTCAGTGATTCTGACAGTGGGGTCCCAGGATCCCCTAGGGGTCTGTGAACCATAGATTTGGGATCTGTGGAATAATTTAAAAGTAATTGTAAAAATTTGCTCTATTATTGAAAACCATATCAACAAACTGGGATCTGTTGCACCAGTAGAATCAGCATTTTTTTCAAACATTCCCACCCAATTCAGTTTTGTGCAATGAGATTAATTTTGATATGCTTGTGACATGTATTTTACTTCATAGTGCGAAACAATAATAAAAAAAAACTCGGTGAAAAAAATCATTGTGGAGCCAACTAATCTAAAAGTTTACTAAAAGAACTGAAAAATATACTTGGGAAGTATAAACGTCAAAAAAGAAATCTCAAAGAACTGAAGGTGGAGTTCACCTGTTTTCACACATCTGTTAACCAAAGATATGGATTAATACTGTACATGTCAAAGATATATTTAAGAAACTAGATCATTCTTCAGGAGGCGCATGCTCTTTGTTGGACACAAATTACCTCCTCCTCCTCTCCTCGGAATTTGGCTTACTCTCTATTCTCATCCTCCTGGATCTCACAGCCTCTTAGGATACAATCAACCATCCCATCCTGCTTTCCCACCTAAAATGTCTTTCCACTTCATGAACAATGCCTGCACCTGGCTGAAATCATAGCCTCTGACTGGAAACAGTTCATTTTCATCAATAACTGTTTCTCCTCTACTGCTCTCCTGTTGCAAGGCATCCCTCAGGGTTCAGTGCTTGGTCCCCTCCTCTTCATCTTTGTTTTAGATTTTTTTTTCTATGCATGTACTTTACTGTTATTTATCTATTTTGTAGATTTGTATTTGTTATAACTTGTATTTTAGTTTTTTTCTACCTTGTAAAGCATCTATGAGTTTTTGAAATGCGCTCCATAAATAACATGTATTATTGTTATTATTGTTATTAGGGGCACTAATAGCTCTGAGAGAATCTGTACCCAAACAGCTAGCAGGGCCATGTTCCAATAACAGCTTATGGTAAACCATTGATTTCTCACTGACACATGAAAATCACTCATTGGTACCTACCAGTTGCTCATTGGCATATGCCAATTGTCAGGTGCCATCTGCGAATTGCTCAGTGACACCTGACAATTTCTCATTGTTAACTCACAATTGCTGATTAGTACCCGACAATTGGTCATTTACACCTGACAAAATGAAAATTGCTAATATATACCTGCCAGTTGCTCACTGGTACTTCACAATACTCATTGACATCTGGAAATTGGTCATTTGAGCCTGACAGTTGCTAAGTGACACATGCTAGTAGCTTAGAAATCTTTTTTTTTAAATTGAATGAGTGTAGCAAGGAGAGAGGGTCAAAGTATAATTTTTTTTACATACTTGGCATCCCTAATAACCTTCATGTTCATCTTTCATCATCATTGACCCAAATGCACACAGGAGTCCCATCCTGAACACTTTTTTATTTAAGTATTAACCACTAATAATACTGCTACCTGATGCCAGCAGGAAGTGTGTTTTACTCTCTTAATTTGGATCACCTTGGTTAAGAAAAAATCTTCCTTCTTATGTGCCAAGAAAGGGTATTTTCACCCTAATGAAGAACTCTCAAAGGTGGCTGTGGTGGAGAGATGTAAACAGAAAAGTACATAAAATCAGTTTCATATGTGAGGATGGGCAGATCCCCCCAAATTAAGAAAATCGTCCTAGATCAATCAGGGCATCTAACTGTAAACGCAGGTGAAATTCGGTAATAATGTCTTTCTACTTGTGACTGTTTATAAGACACACAGTACACTGACCAGACAGGATAAATACTACTTTAAGATGTATAACTGTGATGGAGTGTTGAGTTCAATAGGGTCAATGATTGACTCTTTTTGGATATATTTAATGTTTTCACTCTCACTGATTCCCCTAAACTTATTGCATGGCATAAGGTTCATTGTTTCAAAGAGTTCCACTGTTGGTATGCACATTTAAGTAGGGATGGGCAAGTACCCATACCAGGTATCAGTATCTGGCCGATGCCAGCCTTTTTTCAAGGTATCAGTACTCACAGATACCAGCAGCAGATACTCTAGGCAAAAAAATCTTACATCGAGCATATCCTCCTCGCCACTAGTTGCTGTGGTTTAACCATAGACCGTATAAAACATGGACATAGTCTCCCCGACGTCACCCGCAACGGAAAATGAAGCACATTGGCTATAGCGGCCATATTGGTAGTGGCAAGGGCTTCACCTACAGCCATAGGGCGCCAGCCGTCACGTGACCCTCAGCTGTGCCTCTTATTGGGGGAGCTCACGATCTTAATGTCATCTGAACGGCCGTGTTAGAAAAAAATTCACCCCTTCAAACACGAGACATTTTTTGAACCAGGCTGCAAATAGGTTCATTTCTGCTTTGAAAACGGCTTTTTTGGCTTGGTGTGTATGTGACTTCCAGTACTTCCGGAGCCAGTCTCAAGCGAACACTCCAGAAACAGCACATTTTAGCACTTACGCAATGTTTCATATTCTCAGACTGGAGGTTGCCGCTTGGGTTTAACACAGCGGCAAATTTGCGCCAGGTCCTGTTCAGACAACATGAATGAACCAGGGAGAAAACTGTTAAACTGTTTTATTTTGCACTTTAGTTTACTTTAAAAAATAGTTAAACTCTGACAGTTGTTAGTTTTATTGTGCACTTTTAAAATACATATTTTTAATATTTATCAAAAAAAATCTAAACTAAGAGAGAGTTGTTTGTGTTATTTGGACTTCATGGCAGAGTGACTGTGCTGTCTTTGATCAAAATGATCTGTCACTGTTAATTCAAATTTTATGTATCAAAAGTACTATGGTATTGGTACTCGGTATCGGTGAGTACTTAAGGAGTACTCGTATTGGTAACGTCTGCATAAAAAGAGGTATCGAACATCTCTACATTTGAGTGACCAAAAAGACTGAAAAGGTGGTCAAATATCAAATGTGGTGGTCGAGTCTGGTCCAAAGTGCCAGGGCCAATTTTTTTGTCCCAGTCCACCTCAGGTCCAGCCTACGTCATCATGAAGCATCTACTAATAAAACTTGACTTACTTTCCGGCTCATCTTAAGTCATTTCGGTTTGATGCAGCCAACAAGTGTTTCAAACAACTGTCAAGAGCAGTCACAGATATCATACGTCATAGATTACATGTTATACCGTCATTGCGTTTGCACACATGGGCTTGTGCTCGTGCATGAAGTGTACTGTGCTAACATCTGATTTACAAAAATGAAGTGCAGACGTGATAAAAGTTGCTGTTCATTCAAAAACGTGTTTACAGCAAACAGGCTTGGATCTGAAACTTATTTTGCTTTCAGTGCACACCGTACACAGGGTGAATATTTTGTAACTCTGCGGTTAAGAAGATAAAAGGGTTCACGAGTTTGTCCAATGAGAGACACAGCTCCGCTCAGTGACTGACGGGACGCCTGCGTCAAATCCAACATGGCCCCTGTCAACGGTCATTACTCTGCATCAGGTACTGACGGGTGACGTGGAGGAGGCTCCAGACACCACCCAGCATGATTGTTAAGTGTGCTGATGTTTCGAATACAATTTATGTTTTCACACAGGAAACGTAAATAAACGTTTCTTTCTTTCCACGCAGCAAACCCACAGTAGATTTCACATTTCCAGAGCGATTTTAATGATGTGTTTTACATGAATTAAGCTCGGCGATGACAGCCATGGACCTAGCTCGATTCCTTGAAGCATTATCACACACATTTTTAGGAACCAACCTGCTCTGTGCATCTTTATCTCAGGTGTTAAAATCACATCCAGTAGTATTGTTGGAGCTGGAGCTCCTCTTCGTATCCAGACGGTGTTCTTTGTTCGTCCATGTCTCTGATAACCGCAGCGAGCAGCCGCCGCTCGAATAAACCTGTAAGATCCTGAAACCTGGACATCTCCTCACATCCAAGAGTCAAAGAAGAAAAACAAATCTTAACGTCGTTTGAGAGGATTCCTCGAGTTGGCTGGCGAAGACCGAAAATATAAACTTCATCTACTTCTTCCGCTTCCGCCTTTCTTCTTCTTCTTCTTTCGTTTAATTGTGGGTAGCAAACAATGTACAAGTGTATAGAGCCACCTACCGTACAGGAGTGTGTATCGTCACATTTATACCGATAAATTCTTCCCATCTGTTGTGAACATAGACTGTGTCTCGTTCAGAAAGCAGACTAATGCTCTCCTGACATCTCGGGTCTTTTCTCTGCCCTCCTTTATCCTCGAAAGTCCAGCCAGACTCCAGTCCTGCTGCGCTGCCTTGACCTTTACCTCTTCCTCCTTCTTCTTTCTGGAAAATTTTCCACCGGTATAGACGTATCTAGTTGTACTACTGTCCACCACAGGCGGACGGAAACTAAATAATGCTACAAAGCATCATTTTGGATATACTTTAGAAAGATCAAAGTATCCCATGTGCATTTCTGATGTAGTTAAATGGCTTGATCTGAAAATATGTGAAATGAACACAAATCATCAGCCTTCAGTGGCCTATGACCATATTTGTCGGAAATTTCAGCATAAAAGAAATCAAAGCTAAAAATATACAGTGTTGCGGTTCACTTAACTGTTATTTTGATCCAAAGAGGGAACCCGATCTCATGAAAGTACATGAAAAAAAAAGGAAAAAGCCCATTTTCTGGCTCTAGATGGCAGCACGCACAGCCATACAAACTTGAAGCATTTGTTGCACTGTGGTTTTTCCCTCCTTGGGTATATATATATATATATATATATATATATATATATATATATATATATATATATATATATATATATATATATATATATATATATATATATATATATATACATATGCCCAGTGGCGTAGCTACAATTAGGCAAACACAGGCAGTTGCCTGGGAACCCAAGTTTCCCAGGGGCCCCGAAATTATCTCTTAAAAACTGATTTGTGAAGTTCTCTTCAATTGAAAGCATTTCTTTTTTCTAAATCTTACTTCACATGCTTCAAAATACATCAAAAGGCTTAATCTCCAATGATAGTTTTGGGTACTCCCCTCCCTTCTTATTCAATGGGCTATTCCATGTTACAACACATCTGAAAATTTGATTCAGGAAGAAAGTTGTAAAACACACTTTTTTTCCTGTTTTTTTTTCTTATTTTCAACCAAGTCGAAAATAAAAACAATGTTGCTCTGAGATCTAAGATAAACATATAAGACTTTTAGGATTTTAAGGACTTTATTTAGCCCAGGAAACAGGATAATTTTCTCAAAATCAAACTTTTTGATTTGGTGATAAACACGGTTGTACAAAATCTCTTTTTTGGATACATAACTCACTGGACAGGGGGGTCAAATAAAAATACATTAACTTTAAAATAATAGTACCAAAAAGTATGGTGACTGTAAATATCACCTCTATCAGTAGATTTTTTTCCTGTTTTATGCTGTGCTTGATATTTACATATTTTTTCTTTACTAAATTATTTTTTTTAATATTTACCTATTGTAATGTTTTTCACTTTGTACTTTCTTGTTTGTTACTGTTACTCTGTAAATTCCCCACTGTGGGACAAATAAGCTGTCAATTGACCATAAAAGATTTCAAATCCAGGACAAAGTGGACTAAATTATGTATTCACTTTTTTCAAAATCAAACTAAAGTACAGCACTTGAGGAAATGCATTTAGTTGCGTTAAGTTACCATGTACAAGATTAGCACTGTCTCATGCCTTGATTCTGGGAAAGAGACAGTGGACCCAGGGAAGGCCAGTCTAGCTCTGAGGAAGATGAGTTACAAGGACATGGAGGGCCCCATTGACTGGGTTTGCCTTGGGCCCCCAAACAACTAAATACCCCGCTGATATAGCCCAAGTTATTTATGACTTTTTTAAAGATGTCAATGACATCAATGCCTTTTTTTCATTTAGATCATTGTTCAAAATCTTATGGTTTACCATATGAAATACAAAAACTCAAATAATTTTATTATATAATCGAGGTCATTGAATCAGTGCGCCAGTCCAGTCTCTCCACTTGGAGACCCATTACGCAATGTTGTTTAGGATCCAGTAGATGTCAGTATTGAGCAACAAAGTGACAGTACCAACACAGTATCAATACAATACGGGTAATGTGCCAAAAAGGTTCATGACGCCTCACCTACCCATCACTATCCAGACCCCCTACAAGATAAACAATTTACACGTTGAGTGGATCATAAATTAAATAACATCAGGATATCGTTCTTCCAGTGTGGCTCTCTCTACATAGCCCTCTTCTCTCTGCCTCTCTTGACAGTTGTTTTTGCAGTTTAATGTTTAATAAAGACACTCTAATGTGAGATTCAGAGCTGCTGAGGAGGTTTCCCCCAAACTCTGGGTTGACATGTGAAGCTCCAAAGTCAGCGTGAGGGGAAATCTAACACCACATTCAGAGCAGCTGCATCCTGTCCTTCATTTAAGAACAATCATGTACTGTTGGATTTCCTTTTGGTTAAATCTTTTACCCCATTCAAAACAGCTGAGAGGTTGTAAATGACAAAGCAAATGTCTTGTTAGATGTTGTTTATGGCTATAGTCTTTCCTGCATTCAGAGGTTTTTCTTTGCAGTGGACAAAATACGTGTTGCCAGATTTTTTTTCATATCAGGTTTTTTGTTTTTTTCTTCTTTTTTTTTTGGTGTGGACAGATCTGTGTCTTTTCAGCTTAGATTTGTGGATAAAGCTTTTACCACAGTCAGAACAACTAAAAGGTTTTACTTTTGAGTGCATGAATATGTTTATTATAAACTGTGAATTATGAGTAAATCATTTTGAACACTCTGAGTGGCGGAAAGTTCTTTTCTCTTCAAAGCAGAAAAATCTGTATCTTAAATTTAGATACTCTGCTATCTATTTATATTTAGTCTGTATGTAAAAATTATGATTGTATGAGAGAGGGCCTGTTTTCATTGATGCCTTTACTGCAACAACCTATAAAAATCATTTTCTATTGTCTCTTTAAAAACTTCTGACTGAATACTTGAAAATAACTGCAAACAGTTCGCACAAGATTATTTAAATATTTTGCCTACAGTCTGAACAAAGCCAAAAGGAACAAAGTAAATCAAACAAATTCTCCACATGTGAGCAAGGAGGTGAGGGAGGAGGCTGTAAGTGAAACATGAAGCCACAGCCCTCTCAGTGAGATCCCAGTCCTCCACTCCAGGTTCAGTTCCTGTGGGAGCAGAGGACAGAGACTCTCTGGCTCCACAGCTGACGCTGGACGTCATCGTCCACCAACAACTGCCACTGTCAGTCAGCTCCAGACACTCTTACATAATCCTGAGTCCTTAAATCACACCAGTGAAAATGTGAGAGCGGCTGCATGTCTCTCCATGGTTTGGTGTGTCCAATGGGTTAAGTCAGAAGTGAAAAACCCATCACCACCAACTTCTGCACACGATCAAGACTGGCAAATATGTAAAGGCAGCAAGAACAGAGACACACATGCACATCGGGTACCAATGGGAGGAGTCATCTGCTGGTTAAATGCAACTTTATTCTGTTTGCCACATTACCTAAGAAAAGTTTTAAAAAAAGATGCTACTGTATGTCTAAAGAGAAAGTCTTTTTTTCAGAGTGTTTCCATAACGAGTGAGAAAAGTGAGCACAATTACCAGTCAATGAGTAATCAATAAAATCTTTACTCATGTTTCTTACTATTTACTGGTCATCACACTGATAAAATATCACTTTAAAAGTTTAACCAAGGGTTAAATGAAGACATCCATACATTACAATGACTGATATCAAATAAAACCTTTGCTGCTTTGTGACAGAAACACATCTGACAGTTTGTGTTTATGGAGCTTCAGGGCAGCAGCTGTGGGAAAAGGGGATTCTGGTGAAAGGGAGTCAGTGAACCAAGAGTGGAGAGCTAGAGGCTGGAAAACCAAACAATGTGCTGAAGGATGATAAAACTCTGTAGAACAAACTGAATAGGTTGGGTGATAGCTTTGTAAGTTTGTTACCTTAAACTCCTGTTTTCACACTTTCTTCTAATTTTGTTTTGTAGCAACGAGTAACGAAAATAGGCCTAAATAGAGAAAATGTATCAGAGTAAAAGTACATATCTTATTAAGGAAATGTAGTGGAGTAAAAGTAAAAGTTGTCAGACATAAAAGTAACAAAGTAAAGTACAGATATGTAAAAAAATTTACTTAGGTACAGTAGCAAAGTATTTGTACTTTGTTACATTACAACACTGGACGCGGAGCACATGCACTGAGCTTCTTTGGTCGACCATGGCGAGGTCTGTTCTGAGTGGAGCCCGTCCTGTTAAACCTCTGGATGGGTTTTGGTCACTGAGCTGCAGCTCAGTTTCCAGGTATTGGCAATCTTCTTAAAGCCTAAACCATCTTTATGTTGAGCAACAATTTTTTTTTTTCAGATCTTCAGTGAGTTCATTATCATGAGGTGCCATGTTGAACGTTCAGCGACCAGTGTGAGAGTGAAATACCAAATTTAACACACCTGCTCCCCATTCACACCTGAGACCTTGTAACACTAACGAGTGGCATGACACTGGGAAGGTAAAATAACTAACTGTGCTCAATTTGGGTATTTTCACTTAGGGATCAGGGTATTTCTTGTACTTTGGACTCTTGGAGCTTTTTGAGAATTGTTAGTTCCATGGACAAAGCAGAACTTTTGAAAAGAACCGGGCAACAGGGCCAGGCTGCTAAAATGAAATTATTTGTATGCAGACAAGTCAAACATAGAGCAAGCTTAACTGTAAGCGAGGAGGCTAAAGGCTAGCCTGAACCCCGCCTCTGTGCCTCTTGTTAGGTTGACTGAAGTTGTGTTGAGTCAGCATTTCCAATTTGTCCCCTGCTTTACTAGCAGATGGGTGAAGTCATGAAGGCTGTGAAGTAAATCATTTTACAGGCCTCAGGGAATCTAGAGAAACCTACTCACAAAAGGAAGTGAATCTGTCAGGTGGTCTGACAAATCAAATTTTGAAACTCTTTTTAAACATAACGTGTGCTGTGTCTTCCACCACCTTGTAATCTGCACACAGCTCCAAAGCAAGCGTCCCTGATGGTGTGGAGATCCATGGCACATAGAAGAGAAGGCTACATTAATGCTGAACACTGTGTTCAGGTTTTAGAGCAACAAAGACCACCATTCAGACTTTTTCAGGGACAATCTTGCATATTTTATTGAGAAGATCCTAAACCATGTTCTGCACACAAATACAGCACGGCTCTGTATAGTAGAGTCTGGCTGCGAAACTAGCCTGCAATCCCTCCTTGTCACCCACTGATATTATTTGGTGCAACATGAAGTGAAATATACCACAAATGACAGCTTAAACTTTTTGAACAGCTGGAATCCTGGCCTGACACTTGGAGGATCTTGAATGGAGACTGAGGGTTTTGATTCATGCTAGGTAACAGGTTGTGCAGCAGAGAGATCATTGTGTATCCAGGGGGAGATGGACCTTTGACTTATGCACTCTGAACTCAGCTATGACCTGGGTCAAGGTTCTTGAATTTATGCAAGGGGCCTCAGGATGGTGTTGGACCTCCAATAATGTAAAGTAACACTGAGTAACATTAAGTAACATTAATGTCAAGTTACATTAAGAGAAGTCTGGAGTTTAGCAGTCAGATAAGACAGAGCCTCGGCTTTTCAGGCTCAATTAGAAACTCCTCACATGGACTTTTAACATATCCCACTTCTGCTAATTGGGTTCTGCTAAATGCTGCTGTCCTCCACACAGTGCACCGTAAAAGATGAATATGACCTTGCTTTCTTCGCACTTTTGTGTTCTAAAAACTCTCAATCCTTTTTTTTTTCATGACAGATTAATATCATAAATGTGCGACAAAAGTCATAATTTTATGAAAATAAAATTGTAAATTTATGAGAATAAAGCCTGAAATTTATAAGAATAAACTCATTATCTTAGTCTATAGCTGTAGGCTATCAGGAGATCTAAGATATGTGGTTTAAAAATTGTGACCTCATATATAAGTAAAATGATTTTGATGACACCAAACCTCTCCTGGGTGAAGTTATTTCATATTTTTGTGTCAAATTTTATCAGTGCTGCAACCTGCAGACGTTCCCTAGCGCAGAGGAAAGCTCGTTTTGAGGAAAATTCATTTGTAGCTCACAGTCTACCTTGCTGTGATTGCAGAGAGTGCAATTGGTTTATTAAAGAAAAGGTCCAAAGATGACTTACTGATTAGGGAAAGCTGAGTCTGTTTATCCTATTTGCGAAACCTACCCTGAAGCACAACTTCACATTATGCTCCATGGTCTTCATTTTAGTACAGGTGCTTTCCTTATAGCATAAAGTTATAGAGCTAAATTTATGAGCTAAATCTTGTAATTTTACTTTTTTTTAATTTTGTAACATGGCTCTAATCCTTTGTCATAGTTAATTTGGCCATTTTTAATTTTACTGGAAAGAATTTTAAATCAAGTTCAAAAATATAGATATAGTAAAAGATAATATAATCCAATATCTGTTTTTTTTCCAGAGGGATCTGGAATTGTCTCAGAAAGTCACCCTACGATCCTCCTCTCCGTCTCACAGCTCAGACCTTTACAGATGTCGTTCCCCGGTCATAGCACCATTTGAAATAAACTCCTGATGCTTTAGTCAGTCACCTTCCAAGAGTCACACAAAGAGAAACTATTTCTCAGTCAGCATTTTATTCAAGGCACATGAAAAGTTTACAGCGCTGGTCAATCTCAAAGAGCACATAACACTTTTAAAACAGTCATTGGCTTCGTCTATACAGAGGTTGTGACGAGATAGAATACTGAACTAAACCAACATATTACAAATAAGAAACAACACATAACCACAACGCATACCTTTAAATCAGGGAAACAGGTCATTTAACATTGGTCTCTGTATTTTTCCACAGAGCCATATATGGGTAAATCGAATGCCACACTTATAGCAGCTGAGCAGTGTCCTTCATTTGTGAACAATCCAAGCAGTAGTCCTAAAATCTGCTGTTTCTTGACTGTCCACTTGAGGCTGGCTCTGGAAGTACCTGAAGTCACATACACACAAAGTCAAAAAAAGGCATTTCACAGGAGAAATTAACCTATTTACAGCCTGGTTCAAAAAACGTCTCCTGTGTGAATCGCTAATTTTACTAAGGGCACACACTGTACAGGGGTGAATTTTTTTTTCTAACTCGGCCGTTTGGGGGATATTAAGATCGCGAGTTCACCGAATCAGAGGCACCGCTCGGGGTCACGTGACCAACAGGTGCCCTATAACTGTACGCAAACCCCTTGCCACCACGAATATGGCCGCTAAAAAGGTGAAAGTCCTGCCTCACATTCGGAGCAGCTATAAGGTGGCTTTTTTTCGCGTGAACAAACATATGTTGTGTCAGAGTTCCATTGTCAGTAAATCTTTTGCCACACTTAGTGCAGCTGTATGGTCTCTCTTTTGAGTGAAAAAACATATGTTTGTTAAGCTTTCCTTTGTCATCAAATCTTTTCTCACATTCAGAACAGCCGTAAGGTTTTAAATGATAAAGCATATGTTGAGTCAGATGTTGTGGACGGTTATATCCTTTTCCGCATTCAGAGCAGCTGTAAGGTTTTTCTTTGGAGTGGACTAACATATGAGTTGTGAGATTTTTTTCTCTTTTAAATCTTTTCCAGCAGTCAGGACAGCCGAAAGGTTTTTCTTTGGTGTGGACAATCATATGTCTAATCAGCAATTTTTTACGTTTAAATCCTTTCCCACATTCAGAGCATGTGAAAGGTCTTTCTTTGGAATGCACAACCATGTGTTCGTTTAGAAAGGCTTTCATGACAAATGTTTTACCACACTCTGAGCAGCTAAAAGGTCTTTCTCCTGTGTGGAAAATCATATGGCTGTTCAGAAGATTTTTTTGTTTGAATCCCTTCCCGCATTCGGAGCACGAGTGAGGTTTTTCTTTGAAATGAACAAACATATGGGACCTCAGAGCGCCTTTTGTGTTAAATTGTTTACCACATTCAGGGCAGCTGAAGGGTTTTTCTCCTGTGTGAACTAACATGTGTTTGTTAAAATCTGCTTTAAGAGTAAATCCTTTTCCACACCCTGAGCAGCTGAAAGATTTCTTTTCTGTCAAAGAAACCCCACGAATAGTCTCACCAGGTTCAGGACAGTTATCATGTGACTTTACAGTCTCTGCTTTTTTGTTTGTGGCAGATTTTAATCTTTTAGGACAGTCTCTGGTCTCTGTCCAGTCATCTGCCTCATCTTCAGTCCCCGAATCAGTATCTGAGGAGTCTTGGGTCTGTCCCTCAACCTCTGGTTGTAAATTTCTTTCTGGATCTGAGCTCCTCTCTGGTTCTGGTCCTCCACAGTCCTCTCCACCAGCTGCTGTTTCCATATGGTCAGTTAGTCTCTGATGAAGCAGTGAGGACTGAGGTTCCTCTTCATCATTTTCACTCTTCTTGTGGACTGAAGGAAACAGGACCTTGGTATCAGCCTCCTCCAGTCCTTGAAGCTGCTCTCTGCCCTGACCAATCCACAGTTCCTCTTCTTCCTCTTTAATGAGTGGGGACTCATTATCCTCCTGGTCTGGATAGGGGCTCCTCTCCTGCTGCTCAGGGGGAAGCTCCTCTTTCTTCACCATTAGTAGCTGAACATCTACAGGACACAGTGAACAAATATTAATGAGATATTGGATCATCTTCCTGATGGAAAACTAAATGTGAAAGAAAAAAAACTCAAGATCTTTATTTTCAGCACTGCTGCTGAACTGTAGTGACAATCTCATACTGGACAAATGATTACAGGAGCCTCCTGCTTGTTGAGACATTGATCTGAAAGAAGAACTGAAGGTGGAGTTCACCTGTTTACACACATCTGTTAACCAAAGATATGGATTCATATATTTCAAAGTTACATTCAAGAAACTAGATCATTCTTCAGGAGGAGCATGAGTGGCGAGATGACATCCATTCTAATCACAGTGTATGGTCAGGAGTCGAGAGGGAGCAAGGAATGATATGCTGCAATGACAATCTGTGGCTAGGTCATTCTTTAAATGCGGTGCCTTTTGCGTCCCCAGCCTAAATCCAGCTGTATTTCCTGAAAATAAAAGATTTAAAAAAAAAAAAACTTTTTATCTTAGTGAAATTTCACTAATTATCTGTTAAAACACAAGGATATAACTCATAAAACTTAAACAGTTTTTTAAAATACCATTTAAAAAATAAAAAATGTGCTATTTTGCCATGTTCCCAGTGCCCGTTTCACTGTTTCGTTCAAGAAAATTATGTTTGTTTTTTTTTCAAAAATATTTCTGGATATTTTTATTCAGCTTTAAGGGGTTCTTTATATATTTGATAGTTTCATCAGCCAAAAAAATATATTTTTGTCTAAAATTGCAGTTTAATATTTGTCCCTGGATTTGGTGTCCACCATGTTATCCTAAGTTACTCTACCTCTAAGAAAGCTCCACACACATCAGCACGATGTTATTCCAGAGGAGGGAAATTCAACAGTGGTAAGATTACTCACTTTTATTTTGTTAATTTTATTATAGTTACTCTTTAATGATGAAGATCTAATGTGGTAAATCATAAAATGTCCACCGTGTTATCCCAGTTTTATGAAGAAAATTATCAAATATCATAATTTTAAAAGGTTCTTGGATAAAAATGTTGATTTCTTGACAGCTATCCAAAATCTTGTTAGCTTAAATGCTAATAAAGCTAGGCTAAAAGCTTTTTTTGTTGTAAGATGTCCACCGTGTTATCCCATAACACTGTGGACACAACACAGTGGACACATTCATTGTGACATATATTTTTAAAACTTAAAAAAAAAAAAAAAACAACAACAAAAAAAACATTAAATTTAGCAGATTGAGATTGACCTTTATGCTTTTCATAAAGCTTAGAGTCATGTTTTTTAGAAGAAACATCAAAATAAAATAAAAAAGATTATTTTATTTTATTTTTTTTACCATTTCTATGACCCAAAAGGCACCGCATTTAAAGAATGACCCGGCTAGTGTTTCTGTGGCATAACTCAAATCACTGAAGTCACTGGACTGCAGTGCTGCACAATGAGTGACGCATGGGAACGATTGATAATTGCCCCTTATTGCCGACAGTGACGATGTTAATGATGAACAGCAGCATGGTGTCAAAACAGCTTTATTATAGCGAGGCAGGAAACAGAAGGGAAAGTCAGATTGTGTAAACAATCTGTGTTTTTCCATAAAGTAAACTATCATATAACTATTTTATCCTTTTATCCTTCATCGTTTTTTTTTTTGTTTTTTTTTTGACCCAACAAATCCACATTAGATTCCACATTTCCAGAGGAATTTATGGTGGTTTGTGCATGAATTCAATGTAATCCGATCTTACATTTATGAACCTTAGTTACTTGCTCGATTGTTTAAACATTATCACACACATTTTTAGGAACCAACCTGCTCTGTGCAGCTTTATCTCAGGTATTAAAATCACATCCAGTAGTTCTCGTTGGCGCTGGAGCTCCTCCTCGTATCCAGATAATGTTCGTTGTTCTCCCAGGTCTCTGATAACCGCAGCGAGCAGCCGCCGCTCGAATAAATCTTTAAGTTCCTGAAATCTGGACATCTCCTCACATCAAAGAGTCAAATAATAATTGAGTAATTGAAAAGCAGAGGTCCTTTTTTCTAAGTGGATTTCTTGAGTTGACTGACGGGAAGCTTTTCCGAATAGTTGCGTTCCTGAGGCTCCGAAACGTGTGCGCTGCCTCATGGGACACATGTGTCGACCCAGGGTGCGTCTCAAAGCTCCAAAGTTTCATCCTTCCTTCCTCCACTTGCGTTGTTCACTTGCGTTTACTTAGTCCCTCCCAGCAGAGATGATGGAGAGATGCGAGGAAATGAAGAGAGGAGAGAGGAATCGAGGACTCCTGAAGTTGTCAATGATTCAATAAAATAAATAAATAAATAAATAGATAGATAAAAATAATTATTTAAAAAAAAAATAAAAGAGAGAGGAATCGAGGAGTCTCGTTTGGAGGGCAAAGAGAGACGTCCTTTCCTCGAGTGTCATATAATGCGACGTGTTTCGGTGTTGATAAATGGTGGCAATAAATCAAATTAATTAAATAATTTATTTGAATAAAGTATGAAATAAATAAAGTGAATTTCATTCTATTCTATTCTAAACAGTCTGCGAGTCATAACGCTCCCACACACTAGAGGGCGGTGTTTCACCTGGAGGCTGAGTCTACACGTGACGTGTACGAGGAAGACGACGTCCCCGTATGCCCGCGAATCTGAAGCAGTTTGTTTACATCTGTGCATGGAGTGAAAGGTGTTAAATTTCTAACACTTTTCGTTGCTGTGCAGTGACACAAAAATGTTCCTGTTTTCGTGAATGATAAGGTGAGTTATTTTTTTATATTGAAACGTCGACAGCCAGTATCTGAGGGGGGATTTACAGGAACTTTTGACGGTCTCGTATCAACTTCCTGCTCTCGCTGATGTATTATCAGGTGTCCCAGTCAACTTAATTATTGTTTTAGGTTAATGATATAATTATACAAGTAGATGTAACCCGTGCCCAAAAACAACACACCAGCTGCAAAGTGGTAAATGACATATCAGAGCAAATCAGGATGAGTAAGGCATTAAATCAGTTGTTTTCTTCGTGGGTACGACACACACATGCCAATATTCAGAAATATTATGATTATATCGTTCAGGGGCGATTTTAGCACCAGACCTCGAGAAAGAGTGAGCTGACTTTTTTTAGCCCATATTTTATCAAACAACAACAATTAACAAATTGTTCTACTAAACGTAAAAAAAAAAAAAATTCACAACAACAAATTTAAATCGTTTTTTTTTTGAGAAAACGAATTGAAAGCTGTTTTCAGGAATTAAATTAGTAGGCCTACGAGTACTTTTGTCATCATGGGTATGATTTTTTTCAGGTGAGAGGAGGTTATGACAATCCAATCTCGATTATTAAGTACAACATTAGTGTACCAGTTACTGTAACACAGTCATTAAATCTATAACCGTATAGTTATTGATTATTTGAATCTCCTGTTTGAGAGTGGTAATTATTTTCTCACTCTTCAGAGACATACTACTATGGTGGCCGGTAGCTGTCAGACGATTTGCGAAAGCTACAACATGAATGCAAACGCAAGTAAAATTACAGCGCAAGTAAAATTGAACCCCTAAGTTGTTGCTGTATACAGCAACAACTTAGGAGTTCAATTTAGCGGTTTTCTAACGGACGGTTACCCCAGCGGACAAAGAAAAGTTGTGAAAGTGAGTTATTCATCATTTAATTTTTTTTCTCTAACTTCATCCATGAGCCATAGCTTAGTGATCTCACCCTGTGATGTCCTTTGTGGTTCTGATATTTCTATGTTAATAACTGGTAATGTGTCACCTTTTATTTAGCTTTATGACTCAGTCAGCATTATAGTGATATGTTTCACTTGCTTTCACCACTTTTTTATGTCCTTTGGAAA
This sequence comes from Halichoeres trimaculatus, assembly GCF_033239565.1. Taxonomy (NCBI): domain Eukaryota; kingdom Metazoa; phylum Chordata; class Actinopteri; order Labriformes; family Labridae; genus Halichoeres; species Halichoeres trimaculatus. Next base: position 7,323,166 of record NW_027437191.1, on the reverse strand, counting down.
GTGTTAAAAGTTCACCTCTTCTCTAGTTGTGGCTCTACTTTCACTGTGTTGTAGCGTTTGTATTTGTGTTGCAAATTGTGTGACACTTACCTGCCACTGTATATATCTGCCATCTGTTTTTACTCCTGAAATAACCTTTTTTTTTGCATGTGTAAACCTTTTAGATTTTTTCTTAGAGGAGAGATTTACCTGTTACCTTACATATTACTGTCGAATCATTGTCAGCTGTGGCACTTATTGCCAGGAGATAAACACAGGTAAACATCATGCTTAACGTTATCAAAATCTGATAACATTAGCAAGTGAGCTGGAGGACTGAACCACCTCACTAAGGGAAAGCCAGTCTTTTTAGGTGCTTCAGGCAGGAGAGGACAAACGGGTCTGTTGCACCTGGCCCAGAGTAGTGGGAGCCCAGAACTGGGCCCCTCAGTAATTTATAGAGAGGGAGCATAGTGTTATCTAATCCTGGTCCCCCAGCAAAACTGTCAGTTGGCTACAGGAGTATCTATAAATTGTAATACTGGGTATTTTACATCTTAGTGGCTTACTGCCCTGCTGAACACTTCTTAAAGAGGACATATCATGCTGATCCCTGATTTAATGTAATACATTTGAAAACAAGACCTTTCACCCCCTGAATTTTCAAAAAATGAGATATTGTATTTTTTCTGATATCCTGGATGTCAGTTAGTCACACAACTGCCACCGAGGGATACACCCACAAAGAGCTGACTGACTGAGTGCTGAATGCCATGACTCTGCTCTGCTGAGCAGCTCGGCTTTACATGGTGAATTAGCAGTTAAAACACTGTAGTGTCAGCAGATGTCGTAATACTTGTGAGACTGTCATATTTGCCTGCTTGTTCTGACATGCACTGTGAACCTGGACCACAATAATGCTGCGGTAATGACATAGTGAGGAACTGACGGTAGAGGCGATCTTTAGACTACACTTTCAGCATGATGGATAAAACAGACGGAGAAAAGTGAAGGAGAAGGATGGAGCCCTGTTATAGAAATAGTTTATTGGTGAAGTCTGCCTACATTTCCACGTATAAACTCTACATGTTACAGTACTGGTTTGACTCACCACACTGAAGCGTCCTGAGATGATCTGTGTCCAGGTGGATTTTCTTCCTCCTGAGCTGCAGAACTGTCCGGGTCTGACTCGGGGTCCAATACAAAAGGACGTATCCTACACTCTGCCATTTTATAAGTGCTATCAATGCCTTACTGTGAAGTTTTGGCAAACAGCAAACTCGCTCAGTCTGCCCCATTCAATGTGGCGATTTTGTAAATACTGCCATGCTGTAAAAACCGCCCCCGGCTCTACCCCCTCCGCCCCTCTGATAGAACTGACCGATCAGAGCACAAAGGGCTGTGACGTTGCGAGGTTACTGGAGGTCATTCTCCAAACGGAGCGTTTCAACGAGATCTTCAGAATGGCCTAAAATGAGGATATTGAGAACCCTATTGTGGGGCAATGAAGGAACTAAATGACTTTTACTGAGGTCAGAAATGCTTTACAGGCATCCTAGTCTGGCATAGTGGAAAGGAGAAACAAGCACGATATGTCTCCTTGAAACTCATGACCACTGCTCTTGTGTCTGTGTCCCTGCCCACTGTCCGATCATTACTTTTGGAAGTAACCAGTTGTAGAGAGAAGAGAGGGCCTTTTCACTCAATGGATTAGATAGAGAAATAAGTTTAACTTGGACTGTTGTTGATTTACAGTACTTCAAATTCCCTAATGACCCCTCTTCATTTAATAACGCAGTACAGAAAGACAACAACAACATTTTGACAAATGGCTTATAAGTTATCAAATGAGTGACAGAAGGAAAACGACTGATGAGTACAAAAAAGAGATAACAAAAAAAAAAAACGCACATATATGAATGACTTAAAAAATGAGGACCTGCTTCAGACTAAATGATGTGTGAGAAATATCAGGCACTAGTATATCTATTGCCACAGTATTCACATGTATCCAGTAGTTAATTAACTATATAAACAGTGATGAAGCCATAATGTGACAGGTTTCTGGTTTTAATAGTCCTAATGTTTCTTATAGTAGTTATAAAAAGGAATTATTCAGAGTCATAGAAGTTTATAATTTAGATGAATTGGTGATGTAACATGAAATTTACATGACCTTCATGCACTGTTATATTGTTAATTTGTGTTTTCCAGGTGTCCACCATGTTAATAAGTCCAGAGCAGGAGGCTCTGATTGGCCAGGTGTTTGAAACTTACCTGACAGAGCACCACCACGATGACATTCTCCAGCTATTCGCAGATGCTGATGAAGAGACCCAGCGCCCTGTTGTTGTTAACGCCATGACACTGTTTGAAGCTAATATGGAGGTGAGGCTCACACATCTCAGCACAGATTATATTCTGTTTTATTTATTGAAATAAAGTTAGTGAAGAACTTGAAGTTCCTGTAACAACTTCATTCGCAAATCTCAAAAGCTGTCTGAGGTTTCTGAAGTAAGGTGCAGAAAATTATGCAGCAAACAAGCATTATTGATGATGATGTGCTATTCTCTCGATTCAATTCTGTTACGATTTTTGGAGTGACGATTTGGTTTGAATTGCAATTCTTACAATTTTTGCCATTTTTAGTTTGCTTTTTTCAAAAGTTGATGATTATAATGTCCACAGACCATATCAGGAGCCATATTTTCACATAAAATGCACATCACCTGAGTCAGAGAGAAACATGTCACCCTCTGCTGGAGAAAAGTGGTAACTTTTTTCCACTTCAGCTTTTAAAGAAAGACTGAAATGAAGTATTTAGATAAAAAAAAATGTTTTTTTTTTTGACAAAGAATCATGATTTTGATATTGTCAAACCAAAAATCCTGATATACCGATTTTCAATTTTTTTCTCCTACTCCTAGTCAGCAGCATCAAAAATATGTGTTTTTGTCAAGATTGAAGCTAGGAAGGACTAACCCAGAAAAGAATTTGAATCATTGCATCTCTCCTGTTATGTGTGTGTGTTTTCAGGTCGGGCACTATTTCAACGCCTATCCCAACGATGTCCTGGCTATATTTGACAAGGTGTTACACAAAACAGCCACGCAGTTAGCAGAAAAGGCCTCTCTGAAGCAGAGACTGAGACATGCTCCTAGTGCCCGCATCACAGGTAAGCTAGTCATCTCATAGTGATGGTGCTATGGGACAGTGTTTGGATCTGTGCCAACAGACAAAAAATCTTTGTGAAGCACAATTTCTTTCACTTCAGCCATGTCTTCTGTCATTTACTTTGTTTCCTGCAAAAGAAATAAAACACAATAACTGATCCTTTTAGATATTTGAAGACTCTTACGAACAATTTCTGCAAGATCCTAAAAGACAAATATTAGACTTTCAAGACAGTTTTAGCAAAATCATGTACCTTAGGTTCTGAAATGGTGTAAACCCTTGTCCATGACAAATTGCAGCTGCTCTAAAGGAAGTCAAACTGCTTCGGTAAATTGGATTGGAGGTCAGAGCTTCAGGATGGTTGGTTCATGGATGTGACATTGAGTCTTGTGGATTTAGTATCTGAGTATTTTCTTGCAGACATTTTTAATCATGCTTTTATCTTTTACCTTAGGCCTGCCAGTGTGTCCAGAGCTGACCAGAGAAACTATCCCCAGAACCAGAGATGTCGGACACTTCCTGTCTGTCACTGGCACAGTGATACGCACCAGTGTAGCCAAGGTAACAGCTCCACACATGCTCATTAAGCAATTGTGTGGTTGACTTTTATACAGTCTTTAAAACAAAACCCACAATACTCCCTATGAATTAACAACCAAACACAGACGTCTGACAGAACTATTTAAACAGCTCTCGTGCTGCTATCTCTGTGTTCCTCCAAAACCTGAGAGGATTTCATCTCAGCTGTTGGACTTCCAGTTAGAGACTGAAGTTTTCATCAGTTATGATAAAATGTTGATTTCCCTGAACAAAATGTTTTATTCATTGAGTAACTACCAGGTAATGTGCATGTGCACATATCCCCAGGATTGTTTATCTATTTTTAAAGGGCTGATTATAATTTTCACATGTATATATTTTGGGATCCTCAAAGTAGAGCTGGGCGATTATGGCATACGAAATCAAAATTATGATTAATTGAATCCTCTGCCTTGATTTTTGTTAATGCAGGTTTACCCCATTTTAAACTCAGATAATTCTGTAAATATTTGTATAATTTTGAAACAAGTAACTGAAATAAACATGCACAGATGAACAACTAAAGGTTATTTATTAAAACAATGGAATTGAAAACACACATCACCTTGTGTATGATCAGAACAGGGATTCAGCTCATAACTGGTCTACTCAAGTCCGTCCAGTTACACATATTCACAGGTCTTTCTTTTCTTTTTAAATCATGTCTAAAACTTTTTGTATTGGAGCAGGAAAAAAAATATATTGAAACTTGTGTTTTTTTAAGTCATCGCCGTCTGAGTACCCCCATGTTGTGAGTCTGACTCCTCCACCTCTCACAGGTGTTGGAGTATGAGCGGGACTACATGTGCAACAAGTGCCGTCACGTTTTCACGATCCAGGCTGCTTTTGATCAGCACTACACGTTCGTCCCACCTGTGTCCTGCCCCAACCCTGACGCCTGTAACTCTTTTAAGTTCACCTGTCTGTCCGATGGGTCAGAGCTCAGCGCCTGTAGAGACTACCAGGAGATCAAGATACAGGAGCAGGTAAGGCATCCATACATGTGATCTCTTCCTGCTGATCCTTGTTATCATAACTCTTTTTTTATTTTTCAGATCGATGCACATTTCCACAGTGTTTCACATATAGATTGTTCTCCCTCAGGTGCAGAGGCTGTCAGTGGGAAGTATTCCTCGGTCGATGGCGGTGGTTCTGGAGGGCGACCTGGTTGACAGCTGTAAATCTGGTGAGAACTGTTTATCAGGGTGTAACATAACACCCTTGTTTTCTCAGACAGAGATGTTTTAATTATTTTCAAAGACGCTTCATTCAACTTCAAACAGCTGTGCCATCGCTCCGCTTAAAAACACCCACCAAACTCAGTTAACACACATCATCTAAACTAGGGTTGTCAAAAGTATCGATACTTAAAAAAGTGTCGATACTAAAATGTTGTATCTGGATACAATACTCACTTTCAAAATTATCAATACTACCCCCCACCCCCGATGCCGACCCGCTGACGCTGCGTCCCCCTCTCTCTGCCTCCTCACACACACACGAGAGCAGCCTCCCTCCCCCTCCCCGTGACACACTCAATAACAAAACAGCATGGCTAGTGCTGCAGGCGGGCCAAATCAAGCAGTTTTGGTCAAAAATGAAAAAGGTAAAAGTGTTGTTTGGAGGTATTTTGCCTTCGAGGCTAACGAGCTTGGAAAACTGAAGGACACAAATAATTGTAAGCCATTAGCCACAACGAGCGATTAAAGGCTGACGTATGTAACGTTAATGATTATAAACAGGGCTTCCAACTGTCACGCATTCGCCGTGAGACTCACACATTTGGATGGTTTCACCCGCACTCATGCCACACCTCCGATTTCTCACGCTCAAGTCAGAGGCACAGGAGCACAGAGGACGCAGGGGTCGTGTTGTGTAATATACAAGATACGCAGGTATGCACCCTATTACCACTAGAAAACCCCAAGAAATACCATATAACCACTATAAAACATAATTATAGGATGGTTGTGTAACTTAAACTTTCACTTTCCGTGTACGCGCGCTCTTCTTTGTGCCGGCGTGCGTAAAGGTGCAGTTAGACACGCATCCCAGCAGACAGTGAGAGATCGTCAGTCACTATGTGTGATTTTATATTTCAAACTGTGTCTTGATAGCTCATGAGCACATTTTAAATGAACACAGAGACTTAAAAAAGATGAGTCAACCTTTTGATGAATCAAAATGCAGCATTGTTCATCAGTCCATCTGAGCTGCTGTTTTCACTCACTCACTGTTTTCTAAATGATAAATTCATCCTGAGGTTCCCTGGGTCACATGTTGTTCATGATGTGAGCAATCTTTTAAGGATCAAGCTTCAAATACAATCCACTAGTGCAGTGGTTCTCGACCTGTGGCTGGAGGCCCATAAGTGGGTCTCAGGACTGTTTTTAGTGGACAGTGCATAAATCAGGCAATCTCCAGTGGTTAGCCGAAAACAAGAAGTTTAGTTAATATAAAAAATAAAGAGTGTTAAGGAAAAGAGGAAAAAACATTCAGGGGGAAATGTAACTGGCTGCAATAACGAGCAGTCTACTTTGTCCAAAGGAGACGATGTGACGGTGTACGGCGTGATGTCTCAGCGCTGGAAGCCGTTCTACGACGGCTCTCGTTGTGACGTGGAGCTCGTGCTCAAAGCTAACAACATTGAGGTGAACAACCAGCAGGCTAATTCTGCTCTGCTCATGACGGACGCTCAAAGAGAGTTTGAAGACTTCTGGGAAAGCTACAAATATGATCCCATAGCTGGTGTGTGAGAGTCTCTTCATCATCTGGAAAAAATGACATTTCATTCTTTGTTTTTGATGTTGTTGTGTTTTTAAGACACCATTCTCTCCTCCCTGCAGGCAGAGACCAGATCTTGATGAGTCTGTGTCCTCAGGTGTTTGGCATGTATGTGGTGAAGCTGGCAGTGGCCATGGTGTTGGCTGGTGGAGTGCAGAGAATAGATTCCTCTGGAACCAAAGTCAGAGGTGCATGTCTTCTTCCTAAACACACGTTTGTTGATTATTTGTCCTGTCTCCTTAAGCCTGAATTTTGCCTCTGTGATATGTAGTGTAGATACACAGCACAGGCAGTAGAGGCCAAATGACCTGTTTTAGGAATGCAGAGCGCACATTACAACAAAACTGACTAAATCCAGTCCTCTCCAGGTGAGTGTCACATGCTGCTGGTTGGTGATCCGGGAACAGGGAAGTCTCAGTTCCTGAAGTATGCAGCCAAGATCATTCCTCGCTCTGTTCTCACAGCTGGAATCGGATCAACAAGCGCAGGTAGACTCTGCTGAGATCTTAACGGATAAGTTCGGTTTATACAGCTTTTACACTGTTTATAGAATGAAGTGGAACAAAATACTCACCCAGAAGGCTTTCCTGATCCAAGCAGTGCTTCGGGAGATATTTAGATCCAAAATCGTGCAGCGGACGTCTGTATAATGGGATCCATCCGGGCATAGACAGCGCATTAATCGTCCTAAAACCGCATTAATCGTCCTAAAACTGCATTAATCGTCCAAAAACTTGTGTTTTTCACCAATATTCCATCATGGGCCGCTCCAGGCTAGTCCTCTGCTACAGTCTGTCACTCCAGACAGCGCTGTGTGGCTGTAATGACCTCTGAACTGACGAAGACTTTGTTTACGATTGCCCCTCAAAGAAAGGAGTCAGCTCTCCAGAGAGTACTGCGCATGCGCGGAGGGGCAAACTTAAACAAAGTCTTCGTCAGTTCAGAGGTCATTACAGCCACACAGCGCTGTCTGGAGTGACACAGACTGCAGCAGAGCGCTAACCCGGAGCGGACCATGATGGAATATTGGTGAAAAACACAAGTTTTTGGACGATTAATGCAGTTTTAGGAGCGGCGCTGTCTTTGTCCCGATGGATCCCATTATATGGACGTGCGCTGCACGATTGTGGATCTAAATATCTCCTGAAGCACTGCTTGGATCAGGAAAGCCTTCTGGGTGAGTATTTTGTTCTACTTCAATCTATAAACAATGTAAAAGCTGTATAAACCGAACTTATCCTTTAAGGGAATCATGAAATTCTCTGATAAATAGTTATACCAACCACACAAAAATGATCCTTCATGTGTTTGTGTTCCTGGATTAACAGAGCTGTGATGTGTTTGGTTTCAGGACTAACAGTGGCAGCAGTGAGAGATGGAGGTGAATGGCATCTCGAGGCTGGAGCTCTGGTTCTGTCAGACGGTGGTTTGTGCTGCATCGACGAGTTCAACAGCATCAAGGAGCACGACCGGATCAGCATCCATGAAGCCATGGAGCAGCAGTCAATAAGTGTGGCTAAAGCTGGGTACATGAAGTCATTACTTTAAAAAAATACTGGAAAACTTTTGTGCTGGTTAGGCTGAGCCAAGCAGCAACCTATAGTGTAAAAATATGAGACAGTGAAGAAGTGCCAAAATCTTCTCGAGTGTCCGCTTGAGGCTGAAGTACTGGAAGTCAAATACACACCAAGCCAAAAAAAGACATTTTTACAGCAAAAGTCAACATATTTACAGCCGGTTCAAAAAATCTTCTCCTGTCTGAATCACTGATTTCACCATCGACACACTGTAGGGTGAATTTTTTCTAACTCAGCAGTTTAGAGCTGTGTTTACCAAACTATTTTTCAGGTAACCCACTTTTTGGAGCAACAAGCTACGGCGACCCAATCCATAATATGTCAGATCTATAATTTGATTGACAAGATACATTTGCAAAGATAAAAAAAAGGTTCTTTAAGATGTTTCTGCATCATCTTACATCTTTTGTACCAGCTAACAGGCCTAAGAGACAAATTTGACAAATGCATAACAGCTTTGTTAGACTTACACTCTAAGAATACTTATTTTTTTTTACGGTGATGGGTTAGCCTGCTTGCTTTTAAGAATTGTATCCCAGTCATGTGTTCAACATGAGAGAACACGTACTGAGTGTAGCATCCGGTCTGTTTCTTTATTTTGTCTCCATTTTTGTGAAAACTCCATTTCGTATTTGTTTAAATGAGCCTGACAAAGTCAAGTTTCTGTCAGTTGTGACGGACAAAAAAAAAAAATCCATCCAGAATGAAGTAAAGGCATCTGTTCATGTCTCTTTCAGCGTGATGTCACTGCACAACTGTAACAAGCTGTAACAGCCCCGTTTCTGCAGCTGGTGCCGTCCAAGATCCAGTGGTGACTTTGGACTTTCAAATTCAAACCGGTTTTGAATCTGACTTCGAATCGTTCTTTTGGAAACTAATGATCAAAGTAATCAATGGGTCAGCTCCTTCATTTGTGTGATGGTGACACAGTGACAGCGTTTTCCTCTGAGAGCTGTAAAACAGTAGGAAACATACAGTGGTTTGGCTTTGGTTATTTGAGTAGCGCCAGCTCATGGCTTCAGACTTTGTAAAAACCGTTACACGTTTCCAGTTACAGTAAACATTTTGGCGATTTCCCTTCACAATGAAAAGCCAATCATCAGTAAACAAATCGGCAAGGGGAGACTTCTTCTGGTTTAGGAATTTCATGCAAACCTTCTGAAAACTAATTTGGCAACCCATAAAAAATATCTGGTAACCCACCTTTGGGTCAGGACCCAGACTTTAGGAATGACTGGTTTAGAGGATATTAAATTAGTGAGCTCACCCAATCAGAGGCACAGCTCAGCCTACGTGACTGATGGGCGCCCTATGGCTGTACTCAAAGCCCCCGCCACTTCCAATATGGCTGCAATAGCCAATTTGCATCACAAGCCTGTTTCAGGAACAAACCGCTGAATTTGGGAGACACATCCATTAATTCTACAGTCTATGGGCTGAACAAGATGTTAAGAGTACATATGTGGTAGCATCATTACTGAATTTACAGAAGAAAACATCACAGGTAAAAGGACAACAAAGAGTTTTCAAACATGTTAAGACAAAAACAGGCATTTTAAAGTCCCTCTGAGGACTTTGTAAGGGATCCTGACAAAGTCTAACTTTTATACGTTTGCCTTTTCATAATCCACAGGTTAAGTGGAGATTATCAGGGCCACAGTAGGCTGTTGTCAGTCATTGTGGTTGGGTCAGATTTTCCTGGGAGAACACAAATTGACTTGCAACACATAAACAGACCCACCCTCTCTGCTCTGTTTATTTCTGAACTCTCTGAAACTCAGATTCACTTTCTCCTGACGTCTCCTCTCCACAGCATGGTGTGTAAACTAAACACTCGCACCACCATCCTGGCAGCCGCCAATCCTAAAGGCCAGTACGACCCCAATGAGCCGCTGTCTGTGAATGTTGCCCTGGCCAGCCCTCTGCTTAGTCGTTTTGACTTGGTCCTGGTCCTGCTGGACACCAAGAACTCAGAGTGGGACCGCATCATCTCCTCCTTCATTCTGGAGGATAGAGGTAAAGTATGAGCTGCTGAAAATCTTCAGGGTGATACGTTTGATCTCCTAAAGCTTGGAAAATAGAGCTTTTTGACAAACCTAAATCAAAACCAAGATGAACTTTGAAATGTTGATCAGAAATGATCCAAGATCACATAAAATATGAACAACTGAACAAAATTTTTAATTTTAACGGATTGATAAATCAGCAAGTTATTGGTCTTTTTAAACTCTGATGAGCTCTGTGGAGGATGTTCTGATGTGCTCTTGCTCTTGTGTTCCCTCAGGACTCCCTGCAGAGTCTTCAGGCCTGTGGTCCATGGAGAAAATGAAAGCTTATTTCACTGTGATAAAACGCCTGCAGCCACAGCTGTCCGAGGATGCCAACCGCATCCTGACACGTTACTATCAGCTGCAGAGGCAGAGCGACGGCCGCAACGCTGCCAGAACCACCATCCGTATGCTGGAGAGCCTGAGCAGACTGGCTGAAGGTGAGATTCTCTCAGAGTCTCTGCAGACTCTGGCTGCACAGGGACGGCGCCTGTGACGGTGGCACTTTGGCTTCAAACCTGTACCATGGTAAACAGTGGAGCCACACTGTCCATTTTATATACATCCTATGGATATAATCTTGTTTTTTCTCAATTTTATTGGTCCACCTGCAAGCCAGTGTTATATGTAAGCACTCACACACTCCAACACACATACAGTGGGGAAAATAAGTATTGAACGCGTCAACCTTTTTCTCATTACATTTATTTCCAAAGATGCAATTCAAACAAAAACTAAAATAATCAACACATGACAAGAAATCACAACATTCAGGTCTGTAAATAATGATTATGTGGAATTTAGTACAATAACACAGGAAAAAAGTATTGAACACACCATGGAAAGGCTGTATACTTTATCAAGGAAATGCACCATACCACCTGAAATCTGTCAGTAATTATTACCTGAACTTCCCATTAGTGCAAACCAACATCAGCTGGGCTAGAGCAAATTGATGGTCCTATAAAAAGGTCGTTTTTTCACCAAGCAGTTAAATACGACACACCTCATGATGGGTAAAGGCAAAGAGCTCTCTGAAGACATTCACAACCTGATTGTTGCTCAGCATCAGAATGGAACTGGTTACAGACTTATATCAAAGCACCTGAATATTCCAGTCAGCTCCGTTGGGGCCGTTATTCACAAGTGGAAGAAGCACCACCTTACCATCAACAGGCCACGCACAGGAGCTCCTTGCAAGATTTCTGACCAGGGAGTCAGAAAGTTAGTCAGAAGAGTACTCAACGAGCCAAGGAGCACCCTGAAAGTGCTCCAGAAAGACTTGGAGACAGCAGGTACAATTGTTACAGAGAAAACAATAGGCAATGCACTCCACCGCCATGGCCTCTATGGACGCTCAGCCCGCAAGACTCCATTCCTCAAGAAAAGGCATATGTTTAAGCTGGTTTAAAGTTTGCTAAACAGCATCTTGACAAGCCTGTAGAATACTGGGAGAATGTTGTCTGGTCAGATGAGACCAAAATTGAACTTTTGGGCTGTCATACTACATACCATGTTTGGAGGAGAAATGGCACTGCACATCACCCAAAAGAAGCATCATGGCATGGGGTTGTTTCTCATCCCATGGTATTGGCACATACACACGGACCAGGGACCTATATCTTGAAGCAGGATTAATGTCTTAGCCAGGTAACTTCAGGGATAACCCTGGTTTATCAACAGCACAGAGCTGGTTCATTTCTTATCAGGATGGATCACCACGGTGACTTGGTTTTAACAGCTAACCTGCTCTGGAGCAGAGTGAGTTGGAGGTTGAATCTGATCCTATAAAATATCCCTCCCACTGGCCAATCAGCTTCTCTGAAACAATGAACTGTGCAGTTGCTTCCGAACCCAGAAGACAGAGGCGCCCAACGTGTACGACGAGCATTGAGACGAGAGGTTGTTCAGGCACTGATCTGACCAACTACATCTTCCTGATGACGCGCTTTATGAGAGGTACCGATTCTCACAGCCCGAACTTATCTACCCCTGCAGGGTAGACTACACCGTCCACAGGAGCAGTGTTATGACCGTACCACAGGTATTAAACTAGGAAGGGATAATTAAAGCATCAAACATCATTTCTATAGCCCCTTTTATACAAATGCAGAGTGATTATCAAAATAAAAAGGATGTAATGTTGAAACAGCACAATATTCTATCATGTTATTCCTACACTTCATACATTGTGTTTGAGGGATTTTTTTCTTTAAAGGAGACAGTGTATTTCAGTCCAGCTGATTTGTGAATTGTTAATTTGGATCAGACGTCACCTCGGTGTTTTGACATGATTCCATTGTGGGGACAACTTTAAGCTCAGCTGTAGCATAATGTTATGACATGAAACAGACCAACTTAACAGAAGCAACTATGTTTTTATACTTAATTTTTTATAAAAATAATGTTTTTTTAAATACATTTTAGAATTAATTATTTGCCCCATGTCCTTTTTACTCCAGAGAGATTTCGTCTGGGGAATGAGATGATAATTGTAATACACGCTATTCATCTGCACAGTATGTTGTTTAATTAGATTCATGAGTGTGATCAGTGTCAGATTGAGCCATTGATCAGTCTGCTATGTGTTGCCTCGCAGTTTGCCTGCAATTGGCAGCAGCCACAGTGTTTCCTTTTCCATTACTCTGACTCTTTCCTCTTCATATTTGATCATGATCAGACGTTGTTCCTCACAGGGGAAATAGGGCGCTCTGTCACTCTGCTTCTCTGTGTTTGTTGCGCTCACCATTGCGATTGGTCAGCTGCCTCTGAGCCCTCCCTTCACGTTCACAGCTTTTGATGAGATAAACCTGGGTTGATATACCGTGTTGATATCTCGTGTCCTGCTATCCATTATCCTGATTGCTGCTGTTGGGATTAGTCAACCGTGGATAGATGCGAGTTACCCAAAGTAAGTTAATCATGCTTTGTGCTATAGGTCCCAGCTGGTGAGTGTGACCAAACAAAACTTCAACTCACAGCTTTGTGTGAAGTCTCATAACTGAACATTGTCACACTGTGATAAGATTAACTGTGTCTGAGTTCAGCAACAAATCATATCCCTTTATCTGACCTCTGCAGCTGACCAGCGCTCGTTGCAATGACCTGTTTCTCAGGATCAGTACCTGAAATCTTTCTCACTGCAGTGCTACAAATGCAAAGTACACAGACTTCACTCTGATTCATCACAGCAAACAGTCTTAAAGGATACTGAAGGAACGTCATGAGGATTTCAGGTGTAAAATTAAGAGTTTACTTTGAGATCGATGGGCTTTTATTACTCAACTCCTGAAAAACAGGACAGTCAAGTCAAGAGAAGGGACACAAAGTGGTGAACCCTGACAGTTTTTCACTTAAATGATATAAATGGAAATCTGCATTTTAATGTTGAACTGACGGCTCTTTCTGTTTGACCCTCCAGCTCATGCCAGGCTCATGTTCAGAGAGACAGTGACCATAGAGGACGCTGTCATGGCCGTCTCTGTGATGGAGTGCTCCATGCAGGTCAGAAAAACCACAACAGCAAACACTGATACACAAGTGATGAAAACATTATCATGTTGCATTTCTTATTACTAATAACAAAGGATGATTTATTCATTGAATTAAAAAAATGGGATCTTTCACGTTAGTCCTTGGTGCAAATATGCAAATCGTATCTAGCCTTTCACCCCCAAACGCTCCCCTTCACGCCAAAATAGAGACAGAAAGTCGAAACTGAAAAAAGACAGTAAGTGAGAAAAAAGTGTGAGTCTAATCGCCATGAATACAGGAATAAATACTAGTCGTAAACAAACATCCATGCAAATGCAAATATGCCTGATACAACATTTTAATGATGCTAATCATTTTTCAGAACGGTAATAATTTATTTCACAGAACAACAAAAATATAATGTCATGGTTAAAAAAAAAAAGACGGATCAATAGAGCTTAGACACATTTCCTCTGTCCCCTCAGCACCCCCAGAAAAGTCCCATTCAGAAATGTCAAAAAAAGTTGTTTGGCTTGTCTTCAGGCCACGCTTTCTACTCATCAACAGGGTGTCAGTGGGGTCCTAAAAAGTATTAAAAGTTGAAAATTAAGGCCCTTTAAAGGTATTAAAACATCTTAATCGGGATGTTATGAGGTATTTAATTTGATTGGTATTCAAGCTTTGACTCCAAAAGTATCCATGAATATTTATTTTCCATGCGACTGTTACAAACTAACCTGGCACACCAGACAGTTTCACCTATCCACCATGGAAATAGTCTATCTGGTTTGAAAATGTTTTCAGGGGCTGAGCTTTAAAAAAAAAAAAACACACCTGGAGTTTGGACGATCATTCTGCTCGACAGACTCATCACAGACCAGCGGGTGTTTGTTTTTGGATAAATTTTCTTTGTTCAAGTCAACATTTTACTGGATACAATGCAACGAGATAAGTTACTTATCAATACAGTTACGTAGCGCTGTTGTTTGAAACTTGACAACAAGCAAAGTTGTAATTTTGTGAGGCGTGGGCTAGATGTATCACTAGCAGCCCAGCATATCAGTTGGCTAATGTGACAACAAACTCAGTTCGTACAGTAGTTTAGTAGCCGTTTGTATGTAATGCTGAAAAAAAGCAAATAACACAATCTCAAGCACGTGTCCTAAATTTTGACAATGATGAAATAAAATTCTTGTTTTTTTTCTGCAAGTTGGGCTTGAATAACTGCTGTTATCTGTTGTGTTAATGGCAATGTTGATTAATCTGCCTTTAGTTTCATTTATTCTTTCAAGCTTTATTCCTTCTTGGTTTACTTAATTTATGTTAAAATGCAAACTACAACTGTCAAAGATTGGTTGCTAACAACAGCTTAAAGTCGCGATAAGGTCTTAATACCTTTTGAAAAGTTTTTAAAAAATCTTAAAAAGGTATGAATTTAACTTCAGGATTTCAGCAGATACCCTGATCAAGGACCTCATCGTCTTTAACGGCTGCCAGCTAGTTTATTCCACATTTTAAAGAGCAGTGTTACTTTAACGCAATGTCCATTACTTGGAGTTAAACCATACCGTTAAATGTCTTAACCTTTACCTTATGCGATCATGAAACTTACCTTGACAGGACTTCTAGACTCCAAATCCAGAAAAGTGGTCTCAGAGGAAATGCTATAGACCAATGAAGTAGTGACTGATGATGATCAATGTGCTGGGAATTGTTTCCACATGTGATTCATGCTACTCAGTTGAATTTGCATTCAGTCATGTTACAACCAACACAATTTTTGAAAACCTCATTCAGGTTGATAACAAGAAAAAAAACATTCCTAGAAATTCCTGCGGTAGTTTTCAGGAAAAGCCCTGCTAAAGGCATAAAATCCTTCAAAACCTAAGCTCTGCTGCACTCCGTAACCACACTCTTTTCTTCTGTATCAGGGTGGAGCTCTTCTGGGAAACGTGAACGCTTTGCTCACCTCGTTCCCCTCTGATCCCTGTGAGCAGTATCGTCTTCAGTGTCAGACGCTGCTGGAGGGGCTCAACCTGCCTGAGCTGCTGCAGAAGGAGAGCAGCAGACTGACCAGGTCAGCCACTCGTGTTCAACGGCGACATTTGATCAAATGTTTATCAAACAGTTTGTAACAGTTTGACCCCTGACAACAGCTCAGCTGTTAGAGTCAGAAAGTGATTTTTTTCCTTTTTTTTTAACTGTACAGTAAAAGCCTCGTCACGAAGATTCTATTTAACTTCACAGTCTGTATTAGATTGAATGCGGTGACTTGACACCATTCTGACACAAAACTGCACACATATCAGAGTTTGCGCACCCTTTTCACCTTTTCTTTGATTCTCCAGCCTGAAGAATGATGCCTCACAAGTGTCTCCACCTGCTGATGATGGCCAGCCTCAGGGCAGAGACACAAACTCCGCCCACAACACACCCCGCTTGAACAACTCTGGGAACTGCAAGGGTGATGTCACAGTGGAAGGAGGCCTGGACTGGTTCGACTCCCTCAATCAATCAGTGTCACCCGGCGGCATGGCCCCGCCCATCATTACGTCAACTCAAGTCAACCTGGACTCAGAAACGTCCACAGACAGAAAAGAGGCGAGCTGCCGACCTCAGGCGGATGAGATCAGTAAGAATGAGTCAGCATTAAACCGTGATGGTGTGTCACATCATTTTACTCCTGCTTCAGCAGAAGAAAACACAACAGACAAAAACATTACAGGGAGCAGGTCGACCGCTCAAGAGGAGAGGACAGGTAATCCAGAGTCCTCAGGGTTTGTGCTCCAGAAAGTCTCAAAGAACCTGAGAGACCGACGACTGATGGAGTTGAGTCATCCTCATCGAGGTCCAGATGCAGGCGGAGGTGACACCGGGGAGTCTGCTGATAAAACAACAACCAACACAAACTCAGAATCTCAGAGGAGTGCCTCGGTGTCATCACCAAGACCGGCAAAGAAGCCCCTTCAAGATCCCCTGAGCACCAGCATGGCACCTGAGAAGGAGGAGAGGAGGGACAGGAACCTGAAGAACATCAGCGCTGCGCTGGCGGTGAAAAAGGCAGCTGAGGAAGAATCAGGAGAAGAATTACGCTCAAAATTTTCTAGTTTTATATTCAAACCCAAAAAGATGAGGCCTGTGGCTCACAGCAATGAAGCGAGCATCAGAGAGGGGACACTCAGTGAAAGAAACCAAGACAGAGGAGAGCAGGTGAGCACCACAGGTGAACTGAAGCTAACTGGTCAGGATGGCACAGAGGATAAAAAGCAGAGTGTTACAGAGGGTAAAGACGAACGGGGAATCAGTGAGAGAGAAGAGAGTTTTTGTTCCAGGAAGCTGGATGAAGACGAGACAGCTCCAGGAAGGACGAAGCACACTGCTGACATTAAGTCAACTGTGGCCTCTTCAACACTCGCAAAACTCTCTAGATTCTCTTTCAGCAGCACACACGAATCCACAAATTCATCTGAAAAGGTCCAAAACCAGCCTGATCACTCCGCAGGGAACCAGAACAAACCTGTGAATGTGGCAGACAAAATAAAAGGTCTTTTAAACCCAGGGCACAAACCAGATCAAGGCACAGAGTCACGAAACGAACGCTCTCTGGGGTGTAAGACGTTGAATGACGGTCCTGTTGACTGTCAGAGTTCAGTCGGTGTGAGAAAGAGGAAGTGTTTTGAGCTGGATCGTGCTCCAAACAGTAAGGGGACGTTCTCTCTTTTCAGTTCTGCGGATTTGGGTAATGATGACCTCGACGTTGACTGGGACCAGGAGGTTTCAAAGAGACCTAAAATATAAAGTGACACTCTGCTGTGGGTCAATGAGGATTCACATGATCACTGTGAAAATATTTTCAGCTTCCTCTGCAGCTTTCCCTGACTAAAGCACGGAGACTCTTCAAACTCTGTTTGACAAAAAAAGCTTTTTGTCATTATCGTTTGCCCTTTCTGCATTTTTTTTCTCAGTACTCCCTCTTTAGATCATCTTTAACACTGTAAAGATGCTTCTATCACAGCACCTGTGTGGTTATTTCAGCTAAGAGAAATGCTGACACACAGATTTAAAGACACTTAAGGATAAAATCACACATAGCAAGAGGAAGCGATCATGGATGCTAACTTGAACCACAAGAATCACTTTTGACTTCTGCACCTTTGTTCTGATCAGCATCCACTCAACAAATAATGTTGATCTTCAATAATAAGAGTTTGTTGAAACAAACAGAACATGCCAGCAGTGTGTGTGTGTGTGTGTGTTTTCTTTACCAAAGGGACACAGCAGCTCAGAGATATTAAACAGACTTACTCTCATCTTTTCTGACCGCTGCAAAACCCAAAGCTACAGGATCCCAGGAAGGTTTGTCAACACAGGTTTACTTTTAAAGCTCATTTGAACTGTTTTCTGATGGTAACCTAACGGACTAAACCCGCTATATCGTTCTTTTCACGAGCTAAGAAATCAAAGTTTATGAATGAAATTTAGAGATTTTCTCTTTTATCTGTTTTTTTTTTGACATCCAAAGCTGCAGACAGAGTAGGTCTCAGGTGAAGTGCACACTGCAGAAACAGCCTGTCCTACAATTGTAACAATAAAAACTCTTGATGAACATTGAATTTCACTGTTTGAGAAGCACCACTGTTCAAACTGAGCAAAGCCAGGATGACAGATTCTTATTCTGTTGGATCATCATTTCTAAGTGTACCTACATTAATCTGAGAGAGCTTGCACCCATCCCAAACTTCGGTAATATCGCACTTATTTTGCAAAAAAAATATAATAAAAATGCAGCCATGTAGAACAAACAGAACAAATAATTGTGAGCCTCATTCAGATCTAATCCTGTAGAGGAGAAAGAAAGGGACAGAGAGTCTTTACACACATTTTATAATCGTTGTGTTGAAGTCTTTCACACATTTTCAAAGTCGATCTATGATAATAATAATGAAATATGATTGTTTTTGAAAAAGTGGTCTCGTGCCTCACTTATCCCCAGCTTAGGGGTAAACTGAAATAGACCAGAGAAATCAAGGGGGTAAAGTGAACCAGCTGGGGGTAAACTGATCTACTTACTTTTCCACTCTGAAACAACGATAACAACACATGTTGTAACAGTTAAATCCTGACAGCTAGCTTGACAACCACACATTCTAAAACTAATATAAGACTAATCACAGAATCATATGGTTCAGTCAATACAGTACATGTTTTTTGTCAATATTTATAAGTAGTGCTGTCAGGCGATTAAAAAAATTAATCTAATTAATTACAGGATTTATAATTAATTAATCTAATTAATCGCATCGTTTTCCAAATTGCAGGGCGCAGTGTGTCACAAATGCACATCTGCAACAGTACTAAGCTAGAGTAGAAGATTAATTTTCACCAGCTCCTTTTCCCTGCTGAGTTTGTTTGCAAAAAGTTCTAAAGGTGTGCATCGTGGAAATTTCCCGCTTGAAAAGGACCGTGTGAGGGGGTCAGGAGTTCTTGTTGCTGCCTGAAGGGTAGATAGTGCGCAGGTTAAACATAGAGCTTCAAAATGCAAAAAGAAGAAAGAGCCAGAGACCAAAAACCAGGAAGTAGGTAATTTATTAAAATCTAGGTTCAAACTCAGACTGTTCGGAGAGCCGGCCAATCAGAGGAAAGGGGGGTTTGTGTAGCAGGGGGCCTTAAAGTGATACTCTGGGATGGAACAAGTTGGGTCCTATCACAAGGTTTAGGGCAGAAATTACCCCTACAGCAGTGTTTTTGTGCAGCAGAAGCCCAGAGCGCTCGCACCAAACACCCCCTCCCTGCTCCTCTGCCGGTTTCCTCTGCACTCAGACGGGGCCATTTTTTACTTGACCAAAAACACAAATCAACAGACTCACACCGAAAAACTCTGATATCGGTCTGCATTCACGCTTTATTCAAAGTGACAGCAGGCCATCCTGGCTATCATAAACATTCATCTTTACGTTGTTATTGCATAATACATCCTGGCAGACTACCTGCGTTTTTGTATATCTGGCGCGCCGCACGCTGATACACTAAGCTGCGAGCGCCTCATAGCCAGCTGTGGCTCTGCAGCAGAGGTAGTGCCATTTTACGACACGATGAGAACTTGAGCCTTATTTAGCGGTGTTTTTGTGTGAAAGTAACGCGCTGAAAATTCTCTAAACAAAGCGTGAATGCAGACCGATATCAGATTTTTTCGGTGGGAGTCCGTTTATTTGTGTTTTTGGTCAAGTAAAATGTGGCCCCGTCTGAGTGCAGATGAAACCGGCAGAGGAGCAGGGAGGGGGTGTTTGGTGCGAGCGCTCTGGGCTTCTGCTGCACAAAAACACTGCTGTAGGGGTAATTTCTGCCCTAAACCTTGTGATAGGACCCAACTCGTTCCATCCCAGAGTATCACTTTAATGGTAAAAAGAAGATGGAAATTGATGTTTTTTCGTGAAAGATTTTATGGAGATAAAACTCATATGGTGTCCAACTCCATCCGCCAGATTTATCTCCTCTATTCCTGTAGGATTCAGCAAAAAATGTTATAAATATGTCCAGAGTAGTAACACCCTGTATAAGAGTAGCAAAGCTTTGTTTTATTAGTGTAATCCAGTTTGATCAAAGTCCCTCATCCACATCGCCCAGGAGTTTTCAACAACTCAAATAGAAATTTTTATCTTGACAAAATCCAGTAATGGATTATCTGATCCCACCCATTTCATATTTCTCTTGAACTGCCTGTTTTACTGATCAGAGCTTTTGAACACCTGTGTCCAGGTAGCGAGGTCTGCACCCGAATCTACAGCACCTCTTGCCCCTCTTTTATCCTCAGCTCTGTTTCTCAGTCTGCCCCGTGCTCTGTCCTCTCAGCGTCCCCTCGTCCTTCAGTTTGGCCTCTGTGAACTCCTGCTTCACCCTCTGCAGCAGCTCAGGGCGCAGCAGCACATCCAGAGCCGTCATGGCCAGAGCCTTCGCCGTCCTCAGGGTGAAGAACTGAGCTTTGTTGTCACCTGAAACACGCACACACACACACACACACACACACAGAGTCAGCCACACATACAGGTCCTCCAAGCTTCAGTGTGTGTGTGTGTGTGTGTGTGTGTGTATACAAACCAGCAGCAACAGTGTACTCCTCTGTGTGGTTGAAAGCCTGAGAGCCGATGTAGAAGTACGTATGGATACCAGGAACTACAAAAGTCACGTTGCCAAAGTCTGTGGAGCCTGTTGGCAACAAAGAAAGAGACACAACTGAGTTAAAACAGTCAAAGAGGAGGTGCTGTGGGTTATTCTCGTAGCTTTACATGATTCACTACTCAAAAATAATCTTTTATTTCCTCCCCCTGGTGTTTGACAAAACCCTTATTTCAGCCTCTGTGTGAAACCCTTTGTTTTAGCTGCTGTCTCTTTCAGGCTCCACGCTCCACAAACGCCTTTCTGTGTTTAACAGCTCGTGTTTTTAATGTGCTGTTTCAGAATACTGAACCAAGTCCTCTTTTCACTATACGAGCTTGAGTTGAGACTTATAGTGTGTGTAGGGCTGTCACTGTAATGCGCAGTGGCGTTTTCTTCCGGAGGCCAAGGGAAGCCATGCTTCCTCTCTTTTTTTAGACTGTAGCTGTGATTTAATGAAAATATTCCTTTGTAACAGTTTCGATAATTGTTCTGTGTTTTGTCACTGTTATCTCTTCCTTATTCCTCTCCTCTAGTTATTGAGCATTTTACAATGTGTAAAACAACGCCCTCGTAAATGTTCTGTGGCAAATGCGTGGTGAAAATATGATACTGCACGCTGTTGTCCGCAAGGAAGCCAAGCTGAGTTGGCATCCCTTGGTGAAAAAAAACAAGAATGATTAACCAATCAGATGAGGCCGTGGTCATGACACTGCTCATCTGTGATTGACCAAGACTGTGCCAAGGGAAGCCACCCCGTCTTTGGCCTCAAACCAATCAAATCACAGTATAGTCATCCTCGAGCCACTGCATGAAATCAGGGAGATTAGCACATTAGCAGCGTGCATGAAGCTGTCGGTTGTGTGTTTAAGTGGGCGGTTGAATGAATTAATAAGATGTTTAAGCTAAGTCAAGAGGACAACGTACGTGTGTGAATGAGTGAGTGAGGGTGGGAGAGTGAAAGGGCGTGTGTCGGTGTTCAAAGTAAGTAAAATGAGCGCTGTCTGGGCACTCTAACAGGTCGTTCCGTTACATGAAATAGCGATATACAAACAGCAACACAGTCTTTTATGTACCCCACTCCCAAAATAAAAATACAGATAAGAGGCTTTGTCTCACTTGGCTTCCTCAAAAAAAATCTCCACGCCACGCCACTGGTAATGCGTTAATTAGATTAATTAATTATACACCAAATGGGTTAATGGGTTATAAAAATTGGCACGATTAACTCATTTGCTGCCAGCACATCTCAAACAACCTTTAAAACCCCAAATAAAATTGTTTTGTATGACTATGTAAACTCCAAAACTACAGAAGAAGAGTGGACTCTCTTATTTTATGTCTCTCCTCCTGTTTTTGATCCAAAAACAGGCAAAACATACTTTTTTAGTTTGTTTAAACCTCAGGAGCTCAATCCTTTCATCCTTGCCATGTTCTCCGTCGTCTTTTCTCACAATGGCGCTGCTCTTTATCTCTGAACTACTGCGACACATCCTCAGTTGGAGCGTGAGCTGCCTGAACTTTTCTGACTTGCAGCGTCTCACTATGTCTCTGTCATCTCACATCTTCTACTCATATCTATGCTGAGCTCTCATCTAAAGAAAGCACCGCTCTCACCCACAGTAGTTAATGAGCCTGATTTTAATTGACAAGCTCCGCCAGACTCTACCTCCTCCCGCTGAAAAATATAATTTACTTCTATAGACGCAGTCAACAGTTGCAATTGATTGAAAACATGTGGATTTACAAATCTTCTCTTCTTCGTGTATTCACTTCATTAGTCATGCACTACAATATTGTAATATCGTAGAATTCGATTTCTATATTTGGGGACCTGAAGCAGATATGAGATTAAAATGTGATTAATTAGATTAATTAATTACAAATCCTGTAATTAATTTGATTTTTTTTTAATTGCCTGACAGCACTAATTGTGTGCTTTCCTTTGTAAAACAATGAGCCATGCCCTATTTGTGGTGTACAGTGTGCGTAACTAATTGGATATCTTTCTGCTTCTCTTTCACTCTCAGGTTGTTTTCTGGTGAAGAGCAGCTGTCCACAAGTGGCATGTGTGCAAGGAGAGAGGGAGCTATGAGGATGTTGTCAGTGACCCTTTTATTAATCATAAAAAAGAGACAATGCTCATAAATGTTAAAGGTCCCATATTATGCAAAAATCACTTTATTAAGTCTTTTAGTGAAATTTGTGGGTCGTTGGCTTTCCTCTCAGCCCACAAAATGTGATATTTAATGACCAAACCTGTACCTAGTAGTACCTGAGAATGTAAAATCCTGACCTAAAATAAGCTGTTTGGATTCGGGGGATTTGCTGACGTCAGTGATTCCCTTTTTCACCCAATCAGGAGCAAGTCTGACCTGATTGGTCCACCAGAGCAGATACCCCCGAACCCCCTACCCGCCCACTCCCCTCCCCACTGCTGCTCGAGCAGCCATCACTGCTCTGTTGTTGGCTGTAAACAGCGACATGGTTCCATGCACAAGCTTCCCATCCCATAAGAAGACAAGACTAAGTGGCTAGAGTTCATTTATCAAGGAAATGTGCCAGCTAGCAAACAGACTGGTCCTGAATCCAGGCACATTACCTTCCATTACCATCCAAACATGATTTGGGGACATCAAATTTCTAAATCAA
The DNA here is from genome assembly GCF_033239565.1 of Halichoeres trimaculatus. NCBI lineage: Eukaryota > Metazoa > Chordata > Actinopteri > Labriformes > Labridae > Halichoeres > Halichoeres trimaculatus. The sequence goes on along the minus strand of NW_027437191.1, from coordinate 7,299,747 downwards.
TTGACTTTTAAGTCCAATTAAGCAAAAATTGTCAAGCAGGTGTTTTTTTAGGCATGGGTATTAAAGGGTAACTCTGCGTAATACTTAATCATACAACAGTGCCAGTCAAAGTAACGGTGCATCAGGAACCCCAAGGTATATTTACCCTGAAATCAGCGTTCATGTCAGTAGACTCTTATGGCTCTGATATCTGTTTCTCAGATTAAGGAGCTATGAGTGGACTGATAAATGCCAATTTGTGGGTGGAAACAAGCGTGTACCCATGTTTGCTCGATAGTGTGGTTAGTGGAAGTGGGTGAGTCGGGATGCTGAGGTTTCTGTTGACCACTGTCTCTTTTGACGATGAGTTAGTGCATGTTATCACCAGTAGATTTCTTCATTTGGCGATAAAAAGTGACAGTTTCTAGTGCATTGAAAGACTCAATGATTAATTGGCTCAAATTCAGCCTATTCACAGTCTATCTATCAGTGAAGTCGGGACAGTCAGTGGTTACTATTTGTCAATGAGATCCCAAACCACAGAATAAAGGCTTTTGTTTAAACACACCTCTTGTCTCTTGTATTACTTTTTCACTTCCCATTGATCTAATGTTATCTATCACTTCTTTATCTCCTCTCCCTCCTTTCTGTCACAAACACTGATACATCCAGTTTACCTCCACATTGGATGTGTACATACCAGATTCTTTAAGAACAGCTTCATCTGTGGTGAAGTCCATCCCCAGATCTTTACCATTCCTCTCATAGAGCTCCTCCAGAGTGGGAAAGCGCAGCATGTTGTCAAACTGATTCCTTGCAAACTCCACTTCAACCTTAAAGGAACTTAAGTTTAGTTTTTAATGAAACTGCAAAATAAATGCATTAATGAACTACTGAGTAGTCTGCAGAAAAAGACACAAGGCTTTCTTCAACTTGGTTGTTGTGAGAATGCCTGAATTCTGTCACAAACTGAGGTTAGCGCCAGGCAGAAGAAGAAGTAAATTTAAATCAGGGGATCTGGATGAGGAGAAATCTGTGAGGTGATGTCAGTTTGGGCCCAAAAAGAAAGAAAAATAATCATTCATCTCCCTTTTCTTCTTTTCCACCTCTCCTCTCTCATGAACATGGAACACAAAATGTGTTCCAAAATTAAAAAACTACCTATAAAAGCATGTTTCACCCATAATAGTAAAACTTAAAAGAATACAGATGTTAAATTTGATCATGAGCTTTGCAAAAAGAAAGTGTTTGATCTGTTTTCCACATTTCTTTGTAAAAGACCAAAGACCGACGGAACAGGAGGAGAAAGAAGAGGAAATATGTGAATGTGTAGCAGGGACGGAGCCAGGATTTCAGTTTTGGGTGGGCCAGACAAATTTTGGCTGGGCCTCAAGTTACAAAAGTTTGTAGATCATTAATTTAATTGTAATAGAATTGACAAAAAATACTGCTGTTACTATGTTCGGTTTTAAAGCAGATTTAGTGCCTTTTTTCACCTTCCATTGCATTTTTATAACCCTTTTGTTGATCGGATGGATCTACCTGCAGTAGCTCTCCATGGTACTGACCAAAGAGTGGCGCTCTAATGCTGCACTGCTACAGTTTATAATAAACTGTAAGAGCAGGGACATTAACCACAGTTAAATAAAGCAAATAAGGTTCCAGTCTTTACCAAAATAATGTTCCGATCCCACCCACATGAAGCCGAAAGGTTTCATAACTTGCAGGCAAAAAAACACGGCTCATTATACAAAGACAGAACATCTGACACTAACAAAACAAATAAAAAGTGACAAAAAATGTTAAAATGTTCTTTTTAAACTGATTTAAGATAAAAAATATAAAAATTAAAAGAAAAGTTCATGGAGGGCCTAGGACCTCTGGACCCACCCATAACACCACCTCTGCTGTGCAGTCTAATTTTCAACACATTAGCTTAATTATCTTAGTTTTTTCTGTTCATGGATTTATTAGTGTATTCCGGGGAAGTTCTCAAATGAATCAATTAATCCTTTGGGGATTAGTTATATACACTCTATGGAAGTGACAGGAACACCTGGGTTCAATGATTTGGAGGTGAAGTGACTAGTCTGATCGTGGGCAAAAAGTTGTTTGATGTGTTCTAGGTACAAAAGTAAAACAAACCCAAAGATGTTTCTGTGATTTAACTCCAAGAACGAAACCTCTAATTTGTCCTCATGCTTCCCACAAGCCTTAGAAGACGAGGAATACAAATAAAACAAAATAAAAAACCGAGCACTGTTAAAAACTGCTCAGCTCCTTCCACTTCAGACCAGACTCACATAATCAACTCAAACTTTTCACACCTACAGCCATCTTCAGCTTACACCGCATGATACCACACTGACCTCTTGTGGCCAGGAGAAAAAAGAACAATCAGACAAAGTAAAAACACGGCTCTTACAGGAGGGGATGTCCTGGCAGTTTTCACAACTTTAAGTATCTCTAAAGATAAAGATAAAAGAAAAAAAATACTTTATCAATCCCAGAAGGGAAATTCATTTGGTTTATAGCTCATCTTCCAAATCTTAAAGAATTGAAGACTCTGGTGGCTGCAAGGAGGAACGATCTTCTATATCTCTCCGTCCTACAGTGCACAGACGTGAGTCGTCCACTGCTGCTTTTTCTCTGGTCCAGGATGGTGTGGAGTGGGTGATCAGTGTGACGAATGATGGCCTTCACTTTCTTCTGTGTATACCTTTCCACCACAGCCTCCTGTGAGTCCAAACTGGATCCTACATCTCTACAGTCTCTTCTTTGTTGTTTACATTGTAGGTAGTAAGGAGGACAGGTGATAAAACACCTGTTAACAAAAGTGTGACGTCACTGGATGATGATGTGCTGGCTCTTGCAGCCCATCTATCTACACCCGTCTCCATGTTTGGGTGTCACGCGATGTTTATTGATACACATGAGACTGAATTTGTGATTTTCATTTAGTTTTGGCAACAACAGTCAAATTCAAAAGAAACAAATGCCTGAAAAAAAAAAATTATGTGCATACTGTGATGACCCTATTGGTTGCCTGTTTGTGGGTTATTGCCTGTTCTTTGCTAACAGGAGCCAGTGGGTGTGGTTTCGCAGGGGCTCGGTTCAGAACGCGGTTCAGGAACACCTGGGACCCAGGTAGTTTTATTTTTGTTGGTTTAGTTTAATGTGATTATTAATTTGATCATTTGTTGAAATAAATGTCTGTCCTGGTTTTCAATAATACTCCATTCCTCCTCTGTTATTTGTTGATGGTTTGGACCCGGCTGACTCTATACAATATAATATAATATAATATAATATAATATAATATAATATAATATAATATAATATAATATAATACAATATAATATAATATAATATAATATAATATAATATAATATAATATAATATAATATAATATAATATAATATTAGGAAGAGTATCACTTTTTGAACTGAGCTACTGATATAAACAAACTTGTAACTTGCAAACATCAGTGCCATCTGAATGATCTGAATGATGCTGCAGCAAATAAAGACCATGACTGACTGTTTTACTCACCTGACATCCAGTGGCCTCAGCAGCTGATCTGAAACACCTCACAGCTTTCTCCTTCAGGACAGGAAGCTCAGCCCTTGATGGCGTCCTCAGGTAGTACTCCAGCTCAGTGTAGTCAGGGATGATGTTTGGTTTCACTCCTCCGTGCTTTATGATACCTGAACAACACGCCATGATTAACTGGAGCTCACTGACCTCCACAGAGGAACACCTGAGCACAGAAACTCATCATGTGACTTCACCATGAACTCTCCAGTCAGGCTTCATCTGCTGTCTGAGCACAGACAGGTTGTTGTAGCAGAGCACCGCCGCATCCAACGCATTGACGCCCTCCCAGGGGTAGGCCGAGGCATGAGACGCCTTCCCATGATACTTTACAGACACACTGAAACAAACACAAAACCAGTCAGAGTCAAGGACCAGGGTAAACATGGTAAACATAAACTACGCATACATTTTTCTAAACAACCAAAAACTGCAACAAGACAGCAAGTATTTACAGTCATCACATACTCATGATCAGCCACACAGGGCAGATAAACAGCATCCTCCTTTGACGGATGGGCCATGAACACAACATCCAGACCCTCAAATGCTCCGTCCTTTATCAGGTCTATTTTACCTCCACCATCCTCCTCAGCCGGAGTCCCCAGCACCGTCACCTGTGGAGGCAAACCCAACATTATCTTTATGCATTCATGCAACATTTAGCATTGCTAACAACCTGTACTTCATAGAAAAGACAAAATATTTAAATGTGCTGTGAGTGTCATACCAGCAGAAAAAAATGTACCCACTGTTAAAAAGAACCAGGAAATGCAATCCAGTTATGATAGATTTATCATTAAAACTATAAATACAATAAAAGAGCACACACAAAAAGAGGATTCCAGAGAGAGTATCACTACAGAGCACTGACAATGAGAAGAGTTTGCAATGACCGCCTCAGCTCTGCGCAAGACTCCCTAAAGCGTCTTACTAAAACAAGGGGGGTGGGGTATTTTCCAAACCGTCTACTACATTAGTATACCTCTGCAATAGTAGTGCCTACCAGAGCCCTGGTTGCGATACGTGATCTCGCCGTCACGTCGTCACGTGGTTCATGGAGCTCCGAATAGTTCAAAGAAGCCGTAGCTGTCAGTCTGTTTGAATGATCTCGAGCTTCAGAGACAACGGCAGCAGGGTTGTTCAGGAAATATTAAGTTTTTATCTACAATAATTGCTATTTTTGACTGGAATATACTTGTATGTGTTGTCTTACAAATAACTTTTATAGAAAAAGTTTTTTTACATTAGATTTTGGAGGGAACGGATTAGATAGAAAATAGTGTTTTTTGTTGTAGCTTGCTTATTAATGGCAATTTCCAATGAATATGAAAGCATGTTTGCTAGTTATGTCTGACCACACGTGTATTTTTTGTGATATAGAGGAATTTGGTTGGTGCTAATATGGTATACAAAAAGGCACTGTCTACAGTATAAAAGGTACATTATTCATAATTATGTCTTCAGTTAGAATGGGACTTCTACTTCAATCATGAAAGCCCACACAAAAACATCAGCTTTAGAAGAAATCTGGATTACATTTATCAGAGACTTATTATCTATCCATAGTTCAAACCTCATTAAAACTAAAACGGAGTGTTTCCACTGGCCTGGTACCTCCTAAAACAAGCTTTTATGTAACATGCATGTCCACAACCGCACTGAGTTTTGTCTTTAGAGGGCTCTGGTGCCTACTTTTATGGTCAAAGATTGGTAATTATTAACCATTTGGTGCAACAATACTGTGAGCTCAATTCTGTTCTGTCGTGGGAGTGACTCCAACATGGTAGAGCCCGAGTTACCTTGATACCTTTCTTCAGCTGTCAAATGAAAACTGTCCTGCAACTGTCAAGCTAAGAATAGACCGGACCGGTTTAGACCGCATGGCCAAAGTTTGAATAATAGGAGGTGCACGTATGGGAGCTATTGTATGTTGTGTGCCAATGGTGGTTATATTTCAATATTCATGACTGTTGAGTAAGAGTCATGATTATTTTAATTGTATTTATGTATTCCTGTATTTTGTTTATCACTACTGACACCCAGGTTGGAATTGATACTTTTAGCACGATCCGCACACCACTTTAACTCAACGTGCTCTGATCTATACCTGGACCTTGACTGGGAGGTTCTGGGTCTTCTCCAGCACATCTTTGAGCCCCACGGCCGCAGCAGCTCCGACCTCAGCTATCAGGTTGTGTCCACACGCGTGCCCGATCCCCGGCAGAGCGTCATACTCGCAGAGGAAACCCACGTTGACCACGTGACCCTGCTCGCTGCTCTCAGGTGGTCCCCATGTGGCTCTGAAAGCAGTTTGAAGTTTGTAGTGACTGTCGACCTTCCAGCCTGTTTCCTGGCTGAAAAACTCCACCAGCCTGTCATGAGCCTTGTGCTCCTCGTAAGCGAGCTCCGGGCTGCTCCAGATGTCCTGACTGAGCATGCGCAGCTTCTCTTTGGACTCATCGATGCAGCAGCAGAGTTTCTCTTTCAGACCCTGCAGCAGCTCGGAGCTGTCACACATCTTGAAAAAAAAGTTAAGGTCGACACTATGAAAAGCTCACAACACTTGCAACACGGACAAGAATATAACTCCGTCAGCAAACATGTGACTGAGGGTTTTTTTTTTTTTTTTTTTTTTGTACGAACTTTATTGAAGGAGGCTTGTGTACAGGGATGTAGAAGCCCATAACGTAATAACTGACCGATAACGTAATAAAAGTCCTGAACCTATAACGTAATAACTTATTACGTTATTGGCCGGTTATTACGATATGGGCCTGATGCAAAAAAAAACTTTGACAGCATGACAACTGACTGTAATAGTGTTTAGCATATCAGTTAGTGCCTCAAAAAAATTACTCATTTTTGTCATGAAAAATGCAATCGTTATTAAAACTCCGTAACAGTTGTTCCTTAAATCTACTATATTTGTTATGGCTTGTATTCATCAAGATAAAATTAAACAATAAAGAACAAAACTGAGTTCTGATCTCAACAACTTTAGATCCTGAACTGAACAATAGAACAATAGAACTGAACATATTTAACCTGAGCACAAAAATAACCAGGATTACTGTTCCCTTTTCTTACATTAAAAGATTCAAAAGAAATATATCTAATTCAAATTAAAGCTGCAAGCAGCGATGAGCAGGCCCTCACCCGGCGCTTGCCAATCGGAGCATGCCCAAGCTGCCAAACTGGGCTATATATTTTATTTAACTCAAGTCGTGCACAATTCTAGTCGTAATGGAAACACCTGCAAGGCACAGTTGTACTTTATGAAAACTTCTATGAGTTCTGAAAACACTGCATTTTTATTGGAATTTTGACCATTTCTTATTTTCTGAAAATAAATTATCTGAATGACAATACTTTCCTTTGGAATTTGGTGAAAAAGTCATTAGTACTTTTTAGAAAAATAAGAATGTTAATTTTACTAAGACACACACCCGTGAATAGTAAAATCCAGAACAGTGATAATTTTGCAGTGGGCTCGCTTTTGCTGATTTCCCACCACCATTAATATTAGGCCAAACTTTGATAAAAATAAACGTGATTTCTAATTAAAGCCAACCCCCTGACACCCCCTGATACGTTGCCCACCTTTCTCAGTCCATCTCTCTCAATAGTTGTTTTTGCACCTCAATGTAAAATAAAGAACTATTTTCTTAAGTAAGTCAGCAACCTCTGCAATTCATATCATGTTTACAGCCATACCAGTTTATTTTCATATTTCATTTACTTTCCACAAAGTTTCAATGTCTTTAAATAATACACAAATGAACACAAAGAGAATTCTGGGTTTCTGTGTGAAGCACCAAAGTCAGCTTCAGGGGAAATCCAACACTACACCAAGAGCAGCTGAGTAGTGTCCTTAAATTGTGTGTTGCCAATCCTACTTTGTAGTAAAAACGTTTCCCACATTCAGAGCAGCTAAAAGGTTTTTTTCTTTTGAGTGTAGGAGCATATGTTTAGTCAGATGTGGTTTTTGGGTAAATCCTTTTCCACATTCAGAACATTTGTGAGGTTTCTCTTCTAAATGAATAACCATATGTGTAGCCAGATTTGTCTTTTGGGTAAATCCTTTTCCACATTGAGAACATCTGAAAGGTTTCTCTGTTGAGTGAACAAACATATGTGAGGTCAGATGTGCTTTTTGGTTAAATCCCTTTCCACATTGAGAACATCTGTGAGGTCTTTTTTGAGAGTGAATAATCTTGTGTGCGGTCAGATTTGTTTTCAGGGTAAAACTTTTCCCACATTCAGAGCAGCTGTAAGGTGTTTCTTTTGAGTGAACAAGCATATGTGAAGTCAGATGTGCTTTTTGGTTAAACTCTTTTCCACACTGAAAACACCTGAAAGGTCTTTCTTTTGAGTGAACTAGCATATGTTTAGTCAAATTTGATTTGCAGTTGAAGTTTTTACCACACTCAAAGCAGCTGTGAGGTGTTTCTTTGCTATGGACAAAAAAATGTGCATTCAGACATGCTTTGTAATTAAACCCTTTTCCACATTCAGAGCAGTTGTAAGGTTTCTCTATTGAATGAATAACCATATGTGCAGACAAATTTGATTTGCACTTAAATTTTTTACCACAGTCAGAACAGCTATAAGGTTGTTCGTCTGTGTGAATTAACAAATGTTTGTTCAGATTTGTTTGGAAGTTAAATTTTTTACCACATTCAGAGCAGCTGAAAGGTTTTTCCCCTGAGTGAACAATCATGTGTCTGCCCAAAGCTCTTTTACGAGTGAATCCTTTTCCACACTCTGAGCAGCTAAAAGTTTTGTTCTCTGTGAGAGAAACCACGTGATTGGCCCTATCAGACTCAGGAATATTGTGTGACTTCACGGTGTCTGCTCTTGTAGTTGGGGCAGATTTTAATCTTTTACAACAGTCTCTGGTCTCTGTCCAATCATCTGCCTCATCTTCAGTCTCTGATCCAGAATCTGAGGAGGCTTCAATCTTAACCTCAATCTCTGGTTGTAAATTTCTTTCTGGATCTGAGCCCCTCTCTGGTTCTGGTCTTCCACAGTCCTCTCCACCAGCTGCTGTTTCCATATGGTCAGTTAGTCTCTGATGAAGCAGTGAGGACTCAGGTTCCTCTTCATCATTTTCACTCTTCATGTGGACTGAAGGAAACAGGACCTTGGTATCAGCCTCCTCCAGTTCTTGAAGCTGCTCTCTGCCCTGACCGATCCACAGTTCCTCCTGTTCCTCTTTAATGAGTGGGGACTCATTATCCTCCTGGTCTGGATAGGGGCTCCTCTCCTGCTGCTCAGGGGGAAGCTCCTCTTTCTTCACGATTACTAGCTGAACATCTGCAGGACACAGTGAAGAAATATTAATGAGATATTAGATCATCTTCCTGACGGAAAAGCAAAAAGGAAAGAAAAAGAAAACTTAGGATCTTTTTTTTCAGTGCAGCTGCTGAACTGTAATGACAATCACATTTAGGCAAGTTTGTATCATATGTATATAGCACATTTTGGCAGCAAGTCAATTCAAAGTGCTTTACACATTGAAAAGTTGGAAAAAAAATAATAAAAAAAAAATAGAAAAGCAAAAAATAAACCAAAACGGCAAAAAGAGGTTTACAACAGAATTTAACTACAAAAGTCACAGTGCAGAGTTGTGCACTAAAAAAAAATATTAAAAAGATTTGTTAAAACATTGTAATAATAGGCCGCAGTAAAAAGGGGAGCCTTCAACCTGGGGGTTTGTTCCAGATATTCAGAGCATTAAAGCTGAATGCTGCTTCTTCGTGTTTGCTTTTGACTATGAACTTCTATTACGATTTTTGGGGCAACGATTCAATTTAAATTGTGATTTTTCAAAATGTACAATTTTTGCAATTTTTAGTTTGCATGTGAAAAATTGAAATGATGGTGATGATGTTACAGACTGTATCAGGAGCCATATTTTCCCATAAAATGCACATCACGTGAGTCAGAGAGAAACATTTCACCTTCTGCTGGATAAAAGTGGTAACGTTTTTCCAATCCAGTTTCTAAAAAAGACTGAAATGAAGAATATGAATTTGAAAAAAAAAGTTGAATTTTTGACAAAGAATCCTGTTTTTGATTTTACCAAACAGACAACCTGATATATGGTGTATTGATATTTCTCCCACCCCTAAATTATGTCATCGAATTCAACACATATGAACATGTTTTAGAGGGAAGACTCCAGCTGTAGAGCAACATATTGAAAAAATCTCCAAAAGTTACCCATTTGAATTTGCATTTGAGTGAGTCGTCAATTAAAACTGCAACTCCATCTCCTCTCATGTGAGCCCTGGTTTCACTGATAGAACTGAAGTTTAGAGGTTTGACTTGATAAGAACAGCTGCACTGTTATTTTCACTCAACCAAGTTCCAGCTAACAACATAAAATCCAGTTTTTGCTCAGTAATAAAATCTTTAATTTAAGCTGTGACTCACAAGAAGTAGACACAAAATTTGATGGATTTTTGTATAAATATGTTTCTCATTTTTTCCATCAGAATCCTCTTTTTCCTTCTATTCATCACAGGGATTGGAAAGACTCTTTGAATTCCATAGAGCCCCAACTTTCTGGGTCCCAGACCTGGTGCTACGGCATCAGACATACAGCTGTCTTAATAATCGTAATATCTACACCAATAAGGTATTTGAATCGCATTATTATACACTCCCCAAACACTTAAACCTCTAGGAAAAGTCACCTCCTCCCAAGACAAGCCCCACACATTCAATCCCCATGAACCTTGACATGCACACTACATAACCAGCAGATTTAAAATGTCCGGCCATTGGTGACCTCTCATCATGGTTTCTTATGTTACTTTTATGTTTGGATATGTCCTGCCAGTCATCTACCAAGCAGAGCTAACGTAACCTCACTCTTCATTTTATTGATAGACTCTCAAGTTTGAACAGACCACTGCAGAATAACTGCTGACTGTGAGTTGGAATGAATATTAGCACAAACAGCTTAGCCCCTGTGTTAGCCACTCTCCTGTTTGGCTTTCTCCTGCTCTTCTGTCCTTTTTCTGTTTGATAGTGAGGCTCCAGTGTCCACCATCACTTCAAAATATAAAGAAAAAAACACAGATGTATCTTCTCACTTGTAAACTTTGTCAGCTGGCGTGGTGTTGTTATAGAGGCCTAGACATGCCGTAAATTAATCAGGTCCTGCCCGACCTGATGAGGAGGCTAAGAAGTTGCATTTCGAAATAATCAGTAACCTGCAATGAAGGCGCTGATAATGTCCAGACTTGTCCAGAAGCCACTTTTGGGAGATCTCCACTGAATGAGTTGGGTCGATTATCTGGTGTATTGGGGAATGCCAAGTTAAAAAGTGGAGCAATAGATGCACATTTTGTTGAAAGACAGTCAGCAGATACAACAGATTGAGCAGCACAAGCACTACATGGTAGTCCGTGACTATCATAACAACGGTACTGTTGTCCTGTTGTATGCGCTCGTGCGAAGCGGAGTGTGACATCAGCGTTTCCACTGAAAATGTCGGCTTACTGTTTAGACAGCAACAGTGTCAGCAGTGTTTCAGAAAAACCCCACTCTGGAGGCTGTTTTCAAAAGTTTGCGTTTCAAGTTGGCTGATATGCTGTTTCCGTGTAAGCGCGAGGCTGAAATGCAACCAAACTTTTGCGTTTCACCCTAAAACCGTTGTCGTGTAAACGGCCCCTCAACTTCTGCAAGATCACTTAGAAACTCCTCACAGCCCCTTTAAGTGACTGGTTGTTAGGTAAACTTCTTTGTAGGCTCTGTGGGTGAAAAACTGAAGTAGTTTCTGTCCATCCTTTCATGGAACTAGCTGGTTTGAAGAACTGCAGCTTTTCTACCTTTACACCCAAAAAAGAGAAATTGAGCTGCAATAGTATCCAGCTGCATCCCTGCAGGTCAAAGCTGCAGCTGGACCCTTCTCTTGAGCTGAGCTCGCCTTCAATACCACCACATCACTAGAGGGCAGTGAAACAATAATGAATGCCATTCAGCAGAAATGATACCATAGCAGGAAAAGACAAGCAGCCATGTTTATGTGTAGCACCACAGTTAGCCTGTTAGCATATTAAGGATATTCAGTCTGTATTGGATTTGATTATTACTCTGCAGATAGATTTGATGACATGTAGGAGGATACAAGTGCGAATGGCAAAGCCTTCACTGGCTCAAAATGTCCAGAACAGCTTCGACCGGAGAAACACTGGACCAAAGAGCCCTCTAAGCATGAAGACTGCAGAGACCGACTCGAGTTTCCGCTAATGAGGCCTTTCATTGACGACTTTTAGCCGCCTGCGTCCTTTTTAAAACGGTTTTTGATTATCATTAAATACTTATCCAAGCCCGAACCCCAATACGCGTGCGCAAATAAAACTGGGATGAAAAGAAACTTTCTCTTTCGACAAAGCATTTCACATTTCTAGACAATTTAGCGACTGGATTTTTTTCCGAAACATCACACACATGTTCAGAACCAACCTGCTCCGTGCAGATTTATCTCAGGGATTAAAATCACATCCAGTAGTTCTCTTTGGCGCTGCAGCTCCTCTTCGTATCCAGACGGTGTTCTTTGTTCATCCATGTCTCTGGTAACCGCAGCGAGCAGCCGCCGCTCCAATAAATCTTTGGGATCCTGAAATTTGTGCAGATTCACTCATCCAAGAGTCCGAGAAGAAAAAAAGAAAACTAAACGCCAAAGTCTTTTACTTAAAGGGTTGTCTGAATTGTCTGTCAGGAGGTGTATCCGAAAGGGTTACTTCTTCTTCTTTAATTTAATGGCGGATCGCAAACAACGTTCGGGAGCATACCGCCACCTACTGTACAAAGTCGTATAACGCCATAACATCACCTATAAATTCTGCCCATCAGTTGAGTCTCTCTCAGAAAGCTGAATAATGCTCTCCCTACATCTTGGAGCTTTTCTCTTTTCCTATGAAAACGTCAGGAGTTGTAAAACAAGAGAGCTTTGATATTGTTATGTGAGAAACAGAAGATGGGAAAAGGTGATCTTGTATTCAAAAATGTTCATTTTTGGCCTAATGGTATAGGTCACACCCTAGGAGCTTCACCCACGTGCAGGTGGCCTGGGTTCACATCCAGCCCATGGCCTCTTTCCTGCATGTCACACCCCAGTCTTGTGGGGTGTGACATGCAGGAAAGAGGCCAAATCTCTATCCACTATCCTCTCTACCCTCCAATTCAAAGGCATACAAAGCAAAAATTGATTCTTTTTTTGTTGTTGTTGTTTTTAAGGTAACTTTAATGAAAAATCCATAAATATTCTATTTAAAGGGGACATATCATGCTGATCCCTGATTTAATACTTACATATAATATGATAAATTTGAAAACAAGACCTTACACCCCCTGAATTTTCTAAAAATGAGATATTGTATTTTTTTCTGATACGAGATTTGATGCCTCTGAAAATAGGTCATTGCCAGTTGGCCGCAAGATTTCGACCTTCATGACGACACGAGGATCCTTTCTTTTTGTTGGAGTCATCTGATAAAGCAGCTCCTCCTCTGTGATGTCAGTTAGTCACACAACGGCCACCGAGGGATACACCCACCAAGAGCCGAGTATAAACATATAAACTATACATGTTACAGTACCAGTTAGACTCACCACACTGAAGCGTCCTGAGATGATCTGTGTCGAGGTGGATTTTCTTCCTCCTGAGCTTCAGAACCGTCCGGGTCTGACTCGGGGTCCAATACAAAAGGACGTATCCTACACTCTGCCATCTTATTAGTGCTATCATTGCCTTACAGTGAAGTTTTGGCAAACAGCAAACTCGTTCAGTCTGCCCCATCCTATATGGCGATTTTGTAAATAGTGCCATGCTGCAAAAACCGCCCCCTGCCTCTACCCCTTCCACCCCTCTGATAGAACTGTCCAATCAGAGCACAAAGGGCTGTGACGTTGCGAGGTTACTGGAGGTCATTCTCCAAACGGAGCATTTCAAAGAAAATAATCTCAGGTGTGAGCTAAATGTTATTGATGCCTATTGCTGCGAAGCCAAAAAAATAAAACATAATAAAATCTCAACAGTATCACATAATAGTGTGACAAGTTAGACGTTATAATGTTGTTACTCAGTTATCAAGAAAAAACGTGATACTTAATTATCATGGTATAATGTTATACTGAATTATCACACAATAATGTCATTACCATGTTGTTAAACTTTTATTGCTGATTTAGTTAAACCCTACTTCATGCTTGGGTCAAGACAGGGGGATTCTGCTTTTACTGAACACTGTGGATGATAAAATGATGTGAGGGGCCTGACAGAAGTAGGAATAAGTCCAACCCTTTAGAGGAAGTTTCATTAATCATCAACACATTGGAGGGACACAGAACACTCCATACAAGCTGCACCAGTCCAATGCTGCCAAAAACCAGTCTCGTTAAAACTGTTTAGGTTTTTATTATTTTTATTTGTAGAGCAGAGTATATGAATAGACAATAGACTATGCTCCTTGAAGGTTTACTCCGTCTGGCCCCGAACACACAAATGTTCCTTCATGTATATTTCTTATTTTTCAATTAATTTAACCTGTATTTAACCTGAAGAAAACCTCACTGACATTCAAAATCTAATTTTCAAGAGTGCTCTGGCCAAGACAGCAGCAGTGAATGGTATTTACTTTTTACTACATTAATGTGGTAATTCAGTGTCATGAAACAAGGTGAAAATTTAGTATCAAAAAATAACATAAAAATTAGTGTCACAAAAGAATACAATAATTCAGTATCACGTTACAACTTCAGTATCAGGTCATAATGTGTGTTCAATCCTCTATGGTTCAATCTCAAGTGTTCATCCCCTGCATTTATAACGGCTCCCTGTTAATCCTGCCTGTACCACACCCACCAGATCTCATATAACTCTACCCTGTAGGCCTCAGTCTTCCTCCAAACCTCATCTGCACTTATGATACCCAGCGATCTAATTAACAAAAAACTGCGACATTTAAAACATACATTGTGGTATTTTGGATTTTAAAACTAAGTAGTTAATTTAAGTTTCAATAATGGGGTGGATGTGCGTCAGTTTCATGGTTGTTTAATACATTTGTCAGTTTACAGTTTTTACTATTGAATTCTATTAAAGACTTTTTTTTTCTTTTACTGAAAGTAGGCTAAAAATGTCATGCATTTAGTTAAAAGTGTATGTGTTAACATTTTCTGAGAGTTGGTTGTCATTATTTCTAAATTTGAGGTTCTAAATTCATTTGCGGAGTAAGAAAAAATTCAAGTAATAAAACATTGATGAGTCACAGATTTGTTCACTGTTCGTGATTGAGGCCCATTGTTCTTGACTCAAAAATATGCATTTCAGCCAATTCAAAAAAAAAAAACTTTTATAAACTATCTCTTTAGATTTTCAATTTGGTAATGACCTATAAATAGTTAATTGATAATAGCACTGTCTAACAGTAAATAAGATATTTGTTAACACTCTATTTAGATCTCAACATGTTCTATCTATAAGTATTTTGGTATTTTTGTGTTATCTATAACTATGACATTAAACAAGAAGTGAATACCCAATTGTATTTTGAAATTTACTGCATGTATTTCCTGGCTGGCTATAAAGACAACACACTTTGGAGGTCTGTAGAAGTTGGGATGCGACAGTGAAAATCTGCAGTCAGACTGACGTTACAGGGATGAGAAAAACTGTTTGCGAGCAGCTGAGGCGCATAAAAAATGTGATCTAGGGTCCGTTTCACGAAGCAGTTTTAAAGGGATAGTTCAGTTTTTTTGAAGTGGGGTTGTATGAGCTCTATGTGACCACTAAGGACATTAGATACAGTAGTACCAAATTCAAAGGCTATTTTCTCTGCTGTCATAGTCACTCATTTTGAATTTCCTACGCTGCCTCACAATCCTTAGAGTACAAACAAAAGAATTACCATACTTGATCAAACTTACACGAGGCTACAACCGGCGCCCGAAGCATAGCTTGTTTACATTCCCTACAGCTGAAAGGAGGGGGGGGACAGAGCGCACCAGCGCTGCACGGAAGGATACATGACTAGTTAGTTAGGTCCGGATAAATGTTTATATTTCCAAAGACTTAATGCACTTATAAAATATTTTATGTATCGTTCTCTTAAACTGTGGTATTACTTTTTGATTTTAGTTCTTGTAGGCAGAGAAAATAGCCTTTGAATCTGGTACGGTCTTTCCCTGTTAGCGTCTATTTCCTCGTCACCATCGATTACAGTTTGTGTCTTACTGAGGGAGAGGAGACAACTTTCTACTGTATCTAATGTCCTTAGTGGTCACATAGAGCTCATACAACCCCACTTCAAAAAAACTGAATTATCCCTTTAATAAACTCTGAGTCTAATTTTGAACTGTGAGTTGATCCACTTTCAGATAGAACACTTTGAGTTTTCGGTTTCAGAACAGCTGATTTGAGTTAGTGTGGTCAACTTGGAGTAGTTTCACCTGGAGTTTGGTGTGTGCAGCCCAACCATAAAAAGCTATCATCAATAGAGCCCAGATTCAATGATACACCACGGCAACAGAGAGGAGAAGGGACGCGTTTTTCACCCCTATTCAACCAGAAATTTTAATGCACTCGTATGAAAAGTCCGAGCATGTTTTTAGAAAAAAAGAGCAACACAGCTGCAGCTGCAAGAGAGGGAGACAGCAACTTTGCTGTTCGGGTCTGTTTGAATTAAATAAATCAAGCGTATTAATATGTGCATAGTAATTAGTTTGATTTATTTAATTTAGATGCAATCCTATGGGGCATAAGCAAACTTGGCAGCGGCTGAGAAAGAAATATAATAACACTGTTCAAGAAGGTACAATCTCAGCGTAATCTCATGGGGGGGTTCCTCATTTTCAACATGCTTCACATTGTAGAGTGAATATCAAGTGGCTACTTGACTGTGCAGTGATTTTATGCTAAAAATAATGCTGTTTTCACACACATAAATGACTTTCTCATCTATATCATGTTCTGTCAAATAACTAAGCCCAATTAAACACAGTATGTATGTTCCCGACCCCAACACACCAGATTCAAATGATCAGCTCGTCATCAAGCTCTGCTCGAGCCTGATAACGAGCCATTCATTTGAATCAGGTGTGCTGGAGTGGGGTAACATCCAAAACATGCAGGGCAGGGGGGCCCCAGGACCAGGGTTGAGAAACACTGTACTAGAGTACTTAACGAGAGCCAAAGAAGTTTGGCTTTATACAGAAAAGGATTACGTAAGGGGGCACGGGTGCAAAGATGACATCATTCCCTGCGTCAAGCATGAATCATTCATTAATCCATCCATTTTCTAACCGCTTATCCTGTTCAGGGTCGCAGGTGGCTGGAGCCTATCCCAGCTGTCATTGGGCGAGAGGACACCCTGGACTGGTCGTCAGTCAATCACAGGGCTGAAACAAAGACAGAAAACCATTCACTCACACACTCGCATCTACGGACAATTTAGAGCGCTCAATTAACCTGGTGAGCATGTTTTTTGGACTGTGGGATGAAGCCGGAGTACCCGGTGAGAACCCACTCATGCACGGGGAGAACATGCTAACTCCACACAGAAAGGCCCACTGGCCAAGCTAGGAACTGAACCAGTGATCTTCTTGCTGTGAGGCTGCAGCGCTAACCGTGCAGCCCAAGTATGAAACAGCCTTTATTTTATAGTACAAACGTTTCCTACACTCAGAGCAGCTAAAAGTTTTTTTCTTCTGGGTGACCGAACATGTGTTTAGTCAGATGTCGTTTTTGGGTATATCCTTTTCCACAGTGAGAACATCTGAAAGGTTTTTCTTTTGAGTGAATGAACATATGAGAAGCCAGATTAGCTTTTTGGGTAAATCCTTTTCCACACTGAGAACATCTGTGAGGTTTTTCTTCCGAGTGAATGATCATATGTAAAGTCAGATGTGTTTTTTGTGTAAATCCTTTTCCACAGTGAGAACATCTGAAAGGTTTCTCTGTTGAGTGAACAAACATATGTGAGATCAGATGCGCTTTTTGGTTAAATCCTTTTCCACACTGAAAACATCTGTGAGGTTTTTCTTCTGAGTGAATAATCATGTGTGTAGTCAAATTTCTTTTCAGGGTAAAACTTTTTCCACATTCAGAGCAGCTGAAAGGTGTTTCTTTTGAGTGAACAAGCATATGTGAAGTCAGATGTGCTTTTTGATTAAACTCTTTTCCGCACTGAAAACACCCATAAGGTCTTTCTTTTGAGTGAACCATCATGTGTTGTGTCAAATTTGATTTGCAAGTAAAGTTTTTACCGCATTCAGAGCAGCTGTAAGGTGTTTCTTTGCTGTGAACAAAAAAATGTCCAGCCAGACTTGCTTTGTGATTAAACCCTTTGCCACATTCGGAGCAGCTGTAAGGTTTTTCTTTGGAGTGAACAACCATATGTGAGGACAGACCTGATTTGCGCTTAAATTTTTTACCACAGTCAGAACAGTTAAAAGGTTTTTCTTTTGTGTGAACCAACATATGTTTAGCTAGATTCGATTGGAAGTTAAATTTCTTACCACATTCAGAGCAGATAAAAGGTTTTTCTTTTGAGTGAACAAACATGTGTCTGCCCAAATCTGTGTCATGATTGAATCCTTTTCCACACTCTGAGCAGCTAATGGTCTTATTCTCTGTGAGAGAAACCACGTGATTGGCTCTATCAGACTCAGGACAACAGTGTGACTTTACAGACTCTGCTCTTTTGTTTGTGGCAGATTTTAATCTTTTACAACAGTCTCTGGTCTCCGTCCAATCATCTGCCTCATCTTCAGTCTCTGATCCAGTATCAAAGGAGTCTTCAGTCTCTGATCCAGAATCTGAGGAGGCTTCGATCTTAACCTCAATCTCTGGTTGTAAGTTTCTTTCTGGACCTGAGCTCCTCTCTGGTTCTGGTGTTCCACAGTCCTCTCCACCAGCTGCTGTTTCCATATGGTCAGTTAGTCTCTGATGAAGCAGTGAGGACTGAGGTTTCTCTTCATCATTTTCACTCTTCATATGGACTGAAGGAAACAGGACCTTAGTATCAGCCTCCTCCAGTTCTTGAAGCTGCTCTCTGCCCTGACCGATCCACAGTTCCTCCTCTTCCTCTTTAATGAGTGGGGACTCATTATCCTCCTGGTCTGGATAGGAGCTCCTCTCCTGCTGTTCAGGGGGAAGCTCCTCTTCCTTCACAATAACTAGCTGAACATCTGCAGGACACAGTGAAAAAATATTAATGAGATATTAGATCATCTTCCTGATGGAAAAGAAAATCTGAAGAAAAAAACCAAGAACCTTTTTTTTCAGGGCAGCTGCTGAACTGTAATGACAATCTCATATAGGCCAGACAAGTTTGTATCATAGCACATTTGGGCAGCAAGGCAATTCAAAGTGCTTTACAGAGAGCCAATTACACTTTGAAAAGTCAGTAAAAAATAATTAAAAATCAACTAGAAAAGCAAAAAATGAAATAAAATGGCAAAAAGAGGGTTAAAACAGAATTTAAGTATAAAAGTCACAGTGCAGAGTTGTGCAATAAACAAGGTATTAAAAGGATTTGTTAAAACGTTCTTATAAGTTGTCGCTGTAATAAGGGGAGCCTTCAACCTGGGGATTTGTTCCAGATATATGAAGCATAAAAGCTGAATGCTGCTTCTCCATGTTTGGTTCTGGCTCTTGGGACCAAAAGCAGATCTGTGTCAGATGACCTAAGTGGTCTTGATGGTTCGTATTGGATTAGAAGATTGCTGATGTATATTTTGGCCCTAGTCCATTCAGAGCTTTTTAAACCAGGAGAAGTGTTTTTGAACTCTATCCCCTGACAAACAGGGAGCCAGTGTACAGACCTCAGAACTGGACTGATGCAATCCACTTTCTTTGTCTTGGTGAGGACTCGAGCAGCGGCGTTCTGAACCAGCTGTGGCTGTCTGACTGATTTTTTTAGGGAGACCTGTAAAGATGCGATTACAATAAACAAGCCTACTAAAACGACTAGAGCTCAGTAAGATTTTTATAGGTTTCACATTTATATTTATGTTCTCACAGTGTTTCTTTTTCATTTTATAAAAAAGTGAATTCCAGATGTTGACATGTTTCAGTGGTTGAGCCACAGATTTGGTCTCATTTACATTTCTGCACTTTATTTAGTCTGAGATTCATAGCGAAGAGGATTCATATTATTGTTCACACCAGGCCTGTTGTTCTGCAGTGCTTTGTCCCTTTCTCTGATTTTATTTAAGGTAATTAATAATAATGTGATGGTACGTCTACAAGGCTTGGAGTGAATTCAATCAGTCAACATTCTACTGTGATTGTAATAGTTAACTAAAAATATGTTATTTGTATCAATTCATGCATTTTTTTCATCTTAGTTCACCATAACATGAAGGCCTGGCCTACAGGAAAGAATTGTTTATATGCTGACAGTGTCCTTTGCCATGTTAGTCATACTTAAGAATGATTTACTGCTTGTGTTTAGTGAATAATGCAGAAGGTAAACATCCTTCCCAAAAAATTCCATGCTAAATTGCAATCGCAATATTGGTAAAAAAAAAAAAAAAAATCACAATGAGCACACTTATCTTTGAGTCATCAGTCTGGTGGATTTCTTAGCTCCACGTTGTACTGTAGGCAGGGGGCCACTCACATACACCCCAGTTTTAAGAGGCTGAGCTTTGATGAGTAGATCAATAAAGTCCTGTTTCAGTACCTCTGCTTGTTGCTGCACTACATCAAGGGCTCCTGCGTCATCAAGCGTTTTACCTCATTCACAGCTCCATCACCCACTGTCAGGGTTTGGTACCATAGACTAAAACATAGATGTAGTCTCGCTGACGTCACCCGTCTGTTTCTGTAATGGAAAATCGGCTATAGCGGCCATATTGGTAGTGGCAAAGGCTTCACCTACAGCCATAGGGCGCCTGTCGGTCACGTGACCCTCAGCTGTCCCTCTTATTGGAGGAGCTTGCGATCTTAATAGTTAGAAAAAGTAGTTAGTTAGAAAAAAATTTAACCCCCCCGTACAGTGGGTGTCGATAGTAAAATTAGTGACTCAGACAGGAGACGTTTTATGAACCAGGCTGTAAAAAGGTTAATTTCTGCTTTGAAAATGACTTTTTTTGGCTTGGTGAGTATGTGACTTCTGGTACTTCCAGAGCCAACCTCAAGGGGGCACTCGAGAAACAGCAGATTTTAGCACTTCAGCATTGTCTCATATTCTTAGACCAGAGGTAGCCGCTTGGTTGAGACCCAGGAGTTGGTGCTTTCTGTTGCTGTTTAATGTATGCATTATCTTCATACCTTTCTCTGGTGTCTGTAGATTGGCATTCTTTGGGGGAATCTCAAATCTGTTTTTCAATCAGACATCAGTGTCCTGGTTAACTTTTTGTTGTAGCCACTGTGCATGTCTGGTTTCTCCTTGGTACTAGGGTTAAAACAACACCCCTGTGGGATGGTAGTGCAGGTTAACCAGTTTCATCACAAATCTCCTGGTTCTGGATTCTCCCTATTAAACGGTTTTCTCCAGGCGTGAAAGGAGGATGGTGTGGTTAATAGTGTTTGAGGCAGCCGTGAGGTCAAGAAAGATGAAAACGTTTCTCCAACTGATTTCAAAACACCACCACATCACTAGAGGGCAGTATAACAACAACGAGGCCTTTCAGCAAAAAAAGATTGTGTAGCACCACAGTTAGCCTGTTAGCATAGAGGATATCCAGTCTGTGCTGGTTTTGATTAACACTCTGCAGATGAATTTGTTGACGTTAAGGGGGGGAACCGAGTGGCAAAGCCTTCACCGGTTGGAGCCGTTTTAAAACGTCTGAAACAGTTTGAACCGGCGGAACACTGGACCAACGAGCCGTCTAAAATATTGTTAAATACTAATCAAATGAGGATATTTTGACAACCCCCTGACACCCAAACACTCACGCATACGCATATAAAATTAAACTAGGATGAAAACTTACGTAAACTTTCTTTTTCGACACAGCATTCCACATTAAATTCAACATTTCCAAAGAAATTAAGCTCCTGACTCAATTCCCCGAAACATTATCGCACACATTGTCAAAAACCAACCTGCTCTGTGCAGCTTTATCTCAGGTATTAAAATCACATCCAGTAGTTCTCTTTGGCGCTGGAGCTCCTCTTCGTATCCAGACGGTGTCATTTGCTCTCCCGTGTTTCTGCTACCCGCAGCGAGCAGCCGCCGCTTGAATAAATCTTCAAGATCCTGAAATCTGGACATCTCCTCACATCCTAGAGGCAATAAGGAAACAGGAAAAGTGAACGCTGAGGTCTTTCTTGGAGGTGATTTTCTGAGACATCTGTCGGGGCCGGGGAGCGTCCCTAGGAAGGGTTAACTTCTTCTTCTTCTTCTTTCATTTAATGGCGGCTCACAAACAACGTTGAGGTGCATACCGCCACCCACCGTAAAAGAATGCTGAGGAGCTGAATGATGCTTTTCTCCCATCTCTGTACCTATGAAGTTAGATATGTGAGGTGGGACAACCAATTTAATACCAGTAAAATCCAGTTTTTAATATATAATTTTTTTTTTGTCTACTTGATTACAAAGGCCAATGCTAATACAGTTGTCAAAGCAAATGGCAGTTTAAAGTAAAAGGGACATATCATGCTGATCCCTGATTTAATACTTACATGTAATATAATAAATTTGAAAACAAGACCTTACATCCCCTGAATTTTCAAAAAATGAGATGTTGTATTTTTTCTGATATCCTAGAACGAGATTTGATGCCTCTGAAAATAGGTCATTGCCATTTGGCCGCGAGATTTCGGCCTTCATGACGACATGGGGATCCTTTCTTTTTATTGGAGTAATCTGATAAAGCAGCTCCTCCTCTGTGATGTCAGTTAGTCACACAACCGCCACCGAGGGATACACCCACCAAGAGCTGAGTATCCCCCCTCAGATGCTGGATGCAGGGACTCTGCTCTGCTGAGCAGCTCAGCTTTACATGGTGAATTAGCAGTTAAAACACCGTAGTTTCAGCAGACATCATAATACTTGTGAGACATGCACAGTGAACCTGGACCACAATAATGCTGCGACAATAACATAGTGAAGAACTGACGGTAGAAGCGATCTTTAGACTACACTTTCAGCATGATGGATAAAACAGACAGAGAAAAGTGAAGGAGCAGGATGGAGCCCTGTAATAGAAATAGTTTATTGGTGAAGTCTGCCTATATAAATATATATCCGTCACTCTGATCACCCACTTCACAACATCATAGTCCAGAGGATCAGCAGATTTGGACGTCTTACCTCTGTGCGCTGCAGGACCGAGAGGTACCGAAGATCATTCCTCCCTGCAGCCATCAGAGTGTACAATTCTTTGCTTGGAAGAGTGCCCAAACAACTTGAATTTCCCTCCGGGGATTAATAAAGTATGTCTTATCTTATCTTATCTTATCTTATTTTTTCACGTATAAACTATACATGTTACAGTACCGGTTTGACTCACCACACTGAAGCGTCCTGAGATGATCTGTGTCCAGGTGGATTTTCTTACTCCTGAGCTGCAGAACCGTCCGGGTCTGACTCAGGGTCCAATACAAAAGGACGTATCCTACACTCTGCCATTTTATTTGTGCTATCAATGCCTTACGGTGAAGTTTTGGCAAACAGCAAACTCGCTCAGTCTGCTCCATTCAATGTGGCGATTTTGTAAATACTGCGATGCTGCAAAAACCGCTCCCTGGCTCTACCCCCTCCGCCCCTCTGATAGAACTGACCAATCAGAGCACAAAGGGCTGTGACGTTGCGAGGTTACTGGAGGTCATTCTGGAAACAGAGTGTTTCAACGAGATCTTCAGAATGGCCTAAAATGAGGATATTGAGAACGCTATTGTGGGGCAATGAAGGAACTAAATGACTTGTACTGAGGGCAGAAATGCTTTACAGGCATCCTAGTCTGGCATAGTGAAAAGGAGAAATAAGCATTATATGTCCCCTTTAAGTTGTAATGCCAGGTGGCTGACCAGTGAGTCAGGAAGCAAGGAATGTCAGTATAGTTTTCATACTAGGCATAACACTCGTACTAGGTATACTATACTACCCATACTTCTCATACTAATCAAACTATGCATTTAAGGTATCCTGCTCATACTCCTCATTAAAGGCATATTACCCATACTGAGGCTACTACTCATTCAAGCCATACTACTCAAACTGCTCATACTTCTCATTCTACTCAAACTATGCATTCTAGGCATATTGTTCATTCTTCTCATACGAGGCATACAATTCACACCGGGCCTACCACTCATACTTTTGATACTGAGGCAACTACTCACAATATGCATACTACTCAGTCTAATCATACCAGGCATACAGATCATAATACCCACACAACTTATACAAGGCATTCTGCTCATACTACTCATAATAGGATAATTACTCATACTAAATACTTCTCAGACTTCTCATTCTAAGCACACTACTCATAGTAATCATAAAAGGTATACTAGTCATACCAATCAAACTACCATTATAAGACTTGAACTAGGTATACTAATCACTATTCTCTTTTACACAGTGGCCTTTTTTTGAGGGGGGTATTTTTATATTGAAAAAAAAACACTCTGAATCTCTACAGAGCACCGACAATGAGGAGAGTTGAGTAATGACCACATCAGCTCAGCACAGAGCCGCCTATAGGAGCCCCACCCCCACCTTTTGCTCCAATATAATTTGAGTCTGCACGAAAACCAAACCAGGTTAAATCTTTTGTTTTGATTATAGATCGAGTTCATGATTGAACTCCAACCCAAAATGGTCAATTTGAGAAACTCAACATTTCCCAGGGAAGGAGCCCCAGACTCAAAATCACTTCAATTAGAAGAGGAAGGGAAAACAGCCTCAATGTTCCAAGTTGAAACTTTTTTCTCGATTCTTTCTAAACGTGAGTTAGCATCAAGGCTCTGAGTGCTACACATAGACGCTACAATCTCACCTTTTTTTTTTCACCCAGTGGATATGAAAGTTTCTCTGTTAATCTCTTCAGTAAGTGTCACTGAGTGAAACTCTTCACAGATATGAAATCTTTAAAGTGACTTTTATTTTTGACAGCATAAATTCTGTAAATCTTTTGGAGAGTCTCAATCATTCATCCACAGCTCTGGTAAGGTTTGTTTTGACCGTGTGTCCGTCTCTCTGTCCTCTAACTCCTGCCAGGTACACCTGAGGTTTGGGTGCGCTGCTCTGTCCATCCCTCTTACTCTGACAGGCAGCGTTTTTTGGCAGCCACGTCTGAGTCGCGTTTTCCCGTCTCATGTGGCTCAGATCAGTCTGTGTGGAGTGGGTCGCTTTGGTCAGGAGATCAGCCTGGAGTTTAACGACAAAAAAAGGTTGGGGAGTCAGTTTTATTTACTTCAGTTGCTGTTTAGCCTGTGCTTTAAAAACATAAATATGACCTTTGTATTCAGAGGATAGAGGTTTTTAGTTAGATGTTATTTTTGTTTATCTGTAAAATGGATCAGAATTAAAGGGCTATTACATACAATTGCTGTTTAGTTTAATAATGTCTTAATCTTTTTTCAAGTGATGGTAATGACAACTCGTTCAGCATTGGGATTTAAAATCTACGTGTTTACGTTATTGCAAGCAGAAAAAAAAAGTTTTTTCCCAGACTATCCGCCACTCGCCAAGCTACAAAGTGACGCTGACTGACTCTATATGTTGACCTTTCCCATGGCCTCATGCATCCCTCCTGCAGCGCCTTCAGGTTCCACACTTTGTGAAGTGAAACTCACCAGTTTGATAGCTTTTCTTCGCAGCTCCCACTCGTTCCACTCATACGACCTGTCAATGTTTGTCTCCACGGGGTGGATGTCAGTCTGTGTACCGCTCTCACACTTGGTGATCGCCTTGACTAGTAAAGTGTCTCCTGGCTGCATCTGCAAAACCACAAGACACCAGTGAGTTTGGTTAAAAGTCATAGAAGAAACCGTTAAAGGTCCCATATTCTGCTCCTTTCCTGCAGTTTAATATGGATCATTGATGTCTTCATGAAATGGTAGTAACATGTTTTGGTCCAAAAAGCCAATGAATCAAGCACAGCAGCATTGTTTCCAGGCTCTCATAGCCCCTCTGTTCAGAACGCTCTGATTTAGTGGGCGTGGCCTTCATATGTAAATGAGCCACCGCTGATACCGCCCTGCTCTTCAGCATCACTGAGAGCGGCACCACAAGCTCTGAGTGCACAATGTTTAGAAAACAGCGAAGCTTGTTTTCTGTAACATTACAGGCTAAAACAACAGGCTAACTGCAGCTAAAGTTAGCGTCCTGAAGCTAACACAGAGACAGAGGGGGCACTGTGGAAAACCTCTTACATCTGCTCCACAGCACCCAGCATTTAAAATACTCACATTTCCAAGGTCTGAGGTTTGTTGGTGGATGGTTGGTAATGCGCCTGGATTCAGGACCAGTCTATTTGCTAGCCCTCTGTTGTACTGTCCAAAGTTGGAAAAGCAGTCGGCAGTGAAGTGACTAGCACACACATGCACAGTTTTACTGAGTGAAGCTGGAACATTTCCCTCATAAATGAACTCTAGCTGCTCAGTCTTGTCTTCTTTCAAGATGGGAAGCTTGTGCATGAAACTATGTGGCTGTTTACAGCCAAAAACAGCCACACTCGCTGCTGAGAGATTTTTCCCCAGATGTGGGGACAGGAGTATTCGGGGGTATTTGCTCTGGTGGACCAATCAGGTCAGACTTGCTCCTGATTGGTCAAAAAAGGGAATCGCTGACGTCGGCAAACCCCGGAAATTCCAAACAGCTTGTTTTAGGTCAGGATTTTACATTCGCAAGCACTACTAAGTACGGGTTTTTTCATTAAATATCACATTTTGTGGGCTGGGAGGAAAGCCAAAGACCCACAAATTTCACTAAAAGACTTAATAAAGTGATTTTTGCATAATATGGGACCTTTAACTTCAAAGAAGCATCACGTAAAGCTACATTTCAGAAATAACCACAGCACAGCATTTTAAACCATCCATGTAGCGTCTTCATCAAACAGAGCTCTCAGTGAGTGCTTGCTCACAGATCCATCATGCTGGTTAAACATGAATCAGGCTCTTTCTTCAAACCTGCTGACCTCAGGGTACGGACTGACGCAGGAGAACTGCTGATGCAGTTTGAGGAGCTGGATGAGTTCAGGGGAAAGTTTTGCTTTCTCTGCCACCTCTTCGATGAACTCGTCTGGTCTGGAGGCAAATGTTAAAGCAGCTTCTTTGGAGCTAAAACTGTAGAGCTTCTCCTTGTATTTAAGAACTCCAATCTGAGGATTACCTGAAAAAAAAGAAGTATTTCAAACTGAATGATTTTCAGGCACAGTGCACTTGATGTAAGAGGAGTGACTCAAAAAGGAACAGTGAGTTCAGATCTAGAGTGAAGAAAGGTGCTGTTGTTTCCTGGTTCATCTTCCTCACTCAGTTTGACAGCTCTGAGTCTGAAGAGCTGATCTGAAGAAGAGGAGCTTATCCAGTATCCTCACAGGCTCCTGTTACCTGCACTAACTCCTAGACTCACTGTCTGAGGTACAGAGAGGTTGCTCCTTGTGCTCTCTGGTCAACATTTCCAGTCTCTCTTTTACAAAGTAGTTGTTGAAACTGAGCCTCTTTTGAACCCTTTACCTGTTCTCTCTGAAGGCAGCAGCCCGACCAACCTTTGTGTTTAGTGTGAGGAGTGATTCCCGTGTGTGGTGTCAGGTCAGCTGCTCAGCTCCAGTGGTTTGGTTTCTCTTTTTCTGAAAACTGTTCTGTGGGAACCTGTTTGTTTCAGCTCTTTTATTGTCAGCTCATCTTTATTTTCCTTTCTGATCACTTAGAGCTGGTTGTTCAAAGGTAATCCAATCAGATTTTGGTTATCGGATTGGATTAAACCTGCTGCCACTTCAGATCAAGTTTGCCTGTATGTGATCACTGAATTAAAATGAGGTTGACGCCCCTGGATCAGAGTCACGGTGTAAATGTTTGATTTAAAAAAAAACATTAACTAGCCTTTCATGCTGTTAACAGAGAAGACTAAATCCTCACTAGATCACAGCTGATACAGGGTTCCTACAGCTCAAGGCAAGTTCAATTTAAGACTTTTTAAGACTTTTTTAATGGCGTTGGAAATCAAATTTAAAAACAAGTCGACAACAAACCACAATTGCAACAAAACTAACAAACAAAAACACCACATGAATTACCTGGGTTAGAGGCAATTTTAACCCAGTGTTTATTTTACAAAAAGCATCACTATTTGCCTTATTTTAACCCCATTTTTACAATTTTATGCCTATTTTGCCCCCATTCATCTTTTTGGCCACTGTCACAACCATTTTTGGAATTTTCACATGGTTTTTGAATTTTAATGTCAAATTTAATTCTCAATTTTGCTGCCATAATCAATTTTCCTAAGCCACTTTTGGATTTTCTTTTGCCAATTTTTCCTCATTTTTTTTTTATCTCCAGGCACCCTAGGTAGAACCAAGATATGCATCTGCTTTTAAAGTTCCTGGTGCAACCACATCACTTTTTTCTTAGTTCCGCTATTGTGATTACACAATGTTACCACAAGAGTAATCAGGAAATTATTTAGAAAAATAGATAACTGTTACTTAATTTTTTTGACTTCAAACTAACATAAATGTAACCAATGTGTTCAAATTTTTAAGACTTTTGAAAATTGGATTTAAGACTTTTTAATGCCAATTCAGGCCTTATTTTTAGAGATATGAATTCAATGCCTTTTAAGACTTTTCAAGGATCCGCAGGAACCCTGTGATAGGAGCTGAGATATCATTATGCTGGATTGTTTTCTTCTCATTTTTTTTTTTTTTTTGTCTGTGTGTCCTCTAATAAAGTAAACCGAAAATAGAAACCCTTAAACTTGAATCTGAGTGATTTTCCTGCAAACGCCAATTACTACCCAGACCACAAATGAACCCCAAACAGGAACCAGAACACTAGTTGGTTCTTG
Source organism: Halichoeres trimaculatus (assembly GCF_033239565.1). NCBI lineage: Eukaryota > Metazoa > Chordata > Actinopteri > Labriformes > Labridae > Halichoeres > Halichoeres trimaculatus. Next base: position 7,271,182 of record NW_027437191.1, on the reverse strand, counting down.
TGAGCACGGACATTACCATATAAGATAAAAAAAAGACTAACAGCTGAAAGTGTACATAGATGTTATTGAGGATTTTAAAGTGATGAGTAAGAGGAATGATATGACATTCTGTGAATTCAGGAATTTTAAAGAATCTGGTGTGCATCAGATGAAGTGCTTTGCATGGTATTCTAACGTGTGATGAGGATGGTACCTGGAAGTAAAAGTCCACCTCTGGTCACCAAAGTGTATCCACAGACGCTGTTATACTGCAGTGGAAGCTCATCAAAGCCGGCTGTAGTTTCAGGCAGGAGCCAATCATTTGTCTCTATCTCCGCTGGATCAATACGCTCATCTGAACAGCATCACAGAGGACATCAACCACATCAAAGCAAGCGTGGGTCAGAGATGTTTGAGTGCAGTTTGAGTACAGTACTGAAGGACTGTGAGCGTGGACTTTAACCTGTATTATTATTGAAATGAGCTGTACCTGAAGACTCCATCATTCTCTGCTCATCGGTCTTCACCTCTGCGCCCTCCAGCAGGCCGTCCAAATAATCCTCAGAGAAAATCTTAGCCTGAGAGGCGATGAAGGGCTGCAGGTCGAGCCTGATGTTGTTGAGGATCTTCAGCAGCTCAGCCTCGTCCTGTAGTCCGGACCAAAGCTTGGACAGGGCCATGAAGAGTGGCTGGAGGAACAGCAAAATGAGAGATGACAAAAGCAATTTTGAAGTGTTGAAGTATCTGAAGGAATTTGATATTTTCTGCTGTGAATACAAACACTTTGTCTTAAAGACATACAAGCTTTTGAATGATGGTTAGAGACATTCTGATCCAACCCCAGAATGTGGAGCTAGAAACACTGCAAATCAATGACTGGTCGAAAAATGTATCACTTCTCATGCGACAGCTGTGATACGAAACAACAAGACCCTGCTATGTTTAAATCTCCAGTCTTCCTGAAGATAACTTTCTTTTTGTTTAGAAATTGGCGTCACCAAAAAGCATACTTTTCTTTACAGTGTCATGGTTTTATTCTTCATTGGATTTATTAGCTGGGCACAGTGTGTTAAGCTGTTATGCTGTCACCCTATTGCACAGCTGATGCAGCTATCAGCGCCTGGCTTACACGCCGCCCACCAAGAGGGACACAAACAGGATCAGGCTTTACCAATCTGGACAGCACCAAACTGTACAGATCCATACTGGACCACTTGCTGGAAACGGGGCTTGAGGTACATGTTTACACTTCAGGGGCTCTAATTTTGTAGACCAGGCGCACCTGCCCTGAGCCGGCCTTCGCCGCGTGGACATGGTGTGACCGGTGCACTTTGCAAGTTTCCTGCAGTGCCAAGAGAGGCGCAGTCCAGGCTCAGAGGAGCACGTCCATGCCTCCCTCTGTGCAAATGGCAGCCTCTCCTCGCCTTTAAATGCGCTGCGGCCGAGGCGCAGCGTTTGATTGGTCTGACTAATCCCCGCTGCGGAAAGTGTGCTGGAAAGACCCGGTAGCGGCAACGGTCAGAGCCGCTGTCCCTGCAGCAGGAGAATGGACAGCGGGGCGTATTGGTGGACACAAAGCGCGTCAGCGTGTGGGCCAGCTCCCGGGACAGATTTAATCTGTTCCTTTGTCATTAATAGGAGTAAAAAATGAAGAGACAGTTACACAGCTGGCTTATCCATTCAGAATACTTTTGATCCACCTCCACTCCTGGTTTGTCATCGCCAAGTAGAGCCTTTGGTGATACACTGTATACTCTCCCAGTGTCTCCACCTCATCCTCCTTACAACAATGTACTCCATCTTTTTAGATCAGGTTAAAAATAAAGACTAAAACAGAGAAATATGAGAAATCACGGGTAAATCCTGAGTGACATACATTTATTTTGTCTCTTTTTTCTTCGTTTTTTTCTCTCCCTCTTTTCTTTGAATTAAATGAAATGAGAGAACCAGATATATACTCAGTATCAGATGTTAAGGCTGTTTATTGTTTAATTGTAAGATGTGCATCAAACTTCCAGCTGTCGTCAGGTTAACTTTCCATTATGACAAACGGCTTTAATCTGACATCAGATGTGACGGGACAGTTAATATAGATATAAATGTATACGCTGGTTCACACGGTTACATTAAATAATGATTGCTGTGATTGTTTACTGCATTAAAATGTGCCTGACACTCTGGAAACCTGCCTCTGAGGCTTTGTTGAGGTGAGCGCACATGTGTGCCTGTCACCAAATTACAGCTGCGGAGGGTGCGCTCCACTTTGCACTGAGAATAGACCAGGTTGGAACTGGCTTTCACTAGCTTTCAGCGCACTTTCTGCGCTGTTTTTGGCATGAAATTGTCACTGCACCAACGCCAGGCTTGCGCCCCTTGCACTGCGCCAGGAAATTAGAGCCCCAGGTCCTAATGCTAAGCTATGCTAACCACACCTGAATCTTACTCCCTTTCCACAGAGATGACATTTCAACTCAATCTCCTGAAGTCAAAAAAACAACTGCTGAACAACATTTGATGAGAAAAACAGGCGCAGTGACGGACGTACTCACAAACACAGTGGCAGTGGGCACAGCCGTCTTCGACTTCACTGTTTGTTTCAGTAGATTCATGTGTGAGGACAGCTCAGTCTGCAGGATCTCAACGTGTTTGGCACATAAATGTGTATCAGTCTGGAGGAAAACAGATAAAAACATATTTTCACTTAGCAACAGAGGTCAATCATAGAAGCTTTAAGCAGAGGAGTCAAAGATGAGAGGTTTCAAACAAACTCAGTGTGTGGATGTTACAGCATCTCTTTATGACTGTCAGACCTAACTTTTATTAACACGCTCACATGTCAGCCAGGGGAAATCTTCTATTAATCAGAAGTGTTTTCAGAAGGATTAAAAAAAGAAATGCAGATACCAATATTTCTATATTTGCACTGATAATCAACCCAGCTGATAGTCTGTCTATCCCTAGTCCGGAGTCAAGTTTCCAGAGTCAGTGATGGTTTGGGGGGGGCATGTAAACTGTTGCTGTTGGTCCAGTGGGCTTTCTGAAGTCCAGAGTCAATGCAGAGGTTTTACCAGGAAACTGTAGAACACTTCATGCTTTATATGTTTACAAGCTTTATGGAGATGCTGATTTCATTTTACAGCAGCACTTAAGAACCAAATCCTCGTTGAATGACCGTGAAGTTACAGAGTTTGAGTGGTTAAGCCTCAGCTAAACTCTGTAGAACTACACTATTAGGCCATACGCTCTGTGTTCATGTGTCACTGAAGAATAACATCTTTGGCCTTTGTGTATCCAGTAATGTGTGTTCAAAGACATCAACATGACTGAAAATAGAAATACTTGGGAATAATTACTTGCACATTCAAAAAACTACTGAATCAACCAAAAATGTAAGGACCCAGTACCCCCACATACCCCCTTAGGGCCGCAGACCCCCTTTTGAAAACTTCTGTTTTGCTGAATAAAAATCACTCTCATTGTTCGAAAACTAAAAAAAGACAAAAGAGCATAAAAACATCTTAATGGACTTCATTGATTTTTTTCCTCACCTGTAACATTCGGAGAAAACCTTCGTGCTGCCTGACGTTGTACAGAGCCTGTTTGAGTAACACGATGGGAGCATCACAGCCTGCAGACCCACGGTCAGGATCCAACAGCTTCTCCAGCACGGCCGTGTACTTCCAAGCCAACCTCTGAGCTGAGCTCAGCTCGTTTTCTAAACTCGTACTTATGACTGGAAGAGCTTCAGTCAGAGCTGCAGGCACTGCAGACACAACGTGAGAGGAAAAATGAATCTATGGTCTGACTTTTATTGTTGAGGACACACTGATTGAATCAACTGTTGATAAAGTAGTTAACATTCAAGAGTTCTTCCTAAATGTCGGTAACAGTCTCGCACAAAATAGGAGTTGTTGGACTACTGCAGTTTTTAAAAACATTTTTAGATTAAATGGTTTTGCTGGTTTAGACAGTTTGCTTAAAATGTAAAACATTTTTTGGGGGATCCATACAATAACAAAAGTAACCAGTGTTGGTATATCCAGTAAAAGCTATGTTTTGCACACTCTGGGCCTGACTCACTAAAGGATCATGTGACTTTTTCACAAGGATGCAGTTTTTGCTCAGCTGTAAAGTCAGCTTGAGTGTTTGGCCTAACTTACACAAAAGATCATCTTATGGCAGCACATTTTTTACAAGTAATAGTGTCATGTTGGTGTTAGTGTGTGTTAGACTGAGCTCACAGAGGTTGGTCTCCTCCTCCTCCTTCCTGCCGGACCTGTTGAAGAGTCTGATCCCAGTAACGGTCATGGTGAGCTCTCTGAGCCGCTGCTCTTTGTCTCTCTTCAGGAGGACCATGAAGGCTCCCAGCTCAGTGTGAGGGAAGACGCTCTGCAGAGCCGCTGGAAAAAGATGGAAGAAATGAGGGGACGGGTTATTTATCGCAGATTCCCATTCTTCTTTTAAGAATGGGTATTTTGCTTTTCCATGTTTTAAACATGGATACAAAGTAACAATGCTGGATGCTCATAATGAACGTGGCAGATCGTTTGAATAAAATAATATGAAGAATAAATAAAACAGAAGTTTTTGCTTGAAAAAATACATACACACTAAGACTAAGATAGACAAGCGATAAGATAAAAGCATCAGAGTGAACCTGTAGCTTCTTTTACGGCGTTGTCGTCAGCAGGTGAGCCCATCCCGGAGCGCAGCAGGATATATGTGATGATTTTACGGTACAGAGCCTCCAACTCATCCCGTGTTTTCACCCGGCTGTCTGTGATCTCCCTGCTCACTGAACTCAGCCTGGACTCCATCACCCGGTGGATTTCCTCCAGAAACTCACCTGCATGCACAAACACACAGTGTGTGATACGACTATTAATGATGAGATATTCTAAAAACAAAAAGTAGGCATCAGAATGGTTGAATAAGGCACTAAAAGCTGCGTTCATGTCCGCTCACAGTCCACTAAACAGGAGTCTAATTGTATGACAGATCCCACTGTGTCACTTACGTCTGGAGGTGTAATTCACATCAAAGCACACCTGCATCTTAATGGTGTCCAGGGATGGACTGCAATTCTCTGTCAGTTTCTCCAGACACAGCTGTTAGAAGTTAAAAATAAATGTTATTGTTGTTGTTTTTAACTTCACAGGGCGGCTCAGGGACAGTGGAATATATGAGATCTGCTTCTAGTAAGCTTTCCTGACCTTTGGATATCAATGACTTTCTCATCTGTTCTTAAATATATTTCGGTCACAACATAATGTGTTATAGCATATTTTTGTCAGACAGGTTTTAGTGAAGGGATTTCTTGATTCAACAGGTCTGGCATAAATCAGGGCCTACGTGTGGCTCTTGAATTCAACTCATCTTTTTAAAAAAGTGGTTAATAAAAGTTCATTTGTGATTAAACAAGGGAATAAACTACTTCTTAACACAGAACCAGGTAGGTTTGGATCACATTCATTCTTTTTATAACTTAAATCATATTTTGTAAACTGTTTTTTGTATTAGGTCTGACTATATTTTTCTAATAATAAAATTTATTTGATGATCTGATTTAAAAGTGACAAATACTGTATCACAGCTCTGTATTTAAGAAAAAAATGAAGTCATAACAAAACCAAGGCATATAAACCATATATAAAGTAAGAATTTTCTGAGATATAATATAATCATAGCACAGTTGTGTCCAGGGGCGTAGCTACAATTCGGCAAACACAAGCAGTTGCCTGGGGCCCCCAGATTCCTAGGGGCCCCCAAAGCATCTCTAAAAAACTGATTTATGAAGTTGTCTTCAATTGGAAGCATTAATTTTTTCTAAATCTTACTTCACATGCTTCACAATACATCAAAAGGCTCAATCTTTACTGATCGTTTTGGGTGCTCCCCCTCCCTTCTTATTCAATGGGCTATTCCGTGTTACAACACATCTGAAAATTTGATTCAGGAAGAAAGTGGTAAAAAACACTTTTTTTCCCCCATTTTTTTCTTATTTTCAACCAAGCCGGAAATAAAAACAATGTTGCTCTGAGATCTGAGATAAACATATAAGACTTTTAGGATTTTAAGGACTTTATCTAGCCCAGGAAACAGGATAATTTTCTCAAAATCAAACTTTCTGAGTTGGTGATAAACATTATTCTACAAAATCTCTATTTTGTATACATAACTTACTGGACAGGGGGGGTCAAATAAAAACACATTAACTTTAAAATAATAGTACCAAAAAGTATAGTTACTGTAAATATCACCTCTTTCAGTAGATTTTTCTCCAGTTTTATGTTGTGCTTGATATTTACATATTTTTTCTTTACTAAATTATTTTTTCAATATTTACCTATTGTAATGTTTTCCACTTCATACTTTCTTGTTTATTACTGTTACTCTGTATATTCCCCACTTTGGGACAAATAAGCTGTCAATTGACCATAAAAGATTTCAAATCCAGGACAAAGTGGACTAAACAATGTATTCACTCTTTTCAAAATCAAACTAAAGTACAAAACTTGAGGAAATGCATTTAGTTGCGTTGTGATACCATGTACAAGGTTAGCACTGTCTCGTGCCTTGATTCTGGGAAAGAGACAGTGGACCCAGGTAAGGCCAGTCTAGCTCTGAGGAAGATGAGTTACAAGGACATGGAGGGCCCCATTAACTGGGTTTGCCTTGGGCCCTCAAACGACTAAATACGCCCCTGGTTGTGTCCTCACTTCTTCAAGTTTCAGCACATCCTGTTTGGTCAGAGTCCGATCCACATCAAAACCGTTTCTGGGGTCCAGCACAACAGCTTTCACCTGAGGATATGTAAAAATTGGTAAAAATGCATCAAAATGTTACGTTTATTAGCTTAATTAAGTATTAATACATTTAGCGTAAACTTCTATCAATAGTTTGGGTGTTCGAGGAAGAGCAGAATATCATCAAAAAGTCATAGAAGGAAAAACTTGTAAAAATGTTCACCGTTATAATTAAATAATGTGGTAAACTAGCAAACGTTAGGAACATGGTTATCAGTTAGCAGGTTAGCGTTTAGTTTACTGACCATGAAGGCAACCAAAGTGTCGGACACTTCATGTCCCCTTCCCGCACACTCCCGCACAATGTCACGGATGATGTTCTTAATAACGTCCTCTGCGTGAGCTCGAGACATTTCCACAGACTGAGGTAATGGTCACGGATAGAAACTTCAGTTATTTGATGCTAATAACACTGCTAGTAACGACCGGGCAGCTTGTCTGATTACTGGTCACCATGGTAACAGTGTAACGGCAGGGGTGCATTGTGTGAGTCTCACCGCCAGAGGTCGCTATCATCCAGCAACACTACTTAACTGCGACGGCGGAAGAATGTACTTCCAAAGTACGAAGATTATCTGAAGCAGTCGAGTTTTATGAACATTCAGTTGTTGAATCACCTGTTTCTCTCTTTACCTTATTTAAACTTTATTTCAGTACTTCAACATTTACTATTTATTCAAGTTCGTCCAATTTGGAATGTTCAAAACAAGACAAAAAAAAAAGAAAAAAGAAAAAGCTAAATAATAAATACGTGTGTGTGTGTGTATGTGTGTGTGTGTGTGTGTGTGTGTGTGTGTGGGGGGGGGGGGGTGGGGGGGTGGGGGGGGTGTAATGATACAGGGAAATTTACATATTTTTTAGGACCACATTCTATTAATTTATTCATTTTCTATTTATACTATTTTACTAATTGTTTGTACTTTTTAAGAAATTGTAATAAATTGATATACTTTGCTTTATCCTACATTTAACTTTCATCAGCTCCACGTTTGTTTTGGCCAATGTGCTTTTTTGATGTTAACATATACTTTTTACAATGTACATATATGTATGTATGTTTATATATATATATATATATATATATATATATATATATATATATATATATATATATATATATGTATGTATGTTTATATATATATATATATATATATATATATATATATATATATATATATATATATATATATATGTATGTATGTTTATATATATATATATATATATATATATATATATATATATATATATATATATATATATATATATATATATATATATATATATATATATATATAAACATACATACATATATGTATGTTTATATCTACACTGAGGATATCCAACCCAGGTATAAAAAGATGTTTGTTTTTCTAATTTTCCATTTATTGTTTACAGCTTTTTGCCACCTGGCTTCAGAAAGATGTACTTCACACTTTTTTTGTTTTGCATTGTATTGTAATAAGTTATTTTTATGTAATGTAAGAGCTACACGATATCTGTAAGAATCCCGTCAGCTCTTGAATACTCAAATCATTTGTATTTTTTTTAACATTTGTATTAAGAGTATTGGATGGTTCAGTATACATAATTTCCAACTTTAACCAACTAATCCTACTTTAATGTGAACCTTAGAGACATTTTTTAAACAAAAAAGTAGTATGATTCACAAATGCATCTATGAGGCAAAATTTATCAAGAAAAAGTATTTGATATCTAACTTTTTTGCAAAAACTGTATTAAATGGAGTATGTGCAACGTTCAAAGATTCTTTCGGTGTGTAACATTCAGACAACAGTCAGAATTCCAGTGCATCAGCAGTATTTCCCTTTTATTTCCTGCTCCAGCAGTCTGTAGAGCCATACCAGCTGGAAATCCTCTGCAGAGGAACAGTCTGTATCAACCTGACCGGTCTGAGAGACATTAGAGACAGCAGAGAAAGTGATGATTAAAATATTTATTATAAAAACAGACACGACAAAAAGAGCATGGTTTTGGGTGAAAAATGCTGGACTCAACCCAGACTGTTACAGTACAGTTAGAGGAGGAGGAGTTTGTTTTCTTCAAACTGGAGCCAGTAAACAAAGCAGACTGAGGCTGGAGTAGCATCATAAAGTAAATCCCACTTAGGAGCTGAGCTAGAGGTCACATGACAACCCTCTGCCTTTGGAAAAACAGAATATAATGAATACATGCAGACGGAAGCAATGAGAATAGCAACATCAAGCAAACATTTCCATGCAAAAAACAAAACAAAACAAATTCACTCAATACTTATGTATATATGTACACAACAACACGGCTTAGGGAGTTTTAAGGATTCATGGTGGGGGATAAATGCAGAAGTTTGGCAACACTGGAACACCTTTCACAGAAATAAAGAGCACTGCCGAGCGAGTGAAAAACATGAACAACCACTGCATAAACAAGAAACAGAACTCATCAGGTGAGTGGGCAAACATGGCACTCAAACCAAACATCACACAGATACTAAACCTGCAGCAGCAGCAGCTCTAACATCATCTGTTTGTTCTACAGACGAGTGAGAGGCATCAACACCAAAACAACAACACCTCACATCTTACACCATGAGCCGAAAACAGGACGAGCAAAACAAAAGCCTCCTCAACTGGAAAATTACACTCAATGACTCAGCTGCATGTTTACCACAAAACAAACTCCATTACCCATAATTCCACACCTCTCCTCTTCAGTTCACATCATGGCAGCTAAAACTTCTGAACCATGATCCTCACACATGATGGAGACCACTTTAATATAAGGGAGTGTATTTTTTAAAGGGGCAATGCAAAGAGAAAAAGTAAAAAAGTGGTCATTTTTTGGTTTTATACTCTATTTCTTTCCCTCACAGAGGCCCCAGTAACCCTTCATAAAGATCATTAAATGCTGGTTGCAATTTGCACACTCAGCTGCACTGGTTCAGATTTTTCCAAATTCAAGCAAATTTCACCAAAACGCTCAAAAAAATGATGTGCTTAAATTTTTGTCTTAGTATAATTTGTTATTTCATATTTGATTATATACTTAGCACATCAAGTTATTATGTTTGTTTCATTATTTAGAAAAAAAGGAAAAAAATAAAAGGTTGGCAGACACCAATTAAAGGCCAGCTTCAATTCTTGTCCCTTAACAATAAAAAATTTAAACTCTTGCTTAAAAATCTCAATTAATAATGCTTAATACATTTTTCAGGACATAGAAATTCAACCCCTTAGAAACAGTGACACTGACAGGAGAAAACAGAGAAAGCTTCGAGCAAAGAGTGGAAACAAGAACATGGAGCAGAGAAGATCAATTTTAAAAATATAAACACCTAAAAAAGAGACAGACAACTATTTAACGGACCAATCCATGGCACTGTGTCAGAGCTGTATGCATATTGCACTTGTGAAATAAAAAAATAATTGGTATGTTACGCAGGAGACTGTCTCAGAAACACTTCCTGAAGACGATCTGTGGCCCATACTCTTCATACTCGTCCTGACTGATCCACGAGGAGCTGAAGTTGGCGAGGTTGGCCAGCACTGCCCCTCCACTCCACACTGAAAAGTCTCTGTCCTTTGGGCTGGTGACGTGGACAGTCCTCCCCATGTCGGGGGGAACCAAGCCTCTGATTTCAGCCTGGAGTCTCTCAGGTAGGCCACCCAGCAGGGTGTTCCCTCCTGAGAAAGAGAGATGAAGCTGAATTATGACAAAACCAGTGCTCTAAGTGCAAAGAATTTCCCCTTCAAGCACAGGACCAAACAATCAAAGAGAAAAGCACGAATCAGATCCCAGCAGGAGAGCATCTCTGAGCCCTCAGACTGTTGTGTAACACCGTAACAATCAGCTGTTACCTGACAGCACGATGTTTCCCAGGAAGCAGCGCCGCAGGTCGATGTCTGAGCTGAGGATTGACTTGAAGATGCTCTCGTGCATGCCGTAATGGTCCCGTCCGATGAGTTCAGGCTTAAAGAGAATCTCAGGGGCCCTGGAGAGAAAGGGAGGCAGGAAACAGAAGTTATATAAGACAAAGAGAAGTAAAACGGCAGCTGCAATGTTTGAGGAATCTACTCTAAAGTGAGGCAGGTAGACTGGTTCAACAGGTGCTGAACACATGCTGCTCTTCTCTTCATCTCAGTCCATGTTCAACTTCACCCAACAACACCGAGGCCTTCTTCAGCTCCAAACTGGTATTTTTTTAGTTAATTTAAGACCAGTTCAAACCAGATATCCCACATTCAGAGGCAACTTCTAATCCACTTTTCTGGTTTCACTGTAGTGGGTCATGATTTTGTTTTTCTGTCCAGCTGTATGAACTTTTTCTTAAAGCTTGAGCTGTGAAAATCTGCGCGGAAGGACTCACAAACCAAACCAGAGGTATAAATGAACAATCCCCGCCAAACTGAGGTGAACAGTACTTCAAGCAGCAGTTCTTTTAGGATGATTTTTTAGTTACATATCTAGGGGTCTAAATGGCTTAGAGGGTTAAAAAAGAGACACTTCAATTGATTTTTCATGACCTGGAGCAACAAACAAGCCATGACAGCTGTTTCTGGTTCAGCAAGTTCCTGAGTTAACCATCACCCACCACATCAGGTATAAGAGCTTAAATTAATGGTAACAATCCTGCTGGATGTTATATTTTTAAAATTTGTGAATGTTGCATCATACTGTCCCTCTCGTACCCCATCGTAGACGTACACGATTTACAGCTCCCAAACTGCAGGGGGCAGTGTACCACAAATGCATGTCTTCACAGTACTAAAACTAGCACAGAAGAAGTTGTTTACACAGTTTACTTTTTTTTTTTTGCCAGTCCCTCTTCATCTGCCAAGTTTAGCCCCAATTTCACACCAGGAATTTTATATCCCACAATAAACATGTTGATGTCTGTGTGATAAATCATTAGAGCTGAAACAATTCCTCGAATGATTCGAGGCATTCAATTACAAAAAATACTCGAGTAACTTTCTCTGCCTCTAGGAATCGTTTAATTTTAAAAAAGATCAAAGAGTGGTATTTCAAATAGAGCTGAGGCCATATTAAGAGAGTTTTCAGACCCCTCAAGCTACCTCTTATACAAAATAGCAACTAGCAACAAATCTAGCTTCTTTTCTGGAGTTTGGAGACTAATGGGTCATTCTACGAAACAGGCGCCATTTGGGTCCGCAACATTTGATGAGATGTACAAGGCACAAAAAATGTGTCAAAGTGTGTTTACAAATTTTGGAGCTACCAAAGCAAGTGCTCTTATTGACATGCTGTATCAGACAATTCTATTTCTTAAAGAGAAAAATTTTCATTTGAAAAATAACTGCTCTTTAACTAAACAATAATGTATTTTATCCGATTACTCGATTAATCGATGGGATTTTCAGTAGAATACTCGAGTACTAAAATATTCGATAGCTGCAGCCCTATAAATCATATTAATGCTGGTGTTTTTTGCACTTTTAACACGAGGAGCTTCAGTTAGTCCGCGCGTCTTTGTGCAGAAGTTCGAACATTTCGGAGATGTGCGACGTAGAAATTCTCCACTCAAAAAGGACCACGCAAGGGGGCGAGGCTGTTGAAATGATGTCGTTAGTCCACACAAAGCCACGAGGGGATCGCAGACGCATGAAGCATAAACAAAGCCAAAATCTCATTGGCCAGCCTTCTGGAGGCCTGTCAGGGACACAACTATGGGTAGGCATTGGTGTTTGAGGGGCACCCTTCCAAATTGTTATAAACCAGAGATCTTTATGTGATGACCTCATCATTTCAGCAAGTCTTGTGAAGATCTTGTACTAATTCATTTTGGAGCTTTTTGATCAGTTTACAGACAGATTCAGAGATTCCTCCAACATATGAACATGTAGAGGTTTGAAAATCTGCACACGATTAATATAAACATCCTGCATTGTTACTTCTAATCATGTTTTCAAATTGAGGAAGCAGAATAACCCCTCTCTAATGATCTCTGTTTGAGCCCCATTGAGTGGATTGAGTATCCGAACACGGGACATGAAGTTGAGTTACCTGAACCTCTCTGTGCCCAGGGTGACAACCTGCCCGTCCGGCATGGTGTAATGCATCTCTCTGCATGACGACCTCCCCTGACTCAGCTCAGACTCGTAGTTCAGAGCCACACAGCAGCACTTTTCCTTCATCTCCCGAACGATCTCCATCTCTGCTGAAGTGCGCATGCACACACCTTGTTCCTGCAGGAGCTTTGTGAACAGAATCAGAGAAATAATATAGCATGTGTGACACCAGAGATGTGAAGTGTTTCTGATCACAATGTAAAACTGTGTCTGTACCTTTTTCAGATGCATTGTTACATCAACACCAGCTAAAGGGAAGCGCTGGACTGCGTGAGGTAGACAGTATCCCTCAAACACAGGCACGCTGTGACTGACTCCATCTCCAGAGTCAAACACGACACCTGCAGAGTGCAACATAGAAAAAACACAAATACTTCCTTTTGACGTAGAGGAAAAAAATGGTTTGTATTCAGCTGTTGCAACAAGTAGAGATCAGATGAATGAATATCTAATACTTGACTCTAACTGGACAAATATACTTCACACACACACAGACATGAATGGATAAGCTTACCGGTGGATTTTCCAGCCGCATAGAGAGCCAGCACCGCCTGCATTGCCACGTAAGTGAAGGGAACACTGAAACACTCGAACATGATCTCCACCATGCGCTGCCGGTTCTGTAAGGGGTTCATGGCGGACTCCGTCAGCAGGACTGGGTGATCCTCTGGGTCCACACACAGCAGCTGGAAGGTGTGATGCCAAATCTGAAAGAGCAACAAAGTTTAGTCTTGAGACCTAAACAAATTATATCAGCAACACCCAGTTTCATCATACACCTGGTAGAAGATAATTCCCTGCTCACCTTTTCCATGTCATCCCAGTTCTGGATGACCCCGTTCTTTATGGGATGCTTCAGAGCCAGGACTCCTCTCATGTGCTGAGCATCGTGTCCAATGTAAGCCTCTCTTTCCAGGTTCCCGTTCATTATTTCCTACACACACAGATAGTAACATGTCACAGTGAGGCTGCAAAAAGATGAAATTTTTTTTTATTCTTTTAATCAAAGTATTAAGAAAGTGTCCTCACCTCATATTTTGGTCTCCCAATGATTGTTGGAAACAAAACATTTGGGAGTTCTTGATCTGCAAATCCAGCCTTCATCAAACCAGACCCTGTATCCAGAACTACAGGAGTCTTATAGTCTGACATCTGGAAAGAGAGGAAAATGAACATTTAATCACATGAACCAGCACTTTATAAACTCCATAATCAAGTTAATTGTTAGACATATTCCAACATTAAAGAGGGGTTATTCTGCTTCCCCATATCTTTAACATGGATATTAAGTAACAATGCTGACTGTTCAAACTATACTGTGCAGATTTTTAAACCTCTAAATGTTCATAAGTTGTAGAAATCCTCAAATCTGTCTGTAAACTGATCAATAGTTTCATTCTAAAAATCTCTTCCTACAGCTCTGCCCCGCCAGAGGGTTGGCCAATCAGAGTGGAGGGGGTTTGTGGAGCAGGGAGCCTTAAAGAGACAGTGCTTCAAACAGAGACTGAAATAAAGGTTTACTAAAACAGGAGTGTAAGAAACATTAAAGGGTTTTTAATTTTAAATTGCTTTTGCTGTGCTTTTGCTATTGCAGACCCAAAACTTTGGAACCGGCTGCCTCAAAATATTAAGCAGGCCTTGTCTCTGCCTGTTTTTAATTCCCTCCTTAAGACCCACCTTTTCTCCCTGGCCTATGATGCACAATGGCTGGTGATTGTATTATTATTATTATTAGTAGTAGTAGTATTACTTATTTTTATTTCTTTCTGATTGCTTTTTCTGCATTTTTTAATTCATTTTAATTTTTTTATGGCTTTTAAATTGTTCCTTGTCTTTGAAAATTCATTTGACTTATGTTTTATTTCTATTCTTTTATCTCGTATTGTATTTATTGTCCTGTACAGCACTTTGTTTCAACTATGGTTGTTTTTTTAAAGTGCTAAACAAATAAAGTTGGATTGGATTGGAAATTATGTAAAGCTACAATGTTTGAAGCAGAGGGAGGGAATAAAGCCTAAAATTGAAAATACCTCCTCTTTAGATGTAGTTTTATTCATTCTTAATGTCAAAGCAATTTAATCTCAGTAATTATTTTGGGAAAGATGATGAATTGAAAAAATCATCCCCATCAAAACATAAACAGGAAACAGAATAAGTACTTTTAATTAAGTCTAAAAAAATGATAAGACTGTTAGGTTTAGTTGTTTTCAGAACTGGTTTATGCTTTTACTTTGAAGGCTAGGCTTGGCGTTAATAAAGAGGTATGTCCAGTCAGATACACAAA
Source organism: Halichoeres trimaculatus (assembly GCF_033239565.1). Classification (NCBI taxonomy): domain Eukaryota; kingdom Metazoa; phylum Chordata; class Actinopteri; order Labriformes; family Labridae; genus Halichoeres; species Halichoeres trimaculatus. The sequence goes on along the minus strand of NW_027437191.1, from coordinate 7,256,027 downwards.
GAGAGCACACCTTTTGGTCAGGAATGTCGTTCTTCCAAGGAACAGGAATGAGGTTCTCTGGATGGTGGTGGTGTTTAATGTTTGTGTGATGACTTCCTTCTTCGAGGGTCTATGAGTTATGTGTGACCACGGTAGCTGCTAACAACTAGTTTCTTTCCTGCTCTTTCTAGTGAGCTCAATGGCTTCTTTTTTCTACATTAGGCTCTTGTTTGATGCTTTAAGTGAGTTTGTGATGTCACTGGTTCGTTTATAAGTGTTTATAATCATCACTTCAGTAGAGTGTTTACCTCTCTCATGCTGATGTCCAGCTGGGCTTGGATCCCAGGTGATCCAGGTTCAGATATCCTCATGACCTCAGATCTCTGAACACAGTCGAGCAAGTCTTCATCTGCTTTGTCTCTCCCTCTAGGGTCAAACTCAAACAGAGGACCGTCAGGATGCAGCTGGTGTGAGCGCTCATCTGCAGGAGACAGAGTCTGGACTTCCTCTGCTGGGAGTAAATCTGTCTGCAGCTCACATGCAGGTCCCACAGAGGGGAAATCAGCCAAGTCTTGTGGTGAAACCTCTGGGATGACATGGTTATTGTTGTTATTGTTGATGTGTTCCTTCACATTAGGGTTAAGAGCCAAGCCAGGATCAGCATCTGAAGGTAAACTCTCTGGAAGTCCATCAGGTTCTTCATCTTGAAGATCTGACTTCAACAAACCAGGATCTTGAGGGTCAGAGATTGGAGGTGGACTCTGCCGCTCTGGGGGATCAGGAGGATCCGGCTCTGTGAGGTTGATGCTCACAGGAAGTGAAGTCCTTCTTGGCTTGGGCACAGGGGGGAGGTGAATGTTTCCACCAGGGTCGAATGCTCCGTCGTCTGGTCTCATTTCAGGGGTTAGAGAAGCTTCTGGTTTGCTTACGGTACCGTCCTCGTCAGGTGTGTCTGCTTTGGTGAAGCTTTCCTGAAGTCTGAGCTCCAGCTCCTCAGGAGGCTCCTCACAATGAGACTTTATCATTAAAGCAGTGCTGTTGGTTTCTTTTGGCTCTGCTTCAGGGGAACAACCCTGACTTTGGGAATCTGGAAGAAGAATTGTCTCCTGTGAAGGATCTTTGGTGACATCGGCACCTGTTTCAGTGTCATGGTCGTCTTGAGCCGGAGAGAGCGCTCTCTGTGATCGGTTTTCTGATAAAATCTCATCACACAGAGCTTGGTCCTCCTTACTGTCACTTCTGGCCTTTTCCATTATGGAGCATTTGATCACCTTTGTCGCTCTATGTTTGTGTTTCTTTAATTTACGCTCTTTGCTCAAACTCTTCTCGAGTTTCTCCACTTCCTGTTTCTCTTTTTCCACCTGTAAACGAAAAGCTTTCCTCTCTTTGCTCGCGCTTAAGGGCCCATTTAAGTCCAAAGCTTTGCTCTCTGATAGATTCTCGATGGGGCTTTCTTCACAGCGTCTCAGCTGGTGGATCTTGAGGTTCTCTTCCACGATCAGCTCATCTAGAACCTGGACTTGTCTGAGCTCTGACAGGAGGTCCGACCTGTAAAGAGATGCTGCTGTATCTGCTCCTGGAGCAGAACCATCCTCACATGCAGATCTGGGCTCACTTGTGTCGTCCGTTTCAGCAGGTTCGAGGTCGTCAAGGCCAAGAACTCCTGCTTCAGCCAGCTCACTGGACGACATCTTCGGAAAGAAACAGAGAAACAAAAGGAAGGATTAAAGAAATATCTATAAGATGGACAAGAAGTCTCCATCCACAGAAAAAAGTACATGTAACCTTACACAACTGGAAATTCACATCTCTGCAAGCTGAGGTAATGAGTTAATAAATCTTGTGGTGTGCGACGAAAAAGGAGACTCAGTTCCAGACAGCAAGTGACCAGAGGTGGTGGATGGAGTAACTCCAGGAGAACAGTTCTACCAGTACCAGTAGGTAGTAGGGTGGCAAAAAAAGATGTTCAAAGAGCAACACAGCTGCACAAAAACTGCAGAAACTTGTGGACTACACTGAATGCAATGGACATCATCGCAGAGGAACACAATCCAAACATTTGTCTCTGTAGGAGCCAAAAACAGACCATCACCAACGTTTTTGCATACTAGTCAGAATGTCCACTTGTCCCCTCGCCTGGACGCCAATAAGGGACAAATTCCCCGCAGCAAACTCTAATCTACATTTTTATCCATGTGTACCCCTGGTTGTGCAGTGGAGTGTTTTAAACACCAGACAAAGATGATACAACCTAACCTACAATTCTGTAACCTTCCTGTGACTTTAAAGTCCATACGAGGAGTTAGTGAGTGATCTTGAAATAGTCTCACCTCTTTATATAAACCTGATTGTAATTCACATTTGAAATTGAGCTTGTTTCAATTAATTGGTTGTTTGTAAATACTATTCCCAGTATCTTTTTGATGTAATTATCCACCAAAACACATGTTGGCTCGATGACAGCAGTGTGATTTCTAACGTTCGCTGTAATGAGCGGCATCATAATCATGTTACTTCAAATGGTCAATGTCAATTTAACTTATGTTGTAGGTTAAATCAGTTTGAGCAATCTAGCAAGAATCACAGAAACCATGTTTGAGGAAAGTTTATAAAGAAGCTTTTTAAATAATTAAGATGCACAGCTGAACAGAGGCTATTAAGGAGGTATGACAAGTCAGCACACTAAATGTCCTTTATAACTTTTAATCTGGGAAAAAAGCACAGCTGGTCAACGACTGGTCCCAGCACTGGGAAAAGGTGCTGCTGGTATCAGCAGGGTCTATCTCAACACTATTACTAGTGTGTCTGTGATGCAGCAGTGTGGAGCTGGCATCCTGTCAGTGTTAATGAGAGTCTGTAACCTGTAGTTTAGCAAAGGTACAAATTTATTCCAGAGTCAGGATTAAAAGTGAGAACTTGTTTTTGTTTGTGAGTCTGAGCCTCTGACCGGACAAACATCAATGAAGTCGACATCATGGTTAGCGTCTCAGGGTCCTCACAGTGTTTGGTAAGAATGTGTGTATTTTGTGCACACACAGCATACTAAAAACATATTCAACGTACCACACTGGGCCTGAACTCGCTGTCCCACTGAGGCCACTGGTCGTGTTTGACCTCTGACCTCAGCAGAGCATCCAGCTCCGCCTCCTGAGCCAGAACATTCTCCTCATCCTGCACAGAGAAAATGAAACTGAAACAATGCTAATTCAGAAACATGTGTTCTTAACTGTTGGTTGATATTATTTCATCATTTATAGACTTGAAGGTAGGGTCTGCAGGAATTTTCATTACTTGTTAGTAAACACAACATTCAAGCCGGGCTCCTCCTCCTTGGCTCAGTGCCAGCGACAACACACACCCACTGCCTCTGCCTGAAGCATTGTGAACACACTCACAAGCCCAGCAACCACCCACTTGTGCTATGTGGGACGTACCCAAGAGCTGTGCACCTGGCTTGGCATGTTAGCGCAAGCTAATAACGGGTAATTGACATGCTGTGATTGGCTAATGTAACCACACTCACTCTCTGCCCAGAAACATCCTGATACAACTAAAACATCAACATACAGGCAGAGGAGGGGTTGTGGCAGACACAGACACTGACACACATGTGGGGGCCTATAGGAGACTATTGAGCAGGATTATTCCTGTAAAAGTTGAAATTTATTTTCTAGAAGAATCCTGCAGACACTACCTTTAACATAATCATTTGATGCCGCCCGCTGCACAAAGAAAAACCCACATTATTCAGACTTTGCAGGTCTTACCTCCAGGATCCCATCAGCTCTGTCCAGGATCCTCTGCACCTCCATCAAACCTTCCTGCTCCCTCACATCCCAGTCCTTCATGTCAATCAGGCTGTAGTTATAAAAGACAAAGGATGATTTATTTCTTCAAAACAATCTTCACAGAAAACACAACACATCTGTTGCAGGTGCTACAGGTCACACAAGGCACAAGCAAAAGGCACAAGCAAAAGGCACAGGCAAAGCTTCTCTAGATTTCCACACCCTTAAATAGGCACCTACAGGTGAAGCACTGTCATGGGTTCCTTCTCATTATGTTCTTTATTATTTCAAACTGTAATTGGCAAGAACGCTTGAGCTCCCTGCTTGGTATGTACTTTCCCAATTAAATGATACATTTTTAGCTACTATTAAAGATGGGTTTTTATATTTTCCCATGTTTCAAATATGGATATAAAGACAACACTGGATGTTCAAACTGAGCGTGTGCAGATCTACAAACTTTTACATTCTCATGTGTTCAATGTATTCGTACACTAATCAAAATGGTTCTAGGTTCTAAGAATAGCACCAGATTTTCACAAGATCTTCCTGGAATAATGGTGTCATCACATATGGATGTCCAACATCCTACGTTGGAGGGGGCAGGGGCGGGGCCTTAAAAGGGGGCTGGCCATTCAGAGTAAAGGGGATTTGTGAAGTGGGAGCCTTAAAGAGACAACAGCTAAAACAAAGCGTTTCAGTCAGAGGGTGAAATAAAGGTTTCCCAAAACACCACGGTGAGAAAAAAAATGTGTATTTTTCTGAGCAGTAAATCATGTGAAGTTATTATGGGGAGACCAGAGGGACATGATGTAGCCTTAAAAAAAAGCTAAATGCCTTCTCTTTAAACAATTAAATGTAATTTCTTAATAAGTTGGAAGTTTTCCTTCTTGTTGCCCTGAATCTTGTCTTACAAACCGCAGGTTACTGATCCCAGTCACACACAGTGTCATTCTCCCGACCTGCAGACATACTCCTTTAAGTCTAACCCTGAAAAACAAACAGTTTGTCCTCCAGGTCACTCATTTTACCCAGTAACACCCTGCTTCTTTGAGTTTTCTGGGTGACTAGCATTAAAACTGACACACAGAAAGTTTATTTTCTGGTTGTTGGAAATATCCCTCAAAACAAACTTTAGGTCATGCTTTCAGACCTTTGTCGTCTCTGCACCGTGACTTCTCGTCTTACATCTGTTTTTCTTTCTGAACGCAGTTAGAGGAGAGGTCTGCGTTCATTCTTTACACCTGTTATAAAGGATCTTATGAAGCACTGTGTGATGCTTTACCGATCCATAGAGTCCTGCTCCTGGTCATGGAGGTCGTAGGAGTCCCAGAGCAGCGTTGGGACCCCCTCAGTGGTGCAGGCAGACTTGTCCTTCTGGTCTGTGATGGTGCTGGAGAGGATGTTTCGTATAGGACTTAGTTCAGGGTCATCCAGGCTGCTCTGTGAGTGCAGAACCCAGTCTCTGGTTTGAGTCTGACCAGGATGAGTGCTGCTCAGCACCTCCGTCTGTGTAGGCTGGTCCCGGCACCTGCTGGATGGACTCTGAAGGTCCCTCTTTTGAGGCGTGGGGTTCTGTGTGATGGTCACCGTGTATGAGTTCTGCAGATCGTCCACCGGCAGGCTGAGCCACGGGTTACTGGGCAGAGCTGCAGAGCGCTTCACTTTGATTTCAAAGTTTAGAGACTCCACAGAGGCTTTGGGGATGATCTGGATACTTGCCCTGGAGGAGTTTCCCACAGAGCCAAAGTCAAACTCCTCAGAGTCTGAAACGCTGCAGAGGTTCTCTCTGTGGGTCTGAGGCTGGATCAGAGGAGGTCTCACAGAGTCCCTGATCTCCAGCTGACTGCTCCCCGCTCCATCAAAGCCTGAGTCGAAGGAGCTGAGGGAGGCAGGTTTACCCTCAGCTGACCCAGGAGCTGCAGCTGGAGGAGACGCTGTGGGAAGAACGGCTGCTTCAGTAACTCCCTCACATTTGCTCAGGCGGGGAACATCCTGAGCTGACACGTCTTTAGCGCCGTCAGCGGCGGAATGGTCAACATGGCTGCTCCGTAACAGCTCATACTGCCACTGTAGGGCCAGCTGAAGGTGGGCCACAGACACGGGGCCCGAGGAGAGGAGCAACTTCCTCAGAGTCTGACACCTGAGGGGTGAGAGACAAGAGAGCAGCTCAAACCACAGGTAAAGAAAAACATCAATATCAGAAAATACAAGAAAATATGTCTTGATAAGGTCAGTCATTTCTTTGTGGTGGCAAAAAAAGAGAAAAAGCAAAAATACCAATTCTCTCTTGGGTAGGAGAGAACTGAAATGAACAACTTAAAAAGAGCCATGATCTCTTGAAGACTTATGGCACAGATGTCAGGTTTTTTTGGTGGGCTTGTTTGAGTCATAAGTATATGTCCTATCAACAATGGATGCTGGTCAGCTCAGACCCTTTTATTTAAAAAAAAAACAACAGAACACAAGCTAGGCTACAGTTACAACAGACATTCGAGTCTAACACATAAAACTAAACTGTCTATTGAAAAGTTTTCAGCACTTTCCTTTGGCATCGGAGAGCTTGTTTAGTTTCACTCATCACACTAATCAGCTGTGCCGGTTTGCAGGCTTCAAAGAGACAAAAAGTACAACCAAACCAAATAACAATATTTTCTAACGGTGACAATGACATGTTTACTGCGATAACACGTCTTTTTCTTTCTTATAAGCTGGAGTTTTCCGAGAGAAAAGGGACTCAGTGCACTAGAGGAAAAAGTGTGGATCTTCAGAGCTAACTGGAGAGCAGGAAACATCCCAAGTTACACCAAAAGGTGGTGCAGGTGTGTAAACTGTGAGCTAATGCCCAGGAACAGAGAGGACTACATGCTGTCAGGAGTGAGACTTTGTAACAGCTCTGGACTCTTGGGGAATCAAAACACTTCAGTAGCTCAGATACTGCAACAGTCTGTGACGCTCACCTAACTGGGAGTTTGTTTCTGACTTTCTCTGATAGTCAGGAGATAAATCAAGAAACCAGAAACACTGAAAGTTTGGCTTTCATTGATTTATGTTGCAGTGTGACGTAACTGATGATCCACATGATACAGTCACGTTATCAAAGCACACTGTCTTAGCTGCTGAAGAGGAAGACTGAGCAAAACAAACTCTGCAGACGTAACTAATCTGCTAAATGGTGTTAGGCATCTGGTGCTGGACATGATGGAAAACCAAGATGCAAAAAGGTGAAAAATCACAAAGTTTTAGTGACATCATAAATCTGCTGCAAGCTGATTGGTGCACAATGGTTTGGCTATTTTGTGTATTTATCTCCTTCAAACCAGAAAGAAACTTTCATCAAAAGACAAAGATTGATCTTTCTCTCACCTCTGAGACATCTGCTTCCCCTCCTGCTGCACCTCCTCATCCGGGATGACTGAGGACAGGTGAGCCAGATGGACCAGCTCCTCCAGATCTGGAGGGGGATTCTTTTTCAGGAACAAGGACATTTTGTGTCTCCATGCCGGAACTGTCCCCCAGTTCCTCCTCTGCCTCTGGGCTGGATCTCCTCCTCCCCCTCCGTTTATCCCTGACAGCAGCTCCTGCAGGAAGTTCTCACAGAGGACCAGGCGGTACCAGCTGCTGGCCTGGAAGAGGAGAAAACCAGTTCAGGGCACACTCAGAGCTTCTATGAGATAGTCTCCAAGCCAACAGAGACATGCTTTGACACTGAATGCTGTCTTTAATGTAAATGACTGTGATTAGATTATTCAGCAGGGTGTTGAATAAAGGTGACATATGACAATTATTCAAACTGGATGAAAAGTTGCTGAATCGAAACTCACAAAACAGTGGCATGGCATGGTGATTTTTTTTTTTTGAGGAAGCCAAGTGAGACAAAGCCTCTAAGCTGTATGTTTTTTTAGGGAGTGAGGTACATAAAAGACTATGTTGCAGCTTGTATGTTGCTATTTCATGTAATGGAATGACCTGTTAGAGCGCCCAGAAAGCGCTCATTTTACTTAATTTGAACGCCAACACACGCCCTTTCACTCTCCCACCCTCAGTCACTCATTCACGCACGTACATTGTCCTCTTGACTTAGCTTAAACATAGGGATGGGTACCTTTCACATTTGAGACGATACGGTACCAATGCCCGGTACCTGGCAATCGGTACCAGTACTTAACGGTATCAATTTTGGAAAATTGACTTGTCTTCCACTCTCTCACAGTTACCAGGATGTGTCCAGGTACCTAAACATGGTACCTTTTGATTTTACATGAATTGGTACCCAGTACTTTTGACAGAATTCAGTCGGTAACTTTAAAAGTACCTGATTTGGTACCCATCCCTACTTAAACATCTTATTAATTTACTCAACCGCCCACACAAACGCACAAACGGCTGCTTCATGCACACTGCTAGCATGCTAACCTCCCTGATTTCATTCAGTGGCTTGATGATGATGACGATGCTGTGATTTGATTGGTTTGAAGCCAAAGACGGGGTGGCTCCCCTTGACGCAGGCTTGGCCAATCACAGGTGAGCAGTGTCATGACCGCAGCCCCATCTGATTGGTTAATCATTCTTTTTTATTTTCACCAAGGGAGGCCAACGCGGCTTGGCCTCCTTGTGGTTAACAGTGTGCAATATCGTATATTTACCACTTATTCACCACATAACATTTAGGAGGGCGCTGTTTTACACATCGTAACATGCTCCATAAGAGGAGGAGAGAAACAAGGAAGAGATGACAATGACGAAACACTGAAGAATTATCGAAACTGTTAAAAGGAGTATTTTCATCAAATCACAGCTACAGCCTGAAAAAGAAAGGAAGCATGGCTTCCCTTGGCCTCCGGGAGTAAACGCCACTGCCTCAAAATCTCCTTCAGAACAGCAGCTGCAGCAGATGAATTACCTTGTCGTTGTAATGATGGAAGCTGGAAACAGCTCTGAGTGTTTGGAGGATGAAGAGCACAGCAGAGTGAAGCCTCTCCTTCAGCCTCTCCAGATCCAGAGCCCAGCGCTCGACCGGCTGCCCGTCACACAGCAGCACCTCTGACAGTGTGTGGATGACGTCTTCAGCACAGCGGACCAGACCCTGTTGGTGACAGCAGGAGGAGGAGGAGGAGGGATCAGGTCACTTTAGGAGACAAGTGAGGTCAAAAAGATATCCGGACGTTTTCAGTGGAGAAATTTGGAGAAGAGCTTAAACACAAGTCACCTCATGTTTGTGACTACATTATCTGTGGACATTTACAGAGTGAAATGTAAAGACTCAAATCGTCCCAAATCAATAAGTGCACACAGACCACTGAGTCTGAGACTTGGGTCATAATAAAGGAGCCAGAAAACTACATCCAGACAGAAAACTGTACTAAATCTATTAGAATAATGATGATTTAATATTTTAGGATCAATAATCATCATAGTTAACAGTCTGATAGACCAATTTACAGTCAATGTCTTTAAAAATATGCACATGCATTTGGGTAATGGAAGCAGTTTTAAGCCTCATTCACTCAGTCAAGTTATCATTCTTTAAACACTAAATTAAAGCTGAAAGCAGCATAAAAATGTCTGGTTATTCTGTGGTCAGTGGTCAGTTGTCAGAGCCGAGTTCTGACTGTTTACAGAGCTACCGGTGTTTTGGAGCAAAGAGTGACCGTGCTAACTGGTGACTCTCAGCCAAACATGTTAGTGATTGTCAGCAGTTAACAGGGTCACACTTGACACTAAAACACCAGCATCGTCTGATGTGTTATTACACTTGTCTTCTTTGCCCAATCTCAGTAAACCAGGTTTGGCTGCAAAGAAATAATTTTAATCTCCGATATTCTCAATCTAGTTTTTACTTTGTATATTTAATGAAAAGGTTGGTTTGAGGCCAAGGTTATGACCAAATATGAAGGGTAAATATAAGTGAGCCTATATATTAAAGAAACAGGTTTTATCTCTTTGTTTTTTACCTGAAACTATGGTACAAAATCAAACTAATAATCAGTCTAAGCTATCTTAAAATACAAACAATTATTCTTTGTATTAAAATTATATATTATTATATTATTGTTAATATTCTAGTTGCTAGGCGCTGCCCTGTTGGTTATGGCTGCCTGTTACAGCAGCTCTCTCTTCTTTGTCCATTTCTTGTAATTTTTTCGTCTCTTTTTCATCATCTTTGTATTTGGAGTGGATCATTACTTTGTATGGCTCATTTGTTGGTCATGGACACCAAACTTTTTGTGGCTTCAGTGATATTTTTACTACTTTTCTCCTGTGTTTGTCTGAAGAGCCTACATGTAACCATGGCTGCATTGTTTACATGTGAACTCAGCTGTTAGCCGCCTGTAGCATATCAATGCTAACTGGTGCAAGACCTGATGTTTACCCTCAAGGTGAGGAAAAGGAGGTGAGGATGATGTGCTGTTTCTCAGGTGTGAGCTAAGAAGTGACAACATGGACCTGTCCTTCCATCCATCGTTATTGGGAATGTAAGATCTATCTCCAACTAGCTAGCCGTGCTAACCCAGCAACAGAGGGAATACCAGAGGGCAGAGTAGCATCATGCTATTCACAGACATGGCTAACGGAGCTAACATCAGACACCAACGCCACATTGGAAGAGCTTCACCTGCTGTGAGTAGACAGGATCCAGGAGACAGAGACTGAACAGACTGCTGAAGAAGCTCAGTCCTGGACCCTGTGGAGGTGGAGACTGGCTGAACTAGAGAATGATGGACTGTCATCATCTATTTTCTTACTTTTGTTTTCTTGATTGCTGCTGTGACTTCAATTTCGTTGTACTTTTTACAATGACAATAAAAGTTCTTTTCTATTATATTATATTATTTTCTATTCTATTCTATTTGGGTATATTTCTCTGCCAAGTTACTGAAAATGTTGGTTATGACTAAATACACAAAGAAAAACCTGGATTAAGAATTTCAGGAGTTGATATGACTTATTTACAATCAAACCTGGTAAACTGAGGTTGGATACAGAATCAGATGTAATTACTTCCAGCCATAGCCCTCACCTGCATTTCAGTGTAAAGTGTCACCCTGTTAACTGACACAGTCAGCTGAAGGCCATCAGTGGTCACTCTTAACTCCAAAACAACGGCTGCTCTGTAATGGTCATTCCCCTATCTGAGTTCAGTAGAAACTGAGTCTACAGTGGAGTATCTTTTCTGACAACTGACCACAAAACAACCCGACATTTTTATTCTGCTTACAGTTTTACTTTAGAGCTAAACGCTGCTACTGTTACTAAAATGTGTGTATGTTTAGGATGATGAAGATTGTAAAGGGGTGTACTTAATCAGGACAGAAAAGCAAATTTAACAGGCTCGATGTTTCACAAAACAAACAGAATAAAGTAACAACACGTACCACAGCGGGAGTGTGAATGGACGTCTCAAACTCAGACACCAGCCTTGCTGCTTTGGCTGCATCCTGAGCGATCTCTATTTTGTAAAGCTGGAGTTTCTCTTCAAACAGAGTTTTGATCTGCTCTGTGACCTGGAACAGAACAATGAACACATCCAGCACAAAGTCACATTTAACAAAGACTCCTCCTGTGGTGGCGTCTGAAATCACTGCTTGGACAGATGACAGCCAGAAAGAAAACTCATCACACACAGTGTGGTCACACACTCGTCTGCCTGGAGGTTTGTCACTGAGTCAGTTTCTATTTAAAGCTCCCACAGCAGCCCAGTGAAACCAGTGTGCCACAGTTTGTCTACAGATGTGGTATGAAGAGCTGACTCACCTGGAGAGAATCCTCCTTCAGCTGACACACCTGTAGCTGCAGGCGAGCCTTTGAAAAAGCCTGCTGCCACAACAGCTCCACTTTCTCCACAGCAGCTGTTATCCTGAAAATGAGTTAAAGACGCTTCAGCCTCTGCAGACATAAACTACTACACACTGTAGATCAGGCACTCACTACTTTGTTCAAAACACTTTAAAATGGCTATACCGCTAAAAAAATGTTCTCTCACAGGTGTTCTAGAAAACCTTTATTTAATTCTCTGTGTAAAACGCCATGTTGCTATCTCTTTATTTGGGATGGGTATTGATAAGATTTTACTGATATAATGCCCTGGTCTACTCCACTTATTGACCCAATTCTTATGGTTTTTCTTTTCAATTCCTCCTGTGTATTTTCTCTGTATAAAAAGTAGCTATACAGGTTTTCTGTGTCGACAGCTTTTTGAGTTTATAAGTAATTAAAATGACATTGGTCACTGGATCTTGATTTCTCTGGATGCAAATAAATAAAAATAAGTAACAGTTTTAGGTCACGTTGATGTACTGTTTTGTTGTATATTAATAATGAAGTAGGCCATCTAGTGTCTCAAAGTGGTTATAGCAATGCTTTGAGTAGTGCTGAAGTCAGCCAAGAGCCTGCACGTAACTTTCCTTTAATGTTCCTGTTTGGAAAAAAATGCCAACAAGTATTTTGCCATGTTGAGTTTTCAGAGTTGCACAGACAGTAACTGTGATATGTTTTTGTGAGAAAAGTTGAGGTTCTTTTGATTGGTTTGAAACCAGAGTTATATCCATGTATGCTAATGTTGGCTAACCGCTAGCATACTAGTGCAGTTTTCTGTTTACACTAGCATCAAGCTAGTGCTATATTTTCTATATTGTTTCGGTACATCAGGAGATGTGTAACATGTTCAATGTATTGAATAGGATTTTTATGTTAGAGAGTATTTGTTCATTTCTCTGTGTGTTTAGTTCTTTAGTAAAACTTAAAACTGAAAATCCTGAATCAGAGTTTTCTTGGGAAATGTTATCCATCTGCTAAGCTAAGGTAGCTGCGGTGAATAGTCAGTGTAAAGTCTGACAGCTCCAACTTCATGTCAATAATTGACAAAGGAATGGTTAAGCATAAAGGCTAATGATGGATTGAAACATTTCTTATCTATTCTTCTTACCAGGAACTGCTTATCATTACCCATCCTAGGGATGGACAATGATTCTTGAATATTCTAATAGTCATAAAACAGTTCATGTGATAACCCCTTTTCATGTCTGGAGGTCGGAGTTTTATGCAGGATGCTGGCGCTGTTCCGCATTATTTTCCCAAAAAGCAGGTCGAGTGGGACAAGAAGCTGTGCATGGACACCATCTAAAATGCCCAATAACTTACAAAATAAAACAAACCAGTGTCCAAACCAGATCAAATTTAACTTGACCACGGCAACAAACTGACATAATGAATGAAGCCAGACCAGAAGTGAGCAGCCTGGAGGATTTACAGCAAAAACAAGAAGAGGAAACATTCAAAAAATGCATTGGGAAGCGCGGGAACTCCTCCTAAAAAACTGACAAAAATGAGGTGCAGTGCAAACTCTGCGAGGTTTGTCTGGCATATCACAATTGTTACTATGAACAGCCATGTGAGAGCGAGGCATGCAGCGGAAAGTGTGGTGCTGTCTGCAGATCAACTGTCAACAGTATCATCATCAGATCAACGGTCGGCGAGAGTACTGCGCATGCGCAGTATTCTCTGGAGAGCCGACTGCATATGCGCAGTACTTTCTGGAGAGCTTACTCCTTTCTTTGAGGTAGAAACGTAAACAAAGTCTTCGTCAGTTGCTGAAAAACACAGGTTTTTGGACGATTAATGCAGTTTTAGGAGCAGCACTGTCTATGGCCCAATGGATCCCATTATACAGACGTCCGCTGCACGATTTTGGATCTAAATATCTCCCGAAGCACTGCTTGGATGATCAGGAAAGCCTTCTGGGTGAGTATTTTGTTCTACTACATTCTATAAACAATGCAAAAGCTGTATAAACCAAACTTATCCTTTAAGGCTCCTGCTCCACAAACCTCTTTCCCTCTGATTGTCCAGCCCTCTGTAGGCCTGTTGGGAGCAGAGCTGTGGGCAAACCTTGGTGTTTGAGTCCCACCCATACAAAGAGTATGAATGATGGATTCCATCTTGTGGCGTGATGCAAATACTTTATTTTTCTCCAGACATCACTGACCTGATTTGCATAATCCTCTCAGACTTAAAGCCTCGGTGAAAATGCAAAGAACAATGGACCACAAGAACTATTTAGTTCCTGGTAGAGTTAAAAATTCATGAGCTAAAACTTCCTGGAACTTCTGGTTGAAAAGCAACTTATGATGGGGCAGTTTGAAACCAGACTCCATCCACAGACTCATAAAGAAGCAATAACCTAACCGTTCATCCCCGTTTGTGAAACCAGAACCAATAAAAGGCAGAGGAAGAAATACAACTCTTTTGTTTTTGAAGGTTACATTCTTGTTTTCTTAATCAAAGCTTGGTGTCTGTGTAAGAAGTGATGCAACATCTGTTTTGTGGTGAAACATTTCCTGTACAACAAAAGGGTCTAATTCTCTGAAGCTGTCTGACACTTGAATAACAAACTGAGCTCAGAGACAGAAACTAAGGTTTTATTGGTTAGACTTGCTAGTTGACACCATCATTAGAATCATGTTTCATCCATGATGGCCTGTTTATAGGCTGATGGATGAAGGAGCAAACTAGAGCAAGTCAACAACTTGCTGCTCCTTCACTGAAGTTTTATCTAACACTGTGAGAAAAAAAGGTTTAGAAAACAAGCCCCTACTGTAATGTGAGAGCAAAACTGTGCCAATTTAGGTCAATAAAACTCAACTTTCTGGGAAAGGAAGAGATTTCTGAGTTCAACAACCATAAAATGTCAGTTCTGATTGTGTTGATAGGATACAAATGAAATCCTTTAACAAACCGCACACTGTTAAAGCTCCATGCTGCTGTTGTGTAACACGGGCGCGCTGCAGCACTGACGTGAGGGACGTGTGGTCAGTGCTGTTACAGAGGATTAAGATCAAAGTCTGGCTCTGCGTCAGAGTCCTCTGTACCTGCTGTGGTTCTGCAGCATGTCGAAGGCCGTGTGAGTGAAGAGCGCCGTGCCGGCCATCGCCTGGTAGCTGGGCTCCTTCTCAGGGTAACGCAGCTTCTCCAGGATTTTCTCACAGTGAGTCAGCAGCTCGTCCAGCCCCAGCTCTCTGCACACACACACACACAGGAGGCAAAAGATGGAGTAGGAGTCTACAGTAAAACTTCTTTCAAGACAATTCAAAGTTTGTTTCATTGTTATGTAACAATCACACACACTGATAGTGAACATTTTCATCCAAAGAGAAAACTGGAGACACTCATATTTCACATCAGTGCATCCCAGCAGCTTGAGAACAAAACCGTCTTTCTCTACCCTCAGATTAACATCATTTCACAGACTTTAAAACGGTGCGATGAGGTTGATGAGCTGGCGTTATTCTTACATCTTTAGGCCGCATCCAGCAGCTGAATGCACTCATTGTGAGTCTCTCTGGATTAAGAGGCAGCTAACTCGCTGTAACGTAAAGCTCTGCTGCCTTTGAATAAACTCCTGTTTTTGTTTCCACACAGGTTATTCAAGTTCTTCTTAAGTGTTTAAACCCTGAGAAAAGTGTTGCCGCAGAGCTGAAGACAAAGACGGGTGATTGTGTTTCCGGCCTCTCAGGGCTCTGCTGAAGAACGAGGCCGTTCCTTTTGTTGTCTGACAACAGAGTCTGAGCTGCGGATGTTTTTTTATGTGCTTCATCACAGCTATTCTTCTTTTAGATCAGCTCACTGTCACTTCATGTTCCTCGAGTCTGTAACTGTAAGGAAAGGTGTAAAAATACTTCAGCCTAATGATGACAAAAAGGATAGTGTGAGGGTCAAACATCACCTGATGGAAAAGGAAAAAGACTTTTTTTCTGTGGTGGTTGAAACATCAGAACTGATTCAGAACTGGCTCCAAACCAGCACTGGGACTAGCTTGTTGAAAAAGGGGTAAAAAGAGCAGGTCTAGACTCAGTGAGGTGTTACATGCTGATTTTTTTTACTTCATCATTAAATGCTGTCACTAAAGCACCATCAGCATGTCATAGAAAGAACAGAAACACATTTGAGATGCTGACCTCCTGAGCTGCTGGAACTTGGCTCCGTTGGTGGAGCAGAACTGTTGGAGCTCGCTGAGGGTGGAGGGCAGCGGCAGTCTGGACAGGGCCTGAAGGGTGGAGATACATGAGGGCAGCCGCTGGACCACAGAGAGGAACTCCTGAACAAACCCATCGATCTCCTGCAGGAAGGACAATGGATTCAACAAGGAGGATGATGGAAAGACAGAGAGTGAACGACACCATAACTTCAACTTTACATTTATTTGCAATGGCTGCAAGATAATTCTGGGGTTTTAAAACCTTTAGACCAGGGATCTCAAACTCGTGCCATGGAGGGCCAAGATGCTGCAGGTTTTCCTTCTAACCAAGAACTCCTCCAGCTGATTTCACTGATTAGTCCCTGCTCTCTGCTTGAAGGTGAGGTAATCAGTGAAATCAGCTGGTGGACTTTTTGGTTGGAAATAAAACCTGCAGCTTCTTGGCCCTCCATGGCACGAGTTTGAGATTCCTGCTTTAGACCTAATGTTTAGTTTTCTGTCATGTTGACAAACCTTTAAGAGGAACTGCAAATGAGACAAATGTCTGATTCAAACTGACAATGTGGTGCTACAAATGTGAAAGGCTGCGGTCTCAAACTCACGGCCCACAGTAAGAAATATCTGATTTCAGAGTTTACTATAAATAGGGATGGGTACCCAATTAGGGTACCCATTCACACAAAATCAGAAGGTGCCATGTTTTTGTACCTAAATGCATCCTTGTGACTGTGAGGGAGTGGAAGAGTGGGTGATTTTCCAAGCCAGACATGAACACACCATTGCAAGGTTATAAATTTGAGAATAAATATGTGAAATTGAAAAAAATAACATTTCATTATTACACAAATTGATATTTTTTTACCACACAAACACAAAAAACGTATCGAAAATTGAAACCCTTGAGTACCAGTATCAATTGCCAGGTACTGGCTACCAGTACTGTATCGTTTCAAATATGAAAGGTACCCATCCCCAACTATAAACACAACATCGCGTCAACCAAAGCTGTTGTTGAGCCGAGGATGTCTCTTTCAAAGGCCAAAAGTATGTTTAATGTCATTCAGGGGAGAATGATTATTTTTGTGAACGTGTGGAGCAGCGTGCCAATTATCAGGGAGATGGACAAAATTAAATGCACAGCTTTTAACACAACATAATGTCTTTCAGAGAGCAAAAAAAGGAGGCAAATCAAAGAACAGGTCCAGACTTGGTGATGTCCATCTTCAAGCCATACTGAGGGTTTCAGCTACCTGAGGAGAAGCGCTCTCAGGGGTCTGGCAGTCAGCGGTCAGCAAGAAAAGACAAACATGACGGAAATAATTCATGCTGAGCACAACAGTTGTTCAACTGCTGGATGTTTTTTTCTTTTCCTGTACAACACCTCAAGTGGACCCCTTATAAAAAGATTTGATGCTCAGCTAATCTGAGTGTGAAACCCCTACCGTAAGGGGTACCACAAGGTTCAGTTTCAGGCTCACTAGTGTTTAAAATTTATGTTTTTTTTTTTTGGTTTAGAATATGAAAAATGCTGCTTTTGTTTAATGTTTGTAATGCTGTTATTTGCCTCTGTGTTCCTATGCCTGCTCAATCTTTTCATATCATCAGCTTGAATTTGATTTAGTCATAGTAGGTTTCCGGCAACTTGTTGTAAATGCAGATAAAACTTCTGTTCTATAAATCTTCAACAACGATGGAAAACAGTTTCATGGGGAAACTGTTGATGAAGCATTTGAGGTTTTTAAAGGGCACTGTCAGTGAAGTCTTCTGAAAACTGGGATTTATTCATACAACTTTAACAAACATTTTTCTAGCCTGCAGATCATGTCACTGTAAATAAAATGCAATCTCCTTTGTGCTTTAACTTCTTAAAGCTAGGCTTATTTGTGAGTCCAGTCATTCCACAGATGGGACCTTTGGTCATAACATACTGTTATGGAACAACCCACTTGGCCGTAGTGTTCGCCAAATGGATGACTAACAAAAACTGTCCAACTAAATAATTGCACCATGACAGCGAGGCAGTCACAGAACCTCATATGTCTGGGGAACCTCCTGGAATTTGAACAGATTCAAATTGCGCATGTGTACTCTGCATAAATATTGATCAACATGGAAAAATGTGCCACTTTCTCAAAGGATTTGTCTCATAAATACCCCTTGCATTTACATGTTTTGTCTTGTTTAGTAACACATGAGCACAGCCCCAGCCATCTCAAAAATAGCCTAACAGGGGCAGTAATCCTGCCACTAGCGCCTGTAATGGTGGGGTCCACACCGTTACATTTGATGCTTTGTTGGGGCGTTAACCTGGCTCATGCATACTGCTAATCCTTTTTTCCCATCAATAATACAAATGGCCCGTTTTCATTGCCGATAAACAGTTGTTTCTTTTTTTTAATTTGTAAATATTTTATGAGCTGGTAGTGTACAATTTGTTTTAAACTCAAAATACATTTTTTTTAATCAAATCAAATATGTCAGATAAGAGATGCTGAGGGTGCTCCCAACCAAGAAAGCTAGGGTCGGGATGGGCAGACTTGACCTGAAATACTTGGAGCCGGATTGAGGCAGGAAATGAAAAAGTGGAGAAGCCCACACATCACAGGTTGCTCCAATATGAATTAATGACAATACCTCAGCACTCTAG
Organism: Halichoeres trimaculatus; assembly: GCF_033239565.1. Taxonomy (NCBI): domain Eukaryota; kingdom Metazoa; phylum Chordata; class Actinopteri; order Labriformes; family Labridae; genus Halichoeres; species Halichoeres trimaculatus. The sequence goes on along the minus strand of NW_027437191.1, from coordinate 7,237,639 downwards.
GCTGCTTTATTTGAAATGTTACCTCTGATGCTCTTTCTTTGTTTTTTTGCTGCATTACCAGTCTACAGGGTATGAAGGTTTACAATTAAATAGATTTTTTTTTTAATTCTGAAGCATTGTTTTGGTGGTAAACATTTCAATTTATAGATTTATTCATAGTTTAAATTATATTCACTTCAGTAATTCCATATTTTCATTTTTTTACCTTTTACCCAAAACATCACCAGTCTTATCCCACAGTAGGGCATGCTGTTTTTTTTTCAAACTGGTATCAGAATGGTATCTGTACTGGTGGATACCCAAAGCCCGATGGGTACCTTTCACATTTGAAACGATATGGTACTGAAGCCCAGTACCACAGTACCACTTTTCAGTACTTTTTTATGTTTGTGGTAAAAAAATATCAATTTTTTAATAATAAAATATTACATTTCTTCAATTTAACATATTTATTCTTCAGTATATAACCTCGCAATGCTGTGTTCATGTTCAGTATGGAAAATCATCTACTCTTCTACTCCCTCACAGTCACAAGGATACGTTTAGGTACCTAAACATGGTACCTTTTGATTTTACGTGCACCGGTACCTGGTACTTTTAACACAATTTGGTCGGTACCTATAAAAGTACCTAATTCGGTACCCATCCCTAAGCCCAGGTATTTGTATCAGAACCATCAAAGTTCGATTGGTGCATCCCAAATTCTATTGTGTTTTTTTAACCAAGCTGTAACTGCTGGTCTGAATATTTGAAGACAAGGCAGAAGTTTTAAAAACTGCAGTTCATCAAGTGTCCACTCGAGGCTGGCTGCAGAAACACCAGAAACCACATACACACCAACCCAAAACTGATATTTCCTACAGCACAGGAGAAGTCAAACATTCTGCACTCAGTCATCTCTTCTTTGCTCTAAAATCTGCTGCTGTACTAACAAGTTTTGATTCAAGCATTCCTTCATGAGATGCCAAAATGTGTTAAATATCTGCCAGTTTAATTAAACTGCAGTAAGCTTTTTAATTTGATTACTTTCTTTTGAGTTTGGTCAGTAAAAAGCATTAGATTGGCCAGGCTTCACTGGTTTGGGCTCAACAGAAGTAGGTCATGTGGAGACTGTGTAGGAGCATCCTGAACAAGCCTCCTATAGGCAGAGAGCAGCCACGGTTCTCGAGCACTGTCATCGCTGCCAAACACTTGTGTTGAACATGACTGAATATATAATGTGATGGAAAGAGGGGCTCCTTTCACTTGCTAATAAGGTCAGCTGATTACGGCAGGCTTTCACTCCAGCTTCACCAAGGTAACAAACAATGGACGAGGCCACTCATGAATGAATCCACAAATGAACATCTCCTGACCGAGTGGGCACAGCACACCCCCCGTCACACACTGAGGCTGAGTGTGGAAGGAGTAAACACTGACATGAACGCCAAATAAAGAGAGTTTTTGTGTGCTACTACGGACGTAAGCAGAGTCGCTGAGTGAGAGTGTGTGAGTGTGTGGGACAGTAAAACCCTGTGTTTAAACCCTCTGACTGATCATAAGACAGTGCCATGAAAAAGATAAAAGCTTTTTGAACAGAAATAGTCTTTACAGAGGTAAGGCCATTCATGCATTCCTGATGTTAGTTAATGTGTGTTATTATTCTGGCTGTTTCTGCTGAATCAAAGAGGATGGAGCAGACTTCCCTGATTTCAGGGAAGCCATCAATAGGTTTAATAGCATTTCTTATCACATGTATGCAGACGATGTTCAGTTGTATTATTCTTTTAATCCAGACAGTAATGACAACCTTAACATACTGCATGACTGTCTGTTCGCAATCAATGACTGGTTAAGCAATAATTTCCTTCAACTTAACGCTTCCAAAACTGAGGTCTTGATTGTCGCTCCTGAAGGTACTGCCGGTAAGATTGCTAAGCGTATTGGTTCTTTGGAATCTAATGTCTGCTCTAACCTGAAAAATCTTGGTGTTATTTTTGACCAGGCCATGCTCTTTGATAAACACATTCTGGCCTTGACCCGCACATGTTTTTTCCATCTGAGGAATATCTCAAAACTGAGATCCATTGTTTCTCATAGAGAACTTGAAATGATAATTCATGCCTTTGTGTCATCACGCCTGGACTATTGTAACTCTCTCTTTCTGTGCCTGAACAAATCTTCTATTGATCGTCTCCAGATTATTCAGAATGCTGCTGCAAGGCTTCTGACAAAAAAATCAAAATATTGTCACATTACCCCTGTACTGGCATCCCTACACTGGCTTCCAGTAAGATTCAGGATCCAGTTTAAGGTGCTGGTTTTAACTTTTAGAGCTCTACGGGGTCAGGCTCCTGAGTATTTGTGTGAGCTGCTTCAGGTGTATGTTCCTGGCAGGTCACTCAGGTCTGCAGGTCACAAACTTTTAATTGTTCCCCATACTAGTTTTAAGACCCGGGGAGACCGAGCCTTTGAGTCTGTTGCACCTAGATGGTGGAACGCTCTCCCCCAGACCCTGAGGGATGCTACATCCATTGCCAATTTCAAAAAGCAACTTAAAACCCACCTGTTCAGGCAAGCATTCCTTGACCATGTTGAATAATTTGCTGATCATGATCTTTTATGAATCTGTGTTTTTCTCTGTGGTTTTCTATTTGTTGTTTGTGGAAACGACTGATGTTTGAATTCTGTGAAGCACTTTGTGAGTTTTCTCTGTGAAAGGTGCTATATAAATAAATATTATTATTATTATTATTATTATTATTTGACCGTTGACCTGACTTATAAAGGAACATATTGAAAACTTCCTACATGTCTTATATTTTCTTGGCAGGTTTGCGCGTCCAAATGTTAAGAACAGATTCAAATAATCTACTTAACCTACATGAAAAGAAAGGTCATTGTTAGTTATGTGTGTGTTTTGGCCCAACCAGGATGTCACTGTACAGACTACTTCTCTTCTAGTTGTCATATTTCTCGTTCCTCAAAGGCAGTTAAGAGTTTGAGCTGTTTACAAAAGGGATGAGCATTTCCATGACATATTACCTTGATGAAGGCGACCCAGCTCTGGTGACAGTACACCAGGTAGCCACCCAGCTGTGCTGTCAGCTGACTCCTGTCGATATAGTTAGAGAGCTCTGGGATTTCTTTCAGGAGGACTTTCTGTAAAGAGATGACAGTAGAGTTACCTGAACAAGTCAAACCTCCACCCAAAGCTAGTAAAGAAAGACCAGTGTTGCTTTTGTTTACCTTGAAAGATGTCGTGTACAACTTTGACGGGGACAGAAGTTTCAGCAACAGCTTGAGAACATCTTTCTTTTTTGGCTGAATGAAGTAAACACTGTGGACTGTCCGCTTGTGCAGCTGGAGGAAGGAACAAAACAGAAAACTTAACTTTAACATATTAACACTGACTAAAACATCACAACACTTACAGTTGGCTCAACAATTATTTAAGAGAGAAATTAATACACAATCAATATCTTGTTTGCAGCTTCCTCAAAGCTTGCACATTTTCTGGTCCTTTGAGAATCACAATCAGAATCACCTTAATTGGCTAAGTATTTCCAAGAATACAAGGAATTTGACTCTAGTTTAAAATGCATCCCTTGGTACAATTGTTGTAAATAGAAAACACCAAAAATTACACCAAGTATTAAAAAAGTGAAAAATTGCTGGAGTAGTAGGGAAAATGATAATAATTACAACATTACACAAAGAACTTTCTACAGAGTAGAGTAAAAATATATACACAATTTAAGTTAAACTACGATGGCATATTAGAGCCACTAAAGAAATTACATAAATAAATAAATTTGAGGAAAAACTCTTAATTTTTTTATTTCTAAAGTCGCAAATTTACGACTTTAGAAATAAAAAATGTGAAAGTTCATAAAGTGGAAAATTTGCAACTTAATAAACTTGTAAATTTGCGAATTAATTAAGTCACAAATTTACTGCCTTGTAAAGTTGTAAATTTACTGGTTTACAAAGACACAAGTCCCAGATGTTAGTTGATGCACAAGGGATGCTTGAGAGATGCAGATGTGATAAGCTGAAAAAGATATGCTGAAAAAAAAAAAAACAATTGTAAAATTGAAGGTTGTTTTGTGACAGATATGGGAGATTTTAGATGTTTCCCTGTGTCTTTCTACGATCTATTTGTTCATCTGTAATCTACTAAGAAGTCTGAGTGAACTGTAAACTGTAATCGATTGCTCTGGTCTCCGCTGCAGAAGCGCAAGATCGCCTGTTTACTTTTTTTTTCATTCCTTTTATTAAATGTTCCTGAGGAGGAAAGTTCAATAACTTGCTGCTTTCTTCTGAACGGCCCCATGGCACGACAACATCTTTTCAGAGTCCGACTGATTATAAGAATGCGATGACTCAGGGCTAAAACCAGTCGTGTCTCATTATCGCTGAGACCAACTCAAAAGTACAATCTGATGAGGCCGTCAGTTCGGTCCATCTTGCCATGAAGTACATAACCACCTACACATTCAAAGCCACATATAAATCTTTGATAAATCAGAATTTACTAGTATATAAAGTCGTAAAATTGCGACTTTATATACTAGTGAGTTTTTGAGTTCAATAAGTTGTAAACTTGTGACCATACAGACTCAAAACATTTCTAGTTATTTCTAGGGTTTTTTTTTCAAGTTATTTGGAAATTTTGAGTTTAATTTTTTATTTACTTTTATTTTTTTTCTTTAAGTGGCCCTAATTTTTCGTATTAAATAGTGCATTGAATAGATGTCAGAAAATGTGCAATTTGCAATAGAGAAATGGAAGATGAATGTGTAAAGAAGAAACAGACAGGCTGTAGTTGTACATGAGGTATATGAGTTGGATGGAAGGTCAAGTGTTCATCAGTGTGATGGCCTGGGGAAAAAAACTGTTCTTGTGACTGGATGTTTTGGCGCAGAGAGTTCTGCAACACCGACCAGAGGGAGCAGTTGGGGATGTACACAAAGGGGGAAAACTGCTACAAACAACAAACACTGACTAAAAAGTAGCCAACATAAGCAGTGTCTTCCAATACAACAGAAAAATGACACAATGTAAAGCCATGACTAGAGGTCACAGTGTATGACTCATGATATGAAGCTCATATAAACGCATACATTATGTGCTTAAGGAACACCAGAACACTGCTCCAGGACCTTTTTAAACCAAGTGACCTGACCAAATGTTTGCAATTTGCATAATCTGATTGAAATTTGACTGTTTAAAAGGCAAGATCAAGATCTGGATAGCACCAAAGCATCATCACCCAGTGCCATAGAGATAACGCTCGCTGAATGGTTTATCATTAAATCCCAGTTATGTCCCTCCAGTCATCTACCAATCAGAGCTAACGTAACCTCACTCTTCATTTTATTGATAAACTCTCAAGTTTGAACAGACCACTGCAGAATAACTGCTGACTGTGGGTTGGAATCAAGATTAGCACAAACAGTTTAGCTCCTGTGTTAGCCTTTAACTCGTGCTCTATCACTCTCCTGTTTAACTTTGTTCAGCCCTGACAGTTTTATAAACCTACAAATTAAATCCAAGAAATCTTTTTTTATCCCTTCTCTCTGCTCAAAGGGACAATCAGTCGATGTGCTGTAAATGGAATTTACTTGGAAAATCCAACCCAACCACAGATACTGAGAAATCACAGATTTTAGTGCTAATCCTATTTTAAAATTGTGGATTATTAACAGGCAAACGTGTAAAAGTGAGATCACTTATTTAAATGTCACATGGACTTGGGTCGTTTCAACAGGTGCCGCCATCAACCACATGATGTTACCATATTCATATCATCATCATTATGCTAAAAGACTCAACTTAATCAAACTGTTTACAAAGTATTTAAATATATTCTAAAATTGACTAATATCATGTGAATCTGTCACATAAACACATGTCACAGGTGGGCTGTGGTACTACCAACAATAGCACAACACCCCCTGTATATGAACTGGAAAACATGGAGTTTAACCCAACGCTCATTACTCCTCCATAAACTACCCAGCCACATGTGTTTAGTGGAAGTTGGTTGTCCTCATCTGTACAATTCCAACGTGAACAGATCACTAGAGAACCAGAAGTCGAACTGATGATCCAGTCCAACCAGCAGCCAACATGAGTCTGTGCTGATTTTATCAACTAAGTGCAAAGTGTCTGACTTCCCCGATGACATGAAAGGTGAGTACGATGATGAGTTTCAAGAGAAGGAATCTGCCAAGCCTCAGTTTCAACACAGTCATCCAAAAACCAGCACGTCACATTAGTCACATCTAGGTCCTGAAGACAGCCTTTCTGTGGCCACTACACCTCTACTGGATAAACCTGTCAGGGAGGCTGAACAAACATTGAAAGAAAACACTGAACACACAGAACACATAAAATGTCCTGTTGTTCTGTGGTCAGTTATCAGAAAAGATAGTCCACGATGGACTCAAGCTACTGAATCTGACAGGATAACCACCGTTACAGAGCGATCAGTGTTTCGGAGTTAAAAGTGACCATGTAAGCAGGACACCTTGATGAGTAACAACTTGTTAGTTTGTAAGGAGCAGATCAAGCAGGAGAGAAAGTCATGCACTAAGACAACATTAAATCATCCAGTGACTTTCTAAATAAAACCAACCGTGTCAAAACCAGATTGTATTTAGCTTGGCTTCAACCGCACATCAACAAAGTGAGTGCAGCCAGACTACGAGGCAACAGGTTTGAGGTTTTACAGCCCAGCATGAACGAGGAGAGGAGCATCATTGGGATATTGGAAATCAAGGAACTCCTCCGTCCAAGACTCTAGCTGTCTTGCAGCTCTGCCAGATGTGCCGGACTAACAGGCAGTTGGTATGACCGGAGGAAAAAAAAAGCATGCAATCAACATGCAATTAGATTTCGTTTACACAACATATTATCTAAAAATGCTAAAATGCAGTGAAAAAAAATCTACATTTACAAAGAAACGCTGAGGGACTGAAAAGCTGTAGTAAGCATGCCAGGCCTGCAGGTGGTGCTGTCTTGCCCTGAAGCAGCTTTTACGAGATCTTCACCGAAGGTGAGTTGAGCCGATCATCTGGTGTATTGGGGAATGCTAAGAGCAAAAGTGGAGCAACACATTTTGTATGAAGACAGTCAGCAGATACAGCAGATTGAGCAGCACAAGCTCAACATGGTAGTTCACGACGATCGTAGCAACGGTTGTCCTGTTGTATACGAGAAGCGCGAAGTGGCGTATGAAGTCGGCGGCAATGGTGTCAGCAGTGTTTTATGGGCCGTTTACACAACAATGTTTTTAGGGTGAAACGCAAAAATTTTGTTGCGTTTCAGCCTCGCGTTTTCACTGAAACAGTGTTTCAGCCGACCTGAAACGCAAACTTTTGAAAACGGCCTCCAGAATGGGACTTTTCTGAGACACTGCCAACATCGTTGCCGTGTTAACAGTAGGCTGGCATTTTCAGTGGAATGTCACACTCCACTTCACGCTTCACCTATACAACAATCCAACAGTACCGTTGTTACAATCATCGCGAAATACCGTGTTGTGCTTGTGCTGCTGAATCTGCGGACTGTCTTTATACAAAATGTGCATCTGTTGCTCCACTTTTGAACTTAGTATTCACTAATACGCCAGATGATCTTCTTCTTCTACTTCTTCTTCTTTGTTAATTTCTGGCAGTGTAGATGCAACAATGGCGTATTACTGCCCTTTGGACTCTGACGCCGACTCATCAGCGTATCAGATTCTTCCACACAATCCAGTTGAACGAAGAAAGTTAATGAGAGCTTCTGCCGACTCATGCCTTTCCCAGCTGAGAAGTGACTTCAGTGAAGTATCTTTAATCTCAGATGCTACTATGCATGCATGCATGATGGATCTCTCTATGTCATAGTTATTGCATGCTGTCAAAACATGAGTTAACGCCAGATGATCCACCCAACTCTACTTCGTTACAGATCTACCAAAAGCTGCTTCTGGACAAGATAGTTATAGCACCACCTGCAGGCCTGGCTACAGCGTTTTCAGTCCCTCAGCTTTTCCATGTAAACGCAGATTTTTTTCACTGCGTTTTAGCGTTTCCAGATGAAACATTGTCGTGTAAGGGGGCTTAAGAAAAATCACACTCTGGAGGCTGTTTTCAAAAGTTTGCATTTTGGGTCGGCTTAAACGCTGTTTCCGTGTAAACGCGAGGCTGAAACGCAACAAAATTTTTGCCTTTCACCCTAAAACCGTCGATGTGTAAACGGCCCCTTGGTGTGTGAGTCCTGCACCAGCCAGTCATAGCTCTGCAGCAAACAAGATCCTCCGCCTTGTGTAAGATCTGTGGCTTGAGAATACTTTAGTTTCTTGGCGAAAACTGGTTCATTTGAAAATATTATAGAGAAATCTGTTGATTATGAACAAAAAGGAAGTAAACTATTGTGTACAACCATTTTCAAACTGTTTTCAGAATAAATCTAAACTGACGTGTGTGTTTTGTTTCACCCTCAGTTCACACAGGGCCTTTGTCTACAAGACAGCCCAACAAGATTAGCCAATAACACAGAGTCTGCACTGTTGACTCTGGGATTCAGAGGTGTTAATTCTTACTTAACGTGAAGCTAATCATGATGACCAAGACTGACATTTAGGAAAAGTTTAACAGCCTCACAGTATGACACCTCTCTGTTTGAGCCACTATCGTGGAAATGAAGCTATCACTGTGGGGTAATGAAATTCCAAAAGTCGGCTTGAATTTGAGCAGACCACCGCACACATAAATCATTACAGAGCAGCACTTAGATTTTCCCTTTCACAGCGCTTTGTAATTAAATAAATGCATAAACATGGAGGAATGCAGACCAGCGACTCAGACCACAAAACACTCTTAAGAAAGTGATCTGAATGGAAAAATGTATCATCCCTCTGCACTGCAGTGCTCATGCATTTTCACTGGAGCTGCTCTATCAAATAACTGAGCATGTGATCAGCTCTGCATGTGACCCCCAGCCCCCTCCCCTCTCCTCCCCACACACACGCGCGCACACAGGAATTTCACGATAACCAGAGATGACGCACGCTGGATTTCATTTCCAAGATCAGTCTTCACGTCCCTGAAGCAATAAAAGAAAAGTTGCATAACTTCATCCTGCAGGAAATAGATCTGTTAGTCAAGAGGGCGATCACAAGTTCAGGATGTCTCTGTTCACTTTGCAGAGGACCAACTGGAAGTCCTGCTCCTGCATAATTCACTCAGAAGACACAACCTAAAGCTGCCATTGCACTGAGACTACCACCTGAAATGACCTTAACTTCACGAAACTGGAAGGATCAATACACTAATGCACAAAAGAATATACCAGAGCAGTATCGAGCAATCAGGTGTCTGCAGGCTTTGGTTTTACCAGGACAGACAGTCAGCATGGAGCACAAACTCAGGACTTTTTTTTTGTCAGATTTTTTCCCCAAATCTGCTTATTGCTGTGTTGAAAAAGCATCAGTGTTTAGGTTCCCTGACTTGTAAATCATGGATCCACCTCCGTTTAAAACAAACAAACAAAAAAAGATTTCAAAATGTATTTCCTGACATGATCTGAGCTTCTACCAAACTACATCATGATGACAAGACGATCAGAGGCATTTCATTTTGGTTTTATTTGTGTCATGTAGGGGTGCACACATCACTGATCACCTATCTTTAAAAAGCCTGACCTGCAGATACCGATTTGGGCCGATGCTGATTTTTCTTTGTATCTTTTATAACTGACAGCAAATACGTTCAATGTTCCAATCTTATTTTATTGAAAATCATTGAACAATATCTTGAAACAATAAAATCTTTATGTTTCAACTTAAAAAAACAATAAAGTGTCCTGAGTAGGGCTTTCATTTTAACGCGTTAATCAGATTAATTAATTACAACGCAAATTAACGTGTTATAAAAATCAACGCAGATTAATCTGGATCCCAAACCCGCGGGGCGTTCAAAGACGCACTTATTTTCACATGTCTGGCATTTACAGACCGTTTCTCCTACTTAGAAAAAGAGGTGTTCTCATCAGATTTTCAAATTTCCGACGGTCCCTGAATGTATCACACATGACGTCAGCAACATGCTTTAGGGGGGAAGTGAGAGTGATACAGTCCAGGTCTCGTTTATTCACATGTCCTTTTTGAAAATCTGCAGAAAATCAACCGTTTGCTCTAGCTCAATTCTGTAAAAAACAGATAATTTTACACTCTCTTTTCTACATTAAACGAGCCCTGAATGATCGATATTTGTCTTGTATTTAAATCTAAAGAATTCTTTGAAAATTTGCTTCCATCATCCTGGTGTCATGTTTCAGCTTGGGGCTGCTCTGCACCAATGAGCAACAGTTTGTGTGTTCAGAGCTTGTAAAACTGAAAATACTTCACTTTTCTTTGATCCAAGACTTGAATAAAGTGTTTTGTACATAGTTCTTCACAGTTTTTAGCCTTTAGCCCTGGTTCTCGTGACCTCATAGAAGTATTCATATTGCAGTGACAGTTGAGTCCACAGTGAGTAAAATGTGACAAGCAAAAATCGTCCTTAAAATCAAATGAGTTTATCTTAGGTGCAGGACTGAGTAGATTTTGTAAAGATAGAACCATAAAACTTTTTTCATGTGTTCCTTATGCATCAGGGTACCTAAAATGTGTTGTATATATTCCCACCTTATTTTTTAAGGTTTTTTAAATGTCTTTTAATGTAACTTTAATGTCCTGGAATTCAAATTCTTTTTTTGGGACCTTAAGCAGATATGAGATTAAAATGCGATTAATTAGATTAATTAGATTAATTAGATTACAAATCCCGTAATTAATTAGATTATTTTTTTTAATCGCCTGACAGCACTAGTCCTGAGTTTTAGGTCTCAGAGAAAAAAGTACTGATCAATTGGCCGGCTGATCGATCGGTGCATGTCTAGTGTTGTGATTTTTTTCCTAGCACTTCTTCCATTTTCCTCCGAAATGGTGCTGGTGCTAGTTCCAGACCTGTGACTGACTTAGCACTGGTTCTTTGTGTTTCCACAGACCAAGCTCTGGCTTCAGGTGCTCAAACCTGGTGCTTAGCAAGCGCCAACTCTTTGCTGGGCCAGAGCTAAAGCTGTGTTCCATGTGTACACAGGACTGGGAAGTTAGGACTGGGAAGACGTTATCTCTGAGTTCAGCGCTCCAGTTGCCAAGTCGGAAAAAACTTGCCATAACAGCAGTATTTCTGTATATTAACATCAAACAATACTAAGTATATAGCTGATTTATTGCGGCAAAGACAAGTCAGAAATTCTATAAGAAAAAGAAACCAACAGGAGCTTATTTACTGTTTACACCTGAACTCGGATTTTCCTACTGGGAACTCAGGGGTTTTATGGGTGCTCCGACTTCAGAACTCAGAAATTCTGACTTCCATGTACAATTGGAACACAGCATGAGTTCCAATTGTAAGCCCCAACTATGTGGGGGGCCAGGGGCGGAGCTACAGTGTACAACAATCAGTGGTGCAAAGAGCCTTTCCAAAAAAAGAAAAGCTCCTGAGTGAGTCGGCCATTGTTTTTCAGTTTCCTCATTCATTATTTGAAATAGAGGCAAAATTAAAGCATTATGCCTTTACTCTCTTACAGATAAGGTCTATACCTTTTTACTGTATTACACAGACTTAATTGCCTTTTGTTATTTATCATTCTTAAAGAAGCTGCTGAACGAGTCGTCCGTTGTATTCTTGGCGTTTTCTCATTCATAACTTGAACTGGAGGAGAAATTGAAGCAGCAGTGCGTTGTCTCTGATAAATCAGGTCTATACCTTATTACTTTATCTAACAGATTAAACAGCAGACCAGCAAAGTGCAGCAGCACATCTCCTCCTCACACTCACTCAGCTTCAGCAGAGGAGAGGGTGATGATAAAAGAAACTGCATTTTTATTTTACTTCAGTGTAAGCTGTGACTGTAAGACAATATAACACTTCAGTGTCCCATGACTATAACATCCTCACAGAAACACGCTGTTGGGGCATGTCAAGGAGAGCATTCTTGTTTTTTTCACAAGAGTTATGAAGAGTGTATTACAGAGTTTTAACGTCATGTGAAATAAACAGATATATGCAACTGTTAAAGCCTGTATACACTTTTCAATTTTAAGACTATTATGCATTAGTTTTAAGTTGTGTAAGTTGGCTCCACTAACTTATCAGTAGGTTTACAGTCCTTATGTTTAAAGTGTAGCTAATTAAAGTTCCTCATTTTAAATTAGTAGTGTTCTGTTCCCAAATATCAGAATCAGCCCCAAAAATGCCACATCAGTCGGGATCTCCAATTGACCACTTGAGTTATTATTTGTGTTGCTCAATAACTTTTCAGGATCAAAATGGCTTGTTGATACACCTCTGATTAGATTTAAAGAGGGGATAGTGTTTCTTTAGTCTTTATAATGCTCCTCTGGTATCCTCTTAGTACTTTAAAATGATAAAAAGTTTTTAAAAATCCTTATTACAGCCTCTGTCTGAACACTTTCTTTTTGCTGCTATCTCTTTAAGGCTGACCTCCTTCCCTCTGATTGGTCAGCCCTTCAGAGGCCTGTCAGAGGCAGACTTTGGTGTTTGAGGCCCAACTCCCCAACATGTCCTGAATCAGGAGATCCTAATCTGATTGCCTGATCATTTCAGAAGATCCCGTTAAGATCTTGTGCATTTTTTTAAATCAGTTTAAAGATTCAGAGATTTCTACAACATATGAACATGTAGAGATTCAAAGAAAAATGCACATTTCGTCTTTTTTTATGGGAAAGCAGAACGTCCTCACTTTGACTCAGGAAAATTAAAACTTGTAAATGAATTAGCATGATAAAATTACTAACAACGGAGGGATCAACCAAGTAAACTTGAAATTAGAGGTAAGATCTTAAGCCCGAGCCCGACCCGGCCCTGCCCAAAATTCAGGGCGGGTCGGGCCCAAAATGTCAATTATTAACTTTGGGTCGGGTCGGGCCGGGCTTCTCTCTCACTAATTTCTTTTAAATAAATATATATTTATATATTATGTACTGTATACTAACCCGAGACTGAACTCTCAGCAGATCTGACTTCTGCAAACAGCAGCTGGTCCAGAAACATGAATGTATTCATCCGTGCACGCAGTCTCCAGCAGAGGATTTTTGAAGTCTGTTTGTTTCCCCCTTTGGTAACGAAGACTATAGTGAACCTGCTGCGCTCTGCGCTCAGGCTTTACCCCGTGTATCTCAGATGCCCCCCTTTGTGATCTACAATAAAGCCCAGAGACCTGCTTCTGCTGCTGTTCCTCTCCTTGTCAGAGAGGTGCGTCCATGTGAGGACAATATCACACACAGAAATATCTTTAACAAACTTTTCCAGCGTCATTTCACAGTGTAAGTACATTTATAATAAGCATAAAAATATGTTTAACATTCAGAAAAATTGCGATATAAAATTTCGGGTTTGTTTCAGGCTTGGGCCTGCAAATCAAGTTAATTGATCGGGCTTGGGCCGGGTCGGGCTTTAATACCAGCGGGCCTGGGTTGGGTCGGGCTGGATTTTTTAGGGCCGATCTTACCTCTACTTGAAATCAGCACTCTCAGACCACCACAAAAGACAAATCCCATGACAGAGTGGGAAAAAGCTGAGGTTGTCCAATCAGATGGCAAGACACACCTGAGTTAGATAAGGAGGGACAGCAGAAATCCAGAAGAGGACCAAGCTACAAGACTGCAGACTGAGGGGCTACATGCTGCCACACACTGTACCTGTGATGTTTTTCTGATGTTGTGTTCACATCACATCAAATATAAATAAAATCATTCAGTCGAGTGAATTTTAAAACAACTTAATGAAGCCACGAGTAGGTGCAAGTGGGTGGGTTCTTGTAGGGTGACGTGAATAATGTATATTAGGAATTAGACAACTGTTTATTCACATCTGAGCACTGAATGGACCCCTCAAAGAGCAAAAACTTTCAACAATTCCTCTTTGTATTGTGATTACACTGTATAGGCTGTGTGTGGGGGTGCACAGTATTCAAACAATCTGAAAGAAATGAAGAATGAAAGCATCTGTTGATGTGTGTCGTTTGGAAAACTTCCATGAAGCTGAAGGAGAAAAATGACTGAGTCCAGTCTTTATAAAGCATCAGGCTTGACACAAAACCATGAGCATGTTGGTGCCATTTGCTATGTGCATAGATATCAGTGAAGAGCTGCTGCAAAGCCAGCTCAGGGTCCAGGGTGAACTCTACCACCACCATACCTCCAGAAGCAGCAGCGTCTCAGTGATGAACCTGGTGGTCTGGAGCGAGGCCTGCCTCAGATCAGCCACCACGGAAACCAAACTCTCCTTCTCCTGCCTCTTACTGTGGAGACAGAACAATCCTGTCATCAGCGCAGGTTCTCCTTCCTCTCACAAACATGCACACTGTAACAGTTTCTGACTCCACGTACTTGTGCAGACACAGAAAGTAATTTACGAAGTCCACCACTTCTGCTTTGCTCAGATCTGAGGCGAGTTTGTCCTGGGCGTTCACGGGGAACACGATCAAAGGGCAGCCATGTTGATCAAAAGCACCTGTAGAGACAGATACCACATGTTATCTCACATGTGCAGAGGATATTCTTCTGCAGGTAACCGACACATCTAAAGCTATGTGGGTCTGACTTGTGGGTAATGTATCCAGGGCAAACACAGCCTCTGAGAAATCTCTGGATTAGCCTACTGACAAGTTAAAACTTTTTGAAAAGATCTCTCTGATGTTTCTCGCTGAAGAGCCCGACGTTTTAGAAACCAGAAGTGATCGTCTCAAATTCAAAGCCTTCAACTCCCTTTTTTTCCTGCAACTTATTTTGGGGTTACTGACCCTCATTTATCAAACATGCATACAGACGAAAAATGGGTTAACACTCATATCCACTCACAGTTCTGCATTTCTCATTCAGAAGGTGAGGGTTTAGAGTAGGCCTGTCATGATAATCAATAAATCAATTAACTGAACGATAAATAAAAACGTCCTTGTTAAGTTTGCCAGCCTCGATAAACTGACAGGTGCATGCATGTATGTTTTCCTCCTCTCTTTCGACCAAAGAGGCTGAATGAGAAGATGGCTCACTACGTCTATCTTTCCTAACATCGGGGTGCACAGGTTCTATAGCGGATTTATAGCGGAGAGAGCATCTGTCAAAAATGCGATCTTTGGGGTGAAGACGGGGCTGCTCGTGAGTACACACGGAGAGAGCTGAAGCGAGCGTCCTGAGGGGTAAGGAGGAAACACACGCTAATATGAGTAATGGCACGAAACTACTATGTAATATGTCACATTTGTTTGAAAATAGTGGCGACGAAGAAGAAGAAGGGGAGGTGCAGCGGAGCCTTGTTCTTTGACAATCCGCTCTTACTGAGGCTTTTGGTCTGCAAAGTAAATAGAAATAAAAGCACCAAGTGGTGGGCGCTCAAAGACAGCTACATTGCCAAAGAAATGCAGCCCTTCAATACGGTTGAAAGCCAAAAATGTTAAAAATGTTTGACAGACAGTACGGATTGACTGAGAAAAAGTACATGTTACAAACAATTCATGAACTGTATAAACTCCCTTTTATTTAGGCTATAGTTTTTATTGTTGTTTTTTTTTGGAGTTTCTTTAGAGACAGGGTCTATGTTTTATTGTTTTTGATTACTTTTAATTATTTTCATTGACATGTATTTTTTTCTACAAGTGAGTCCATTTCATTTTCATTGTATTTTTTTCTCTTTCTTGTTTGTTAAATTTATTATATTTTTTGTTTAATGTGTTTTATTTAAAAGATTCTGACCTTTTAATTACAGTTAAATACTCTTAAGAAATTAAAGTTTCTTGCTTTTGATATGATGTACTCACTTCATTATCCCATTTATCATAATGACAACAGTGAAAAAATGGAAAAAAAAAAATCAAAATAATATTGACAATAATATCGTTTATCGGCAATAATATTTTGGAAAATTATCGTCAAACAAAATTTTGTTATCATGACAGGCCTAGTTTAGATAAGTGCAATGTGTTTAACATTTCCTCTCATACCAATCCCTGTAAAGTACATCACTTAGTCTGTTTGCAGTGATTACAAACACCCCTCAGTCCATAATCACAATATTACAGAACCTACTACTTCACTCCTAACAATATTAACCTATCAATCTAAACTGTGTGTGAAAACGCGTACAATTCAGTGGCACAAGGGATTCATATATGACATCACAACCAATCAGCTCATCTTGAGGTAAAAATAACTATAATACTTATTTGCTTAGGAAAGGAATGAAGATCAGATCTTTTTAACTCTACTTTTATTTGTTCAAGAGAAGTTTTAACCAGATACAAGGTCAAGTATTTGTCGACAGTTATGCAAGTAAACTTTGTTCATTTGTACCGTAGTTTAGTAGTTGTCTATATTTAAGAGCAGCTGACAGCCCGGTGCTCTGAGACATGTCTGTAATGTGTAACTTTAATAAATCCTGGTTATGTCCTGCCAGTCATCTACCAATCAGAGCTAATGTAACCTCACTCTTCAATTTATTGATAGACTCTCAAGTTTGAACAGACCACTGCAGAATAACTGCTGACTGTGGGTTGGAATGAACATCATCAGAAACAGTTTAGCCTCTGTGTTAGCCTTTAGCTTGTGCTCTATCTCTCTCCTGTTTATCTTTCTTCTGCTCTTCTTTCCTTTTTCTGTCTGACAGTTAGGCTCCAGTGTCCACCATCACTACAAAATAAATCACAGAAATCGTGTTCAGCAGAAAAAAACACAGATCTCTCTTCTCACTACTAACCTTCGTCAGCTGGAGTGGTGTTCTCCAAGAGACTTTAATATAGCGCAAATCAATCCACTTCTGTCTGTTGGGAAGCTAAGAAGTAGCATTGAGGAATAACCTTTACTGGTGCTGAAAATCTCATTTTAAAGTGTGGACTATGATCAGGTGTATATCTAGAAGAGAGACTTTTTCAAGATCACTTTGAAACCCCTCACTGTCCCTTTAAATGCCACCATTAGCTGTTATACCACATTAGAACCAGGGGCAGGTAAAAACACTTTGAAATAAAATGTATATTTAAGATGAGGTTACAGTCCCATGAACTGTATTCTTTTTTATAAAAATAGTTATCTGATTTTTTTTAAAATCACAACTCATCCCTAGTTGCAACAGAAAACTATTCAACACCAATTTGCTGGTTCGGTTTTGACAAAACTCCAACTTATAATTGCAGCCATTTTAGTCTGTTTCACTGCTGCAAGATAAAGAAATCTACACAAGATCTTCCTTTCCTTCTTCTTAATCTGTATTTCTGTGCTACAATATGTGCAAAAATCATTGATTAAAACATGTAAGAGTCATGGTTTTTCAAATATTCAAACAGGCGTTAATTGATCTAAATGAATAGCTAATGTGTTGACTTTCCTACCTTCAGAAATATTTTTCTTTATTTGTACCTGGTGTGATTCTGCGACTTTTGGTTGTTAAAAAGTTCTTTTAAGGACTTGAATGACCAAAACTAAGGTCAAATTTTCTTAGTCTAATTAGCTAGAACACAAGTTCACAAAAACTCTGCACACAGAGGCAGAAGGGGGAGAGAGTATAAATTCTTGAAATGCAGATCTCTAATTCATTATGTTTGCAAAATTTAAGAAAACTGGGGAATATCTGAAATCATCTTCTTTACAAAACACGTTGAAATGAGCCTCATGTCAGCAGAAAGAATTACTCCTCAAGGACATTTTACTCTGTATTTCCAGAGGCATGTTATGTCAGTCCGTGCAGTACAGTAAATAAGCATGGATAACGTTAATAAGTGTATATTTAATATCATAACAAGTGCAGTTGTGGATGGCAGGGTGCAGTGTTTTACCAGGGAACAGCACAGCTCCGGAGTTGAGCACATGATCCGCAGGCAGCGGTGGGGAGGGGGCACACTCCTCTGCAGACTCCTGCACGTCTGAAAGGTTTGTGGGAAAATGATTATTTTGATTGAAAACACACCAGGCAAGAATTTCCTCCTCCTCTTCCTCTGTGTTTGACCGCTGGATGAGCCGGTCCAACAAATTCCTGCTCAAGAGAGGAGCAGGCTGGAGGGCTGCAGCCCAGAAAATCATCAACCTGTAGCCAGTGTGTCTCCTGGTTCAACAAATGAGGAAAACAACACGGTGTACCTGCACCAACACTGCCCACCTGCATGAACAGCCCACCTGCACTAACAGCCCACCTGCTCGCTCATGTTACTCAGTGATACAGAGGCTGATCGCCTGCACTTGTCTCTCCTACCTGTTGCGTATCGGCTCATTTTTATGTCCTCTCCACAAACTTTTCCTCTCGTAGTGTCCCAACAAACTGTGTGGTCTCCCCACACCGTGTCCGGCATCTAGCAGCCGGTCCTACAGAGCTGTGGAGGTGAACCGGGAGAGCCACGGCTGCCTGCTGCTACCTTTCTCCGCCATGTTACGTCCATTCAGCAGCTCACGAGCTGAGCTAACCCCGCTGACTGGACGGAGCTCCGCGCATTTATAAAGACGAGAGGGCGGAGACAACACGGAGGAGGAGGGCCAGCAGCTGGGGCCAACAAGGTTCACTGGGCCTTTACGAGGACAATACAAGTCCTTACTCTTATTTTTTAAATATTGCAACTGTGCACTTTTATCTTGCATTTATTCACATGTGATCAAATCCACAACTAAGAATGATACTAGCATGTTTAAATTTGAGTTCTGAGTTCACTACGGAAGCCTAAGAGGATCTGGCATCTTCCTACCAAGGCAAGTTTATTTATACAGCACATTTCAGCAAGGCAATTCAAAGTGCTTCAGGAAGATACAAATCAGCAAAACATGTTTAAAGAAAAAAAAAAGCAGATAAAGAAAGTACAATAAA
The DNA here is from genome assembly GCF_033239565.1 of Halichoeres trimaculatus. Classification (NCBI taxonomy): domain Eukaryota; kingdom Metazoa; phylum Chordata; class Actinopteri; order Labriformes; family Labridae; genus Halichoeres; species Halichoeres trimaculatus. The sequence goes on along the minus strand of NW_027437191.1, from coordinate 7,218,755 downwards.
ACAAAATAAAATCACAAAAAAATGTTGATACAGAGTTTGAGATATAAGCATAAAAGTCCCAGTGCAGAGTTGTGCACTTAAAAAGATACAAAAATGACTTGTTAAAATGCCCTTATAATAGGCTGAGTGTGTAACCTGGATTTAAATGAGCTAAGCTAGCAAGTGGCAACTTCCCGTCTAAAAATATGAGACAATGCTAATAACGTGCCTCTTTCATTTAAGCACAGCCCCAAGTGTAATTATACAACCATAGAAATTAACTTATTATCCATTTTTGTAGTATGTTGAAAGTATCATCTCACTTTCTTTCAACAACACTTTGGGACTGACTACGGGTTGTGAAGTCCAGGAAATGTCACTCTCTGTAGTTAGCATTAGCTCTGACTAGCGGACTAACTATTTTGACCAACTGTGATCTAGTTATTAGTGACACTTGAACTGCACTTTTTAACACTTCTGATTAGGCTGCATACTTTAAGATTACAGGTTGCTGCTTGGGTAAGAACAAATGAATAATTAGTTAAAACAAATTGTCAAGGTGTTTAATCTCTGCTATCTAGCACATAACCAGGCACAGACACACATTAACAGAGAGGAACATTAACATTTAAACAAAAAGGTACATCTTCAGGATCTTTCCAGTTGTTTGTTTCAGATGCTAAAATGTTTTAAGAACAAGATAAAATCACTGACTCTAACGCAAACCTGCCAGAAGGAATAAATCTGCTATCTGATGTTTTTTGTAGGCACAAGATGTGAAAAATGATTGCTGACAAATCTTAAATTATGATCTTTTCATTCTGAATCTTTAAATGAATATATCACTGTCCTTTCTTGAATACAATCCATTGCTTTGAGAAGAACGAAACATGAGAGTGGCTGTGAAACGCTCAGTCAGTCAGGTAATTCACACCTGCAGGCACTTCCTGTTTAAACAGCCAAGTCCTACATTTGAGTTATTAACTGGACTGGTCTGACTGCATACCTCCTGGGTAAGTCATTCAGATCCTTTGTTTCCCCTGAAGTCGTTAACTTCGACCTGAAGGGAAAAACTTCCTGCGTATTATCAAAATCAAAGAGCTGTATGATGTCTGTGCAACAGCTTTGTGTTTGTGCTCTCTAAATTCCCCTTGAACACTTCTTAAAAAAAAAAAAAATTAGAATTAGAAATACTTTACTGATTGGCTTCTTAGTAACATCTACTCCCTTCAACTAGAGTTAAAAATAGAAAGTACAAAATATCAAATGCTAGAAAGTACGAAAGCCTAAGTGGTGTAACATATTCACGCTGTTGCTTTGCACAAAGCATCTCCCAAATGAAATTGTACAGTTGTAGAATCGTGTAGGCTGTCTGAGCACCACTACAAAGACCAGCTGTGTAATCTTTAAATACTTCATTTTACAATTTTACAACAAAGCATAACCCATTCAAGGTTATAATAGTTTTGGATTTGTCATTACAGTTTAGTTTTAATTAGTTTTAGAGCAGGCATTTTTTATTTAGTTTTGATTTTTGCAACAAGGCTTAGTTTTAGTTTAGTTTTAGTTTAGTTCCAGTTTAGTTTTAGTTTTTTCATACCTTATTAACCAGGTGCAGGATTCAAAAAGGTCAGAGTAAATATTTTGTAATACTGTTTATTTTCAAGTCCAACATAGAGCTCACTGCTCAGTCAATGCTGTTACTGAACTGTTGGCTGCTGCCTTAAACACATGAAAATAATATAAACTTAGTAAAATAAATATAAACATGAATTAAATCAAGATAATATAAACATAAATTTTATTTTAAAAATATAATATGACCTTTAATAATTAGAAACTTGGACTCTGTAACAATAAAGGCAGACTCAAATACAATTTTAATCAGACTCACATGAAATTAAACTATTACAGATGCTCTGATTCCTTGCTCCACTTCATTTCGTGGCAGCACAGAGCACAGCCAGTCAGTGCAGTAAACAAGCACATCCCAGTACGTCACTATGATGGTGCTGTACAGCACTGACAACTGCCGAAAACTGTCTAAAATTGGTTGGGAAAATGTGTCGGATTAATTTAAATCCTAAAGGCTATTAATATTGTCAAAAACTATAATTTTAAGACATTTTGTCTTCAATTTTAGTTAGTTTCAGTTAGTTTTGTGAACACAGGATACAGTTTTAGTTTACTTATCGTTTTTGTTTTCTTTTCTAGTTACTGTTTACAAAATACTGTATGTTCACACAATACATTTACAATTAGTTGGTTCAACAATTTGTGGTCTTGCTAAATGAAAGCGTTTTGGTTTGGTGGGAATTCTTTCCATAATTTTATTAGTTTGGTCACTTGAGCTGCAAGTGTAAGGGTAAGGTAAACAAAATAGTAAAATTGTGCGACAACCCCAGAGGCCTCTGGCTGACACTACACTGACAGGACGAGGAGGAAAGCCCAGAGAATCCTGGCAGACAGCTCCCATCCCCTGTGTTACAGAGTTCCCCTGGCCAAAGGTCTTTTTAAAAAATCTTTTATACCAAATGCTACCACCATCTTAAATAGGACTAAGTGACAAATCCACAAAATGACCTGAACTGTTTTAAAACTGTGTTTCATCAGTTAATTTAACTAGATCTTGTTTTACCTCAACCTTTATATTGTGTCTCATATATGTTTTTTTCAAGTATGACATTCTTTTGTATCTTAGTCCATCTCTTGTGTTGATGAGCCAAAGCCAATTTTCCGCTTTGGTGGACAATAAAGACATATTCTATTCTATTCTATTCTATTCTATTCTATTCTATTCTATTCTAATACAGTCACTCAACAAGTTATTACTTTGAATGCATTGTTACTTTATATCCATTGTTAGAAGATGGGAAGATGGGAAGTAACCCGCTTTAAGTGTTCACTCAGTAAAGAACAAAAAGATCATTTTTTACACATTAAATTATTTAAAGGGGACATATCATGCTTGTTTCTCCTTTACACTATGCCAGACTAGGATGCCTGTAAAGCATTTCTGCCCTCAGTACAAGTCATTTAGTTCCTTCATTGCCCCACAATAGCGTTCTCAATATCCTCATTTTAGGCCATTCTGAAGATCTCGTTGAAACGCTCCGTTTGGAGAATGACCTCCAGTAACCTCGCAACGTCACAGCCCTTTGTGCTCTGATTGGTCAGTTCTATCAAAGGGGCTGAGGGGGTAGAGCCAGGGGGTGGTTTTTGCAGCATGGCAGTATTTACAAAATCGCCAAATTGAATGGAGCAGACCGAGCGAGTTTGCTGTTTGCCAAAACTTCACTGTAAGGCATTGATAACACTAATAAAATGGCAGAGTGTAGGATACGTCCTTTTGTATTGGACCCCGAGTCAGACCCTGACAGTTCTGCAGCTCAGGAGGAAGAAAATCTACCTGGACACAGATCATCTCAGGACGCTTCAGTGTGGTGAGTCAAACCGGTACTGTAACATGTATAGTTTATACGTGGAAATATAGGCAGACTTCACCAATAAACTATTTCTAAAACAGGGCTCAATCCTGCTCGTTCACTTTTCTCTGTCTGTTTTATCCATCATGCTGAAAGTGTAGTCTAAAGATTGCCTCTACTGTCAGTTCGTCACTATGTTATTACCGCAGCATTATTGTGGTCCAGGTTCACAGTGCATGTCAGAACACGCATGCGAATATCAGTCTCACAAGTATTACGACGTCTGCTAAAACTACAGTGTTCTAACTGCTAATTCACCATGTAAAGCCCAGCTGCTCAGCAGAGCAGGGTCCCTGAATCCAGCATTCAGTCAGTCGGCTCTTGGCAGGTGTATCCCTCGGTGGCGGTTGTGTGACTAACTGACATCACAGAGGAGGAGCTGCTTTATCAGATTACTCCAATAAAAAGAAAGGATCCTCATGTTGTCACAAAGGTCAAAATCTCGCGGCCAACTGGCAATGACCTATTTTCAGAGGCATCAAATCTTGTTCTAGGATATCAGAAAAAATACAATATCTCATTTTTTAAAAATTAAGGGGGTGTAAGGTCTTGTTTTCAAATTTATCATATCATATGTAAGTATTAAATCAGGGATCAGCATGATATGTCCCCTTTAACTAAGCATCATGATCATTGGTGCACTTACAGCAGCAATTTACATCTGATGTCATACTCAAGGTGGGACACTAGAGCTCAGTTAAATGTCAAACAGCTGTTTTTCAAGTGGTGGGTTTTACAAATTTTGGGACCCGGGTTAAAAAGAAAAAGAAAGAAACAACAAAAACAACAGGGAAAATATGGAGGGTCATCTCCTCATATATCAAGATAAATTTAACACATTAACGACCAGTCAGATAACAGATCACTACTCAATCAACAGCCATTTACCCATCCCAACACTAAAGCAAAGGGGCTCTTGTAGAAATGTTACTAAAAACATATCCAAAGCAATCTGTAATTGTAAGTGAGGTGTTTTTAAAACTGTTTCAGTGATTGTGTGAACAAACCCTCAGGGAAGCACTTTGTGAACTGTCTGTTTCCTCCCTGAGAGTTTCTGTCACATGATCTCTGCATCTCTTCAGGACTGACACAGTTCCTTCTGTCAGACAGATTCTTGGCAGGCTTCAGTTTCAGCTAAAAGAAACAAAAATAGTTTCACCCATTGTGTCTTTTCTCACATATCTGGGTCAGGTTCACACAGGAGGCATGAGTCGACAGAGGTTTGGAGTGGAGTCCTGCAGCATGTTTCCACTCACTGCACTTTTTATTAAGGCACTTTAAAAAAAAACAAAAAAAACAAACAAAACAAAACTGTGTTTGTCCTTTCCTCCACGAACTCTTAGGCTGAAAATAAGGTGAGTGTAGGTGTGATGAAAACTAGATTTTCTTTTAAGCAAAAAATCAGAGCAAGGGATGGTGTTAAATTGTCTTTATCATAATGATTATTTTTTTTTCTTTGGATGGACTCATGAAAGCCTTGGCATGCTCTTTAAGTCAAACACTTTTTCAGGTGCGTCAGGTCTGGTGAAGATTTCTATACTCTACAGGTGTTAAATGTGGGTGGGGAAAGGGTTAGGGTTAGGGTTAGGTCTCACTTTTACCTCCTCCAAGTTTAAAAAGTTGAGCCCTTGAGCCTCACTTTCACAGCTTCAGGAGACCTGAAGGATAAACGTGATTGATTTGAGTGGCTTTTGCATACCCTCAGAGAAGTCTCCCTTTTGGATATATGCCAGATTGTAACCCACAATTTAAAATGAGATATTTTGTGACAGTCTGTGTGACCAGCAGGTTTTAAGGGACCCAAGAGGAGATGGAGGCAAAACAGGTTGGAGGGTATTTATTGTAAAAGGTGGGTTTGAAGGAGGAGAGAGTGTGGCTGTCGATGAGCTGCTGCAGGAGCAATCACAGAGGCACTGAAAAAACAGAGACACATAAAAAGTGTTAGTCTCAAGAAGACTCTCAAAGAACACACAAGCACAAAACACTGAGATACTTGGTACGGCCTGATTACTATGATGAGGCCCATTCCTCCACTAGGCTTAAGAGCCGGCGCTCCTACTCAGCCAACTCAGCCAAGATAGGACTGTTTTGCGGCACCGTAGAAGAACTTTGACAACATCACACAGGCCAGCAAAGTTTAGGAGTGAGATCTGTGTTTTTTTCTGCTGAAAATGCTTTTTTTTAATTTACTTTGTTGTAATGGTGGACACTAGAGCTGAATTGTCTAAAAGGAAAGAAAGAAAGAAAGAAAGAAAGAAAGAAAGAAAGAAAGAAAGAAAGAAAGAAAGAAAGATAAATCAGAGAGTGATAATGTGGAGGCTAAAACACGGGTTATGCCGTTTGTGATGATGTTCATCCCAACCTATATGTAGCAGTTGAAGTTGAAGTTGGTAGATGGTCCTCTTCTTTTTCTTTTTCTTCTTCCAGCAGGTGCATTTTGTACAGCAATTCTGTGGAAGAGGATTCAGTCCTGTGTGGATTGTAATGGTTTTGGGTCCGTGCAGCTTGGTCGAGGCAGTGGATAAAAGAGGTTTATTAAACACTCCAACTTTACTGAGCCTGGTTGTACAGCTACTCTCTCATACATTAACAAAATGGTTACCATCTTTAACCACCACCATATTTTTGAAAAACACAATAAAGCAAAAAGTTCAACCAGCCAGCGCATTGTGTCTCGTCATGAAGTAAAACAGAAGTGGGCACTGCTTGATGACGTCGCCACCAACAACAAGGACCTTGTTAAAGGGACATTTTATAAACTTGACTGTTATATATATATATATATATATATATATATATATATATATATATATATATATATATATATATATATATATATATATATATATATATATATATATATATATATATATATATATATATATATATATATGTAAAAGGATAATTAAGAGTTAAAACCTTTTTCATTTTTTACATTCATTGGTTACATTCCAATCAATTATTCATTCACTCTGTTTATTTGGATTCCAGATTAAAGAAAGGTACATGATTGGCTCTTAGAGCTGCTGTCAGGAACTTTTAGTTAGTGTTTATTTTTGGTCCCCTGTGTACAAAGCACCATCCCTACATGTTTGCTGATCCCTCTTCTCACAAGAAAAAAAATTAAATAAAATAAAAATGACAAAAAAAAGGAATTAAATTAAGCTTTTTATGAGCCCCGGATGCAACACTCATTACCTCATTTTCTGTGCAAAGAGTAAAACAGTGGGTCGGGGGTCCTGTACTATGTTGCATGTTGCATGTTGCTTTGTCTGACACTCCTAACAGTAATTGGAGGTGCTACAAATCAGAAACAGAAATTCTGTTTTTTTTCACCCCTATGGGTTTACTTTTGAAAACCACAAAGAGGCCCCAAGTGCTGCTTCCAGTTTGTTTCATAACAAGTTTAAAAAGCTTGAAGAGATTGTGTGATTCCAGGAATCTTGAAATCAGTTAAGAGAATAAAATAATGGAGCCAACATTGAATGTTTGGAATAAAAATGACAATTAATGCTGCAGAAATTCTACAAAAAGAAAATAAAGTTTTGATATATGGAACTTAAGTCAAAATATGTAGAATTTAAGCAGAAACATAAAAATGACAATCTTGAATGTATACCATTAAGTTATGATTATACAAAAATATTTCATCATTTGAAGAAGAAAAAAAACCCTACTAAGTTTGAATCTATGGTTTAGTTAAGTCCACAAACACCTTGAACAGTTTTACTGAAACCAATTGTTGAGCGTTGAATAAAATCCATCCACATAAAGACACTGACGCCATCTTGTGTTTTCAGTGAAATATTACCACAAACAGGTGACGCTCCATGAGTCATGTCAGTGTCACCTTCATATACCACTGCTGAGAGGGAAAGAGACGCAAATAATGATCCAACTAAGTGATTTGACGGGACAAGAGGTGAATACAGCCCGTGCTGTGCCAATATTAAGAACTTTTTGCAACATGTGTCAGCCTCACCCTGGCTTTCTGAATATTAAAAATAATACAGCAGACAGTGCTTGGCCAGATAACGCTAAGTGACACAACATCTACTGGTGGAAACACAATGAATATATCACTCTCAGAGGTATACATACACATAGTTATGTGAAGGCCCCAGTTCCAGGGGACCACAGATGATGTGTGGAGGAATAAAGAGCACAGCACACCAGCATTAAAACCCTCATCCTATCTGTGGCTTTGGGCTGCCTTTTTGCTGCCTTAGGGCCTGACAAGATTGCTATCATATACGGAAAATAAATTCCCCAAATTCCCAGGTTGACATTTTGCTGGAGATCTTAAGGCAATGTGTCCACCAATGGATGCCCAGCAGCAGGAAGTGATACAACAGGACAATGACCCAGAGCACAGAGGTAAATCAACAACAGAATGGCTTCAGTGAAGAAAATAAACCTTCTGGAGTGGCCCAGTTTGAGTCCTGTCCTGAACTGCATTGAAATTATGTGGCATGACCTCAAAAGAGCAATTCACTGCTGAAGTGAAACAGTTCAAAAAAAAAAAAAAAAAGGTCCAAATTTCTCCTGACTGTTGTGCAGGTCCTGTAACTACAGGAAACATTTGGTGGAGGTTATTTCTGACAATGATTGAGAATGTTTAGATGATGTGTTCTATTAAAACATGAAAACTATTTTAACACATCTATACTGTATTTCTCTATTTTTGTGACTCAGTAAATTTATTATTCATCATTTTATGACTGATTTATACAGTAATAGTATAATAGTAAGTACAGTAGTTACTTTCAACACTACTGCGTTTCTTGCACCTAAGTTGTGGAACTGGTTGAGTTAATGGCCAGTTATAAAAAAAAATAAAAATAAAATAAAATAAAATAAAATAAAATAAAATAAATAAATAAATAAATAAATAAATAAATAAATAAATAAATAAATAAATAAATGAATAAAAAGTTACACGTACGGAATTTGTCAGTTCGACATCCCCGCGTTTTATTTTGAAAATCTGAGGCGGAAGTTTGTATTCCTGTGACAGCAGGCTGTGGGTGACAGGAGTTGGCTCGTGGTGCTGATGTTGTTATTTAGGCAGCATCACTGCTAGTAAAGGACTGACATCTGCTTTAACAGAGAATAAACAACCTCTAAACGTGTCGGGCGATCAGTTCTTCGAAGTAGCAGAGGAAAAATCAAACATCTCCATCAAGATTAGTGAGAGTCGTCACGCTGTTGTTAGCATTAAAAATGCTAATGACATTGAGGCTAACTCGCTAGCAACGTGCCCGCAGGTCGATTTAATTCTAGAGTGTAGCTCCAGATTATCAGCGTTGTTAGGGTGAAGTGATAGTGAGACTGAGCATCACACAAAGTCATGTTTGGTGATATATGAAGGGAGCGATTTAAAGTGACTGACATCAACTGCAAGTTATTTCATTGAACCACATCTGCGGAGGAACTGTGGAGGGATGAACACGCCGCTCGGGAGGAACGGTTTGATCGGTCTGGCGGTTGGAGCCACAGCCGGATTGGGATTAATTGCCTTCCTAATTTACAGGGAGATTAGCAGGAGGAAATCCCAGAGCCTGGTGCTGGAGGCCCGGGAAGCTCCACGGCTGCTGCTGGAGGGGGTAGACGGGGCTGCTCTGCTGCGTGAGGCGCTGGATACCCAGGGTGGGTGGACTGTGCTCCTCCTGGTGCTGACAGTAGCTTGTTAATGCATGTTGGTGTGTGAAACCTCATCCCGTTGTCTGATTTCACAGGCTTAAAGATATTCGTTTATTTACCCTTTAAATGTGGTACTTAAGATTAACTGGTGGCAGCCAAAGTTATATTGTTCCTCATTGTTTGATTTAGCAAACCTTATTTTAGTTTGGTTACCTACTTCCTCTGAAGCGTGTTGACGGATGTCATGGTTTTATAGCCATAACATCACGAATTTAAAAATAATAGGATTGGAAATCATAGGGTAACATTCAGTATGATGTAATGCCCAATGCATAATAAATTAAAACTACTACTACTGCTAATAATAATGATAACATAATAACTTTATATCATTTCCGTTCATTAAACCCCTTCTTTAAATCCACTTATTCCAACTCCCTTCTAATTGATGTTTTCACTTGCTTTTTATCCTATTCCTATTTTAACTATAATTTCATATTTATTTTGCAATATTTTAACTCTTTTCTACATTTTTGTGACTCCAAATGTTGGTTTTGATTAAATTTTTATTGATCATTCAGCCCTAGTATCGGACCAATACTGTTTATCCAACTGGCGCATCCTTTCGTGGTGGTAAGATCATGTGTTGCACAGCTGTGTTTGGGTTTTGCTTGTTTTTTTAGTGGATAAACATTGAAATGACTTGCTGAAATGATGAGGTCATCACATAAGATTCTCCTAACAGGGTCATTGGAGGGGAGGACCTCAAACACCAACGTCTGCCCCATAGCTCCGTCTCTCACCCTCCAGGGAGCCGACCAATCAGAAGGAAGGGGGTTTGTGGAGCAGGGAGCCTTAAAGAGACAGCAGCTAAAGTGAAGCATTTCAGACAGAGGGTGAAATTTAGAGTTTTTCACAGTGTGAGGAAAAATAGAGATTAAAAAGCTACTGTGGGGTTTCCACAGGGACAGAATAAAGCCAAAAAAGGACAATGCCTTCTTTCAAGACATGTCTACTTCAGAATCAGAATCAGAAATACTTGATTGATCCCAGGATGAAATTTAGCAATATCCTTTTCTATATTTGTTTGATTTTATCTTATTAAAATCACTTAAGATATGAGAAAGCAGAATACCCGCTCTTTAGTCACACACTTACTAAACTAGAAGTTTGTTATAGCTTCCACACCGCAGATATAAGTATGACTTGTTGGCACTAAAATACGTTGGATAAGCAGGAGAAAGAGGAATCACCAAGAAATATTCATGTCTGGAGGAGTACAAGTTTCTATATGGGCTTCTAGAGTTACCCAGTTTTTCAGAAGTCCAAACCCCATGTGTCACATCCTGTGTCCCCTTGGCTCCTTCTGCAGAGGCAGAGGCCCAGCAGCAGGCTCTGGCAGCCGTGGAGGCGGTGGTGCAGGGTCTGTCCCCGGAGCAGCAGCTGGAGCTAAGGAACCAGTTGGACCAGGTGCTGACCTGTGTGGCCTCACTGCGCTCCGAGGTGGCTGAGCTGAGGGGCGGCCTGCAGGACATAGCCGTGCAGATCATCCAGGATGTCAAGTGAGTTCAAATGAGCCTTCATACACAATTTTTACCTCATAGAAACTCTTTGTCATTTAACGTGATCAGTTTATCCGTATTTACAGAACAAGATCAGCTGAGTGATGAGATGTGCATCTTGACCCACAGGGGGCGCCTCTCATCCCAAACTAAAAAACTCCTTACACCATGTCCAAACAACAGCTTAGATACTTTATGTGTGATGTTTTTGTGATTTTTCAGAAAGGGAGTAGAGGACAGCCAGAGGGTACGACGGCGCCGCCACCTTGTTCACAGGGAGCGCACGGACTCAGCAAGCTCAAGCTCCATCTACTTCACTGCTAGCCAGGGAGCGACCAGCAACTACGAAGAGACCAGTGAAGGAGGGTATGTAAAGAGACGGTGCTGTCAGAAGAAGTACACTTGCTTTCTGATTGTGCTTCAGTCATAATTTCTACAGGGATTGAAGAATAATCTTTGTACAATACGCTCTGATGTTGGGTGATCCTGGTGTAATCCCGGTCTGCCCTGACAGTCTGAAAGTCAATGGCTGCGGTCGAATAGTCATTTTTGCTTAGGAAGGTTCCTAACAGAGTGAAATGACCCGGAAGTATCTAAGTGACAGCCATGATAAGAGCTGTTCGAATTCTCTAGACCCAAAGGAAAGGAGATTCAATGCTTCCTTTCAAATCTCCTGTAGCATAGGGTACATCTGACCATCCTTTCCGAAAGGAAAGGAGACAATGCTGTCCCACAATTCCTTGCGGCAACAATATTTAACGCGACCAACCCTTTACAAACATAAACGAATAAACCCGAAGAAGAAGGTACCTAGAGGAAAACATGACCGAAAAATGACAGAGTGACTATGTAAGTTACTGTTGATTATAAAGCATTGTCAATTAGAGGCTGACATGTTTTCACTTTTTGCTTCCTTCAGAGATCAGGGCTCCACTTTAGAAGTAGCCCGCTCGCTGGGCTCAAAGCGTAGTGAAAGGCTCCGGGTCAGCGCGCACCACTGGCTCACTGGAGCCAGTTAAATGATGCCCTTAGAAATAACACATAACCACATCATTGTTATACTTTATCAAACTGTTGTTTCGTCAGAGATCAGTGTGAGATCAGCCGTTTTTGACTGATTCAGCGTCAGTTTCACGTCTGTCCCTCTGCGCGCACTGGACGAAAGGCTCCGCTGCTCACAGCGGCTCTTTCTGGTCAGATAATCTTGGTGAAATCCTGTCATTGTTTTCAAATTTTGCAGGTTGTGCGTGCTAAAGATTTAAGAGAAGATGATCTGCAAAGATTTTCCATGTGTGATAAAACCCGGTTTCATAATGTTTAAAGATTTTTAAATTTTAAAAACTCTTAACAGTATGTGTAAAACTTTACATGAACTTTGAACGTCATGCTACTGTTGTGACATTATGAAATTCAAGTTAATGTTTTAGTGTAAGATAAATACAGTGTGCGTTAGTCATGTCGTCATTTGAGTGTTGATTTATTGGTGGCCCTTGAGCAAGATCATAATTAATAATAATAATTAATTTGACTGTAGTCACAGACGCTGACACGCTCGCCTTATCAAAGGTACGTGTCCGGCTGGAGCATCTTTTCAGTGGGAGGAGAAATGTGGCCTAGTCAGGCTGGGAGTAAGTATCCTGTATTTATTGGGCAAAACGTTAATAGGATAAATAGTATCAGATATGCGTTTTTTGTAGTTTATCTTCGGGACATTGTAGTTCCAAGACCGACTGAAGTCACTGACATCCGCCATCGCATGATTACGTAGCCCAGTGTAAGTGCAGTCGGTTTCCCATCGAGGTCAAGGAAAAGTGGTTAGGAAAAGACGATAGGACGGACTTTTCGACCGCAGCCAATGATGTTGATGGCTTAGTTAGTAATATGCTGATGTAGCCACGTCTCAGTGGGCACATCATACAGGATTCCCCAAGCTCCATCTGACTCCTCGCTAGTCCTGTTAGCTCCTCCTTCCTGCTTAGCAGAGATCTCAAGTTGCCCATAATGAGAGATAGGAGACGTTCTCTCTGAACGCCCCTGTCCTCTTGCTCCAGCTCTCTTCCATCTTAGTTTTTTTCTTTCTCTGCATCTTCTTTGCATCTTAAAATCCAGTGTTCTGCTGAAATCTCCAGTTTTTTGGTTGATGAGCTGGCTTCAGAGCTGCCAACTAAGTGCTGTACACATATGGTTACATATTAAAAACGGTAAGGACGTGTGGGAAGGTGCCTTCTCATTGCGTGTCTCTGCTCTGCCCTCTGTCACAGCCAATAAACTGCTTACTCTGTTTATTTACAGATCAGAAAATACAGTGATTTTGGCCTTTCTGTTATCTCATACAGACACACTATTTCATTTCTGTCTCTTGTGGAGAGAGCAGAGAGCCGACAGAGAGCAGAGGAAAGAAGCAGCAATGCCATCTGGTCTCTGTGTATTTCTTATTTAACCCAACCTGTGCTTCACACCTCTGACCTTTGTAGGGATGGCTACCAAATTAGGCACTTTTGTAGGTACCGACCGAATTCTGTCCCAAGTACTGAGTACTGATTCACGTAAAATCAAACAGTACCATGTTTAGGTACCTGAACGCATACTCGTGACTGTGAAGTAACTGAAGAGTGGGCGATTTTCCAAGCTGGACATGAACACAGCATTTCAAGGTTAAATATTGAGAAACGAAAATGTTAAATAAAAAAAACTTTGGGATTCTATTATTACACAAATCAATATTTATCACCACATAAAAAAGGTATAGAAAATTGGTACTTTTGAGTTTCAACACCTTCTTTGGCTCCGTTACAGTTCAGCTGCAGAGGGTTGATGCCACCTGCCTGAGTAAGACTGTGTGCGCACTCCCCCATGGCTGAGCTGTTACATTTGTGCAAGTCTTCGAGTTTTTGTTTGTTGCTAGCTTGTGCTTTTATGCTGAGGTGTTTTTTTCTTGATCTCAAACTACACCCCCTGCTGGGAATAGTCTGGAATAGACTTTTTTCCCCCCTCTCTTCTCCCAGTGTTGTTATTTCATATCTATTGCAAAAGGGCGCTGGGTAGCTGGCAGCTCCTAGGTTCATCCCAATCCTGTTTTTCCCCATTGTCGTTTTCTAATATGTCTTGGAAAGGATGTAGCTGAAATGAAATTTCCCCTCGGGGTCAATAAACTATTCTGATTCTGATATACCAATATCAATAGCCTGGTACCGGCATTAGTTCTGTATCGCTTCAAATGTGAAAGGTACCCATCACTAAATCTTGGATGTTTATAAAACAACATTTGTAAAAAGTTTAAAAACAGACCAAGGGCAAGTTGATGATAATACAGAGGAAATAGATTAATTGGGATGGGTAGGAAAACAAAAACAAGACAGGCACCAAGAAATTCATCGTTTTTAAAGAATCAATCATTAGCCTGACTGACTTTTCCTACTATCATGTTGAAGATAGGGGGGAAATCATAACAGCACAGCTATCACTTGGTCCTGTGTTCCTGTATTTTTTGACAGCAAATTGGCTTAAATGTCCCGCAAGCTAAGTATAATCCATCTATTGAGGAGATTGAGAAGATCTGAAAAGGTTTTTTAGTGTTTCCTGCTCATGCAGCTGTTTCATGTTGCTTTAAAGCAGTGTACTGAAGAAGAGCCATATGTGTGGGATGTTGTTGGTGATTTAGTGAACTGGCCCTTTAAAAGTATTGCAATCTGAAAACCAAGCCAGTCAACTTTTATAAAAAAAACTGTTTGTCCTTGCTGCTTCCACACATGGTCAGTAACCTGAGCTGGTGAATGAAAGGTGCCTCTCTGTTTCCTCCAGCTACTCGACGGCGTACGCTGAGTCAGACTACACAGACCGGGACACAGACAGGGAGGAACCTGAGCCCGAGCCCGAGCAGGAATCTGAGGAAGAGGAGGACAAGAGCTGTGCCACCGTGCTCACCCTCCGCCAGGAAGACTCCCAGGAGGAGGAGGTGGAGGTGGAAGTGGAGGAGAGAGGGTTTGAGGAGGAGGATGAAGAAGAGGAGGAGAGGCAGGCTGATGCTCTGAAAGAAGTTCCCAGTGGAGAGCTGGCTCTCCTGCTGGCTCAGAGCGACATCCTCCACACGGGGGACGCACGCCTGAAGGCTGAAGGTTTTCAGCTGCTGCTGGACAACAGAGCCGAGGTGAGACGCTGAAACTCTCAGATCACTGGGTTCGATTTCTACAACGTTGAGGTCAGATTTTAAGAGCAGAGGGCAACACAAATACACTCAATATAACGACAAAAGCAGTGTTTGAGTTACAGAGATGTTTGTAACGTACTGTCGGACAACAATGTAGCTCAAAGGGCTTCAGTGTGATCCAAACACACTCACAACCCACCTGTTTCTCTCCACCAATCATATTATCTTACATAGAATCAGCCAAATGACTCATCAGTGAACTGACCGTGTGTTTTTCTGACCCTGTGCTCTCAGTACGGAGACAGCAGGGAGTTTTTGTGGCGCCTGGCTCGAGCGTACAGCGACATGTACGAGTCTACAGAAGACAAACAGGAGAAGAAGAACTACGCACAGCAAGGTGATATCAATACTCTTACCCTCTTTTCTTTCAATTTACTTCTTGGTTAAACTGAACAGACTTAAGTCAGTGATTGAGCTTCTGCCAGTTTGTGTCAGCTGTAAGGGGTGGTACCAGCATCACCACTGAGTGATCATTCCTGCATATTTAAAACAAACTTTCCCCTCTGTGGTAGAGTTGTCACTTTAAAGGTGCAGTGCGTAGAAAGTAGATTTTTAGCGACATGGAGTGTTCAGATTTTAGACTGAAAACATCCCATCACTGATCATTATTCTGATCATCATGTTGATGCTGCGGGACATGTCTAATAGCTGGAGAAACAACAGGCGGAAACTCCATGACAGCCTCATCACCCTCTGATGGCTCATGTTCTGTTTGACAGAGCTAGCCTTCAACAATGAAGCACCAATCCACCGCTGACTGTCAGAGAGAAAAGAAAACTCTCAAACATGTGATAAACAATTAGTAATAAAAAAATGCAGTTTGGGATGAATTAACATCGCTACAGAGAACAGGCAGCCTAATCGTCGTTGTTCTGATCCAACTTTTTCATTGATGACTCCTAGCTTAGAAACTTAGTTTTCTCCCCTTTTCAGTCTTTGTTTGTCCTGATTTTACTTCATTTCTCCCTTTTCTTTCTTGATGAAAATGTAATAGAATTATACTCATGTGATGTAGGCGTGGATGATAAAGCCACAAAATGATATTACGACATATTAAGGAAATTTGCGATAACGATATTTATGACAATATGGGGAAAAAACAAACAACTTATAATTAGTGGTTGCTGCTTCTGAATAACAGCTTTTTTATTGCACACACAGTAGAGGCCACTTTTCCAATCATTTACTACGACTACACAAGCTTGAAATGTAAACATAGTAAGAAGGTCAGATCCAGAGGAAATCTGACATTTTGAAGGAGGAAAATTTAATCTTGCAGGTGAAAAACTTGATAATTCTATACGACTAGGGCTGCAGCTATCGAATATTTTAGTATTCGAGTATTCTACTGAAAATCCCATTGATTAATCGAGTAATCAGATAAAACACATTTTTGTTTAGTTAAAGAGGAGTTATTTTTCTCTTTAAGAAATACAATTTTCCGATACAGCATGTCAGTAAGAGCACTTGCTTTGGTAGCTCCAAAATTTGTAAACACACTTTGACACATTTTTCGTGCCCTGAACATCTCATCAAATGTTGCAGACCCAAATGGCACCTGTTTTCGTAGAATGACCCATTAGTCTCCAAACTCCAGAAAAGAAGCTGGATTTGTTGCTAGTTGCTATTTTCTATAAGATGTAGCTTGAGGGGTCTGACAACTCTCTTAATATGGCCTCAGCTTTTTTTGAAATACCACTCTTTGATCTGGAGAAAATTACTGGAGTATTTTTTGTAATGGAGTACCTCGAATCATTCGAGGAATCATTTCAGCTCTATATACGACACAACACATTCTTTCTATAAGGACACCAACAGAAAGGAGAAGGCATGAACTGAAAGAGCTGAAGTTTGGGAGGGTCAGATGAGCTTAACACGCTAATTACCATGACAGTTCGTTGCCATTGGTGGATTCCTGCAGGAACATGTGGTTCTCCTGTGATCTTGTGATCTAAGGTATCCAGCTGCTATGGGCCCCGCCCTGTGCTGCGCAGCACTCACGCTTAATGGTTGAATCAGGGGTAAGGCTGATAAAGGGTTTGAAAGTTCAGCTCGACCACACGTCCATCTTAGAGGCAAAAAATCCACTGATAATAACATAGGTTTCTCGTCCTCCTCACGCGTCTTCAGAGCCTGGTTGTATTCGGCCGTGTGTTTCAACTTTAGGTGGTGGAACATGTTTGTGATGTTGCCACCCTTTGTTGTAATATTTCTCCTGCACATTTTGCATTTAATGTGTTTTGCTTTGTGTCTGATCTCTGGTCAGTTAAAGGGCAACTCCGTTTTTTGACACCTGGACCTTATTTATAGGTGTGTGCATGCTCATATACTCACTCAGACAAACATCGTGCAGCTCGGAGTTCTTCAGAAGTTATTTAGATCCAGCTGATTTTAGCCGCACTTAGCGGGGGCCACGGCAAGGGAGCTTCAGCGCGGGACATAATCTCTGGAAAATCGCTCATTTCAGCTATATTTTTTCATCCATCGCCAGTGTTATCATAAAGTCAGCTAATCTACCGTCTTCAGACTATGACTTCGAGTTTGACGGTTGTCCTTACCGGTTTGAGCCTGAGTACACGGATGAGGAGCTCCATGAAAGAAGGATGCAGAGGGAGAGAGACGAAGAGCTGGCTCGAGAACAACAAACAGGAGCACGTCCACGACTCAATGCGAACTGGTGGTGCGCTTGTGGACAGTGTTCGCCTATGGCAACAGAAGAGGACTGTGTTTGTGATAACGATGGGTAGCGATGGATAAAAAAATATAGCTGAAATGAGCGATTTTGCAGAGATTATGTCCCGCGCTGAAGCTCCCTTGCCGTGGCCCCCGCTAAGTGCGGCTAAAATAGGTTGGATCTAAATAACTTCCGAAGGACTCCGAGCTGCACGATGTTTGTCTGAGTGAGTATATGAGCATGCACACACCTATAAATAAGGTCCAGGTGTCAAAAAAACGGAGTTGCCCTTTAAACCACCTCCACATTACTGAGGTAGCTCCTCTTTTAGGCTCTGAATCCTCATGTGAGGATGAAGTTGATGCTGCCGTGCTACTTTCACTCTCGGTCATTGTTGTTTTGTACACAGCAGGGAGTGTCATACGTCACTGTGTCTCTGCACTGTAAATATCGTTAAATGACAAATTTATATTGACAAAAAAATTATACCAGTATTATTGTAGAAGATATGATATGGCACACCTTAAGTGATACATGTTTGTGATTCTCCATCATAAAATACTCTCAATACGATTCCTTGGTGCTAAACAACAAAAAATACTTTTCTTCTACTTCTTCTTTTTTTTCATCTTTTTCTTTTTCTTCTTTAACAAAACAACAACAATGGCTGTCTTCTTCTTCTGTCAGAGTAAAAAAATTAACTGCGCCCTCTCTTCTCCTCAGCCTGACTTTCAGGGAGGGCGACCAGGCTTGCATTGAAAACCACGTTTCGCTCTTTCTGTCCCCCAAAACCTGCCGTAGACAAACATGGCCGTTAGTTATTTCTTATAATTTCTTAAAATAAACATAAAACGCTTTTATCTGACTTAAAAAAAAGAAAACAAAAGTTTTGTAGGTTTTCTTTTTTACTTATTTTAAGATACCTCACAAACATTTAGAAACATTAGATCTAATTTCTAGTTTCTGTTCAGCCAAATGCTGACAACTTTTACACACTGCAGCTTTAAGGACTTCTCTCAGGGGGATATTTAACATATTATTAATCAAAAAGAGAAAGTGTCTGCTGTATTTTCTTGTTCATTGACCTCAGATTTGTTGTTGCAGGTCGACAGGAGGCAGAGTTGGCTCTGAAGAAGAACGGCCTGAACGCAGACTGTCACAAGTGGTAAGCTGGTGATCAAACAAACAGTCGCTCAGACGTTCTGGGTTTCTTTTCTGTTTCCTCACTTGACCACACGTCAGACTTTCTCACAGAGTGATGCTCCAGCCATGTCTTTAGAAAAAATGAGAGAGAGTAAAAATCCAGATTCATTTATTTTTATTTCCTCTCCCGTAACTTTCTTGTGTTGGTGTCTGCAGGCTGGCTGTGCTGACAGGACTGACCTCCCAGCATGAGAGCATGCACAGCAAACTGAAGAGCAGTCACATTTTAAAGGTAACAGAAACTCGTTTCATGGAGCTCGTCAGAGCTCTGGATGTTCAGCTGCTCCCAGTTTAATCTTTGTTTTCTCCTCAGGAGCATTTGGACCGAGCCATCGCCCTGAGAGACGATGACCCCATGTGCTTCTACCTGCTTGGCAGGTGGTGCTACGAGGTGAGACTAAGGGCTGTTTTTACACCATATACCAGATACTTACCAGCTTAAAGACTAGTTAAGACTCTGTGCTTGATGCTAGTTGATAGCTGGCCTCTGAGATGCTCCCGTAGAGTTAAACTCAAACGTTAGCTCTTAATGCTGGTGAGTAACTGTACTTGAAAATTTAAAGGCTGTATTGTGTCGGTTCAATCTCAGAGTTTTACATATTCAGAGCTTCAGCAGCACAGTGCCATCACAAAGCAGCAAAGACAGACATGCAGACAAGTTTGAGTCCTCTTAGTGGAGCAGGAAGATGATGACTCCTTTACTGGAGGGTTTCTGTTCACCGAAGGCCGTCATGGTTTGATCTGTTCTTTTAATAGTTAGTAAATACTTCCCTGCTGGAAAAATATATGATGCTAATGAGAATATTTGGAGAAGCTCTTTTAAAGTGCATCAATAACTTGATGTCAGTGGATCTGAAGATGCTTGTTTGAAGGGAGAGTGTGGGGAAGGATGCTGGATGCCCGTCTTCAAAAACAGCAGTTTTATTTCAAGTCTTTAAAGCAGAGGTCGCCATTCTGTCAATTGCGATGATCTTGAAAGTAATAAAAAAAATAATCACTCCTCATCATGCATGATGGAGTTGCTTGAGGAAGTCAAATGTGCGCTTCCTATGATCATTTGCCAGTGTTTACAGATGCGTTCTTATCGCCCTCTGTGTTTTCTATGGCGTAATGATTCCCGTCAGTATCCCGTGAGTTGCAGAGAAAACTTCCATTCTACGCTATGTCCAGATTCATAAGATTTAGAAGCAGAAGTACCCCCTGTCACTTTGTGGGGTTTATATTTAATTTAACCTTCATCTTAATCTGTTTGTGGATACTGTTATGATGAGTGCATGGTGATCAAACCTGAAAGTCTGTCAGCTTTTATACCACACTGTTACTGTGTGTCTCTGTGCAGGGGCGTGTCCAGACTTTCAGACTGGGGTGTCTCAATGAGGGGGGGCAGGATGTGCACACTTACAGACTGTCACTATTTATCTTATTCAACTTCATTTTCTACTTTAAGAACTATGAATAACTATAATTGTATAGATATTAAATCCCAGTTTTTGGGTTTAGTTTTTGGAATGTATTATACATAATGTGTGTCAGCCGTTCTGTTATTTTAAAGCAGAGCTTTTAAGACAAAATTGAAAAGATAAACCTTTGAATTACTACAAAAGGGACATTTAAAACAGTAATGGAAAGAACATATTAAATGAAAAATGCTGTGTGCAACATTCCTTATTACTTTATAAATCACCATATTAATTTGATAGACACACAGTCACATGCAGACAAGTCAAGGAACAGGAGCCATCTTATTGTCAGCCACCCTACTGACTGTCTCTGACTGGCTGTTTGTAGTTATGAGCCAGACTACAACACATGTTAAACTTCCATCTTTTATAAAGTAAAAGGAAAAAGGTATAACATTCAAAGAGTTTCAGCAGGTAAGTGAAGCAGCTTCTAACACTTAAATACGATGGACTTGAGTATAATTCATACATCTAGGCTTGTTAAAACTGGAAATACATGATGTGGTTCCTCAAGCCTTCAACAGGTCAGGTAGATCTTTCATTCACGTCGGTTGGGTTTAGAGATCTTGGGCTTAAAAAGTCTGGTGACCTCTGGTTTAAAGAGTGAAATCTCAGTGATTTTTCCACTTCTGAGGAGCTACATCAACAGTACACAGCTAAGGTGTTGATCAATCTTGTTTATCAGCTCCAGAATTGTTGGTTTTAAGAATTATTAACGTTTTTTTTTTATTGTAGGCCTAATATGTCAACCTGTAAAAACTGAGGCTTTGCTCATGTGTGTGTGTGTGTACAGGTAGCCACTCTGGACTGGTTGGAGAAGAAGGCAGCTGCTGCTCTCTATCAGAGCCCTCCCAACGCCACGCTGCACGACGCTCTGGAGAACTTCCTGAAGGTATCCTGTTGGTGCTGCAGAGTGGGGGTGTTCCTCCTTTATGGCAGCTCTCTATTTGAGCCAATCAGTTATAATTCACCCAACTCACACGCCTACATGTGTTACATGGGATTAACTTTGAGCCACAGCTGCCTCAAATAGAAGTTATTTCACTGTCACTGAGGCTTTTCAGCCCAAGGTTAATGCTCTAAGTCACTGTTTTGAATAGTATATACATAAGAATATAAGAAGATATAAGAATATTGTGTTTTGTGTGTATCATTTTTTGTTTTGTATGTTTAATATTTGTCTCGTGTGAACTCTAAGGCAGAAGAACTCAGCCCAGGATTCTCCAAGACCGTCAGGCTTTACATCGCCAAGGTTTGTCTTAAAGATAATGTCCAGCTCTTCCTCATGAACCTCACATTAAGACAGTTTCAAACATCCAAAGCCACCCAGGAGATTTTTCTGCTCCAGACCAGCTTTAAAGCTCTTTCACACTCACCTTCATGTTGTTTGACCTGCAGTGTCACCAGGAGCTGGGCAACATCTCTGAGGCCACCAACTGGACCGAGCTGGCTGTGAAGATGAACACCAGCAGTGATGATGTAAGAACACGCTCTCTTTTCAAGTTATTTAAAGACTAAAAGGAGAACTGGATTGCTTGTAATGAGGCAAATAAATAAATAAATGTATGAAGATATCATTCTAGTTTCAAGCAAAGTTTTTAGCAAATTATTCTTGTTCCATTGGCAGATTTTTTTTTGTTATAAGCAGTTCAGACCTCATTTTTGTCTTTAAATAACTTGAAACAAGACATTTTTCTGGACTGACCAGGTGAATGTGGCTCATATCAAGTATAATAAGACAATTTTTACTTAAAATATGACAAAACACTTCATAAGATTCCAGTTTTTTTGCAGTGTAGTCTTTTGTTTTGTGTGTAGCTTTATCTTACTAGTTTCTCCTGAACCCTGAATTTACTTTCAAAGGCTGTTCAGTGTCTTCAAGTCCTGAAAAGTGCTTCAAAAAATAAAACGTGTCATTATTATTAATCAGATGATCTCAACTGGTTTTGTTAAACTGGCAGGAGCACAAAGAGCAAAACAGACCCAGTGTGTTGGTAGTGTGGGCTTGGTCTGGCCTGTCAGAAACTCTTTTTTAGTTTTCTAGGTCAACAGAAAAAGATCCTGTTGTAATTTTCTTAAGAAAACTTTGCTAAATGTGTTTCTGTGTCAGCGACAGTTCCGTGTGGAGAGCAACAACCTGTGATTCATTTCACGTTTCGGTGTCTCCTCTACTTCCAGGATGAAGAAACGTCTAAACTGGAGTCCCAGCTTCGAGCTTTGACCAACAGAAAAATCTGACCTCATGTTCTGCTAAGACCTTCTCCGATTGGCTCGTCAGTCTGCTGGTCATCCAATCAGACGCACTCAACACATTCTTTCTTTTCCTCTCTATCACTGGTGGATATAAATGTCTAACTGTCACTGTGAAATGCCGTAGAGTTGATGGATGTGTATTTATTTTCTGCAGACTTTAACAGAGTAATATTTATTGTAATGAACATGGTATTTATTACATTCCTTAATCTATTTTTTAATATTTTATTTGCCTTTTGAGCCGATAACGTGTGAGCATGATCACTTTAATTCACCAGAGTTTTAAGGAGCAGTCCAGCCACAGACTCAAAGAAACATTTTTAGGGTTTTATTTGTGAACAGGAGCTCAGAGAGGAAGATCCTCCAGCCAGGACAAATAAAATAATCCACATATGAAGGATTTTTTTTTTTTTTTTAATTTGACTCTGGTTGTTATTAAACTCAGTGTTTTCTCATCCAAAGCTTGTTAACACAAGGTGCAACAAATGAACTTCTTGAGTAATAAAAGGGAGCTGGATCGTAACTTGCAGGGAAACGCAGGCGTAAGGTGAGGATGACGAGGGACCGTAGCTGCAGCTTGATCAGGGATGTTTTAAAAGCTTTATGAGGAACAGAAATGTCACTGAGTCACTACTCAGTTCACTTTGGTGTGTGTGTGTGTGTGTGTGTGTGTGTGTGTGTTGTGGAGACGTGAAACTGTGGTATTTTCTTTTTATTAAAAATAAAGATAAGACGACTGCACTGAACCACGACAGTCAGAGTTTGACGAGCAGATTGATCTGTGCGGTGTTGATGATTTAATTTAAATCCTGTTTTTTTCTTTCAGGTTTTTTCTGCCTTTAAACTTTGAGTGTTCTCTTACGATGTGAACGTGAAGCTTCTTTTTTTGTACTTACATTTATTCTTCTGTTGGGATCTGGTTTAGCAGACACTGCTCTCACTGACATGTTTAAATCCTCATTACTCTGACCCCATCGTGAAGTTAAAATGCACTTAACGGACACTGAATAAAGTTCTTGTTTTGTATCATTCAGCTGCAGTTGCATTTTCCTGACAGCTTTGCTCCTCTTCAGTTCAAAAAGCGAAACCCATGTGCAGTGTGGAAAATAAATATTGAACGCATCAAATTTTTTCTCATCACATTAATTTCCAAAGATGCAATTCAAACAAAATTTCTACCAAACATTGGTATGAACTCAAATAATCCACACATGAAAAGAAATCACAACGTTCAGGTCCATAAATAATGATTATGTGGAATTAAGTATGATAACACAGGAAAAAAGTATTGAACACGCTAACTGAGACTCATCTAATACTTAGTGGAGAAGCCTTTGTTTGCAGTGACAGCTTCCAGAAGCTTCTTGTATGTTTGAACTAATGGCCCACACTGCTCAGGTGTGATTTTGGCCCATTCCTCTGCACAGATTGTCTTTAAATCTTTAATATTCTTTGGTGCCCTCTGGTGAACCCTTAGTTCTTTCCACAAATGTTCAACTGGATTTAAGTCAGGTGATTGACTAGGCCATTCTAACAGATTGATTTTCTTTCTTTTCAAACCATTTGAGAGTCAACTTTGCTGTGTGCTTTGGATCGTTGTCCTGCTGGAAGGTCCAGCCACGTCTCATCCTCATCATCCTGGTGGATGGCAGCAGATTCATATCAAGAATTTCTCCATACATGGCTCCATTCATTGCTCTGTCAATTATATGAAGTTTGCCAACACCATGAGATGAGAAACAACCCCATGCCATGATGCTTCCACCTCCAAACTTCACTGTTGGTGTAGTGTTTTTTGGGTGATGTGCAGTGCCATTTCTCCTCCAAACATGGTATGTAGTATGACAGCCCAAAAGTTAAATTTTGGTCTCATCTGAACAGACAACATTCTCCTAGTATTCTACAGGCTTGTCAAGATGCTGTTTAGCAAACTTTAAATGAGCTTCAACATGCCTTTTGAGGAATGAAGCCTTGCGAATCAATAATTTATGTGTTTACCTTTTACGATTGAACTGAAATAAAACGCCTTTTCCACCATACTCTGATTTACTGAGATGTTCCTTTAGGAGCGACAGTCTTACTCAAAGCTCTTCCTGGTGCTGCTGATAAAAAAAGACAAGCTGCTTTAGTGGTAAAACAAGTTTAATTGAGCTGTGAACATTTCATTCTCAGGTTATAATAATGACAAATACAGAGAAAACAAATGAGCAGCAGCAGACAAGTTGAGAAAAATGAAAAGGCTGCTTGGCAGAAGGTACACAAACTAAATTAAAATAAATTTCAAACCAAAATTAAGCATCAAGATGAAAACAAACAAATATCTGGAAACCTGAAGAGGAAGATGAGGAAAATGACTCCTCTAAGAAGATTTTTCCACTTGTGTTGAGACGACCGCATTTCATAGGGAACCAGGATGTATTTTTAGGCTGTTTCAGAAAATGTTGTTTGGAGGTGTAACGGTTGTTTAAGCCACAGGGGGCAGAAGAGTAGCATTGTGGGAAGTTTCTTTCTATGCTAAGGTTAAACTATTTAAATCTTAAGAAAAAAACTCCCATCAAACTGATTTTTTTCCTCCTGAAGATGAGATGATGGTACTCTCGGGGTCATTTAAAAATAGGTTAATGTTTCATAAACGAGATCTGTTTCTAAGAGTCAAGTTGTAATGATTTAGAATGAAAGTGTGACCCAATGAGAATAAAGTAAAAATGTAGGTTTCGTTGTTATTCTGTATTTTATTTTGAAGGGAAAGATCAGATTAGTCAACTCACCACCCAAAATCAAGTAGAAGCAACTTGTGAAGTTAGACTGTTTTACCAAACTCTGAGATAACTGTTAAAAAAAACCCAACAACTCCACACTGAAACAGCCTTTTAATCAAGTTTTACTTCTTTACGGTCCTAAAATTCTCTTATTTTACTCTCAACCAAACCTGAATGAACCATCATCTCCTGAAACCACTCATCTCACTGGAAAGAACTGAAAGTTAAAAAAACCTCTAAGTTCTACTTTTAATCAAAGTAATTTCAGATCTAAATAAAAAAGAACAACAAAAAAAAAATCCTCATCTCTTCCTCTTAAAGTTTCCAAATCATCACTTCACTTCACTGTCAGACGCCTGAATGAAAAACACGACAGAAACAGATCAGCAGACACACAAAACAAAGAAAAAGAAACCAGAAGTCATTTTAAATAGTTCACTTATTATTCACACACCACTCCTCTGAGCAACGATGGCGGAAAACTGCATTCAACCAAATAGAAAAGAAAATGTTCACGAGTCGTGAACTCATTTATCATGAGACCTCAGGAGGCTTCAGGCTCTTTCTCATAGGGAAGTGTAAGAGGGGTTTATTTATTTTTGATTTATTAATCTTAAAGCAGATTGTTCTATATCATAGAGTCACCAAACTACCAAAAAGCTCTCTGTGAAGTGTTTCTCATACACACTGAGTGCAACCTGAAGGCTTCAGTATTTTCCTTTCCCCGGTTTAAATGCAGTTTGTCCTCATTTTGCAGAAAACTATATGTTTCTTGATATCGCTGCACTTCTGAGCTCCTGACAGTCAGACGGTCTTCAGCCAGGACCTCCTCTCTTCCTCCAGAGGCTTCATGTGAAGGCGTATTAAGGGTAAACACAGCTCTATAGTCCATGAGAAGCAGCAGGTGTGACAGATGAGTACCACCGCTCCACCTTGCCGTCCTCGTCAGTCCTTAGCATCCCCGACTCCGTCAGCGTTGATGGCAAACATGGCTTCAGCTTCTGGCAGGCAGGGCGAGTCGTAGATCTTACAGATCCTCGTCTCTCCTCGACCTTTCCTCAGGTACAAGCTGTGAAGAGAAAACACAGACGTGAACACACTAGTGCTGTGACACTTCACTCAACCAACAGGCTGCATGACAACAGCCCATATATGTATGCTGTTGTGTATAACACGAAACCAGCCTTTACACTGCCCCTTTTTTACTCCAGTAGTATCTTCACATGATTTACAGCTCAATAAAATCCCTTTTTTTCTCTCACTGCTGATTTAGTAAAGACTCCCTTTCAACAAACCCCCTTCTCTCTGATTGGTCAGCTCTCTGGAGGCCCAGCTATGTCAAACTTCATATTTAGTGAGTGTGATTAAAGGGGGGGTATTCTGCTTTAAATATGCTGCTGTAAACATGGGTATAAAGTAAGATTGCTGCATGTTCAGACTAAACCTCCTCTACAGATTCTTAATGTGTAGAAAAACACTGTTTTATATATATCACAGGTGATTTAGTGATTTAAATAGGATCAAATCAAACTAATAGAGATAAATGTCTTTAAAGAGGGAGTATTGTCCTTTGTGGGCTTTACTCTGTCCCCTTGGAACTCCTGTTGTAATTTTACACGATTTAAAGTGATACTCCGGGATGGAACAAGTTGGGTCCTATCACAAGGTTTAGGGCAGAAATTACCCCTACAGCAGTGTTTTTGTGCAGCAGAAGCCCAGAGCGCTCACACCAAACACCCCCTCCCTGCTCCTCTGCCGGTTTCCTCTGCACTCAGACGGGGACATATTTTACTTGACCAAAAATACAAATAAACGGACTCCCACCGAAAAAATCTGATATCAGTCTGCATTCACGCTTTATTCAGAGAATTTGCAGCACGTTACTTTCACACAAAAACACCGCTAAATAAGGCTCTAGTTCTCATCGTGTCGTAAAACGGCGCTACCTCCGCTGCAGAGCCACAGCTGGCTACGAGATGCTCGCCGCTTAGTGTATCAGTCCGCGCGCACCGCGTGCCAGATATAAACAAACACAGGTAGTCTGCCAGGACGAAGAGACACGATGAGAACCAGAGCCTTATTTAGCAGTGTTTTTTTGTGAAAGTAACGCGCTGAAAATTCTCTAAATAAAGCGTGAATGCAGACCGATATTTGAGTTTTTCGGTGGGAGTCTGTTTATTTGTGTTTTTGGTCAAGTAAAATATGGCCCCGTCTGAGTGCAGAGGAAACCAGCAGAGGAGCAGGGAGGGGGTGTTTGGTGCGCCCTGGGCTTCTGCTGCACAAAAACACTGCTGTAGGGGTAATTTCTGCCCTAAACCTTGTGATAGGACTCAACTTGTTCCATCCCAGAGTATCACTTTAAAGAAGGAGCTCCATCTCTGTAGAGATCCTTCCCATGTTGCTACCTCTCCAAACAATACAGTCTTTCAGTATAAAAATAACTTCTGGTGAGCATAGTTGTCACTGGAGTCCACAGCACCTCATTTCTCTCTGATCCAGTGTCTAAAAATCAAACCTGCACCACTCACCGTGTCGTGGAGGCGTGAGCCATGATGTTTCCCCCGATGGGTTTCTTGGGATCTGCAGAAAACATGGCAGCCCCGTCTACCTGCGCTACCACCTGGTTGGTTATCACCACGGCAACACCAAACTTGTTGTCAGACAGGAGATACACACTCATGTCAGTAACAAACCACATGTTTAGACTATTAAAGGGTTTGATGAGGCAGTTGATGAGTTGGAACCAAACTAAAAGCGAAGCTGTTACCTCGTCTGCCAGTCTGAGCAGCATGCGGAGGAACCGTCCTAGGTGTCCCTGTCTGGCTGAAAGCTCTCCTCTCCCTGAGTAATCTGTTCTGTACAGAGCTGTGGCACTGTCCACTATCAGCAGAGCATACCTGTCACACACACACACAAAGAATGGTTACGGCTAAAGTACTCAATAACAAACCTGCAGTATCCATGGAGACAGACTGACCTGGACTCGGCCATCATGGCGGAGGCCTGGTACAGCAGCTGGGTCTGATGGTCTGTGTTGAAAGCTCGAGCATACGCCACATTATCCAGAACGTCACTGCCCACCAGACCGTACCTGAGAGCACGTAGAGGTCACATGACTCACTACTTCTGATGTGTGTGAACATGAAAGTCTCAGCACTGAGTGACAACTCTCCACGTGGCAGCGTGTGTTAAACCCACCTCTCAGCCACAGCGAGGAGTCTCTCTGGTCTGAAGGTTCCCTCTGTGTCGATGTACATGGCTTTACCTTCTCCTCCTCCCTGATCGATGGGCAGCTGAGGCACAGGAGACATAACAGTTTCAAGCAGAGCTCAAACTTTTTAAACTCTGCTTATGAACTCATCAACAAAGAACTGACTGGTCATTTTAAAGTTATTTCTATAGTTCTTTTGGTAATTTGTCTCTGAATTGGACTTAATTCTTAGTTTCTCCAATATTTCCTTAAAGGGGATATATCATGCTGATCCCTGATTTAATACTCACATATAATATAATAGATTTGAAAACAAGACCTTACACCCCCTGAATTTTCAAAACATGAGACATCGTACTTTTTCTGATATCTTAGAACGAGATTTGATGTCTCTGAAAATAGGTGATTGACATTTGGCTTTGAGATTTCGACCTTCATGACGACATGAGGATCCTTTCTTTTTATTGGAGTAATCTGATAAAGCAGCTCCTCCTCTGTGATGTCAGTTAGTCACACAACCGCCACCGAGGGATACACCCACCAAGAGCCGAGTATAAACGTATAAACTATACATGTTACAGTACCGGTTTTAAGCATCCTGAGATGATCTGTGTCCAGGTGGATTTTCTTCCTCCTGAGCTGCAGAACTGTCCGGGTCTGACTTGGGGTCCAATACAAAAGGACGTATCCTACACTCTGCCATTTTATTAGTGCTATCAATGCCTTACGCTGAAGTTTTGGTTAACAGCAAACTCGCTCGGTCTGCTCCATTCAATGTGGCGATTTTGTAAATACTGCCATGCTGCAAAAACCGCCCCCTGGCTCTACCCCCTCTGCCCCTCTGCTAGAACTGACCAATCAGAGCACAAAGGGCTGTGACGTTGCGAGGTTACTGGAGGTCATTCTCCAAACGAAGTGTTTCAACAAGATCTTCAGAATGGCCTAAAATGAGTATATTGAGAATGCTATTGTGGGACAATGAAGGAACTAAATGACTTGTACTGAGGGCAGAAATGCTTTACAGGCATCCTAGTCTGGCATAGTGAAAAGGAGAAACAAGCATGATATGTCCCCTTTAACAATTATTTCAGATACTTCATATTTACAACTTCCTGCCGGTTTCAAATTGTTTGATTGATTTTAATTCTCATTTTTGAAATAATGTTTATTTCTTTCCCTGACTTTAACCAGTAGAGGGAGATTTAAACCAACCTTAAATTATCAACACTGATTTATTATCTTTTATTATTATCTATTTTAAAACAAGCTGCTTGTTGTTGCTGGAGTTTTGAATGAACTAAATTTTCCCACTAAAAATATTCAAAAAAGTGGAACTGGAGAATACCTTACGCTGGTCAAAAAGTCAAATGTTTACTTGATGAATCATAAACAAGTTTCTGACTCTAAGCCTGTGTCAGCAGATCTGTGCCGAGTCTGAGCCTGTCTGAAGTGTACCTGGCAGGTGACGGCGAGCGTGTGACACAGCTGCGTTTTTCCAGTCCGAAACTCTCCAAACATCTCTGTGATGGATCCCGTCTCGATGCCACCTGCAGAACAAACAACAGTTTGTTTTTCCTCCATGTAGAGTCACTCTGTTTACAACAGGAGGGAGTGTGTGTATGTGTGTTTGTGTGTGTGAGGCTTGAACTATCTCAGTGTGAGCTGTACAAACCCTGCAGCAGCTTGTCAAGCTCTTTGGAGCCCGTAGAGACCTGGATGATCTCGGCTCTCCTCTGGTGGAACTCTGTGGCTGTAGTGAAACCCATCGGCACCAGTTTAGCAGCTTCAGTCTGACAGAGGAGAGGAAGGAGGTCAGATTCTCCAGATTTATTACGCACAGTACAAAGGTACCTCATGAAGCTTTAGAAGGATTCTGTTTCTAACCAGTATTTTGTCAGCTTTGGCCTCACTGATTCCTTTGATGTTAAGAAGCTCTTTCTTGGGAGCGTAGGCGACCGCCTCGATAGTGTGGAAGCCGGCGTCCTCCAACTTCTTGATGTCGCTGGCACTGATTCCACATTGCTGTTTGCAGAGAAATCAGCACAACAGAGATGATGGAACAAATTCTCCAACACTGAGACCTCCTCCTTATTCAGAGGGACGAGCAGATAATGGGTCTTTTTTTTAAACAGGAATTATTTAATTCAGTGTTTCTCAGGATACACACCTCCAGTCTGCACAGAGGCTGTGGTCCAAAGTTTTCTTCCTCCTCCACCTCTGCTTCCACCCGGGCCTCACTCCTCATCGCCATGGTGTGAAAACCTGACACACAGAGGGGAGTCCAGTGACAGATGAGAAGAGCCTTGGCAAGTGTGAAAGGAGTGCCTTCTTTGAAATGAACAGGACACCCAATCCAAAAAGTAAAACTAATTTAAAAGAGAAGATGAAAAAGGTAGATACTGTTTACTGTTTTGAGTTCTCTTTTTGCGTTATCTTGTTGTCAAATTTTGCACATCAGGGCCACCGTACTCTTGCCATGTTTGAGCTGAGTGATAATGTTATAAAAACTAAACAAATTAAATTTAAGCCTGGGTTTCATGTATTGCTCTTAAACATAAAGCCCCTAAAGTAAATCACTTAAATAACTAAGAAACTGTTTTTCTTCAGTTATCTACGTTCAAAAGCTAATATTAGAATCATTTCTTTTACTAATAACACGACGAAGCGGTGAAAATACGGGCCACACCGTCACGTGTGTTACTTATATGTAACTTAAAGCATTTAGATCCAGACTTTCTTAGATTATCATTTGTTTTCAGCCAGCTTCAGAATCTTTCAGCTGTTAGCCTATTAGCATTAGCGCTGTTTCCACAGCAATTCCCACATGAAGTTGTCGTCAGACCCCTTCAAACTTGATAAAACCGCTGTCAAATCGATTAGAAGTCAACAACAGGCTATAAAATCTGTTTCCCGTCATTTTCCACTATTATCAAAGCTTAACTCGGCTGTATTTTGACGCAGAGAGCAGCAGTTATCACCTACCTGTCCGTTTCTTCTTTCCCTCAAACTGGGATGTTCGATAACCAAAGCTCCCGCGCAACAACGCTAAGACGGTCTACGTACTGACGCAATATGTTACGCGTTTTCTGATTGGTCACTTCATGAACACCGATTCTGCTCAACAATCCTTCAAAATAAAAGCGCGTTGCTTTCAGGTTAAAAACTTAACCCTACAAAACCCGAACCATCAAATGCCAGAAATACCTTTTCTTTTCATCGAACATGAGTGTTTATTTATTGAACTCTAACAACTGATTAAATAATGTTCTTCAGCGTGTGTATTTTAAAGTTTCTGTGAGGGCTTTATAATTTACTTTGAAATGGTTTAACTTTTATGCATGATATCATATGAGATTAACTATTTGTCGGTATCTTTACAAGACCTGCTCAGTCCATGGTAACGTCACTATGATAACACTGTGCTAACTGTCAAGGTGTAGCAGTGAGAAGCAAGATCTTTCTGTTTCTTTCATGGAAAGTGTTTTAGATTTCTTTTTAGAAATGACAGACACTGGATGTCTGGAAGAAAGCTATCCAGGAGAGTGATAAAGAATGGGCTAAAACACGGGTCAAGCTATTTGTGATAATGTTCATTCCAACCCGCAGTCAGCAGTTATTCTGCAGTGCTCTGTTCAAACTTGAGAGTCTGTCAATACAAAAACCAAGATTCACTCATTCACTTACAGGTAACAGACACACCTTCAAGCACTGGTCTGATACAGACAGACTAAGCAGATAGTCTGCTCAACTTCTGCACACTCAACTAAAATACAAACTGAGTTTGATAGTTATCACATTTCAAACAAGAGCTCTACATAATTAAAAATAAATGCATTACCTGTCACTTTGCATCCTGGGAAAAGTTGTCTTGAAGCAAAAAAGAAGCACTTTTTAATAGATTGGCTCTCAAAAAATGCCCTGCCAAAAATCACATGCTCCAACCAAGGTTATAATAGTTTTGGATTTGTCATTATAGTTTAGTTTTAGTTAGTTTAGTTTCAATTATTTTTAGAGCAGGCATTCTAGTTTTTTAGTTTTGATTTTTGCAACAAGGCGTAGTTTTAGTTTTTTCATACCTTATTAACCAGGTGCAGGATTCAAAAAGGTCAGAGTAAATATTTTGTCATACTGTTTATTTTCAAGTCCAACATAGTGCTCACTGCTCAGTCACTGCTGATACCGAAATGTTGGCTGCTTCCTTAAACACATGAAAATAATATAAACTTAGTATAAAAAATATAAGCATTAATATATAAAATAATGTTGACATAAATTACATAAAATATTAACATAAATTTTAAAATATCAATATAATATGAGCTTCAATAAATAAAAAAATTGGACTCTGTATCAATTAAACTATTACAGATGCCCTGATTCATTGCTCCCCTACGTTTCGTGGCAGCACAGCGCACAGCCAGTCAGTGCAGTCAGCAAGCTTGTCCCAGTACGTCGCTGTGATGGTGCTGTGCGGCACTGACAACTGCCTAAAACTGTCTAAAATTGGTTGGGAAAATGTGTCAGATTAATTTAAATCCTAAAGGTTATTAATATTGTCAAAAACTATAACTAAGGGAATTTTGTCTATCATTTTAGTTAGTTTGAGTTAGTTTTGTGAACACAAGATACAGTTTTAGTTTACTTATCGTTTTTGTTTTCTATTCTAGTTTTTATTAGTTTGAGTTAACTGCAATGTATTTAAAATTTTAGTTTTTGTTTTAGTTAACTATTACAACCTTGGCTCCAACAGGGTCTTTATCCTGGAAAAACACAAGCCTTTCCAGCCTCTGTAAACAAACAAAAACATGCAAAACGCAACATATTTAACCTATTAAACTTTCCTTTTAAATTGTTTCTCAAAACCTTTAGGGCTTACTTAGGGATCACCTTATTGATTAATGACATTTTGGAGGGGTGGACATCAAACTCCAAGGTCAGCCAATGGCTCTGCCTTTGACAGGCTTCCAAAGGGCCGTCCATTCAGAGGGAAGTGGGTTTGAGGAGTGGGGAGCCTGCAGCTAAAAGGAAGCGTTTCAGAAAGAGGCTGAAACAAGGGTTTTTTAAAAGACCAGTGAGAAAAAAATAGGGATTACTTTGAGCTGTGGATCATGTAAAAATGCTACAGGGGCCCCAGAGGAGCAGATAAAAGACTGCGAATGATTATGATTATGATTATGATAAATCATCAGATAAAAGAGAGGCATAGACTGACATGTGAAATAAATAACAGGTTTAGTAAAATTATTGTTCTTTATTATCAAACAGATAAAAGGTTGGAACAAAAAGATAAGACAACAAAAGCTTGAAAACAAGTAAACATATTGCACTTAGTTGGAAATTCATTGTGTTTTGCACATCTCTTCCTGCTTTGGAGACCTTGGCCATGCGTCCTCTGCCCTGTCTGTAGACGCTCCAGCACCTGCAACACACCAGACTCTGATCAGACTAAAACAGCTATCAACATCTGAGCCTCAGAAAATTAGTAGCTCTGGTTTCTACACACAAAAAGATTTCTTTTTATTCTTTTTAAATTTAGGAGAATTTTTCAGAAAACAAATCCAAGAGCAGAGACAATGCAGGCAGTATGACCTGCAGCGTTGGTCTCATGGTACAGTATGGACACATTTTCAGTATCATGGTCAGTAATGGACACATTTTCAGTATCATGGTCAGTAATGGACACATTTTCTCACTCAGATCCCATGTTTGTGTGTATTCCTGTCAAAACCATTAAATAAAAAATAAAAACCAGGGGTATGTCGTGAAAAATAGGATATAAATCAATATCTCATTATAACATCTCAATATAACATTTCTGATAATGTTGTTTTATGATGTGACAACATTATGATTATTACTACTGATTATCATCCATTAATTGAATGCAATAAATGAAAATATTGTAAAGTTATTATCAGCTGTAACTTAAAGTTTTTATTTTTGTGCGCAAATTTTCATGTTCTACACACCCCATGTCTCTCCTCAACCAAAAACCCTCTCAGTTAGCACCAGTTAATCTGAAGATAGCCAACAGCTGGTTTAGCTTTCATGTGTCCTGATCAAGTTAAACATTCAGTGACAGACTGGTGAAGTCCCATAACCCCATGCTCCTGTTAGCACACCCTCAGTGAGACAGAGATCTGACAACAGTTACCCTCTTCTGCATCTTGTGAGTCGGGGACATTGGAGACCTCTGGTAAAACAAACAGCCCAGGTCTTTATGACATCACAACTATCAGACCAATCACAGTACAGAAGAGGGACTTAGAGCAGAACTCACCTGGAACTGTTCCCAGGCTGGAGTTATCAAAGAACTGTCTGGGACGGGATCGAGACAGGAAATCTGAACTTCCCCCAACATCAAAGAACCTGCTCTTAGGAGAGTCCAGCAGATGGACCTTCGGGGAGTCCAGGTGTTTTCTGGGAGAGTCCAGCAGATTCCGGGAGGTGGTCACAAACTTCTTGGGTGAGTTGTAGATGGTGGAGGCGGTGGAGTCGTGGAGGCCCCGTTTGGTAGGGGTGCAGGGGGGTGAAGGTTTGTCCACATCAGCTCGGCTCTTGGCCTTTAGCTTGACGGCTCTGCTCTTCCACTTGCTGATCTCTGCCTCTTGGCTGGACACCAGGCTGAGGCGACAGAGGGACAAGATGTCAGAAACAACAAATAAAACCAAGCATGGAGACAGGTTGACCATCGAAGGCTTCATCTCACCTCTCCAGCTCAGTCACTTTCATCTGCAGCTGTTTGACCTCCTCCTCCAGCTTGGTCTTTTCCTGCTGGACGCTGCTCTGG
The DNA here is from genome assembly GCF_033239565.1 of Halichoeres trimaculatus. Classification (NCBI taxonomy): domain Eukaryota; kingdom Metazoa; phylum Chordata; class Actinopteri; order Labriformes; family Labridae; genus Halichoeres; species Halichoeres trimaculatus. The sequence continues at coordinate 7,183,529 of NW_027437191.1, read as the reverse complement.
ATCAGTAAACCTTTAGTGTTTGTTAGCCTCGCCCGAAGGTCCTCACCCTGCAGGACTGAATTCAACAAGATACATTAATTATTTTGTCTTCTTTAACTGGATTATGTTTTTCAAAAAACCTTCATAAATAGGATAAAGATCTGTTTAGTTGACAGAGTTTAAACACAGCAACACACGAGTTATCCTTCATGCATTTTTTCACTCTGCTAAGAAACTTCCTTTCCCTTGGTGCTTGTCATTGTCTGATGTCAATGATAAATTTAAAATCCCCTTAGTTTACAGTGTCTTTCCTTTCATACTTTTTCAATTCTTCAAATCAGTAAAATGTTTACAAGAGGTTTGTGTGAGCTTCATTCTTCATGTGACCGCACCGCAGTGATCATTGTGTACATAAAGATGGTGCTTCTCTTTCTCTTCAGCTCTCCACTGACAGCTTTACTTAAATCTTTTATGTTGCAGTGAAAATCTGAGCTTACAAGCAGCAACTGAGACAAAACCTTCAGTGTCAGACTCTGATTTACCTGTCGGGTACCGAATTAGGTACTTTTATAGGTACCGACCAAATTCTGTCAAAAGTACCGGGTACCGATTCACGTAAAATCAAAAGGCACCATGTTTAGGTACCTAAATGCATCTTTGTGACTGTGAGGGAATGGAAGAGTAGGAGATTTTCCATGCTAGACATGATCACAGCATCGCAAGGTTATATATTGAAGAATGAATATGTTAAATTGAAAAATTTATTATGAAACAAATTATTTTTTTTTTACCACATAAACACAAAAAAGTACCGAAAAGTGGTACCGTTGAGTACCAGTACCGATTGCCAGGTATCGGGCATCGGTACCGTATCGTTTCAAATGTGAAAGGTACCCATCCCTAGTCGTGTGACATACCGTAAATATTACACAGTGACTAACACAGAGTCCTTGAGACCCTATGGCCTCATAGTCGTCATTTCAGTGAACAATGGAGAGACATTTTTTTACATTATTACTCTAAATAACACATATCTCATCCTGCTGTCTCTATCTAGTAGGAAGTGAATTTTAGGGGCGTAACAGTAAGTAAATGTATTCATCTTGAATCATTATGGTACAGTACATGCAGTCAGACAAGCCTGAGCTGTGAGAGGAAGCAGTCCGTAAGTCGGTATCTGCACTCCAAACCAGGTGGTGGTAATGAGTCTAAAACTGTTCACCATTACATGGCAAAACACACAAAGAAGAAAAGATGGCATGGTGAGTTCAGATAACAGGCGCTACAAGAACATTTTGGTACACAACAGTAATGGCACGCAAGTGATTGACTGGACGAGGACAGTGTGTCCACATTGTTTGATAGTCATGTGGTGAGTCAATGGAAACACGTTGAACATGCTAATGCATACTGGATGGCAGTGGCAATGTGCTAATCACCAGAGCAAGGCATAAGAAAACAGAGAAAACTTATCTCCACTGTTTTGGAGCCTCTGGATCTGAGAGCAGACAGGGCCAAAGACATTACTGAGGCTGTTTAACAGATAGGCGTTCATGTGCAGTAGCAGAGGACCCAGGCTTTAACTATAGATTAAAAGTAACTGCCACCTAGGGCTGGATGATTAATTGAATTTTAATCTTGATTTCGATTTTGGTAACTCACGATCATAAAAACATTACAATCAAAGAAAAACGATTAATGTGCAGCACGGCGTGGCGTGTATGTAATTTCTTGCGGTGCCAAAGCACCATGAATGCACCTGTGTTGTGTGCATCAGCAACACGTGAAGAAAGCGGTTTACAAACATGGCAGAAAGGGAGACTTAAGTTAACGTCATCAACTGAAAGCATTTTGGCTTCAAGTCATCGGACATCCGCCAGAAGGACATCACTTGCTAAATTTGTCATGCTGTCATGTCCACTCTCCAAGACAACATGACCAATTTTTTTAACCACTTAAAGTTCAGCCACAAAGTGGACTATGACCAAGTTTTAAAGGACCAAAAGAGCCAAAAAAAATGCTAGCTTGTCAGCCTCAGCCAGCACCACAACGACAACACAGTCCTCCATTAAGGACACTCTTTACAGTGCTGCTCTATATCCCACCAGCTCCTGGAGACATCAAGAGATGACGGAGGCTGTGACATGCTAGCAAAGGCTATGTGCCCCACCAGTACAGTAAGCAACCCAGGATTCCAGAAAATAATTTATTTTTGATTATTCTTTCAAGTTGTAGTTCAACAAATACTCAAGTTTTGAAATTATGAATAATCGTGTTTATTAATTGGGATTTCAATATCTATCAAAATAATCAAGATTATTATTTTTGCCATAATTGTCCAGCCCTACTGCCACCCCAAGGCTGTCAAATGCTCACCACATGAACGTGACGCGAAGAAATAAGACACATGGAATCAGTATGGGAAAGCACATATGTGGTCTGTTCCCAGGATGCAGGGGGCGGTGTTTCTCAAATGCATGTCTACCACAGTACTTAACTACAGGAGAAGAAGTTAACACCGTTTACAACTTTTTTTTTTGCCATTTTTTCTTCTCTCTTGAGTTTGGTTGTGATTTAACACCATGGAATTGATAATCACACAGTTATCATGGTGATCTCTGTGTACAGTACAAAAAGTACTGGCGATTACATAAGGAGCTCCAGTTTGTCCGTGCGTCTACGTGCAAACGTTAGACATTTTTGGAGGTGAGCAACGTGAAAAGGACCATGTGAAGGGGTGGGGCTGCAAAAATGAAGGCACAAAGCTGAGGTGTCAAGCATAAACCAAGCTTAGGTCCCCAGCGAGAGGGTTTTCTCAACGGCAGGTGACATAGTTACTACACAGTATTGCAGTATAGTTGTTTACCAAAGTAATGGGACATTAACCAGCAAACCTAAGGTTTGTAATAATTGTAATAATTTGTGATAAAAACATGTCAACAAGACCATCTGAAATATAAAATGTTTCACAATGACTCTAAATATGATGGTTCCATTTCAAGCCTTGTTTTTGTCAAATCACAGTATTTGAGTTTTATTTTGAAAATTAATTATGAGAAAAAGTTATTTCAGCTTGTAGAAAAGTTTGGAGATATGTTCTCTTCATTGGACAGAGATGTCACGCTGCTTACAGTATTCAAGCTCCCACTTTGAATAAACAAAGCCAAACGCCTCTTTCTTTAAGTCTCTGTGATCTTTTATAGCACACACACACACACACACACACACACACACACACACACACACACACACACACACACACACACACACACACACACACACACACACGCACACACACACACACACACACACACACACACACACACGTTGCTGACTTACAGGAGTCGTCGCCCTGCTGCTGTGATTTCCTCAAAGTCTCCTTCAGTTTCCTCAGAGACTCTTCTTTTTCTTTCAGCACTGCACTCAGCTTCTGGATCCTGAGGAAGATAAGAGTCAGATTTTTACATTTGTCAGAGGCTGAAAACATAAACTAAAAAGATTACTTAAACAAGATAACAAGAAATCCTGAACCAGTAAATAAGACAGAGGAAGACTCTAACGTTTGGTGCTCTTACTCTTTCTGGTGGTTATCAGACGCTGAACTCAGCTCCAGCTCCTTCTTGAACAGTTCTGAGTGGAGTTTCTCCAGCTCAGCGGCGCTGGGGGATGCATTTTTCTAAACCACAGAAACAAAACGTTATCTCAGAGTGAAAGTCAAACATTTCGATCTGCTCAAATCAAAATCAGCAGCAGCTTCAGACAAACCTCAGACTCCCTCAGTTTGCTCCTCAGAGTCTGGATCGTGTTTTCCTTCTCCTCCACCTGTGCTCGGCTGTCCAGCAGCTTGGTCTGCAGCAGCTGTGTGGCCTGTTTGTGGTTGGACACTCGGCTGTTGGCTTTGGCTTGGGCCTCTTCAAGCTGCTCTTTCTGTGCACACAGAGCCTGGAAACAAACACATGTATATGAAACCAAGTCTTTTTATACAAAGGAAATATTTTTTTGTCAGAGGCAAACAGAGTTTAAGTCACAAATTATAGGAGAGATGTTTGTAATTTTTTTAAAGTTAAATTTTGAAGCCTTCACATCTGTACTTAGGAGAACAGGACATGGGAAGGTGCAGGGACCAGGAGAGAGTGTGTGTGAAAATGACAAACAGGAAAAGGGCCTCGGGGCTGGAAGCAAACCAACGTTTTGGGTGTGAATCCACCACCAGGGAAAGTCCACACCTGAGGTTTTAATGATTGGATTGTAAGAACATAAAATTCAGAGCACTGTTTCATTTTGTGCAGATCAAGTCTATATCATGTCTATTGGTCCAAGACCTACTCTGGACGTCTACCTTATGTTTGAATTAGGTTTGGACGTCTAACCATGACCCCACTTGGATGTTGATACGCAGTTCAACATTTGAACGCCGGCTTTTTGGACGTCGAACGGACGTCTGAGCAGGAGTGAGTGAACCCACTGCACAAAGGGGCGTTCAAAGGACGTCCTTTCAATCTGTTTTTGGACATCTAATTTTAAACATTAGGTATGTTTCCATTCTAAGATGATGATGTGTTATTGCTGTGAATGCAGCAATGCATTCACAGTATATGTTCTTCTGTGACAAAAAAATTTATTAGGGGCTCGGGCTTCGAACGAGCCCCTCTCCTGCATAGCAAGCTATGCAGGAGAGGGGCTCGTGGCGAAGCCACGAGCCCCTAATGCTCTTCCGTTCGCCTCTTTTTTCAACTTCTTCATCTTCCGGACAAAACTTTGGCTCGCTACTCCTCCAAGGGCTTTGAGAAAACCCACACAAATTATATATCACAATGTGTGGCTCGGCCGGGAATGGTGTGCTATTATTTTTTTCACCGATTCGCCAAATTTTGGCCGACTTATTGGCCAAAAACGGTGAAAAATCCCTCATAGAGAATGAATGGGGAACCTAGGAATCTCTCCCTCTCGCTGCCCAAAATTTGCACCAACTTTGAGATGCTAAGGCTTTGGCATACTTCCACTTACAGGCATCATTTTCGCTTTAAAATGTTCACTGATCTTTCAGCTCTACGACTATGACCTTCTTTTTCTGATATCTATTACAGTTTTTGAGATTTTACTGTTGAAGCAACATAAACTTTTTGGTTTTTGCCCTGAAACCTTAGCTCCTCAAGTGCGGAATGTCTGAAAGTAGAGTGAGAGCGGCGGTTGATGACAGGTTGCAGCATTCTCCAATGAATTGTCATAACTTCCAAAATCTTCACAGCAGATAAATAAAAACTACATTTTGAAGTTCCCTGACATCTCCTACTTCTTACAAAGGGAGTATTTTACCCCAAAAATGTACTGTTTTGCCAAAAAACGCCTCTGTGTGAGGGTAACGCTCATATCCCTGTAATCTGAAGTAATGTTAAAATCTGACCTATATTTCTCATCAACTTCATTCCTAACCACTTTTATAAATTGCCCTGGTGTGGTCAATTTTAATACTACAATCGTGGGAGGCACATCATCTTGTTCATCAGAGTCTCCAGATTCTCACAATGTTTTTGTTTTTCTTCTAGCCCTTACGGTTTCAGCATTAATGAAGGTTGTTCGGACCTATGTCTAGCCCGAAAATCCAGGTTAAGATCAGTGAATACAAAGGAGTTCCAAAGTGTAACTGACAGATCACACTCACTGTGACATCATCATTATGATCACCATGGTAACCACACAGCTGTGTCTACTAACTGACAAGGTCTTTGAGGGACAGAAAAACACATGTATTTGTTTATTGTGCCTAAACAGCCAACCCAAACTTCATTTACACACACATATACACACATACAGCCAATCCATACACACACACACGTGCGCATGAGCGCGCACACACACACACACACTCACACACACAAACACACACACACAGCCAACCCATTCATACCCACGTGCACACACACACACACACACACACACACACACACACACACACACACACACACACACACACACACACACATAAACCCCCATCTCTTCTCTCTCAATTTTCTCTGTCTCTTTCTCTCTTACTGTCTCCCTCCCTCTCCCTCCCTCTCCCTCACGCACACACAGGTGCATGATTTTGAAGATATCATTTGGCTGCCTTGTATTCAAGTCTTTTTTTTCTCTTCTGAACAGTTACATTTCCATTAGTTATGAGAGGTTAAAAACAAGGTACTATGTCACATCTAATGATAATTGACGGCTGCCGTTCTTGTGTATTTTTTTTCTGGGATTGTAAAATATGTAAGGGCGTAGAGTCAAGAAGTGATTAGACTCGCAAAAGAAAAATAAAATTATTAGTTTTGTTGCCAAGCCCCACTCAGATTCTCCCAGAATCCCTCACAGTCTGTACTGCGCAGACTCTGGCTGCACAACTGCTTCCAATGGCTGCGCCTTTGATGGAGGTGTTTTGGCTTGCAGTCTATGTTTGTAACGTATTGCTTTGGAACTGGAATAGTAAAGATATGAAAGTGTGTACACACACACACACACACACACACACACACACTAACATGAACCCATTTTCCTCTCAATACTCCCTCTCTCCCTCACCCTCTCTTTCTCTCCCTATTTCTCCCTCTCTCTCTCTTATCTCTTTACAGTTCTCCCTCTCTCCCTCACACACACACACACACACACACACACACACACACACACACACATACACACACACACACACACACACACACACACACACACACACACACACAAGTAATTTAACAAGTTCTCAAGAGCTTATCTGTGGTTAAGGCTCTGCAACCAGCCACTCTCACATGTCTTGTGATATGTAGGTGTATATTTGTGACATAATGTTTTGGGGCTAGAACAGTAAAGATATGAAAGTGTGCGCGCGAAGCGCGCATCATTGTGCATGAGGTAATTTATTACCTGTTGATTCAGAAATAAGAAATGTTAAGGAGTGTTTCGCTATGTCAGTCCTGGTGACATCTGTGTTTCTGAACATTTTCAAGATATGAAAGTGTGCGCGCGAAGCGCGCTTCATTGTTCATGGGATAATTTGACACCTGTTCAATCAGAAGTCAGTACAAAACAAGGTCTGGTCACATCGGTGTTTCTGATGTTTGATGACTGCAAAAAGCCCGGCCGCCGCCCGAGCCCCTCTCACGATTTCCGTGGAAATTGTCTAGTTCTTCTTCTTCTTCTTCTTCTTCTTCATTCTTCCGCCCGCTTTTTTGGACCGCTAAAACTCAGGCAAACTTCAACCGATTTTCACCGTTCAAACTTCAAAACGTGTGTTTCAGTTGGGACAAGGGGGCTATGACTCTTCAGAAAGTTTTCACAAATACTTTTCGAGATATTTCAGAATTTGTGCGTTTTTTGGTCTCATAGAGATGAATGAGGAATTTTCAAAATTTTCTCCTTTCAGGACATTTTTTCAGCCTGCTTCAAACTCTCCTCATTTAGTCATACATTCAGCTACAAACTCCATTCAAACTTTAAAATATTAAGCTACCTTTTGGCTTCATTCAGTTGGTTTCAAATGTTTCCTAGCATTCATAGTTTCTTCACAATGACCCTTCAAAGGTCATGATGCATTTCAGCTCTTCGAGCCGTTTAACATTGGTGTGTATTGGATGGAATGTTTCGGCTTAGAGCAGGGAGAGGGTGAAACCAAACCTGAAAAATTTCTGGGTAAACTGCTCTTTTGGTCACAATTTTCACTCCACATAGGCATTTTATATATCAAAATGGAGGAGGGCTTGTCCTGCTTCTGAAAAAGTGGTTTTTAAAGCAAAAGGATGGAGCACTTTTTCACAAAATGGCCAACTGTCATGAGAAGTTCAAAAAAATCCCCATATACCTCCATGTTAATTCCTGAGGGGTTTTCTCAGAGATCAGTAAAATTTCCCTCATCTATCTATCGCTCTCGTGGGTTCGTTTCTTGACCTTCATGCATGAAATTAAGATCGACAGCTTCCTCTGGGTCTCAGGATTCCTACGGTGTGTTCATTTTTATTCTAGCCCTCACGGTTTTGGCAAGGTGACAGGAGATTCGGACTCTTGCTTTGCCACAAAATCTTCAGAAGATTACAGTTACAAGGGCAAAGTTGTGCACCTGCACCTGCTGCCTTTAACGAGCTGGTCACCGTGGTAACCTTTGATCTCATGCAGCTGTTTATAGTAACTCATCAAAACATCCAGGAACAAAGACAAGCATGTGTCTGTTAATTTATCAGTGATCACCAATGCAAAATCTGGCTTCAGATAAGCCTCAGCAGACAGGTTGACATGATTGAACACACACACACACACACACACACACACACACACACACACACACACACACACACACACACACACACACACACACACACACACACACACACACACACACACAGGGCAGAAAGTATCACACTTTAACAGCATTTGACTTCCATTTCCCTGAGTCAGCTCCTTATTTTCCCAGATTTTTTTCTTTAAATTTAAATTCCTTCCTTTAATTCCTGAATTGATTCAGCCAGTCAAACTTTTAAATCCTATTTTAGATTACACTGATTCATGCTTCATCATCATTTTTTTTGTCAGAATTGCAAGCACCTTTACACCCTGATTTCAAAGGGAATGTGTTGGGAATAAACAGACTCCACCAGCTCTCCAATGGCAGTTGGTAAACAATGATCACCATGGCAACATCTGGCTTCAGATGGGCCTCAGCCTACAGGCTTACATGGTTAAAAAACTCACACACAGGACACACAGGATTACATTTTAACAGGGTTTAAGATAGCCGACTTACTTTTCCCCTCAGTCAGGTTATTATTTCCATCAATGTTCTTTGAAATTTGATACATTCCTTTAATTTTTGAATAGACGCAACCATTTAAACTTTAAATTTCTTCATCCATTCCATTTATTCGACCATTTATTTCCTTTCATCCAAGAGTTCATGGCAGGCTAATTCAGCATTCTGCATTAGCATTTCAGTGCAAGCTTTCCAGGAGTTCTTAAAACAATTTTCAGACATATCCTCATTCATTCATGTTCAGCATTCTGCATTAGCAGTTGAGCGCAAGCTTTTACAGGAGTTTTTAAAACAATTTTCAGACATATCCTCAGTCATTCATGATCAGCATTCTTCATCAGCAGTTGAGCACAAGCTTTTCAAGACTTCATTCAACCATTTTAAGACAAATCTTCAGTCATTCATGTTCAGCGTTCTGCATTAGCATTTCAGTGCAAGCCTTGCATGACTTCATTCAACCATTTTCAGACACATCTTCAGTCATTCATGTTCAGCTTCTGCTTTAGCATTTCAGCGCGAGTTATTTAAGACTTCATTCAGCCATTTTCAGACATATCTTCAGTCATTCATGTTCAGCATTCTGCATTAGCAGTTCAGCGCAAGCTGCTTCAGCATTCTGCATTCACAGCGCAATTTCTTCAGAAATTGCTTTTCTAGTTCATTCTGCAGTGGTTAATTTTCCTGTCGCTTCATTTGGCTCAGCAGCAGCCTTGAAGTGGAAATGTATAACACCTTGGTATGTATTTACAGTTATCTGCTGCAGAGAAAATCAAATGAAGCTGAGTGATTCTATAATTAGGGGAATGTTTCCGGTTTTGCTTTTTTGTTTCATATTCTATTTGATTGCAAATGATACACCTGGAATATACTTAATTTTTAATTCATTGGCTGGCAAGCTCTAATGAATTCTGAAACATGTAAGTAACAAAAAAAATTGGGGGGCATAATTTTGGCAACCGTCTTATGGACAAAAGTTGTGACTATTTTTCCAACATAAATCCATATAAGCGATTAAGCCTGTCACTGATTAATCCACATCGGCCAAAATGTAGCCATCATAAAAAATTTGGCTCCGTGGAGATTCTGTCACTCCTGTTCCTGTGTGTCTGTGTGTTGGGCTGCACACTGCCCGAGTGCCTGGCCCCTCCGTCCACCATTATCTAATGTAAGACTGTAGAATAACGTTTTAAGGTTGTGAAAGTTGCTTTTTTGTGAGATTAACAAGGATAAATGCTGCTGTTAATTCAAACGTCCATCATTATCTAATGTAAAACTATAATACGGCATTTTTCGGTTTACAGTTCGACTTTTTTTTCCTACTTACTGTGTTTACAGCTTGTTCTTATTTATCATTTGTTTACACTACAGTTCTTATGTTGACAGTTTTATAATTAAAGTTCCTTGTTTTAATTTTATAGTGTTCTGTCTCTGTCTTGAACTATATGGGTATTACAATAGTTTGTGTTCAAATACAGTATATATCCTGTGTATATCAATGAATTTAAGATATATGTCAGCCGATATATTGGATATTGGTCGATATATAGGATATCAGGAGTTTTTTGCCCCCAGTATCGGTATCGGCCCGGCCCCAAATATCCCACATCGGTCAAGCTCTAATCCATATTATACTGAATTTAGAGTTATTCAACATTTCAATGTCAGACTACACTCCCTAGAAATGTTCCTCATCATTTATATCACAGTTTGGACAAAATTTAAAAGAATTATGGCACAAAAATCACATGTAACAGGGTTGAAAACACACAGTAACACAGTTGACATTTTCTTCATGTCTTGGTTCTTGTGCTAACTGCAGACCTTGAACATATCACCACTTGACCTTCATCACCTCATATTTCCGCACATTTTCTTCACAGTTTTTTTTTTTCTTAACATTTATAGTAAGAACAGCAGAAAATGTCGGTAACACAGTTGACGAACAATTAAAGCGCCCATGTACAGACAATCATTCTGATGAAATATTGATGAGGAGGAGTTAAAATATGTAACACTTTCTTCATGGTTCCCACCAAAAAGGTTGGGACCTTAATTAATTTAAGTCATGTGACTTTGCAGCAAACCATTGCTAATTTATAGGCCTTTATTCAATGGGTAACACAGTCGACCCTGATTTCTCGGACACACAAAAAATGAATTATTTTATCCATATAGCTTATTAGGATAGTTTTAAAAACACATTTCATTTTTCATATTTTAATGATTATTTTAAACAAATAATGCTGGAAATAATATTTTAACATATAATCCAGTGTTAATTTTGAAGAGCAAACTTGTAGGGATGGGTGCTGAATTGGGTACTTTTATAGGTACCGACCAAATTCTGTCAAAAGTACCAGGTACAGATCAAGGTAAAATCAAAAGGTACCATGTTTAGGGATGGGTACCTTTCACGTTTCAAACGATACGGTACCAGTACCTGGTACCTAGCAATCGGTATTGGTACTCAGCGGTAACAATTTTTGGTACTTTTGTGTGTTTATGTGGTAAAAAATATCAGCTTTTTTACTAATGAAATTCAAATTCTTTTCAATTTGACGTATGTATTCTTTAACATATAACCTTGTAATGCTGTGTTTGTGTCTAATATGAAAAATCACCTACTCTTCCACTTCCTCACAGTCACAAGGATACATTTAGGTACCTAAACATGGTACCTTTTGAATTTACATGAATCGGTACCCGGTACTTTTGACAGAATTTGGTCGGTACCTATAAAATTACCAAATTCGGTACCCATCCCTAACCATGTTGTACCTAAATGCATCCTTGTGACTGTGAGGAAGTGGAAGAGTAGGTGATTGTCCATGCTGGACATGAACACAGCATTGCAAGGTTATATAGTGAAGAATAAATATGTTAAAATGATTTTTTTTTATTTTTCATTACTAAACAAATAGATATTTTTTACCACATAAACACAAAGAAGTACCAAAAACTTGGTACTGTTGAATACCGTTACTGATTGCCAGGTACCAGGCATCAGTACTGTATTGTTTCAAATGTGAAAGGTGCCCATCCCTACAAACATGACGTTTGAGAAATCGGACAGCACAAACACTGCAAAATCCAAAACACGATTTGCATTTTTAGCTTAATAAATGATGGAACCTGTTAATTTTCTGTTTTAATTAAAAGTGAAATATCACCCGTATGACCCACTGTAAAAATGGTCATTGCTTGAAATTAATACGTTGTAAATTGATGAGTATATCCAACAGACATGAAATGTACCTCTAATTCTAGAATCACTCAGCTATAAGAAAATGAACAGGAACAGTCCGCCACTTTTTGAAACTGGACTACAGATATACACAGACACTAGAAGTTGGATAAAAACTGTAACAATGTCTAAAACAGCTGCAGTGGCAGCAGAAGTGATAATCTCAGTCCATAGGGACTTGTGTTTGAAACTGAAGGGGCACTGGTTCAAGCCCCGGTTTGGATTGTGATTTCTTTTTTTTTTTGAGGTAGCTCTTCCATGGAGAGACTGTGGAAGCCATAAATGGACGTTCAGTCATAAAAAGAGGTCGTCTGAAGTAACAGTCTGCACCATCAGGAGACCAAGTTAGACGTCCAAAAATACATTAAAAGGACGTACTCTGAACGTCTCTTTGCACTGTGGGAGGGTTTAATCGTCAATATTTTTAGATGTTGCTTCACCTGGCAGAACGTTCCTGATTTGGGCTTTATGATACATCAGTGTATTTTGTAAAATGCATTAATGTGCATTTTACAGAAGTTGATATTATGACCTGTACAGAAAATTAATAAAGAATGTCTTAGGGCCATGATGGATTTATTTATGTTAATGATGGAGCTTCTGATTTAATTGTTTCATGGAGGAAAATACAAAGCTGAAATGACCAAAAAAATTCTATTGAAATAAATTGAAATAAATCAGTTAAAGCATACTTACTTTGACTTTCTCCTCAGTCTTCTGGAGCCTGATGACGAGTTGCTGGTTGTCCTCCAGCAGAGAGAGCTCTGTCTTCAGAGGAGCGCCCTCCAGTGGCTGCAGCAGAGTGGACCTCCTGCTTCTCTCCTCCCTGAGCTCATTGTCAGCCTGAGCCAGCAGCAGCTTCATCTCCTCATACAGACTGTTGTGGCCGTCAATGATTGGCTGCAGGACCCAGACAAGTGAAATCATAGAGTTATAAACAGTGGAAACACATCAGCAGCGTTTCTTTGAGACATATCTGCACGGTTACAGGAAGCAGACATCTTCAGGAAAAACATTTACGTTTTGTCAGATATAGAACAGACACTCTCTGAGCCTGACGTGGGCCCTGCTTTCCTGTATTTAGCTTTTTGGTATTTTGGAGTTTTGAATGAATAAAGCGGCTTTTTTTCATTACAACTAAATAGGGCTGAACAATTTATCCAATTTAAACCGACATTGCAATGTAATACAATGCAATTAAAAAAAAGTTTTAAAGTGCATTTAAAAAGGGAAATCCAGATGGTGACATGTTTCAGTGGTTGACCCAGAGATTTGGTCTTATTTACATTTCTACACTTTATTCAGTGTGAGATTCATAAAAGAGAGGATTCATTTTTATTTTTTTATACTATTGCTGAGACTAGGCCTGTTGTTCTGAGCTGCTTTGTCCCCTTCTCTGATTTTATTCAAGGAAATTAATGACAATTTTATTACATGTCTACAAGGCTTAAAGTAGGGCTGGAGGTAAACGATTATTTTTAAAACGATTAATCCGCCAATTATGTTATCGATTAGTCGACTAATCTAACGATGAATTGAATGATGAGAGTAACAATTACTTTTCTGTTGTTCAATTATTTCAAAACCATAACGTATCCCAAATAAATGCCAAAACAATTTCTCTCATAACAGAGCTAATTAAAAAACACTGTTTTGCACAGCAAAGTGCAAAATATAGAATAAAATTATAAAAAATAAAAAGGCCAGTCTGTTTACTCTTACAGTCCAACAGGGCTGCAACTAACGATTATTTTTAAAGTCGACTAATCTATCGATTATTTTTTTGATGAGTCGATTAATCACGGTTATTTTGTGTTTCAACCTAATTTGGCCTTTAAAAGGTGCAGACCTTTAAAATTCAACCTGTGTGTTGCATTTTCACTGCATTTACCCAGAGTTAGGTTCTCTCCTCTGATTGGTCAGCCCTGTGTCATGTTTGTTTGTTTGTTTATTTTTATTTCATTCATGATGACATTAAAAAATATAAGTAGCCTACTATACAAAATAATTAAATAAATCTCAAAATGAATGAAGCAGGTAACAGGGAAATGAAGTTGTTGTTCGCAGTGTTGGACAGACCGCTTATTAGTGACTATGGGCTTGTTTTCTAATGTTTATTTGCTTATTGGAGCTTGCTTTTGCTCTCTGTATGATCTCGTCTGACTCTCTCCCAGCTCTCCATGACAATTTCGATTTCGTTTCTCTACATGCGCTATTTGGCTCATGCACACTCCGCCCCTCCTCCTCCCCGCTGAGTGTTACCGGTGCAGTGTGAGCTTGAGAGTGAGAGCTCCATCGGATAAATGTCCTTTCTTTTCAAAAGTTAGGGGAGTTTTGGCACTAGTTTGTGACTCAGATCCTGAGAAACTGTCTGTAACAGAGAGTGAAGGAGACTCTCTAAATCACGTTATCAGACGCTAAACACCGGGAGCTGTCAGGCTGTCCAAGCCGGAGATGCAGAGCCTCCGTCAGCGCACAGCGCTCTGTGGGAGTGGAGCATTTTCCTCATCAATATTCCTCACGTATGAACTTAGTGATTTTTTCCCATAAAAGTATCCAATAACACAGCACCTCATGCTGTGAACTGAAGTTACAAATGAGTATTACCCCCTGGTATTTGATTTCACCATGTGACAACGACATTAAAAACAATAATACGACGCGTTGACTATTAAAATTAATTTTTATCGTCGACTAATTGATTATGTCGACTAATAGCTGCAGCCCTAGCTTAAAGTGAAATTAATCAGTCAATATTTCATTTGGTTGTAATAGTTTACTAAAGATATATTATTTGCGTCAATTCGTGCATTATTTCATCTAATTTCATCATAACATGTAGGCCTGGCCTACAGGAAAGAATTTTTTATGTGTTACAGTATCCTTTGTTGTGTTGGCTATACTATAGAATGACTTGAGCTTGTGTTTAGTGAATAATGCAGAAGATAAACGTTCCTCCCAAAAATCGCATGCTAAATCACAATTGCAATATTAATCCAAAAAAATTGCAATAAGATTGATATTTTTCAAATCCATTTAGCCCTGCAAATAAATCAATTTTTTTATTCAGCTTGTAGGGTCAATTACTAAGTAATTCATAGTTTCTAGCAAAAGTCATGTGGGTTGTTAAAGATGACCTACCAGATTTTACAGAGAATGCCTGCAGTTTTTTTTTTTACTTTAAAAAGTAAAACAGCTGGATTTAACTGCTGTTTGTTACATGTCCACAATACAGCAGAAAAAGAGACAGAAACTACACTTTTAAATGCAAAATGACAACATGTCTAAAAGAAAAAGTATAGATAAGGAGTGGGAGCAAAAATCAAAAGATAATATATCAGGATGTTTTGTTTGACGATATCAAAAATGTGATTCTATGTCAATTTTTTTTCCAAGTTCAAATTCTTCATTTCAGTCTTTGTTTATAAAATGGATTGGAAAACAGTTTCCACTTTTCTCCAGCAGAGGGTGAAATGTTTCTCTGTGACTCATGTGATGTGCATTTTATGGGAAAAAATGGCTCCTGCTATAGTCTGTAGACATTATCATCATCATTTTACTTTTTCAGGTGGTCTGGTGTTAAAAAAGCAAACCAAAAATCGCAAAAGTCATAAATATCCAAGAATCACAGATTAAATCAAATTGGAACCCCAAAAAATCGTGATAGAACCACATCGTGAGAACAGCATATCGTTGTTTCTGTTCTTATCTTCATCAAATTGATTCTCCTTATCTAACCTCATGTTTTTTTTTATTTTTGTGGCTCATCTGGTTACATGTCATTACCACTGTCACCCTGCAGACTCCGCTCTCCTGTTGCCTTTTCACATCCAGATAAAAACCTTGTCTCTCTTAAATGTGCATATTAAGCTCTTTTTTTTTTTTTACCTGCAGAGTGGTCTTGCTGCTGCGGATGAATGCAGACAAGCGGTCCATCTCGGGGTTCAGGATGCTGTTGAACCCGCTGTAGTTCTTTGGGTTGTCGTTGTAGGTCGCCTCCAGCTGATTGGAGAACCTCTCTCTCCCGTTGCAGTTTGTCTTCATCTCATCGTAGCAGAGCTCAAAACTTTCCCGAAGCCTCTCCCAAACGTTCCACATTTTCTACAAAACAGTAATGATCAAATGTTACTCACTGCTCCTCTGCGGGGTTTACACGAGAAAGTGCCAACCAGACTTTTTTACTCTCATTCTGATCAGTGTATGGTGATAACTAATGTCTTCTTCAGTAAGAGCTCTAGGTTTGTTTTTGCCTGACCTTTGTTCGTGAAGCTCCTTAAAGGATAAGTTTGGTTAATACAGCTTTTACATTGTTTATGGAATGAAGTAGAACAAAATACTCGCCCAGAAGGCTTTCCTGATCCAAGCAGTGCTTTGGGAGATATTTAGATCCAAAATCGTGCAGCGGACGTCCGTATAATGGGATCCATCGGGACATAGACAGCGCCGCTCCTAAAACTGCATTAATCGTCCAAAAACTCATGTTTTTCACCAGTATTCCATCATGGTCTGCTCCGGGTTAGTGCTCTGCTGCAGTCTGTGTCACTCCAGACAGCGCTGTGTGGCTGTACTGACCCCTGAACTGAGAAAAGACTTTGTTTACGATTGCCCCTCCGCGCATGCGCAGTGCGGCTCACTGTTTCAGGGGAAGACGGCAGGCTACATGACGACGTGCGGAGGGGCAATCGTAAACAAAGTCTTCATCAGTTCAGAGGTCAGCACAGCCACACAGCGCTGTCTGGAGTGCAGCAGAGGACTAACCCCGAGCGGATAACGATGGAATATTGGTGAAAAACATGAGTTTTTGGACGATTAATGCAGGTTTAGGAGCGACGCTGTCTATGCCCTGATGGATCCCATTATCCGGACGTCCACTCCACGATTTTGGATTTAAATATCTCCCGAAGCACTGCTTGGATCAGGAAAGCCTTCTGGGTGAGTATTTTGTTCTACTTCATTCTATAAACAATGTAAAAGCTGTATTAACCGAACTTAGCCTTTAAATGTAAGGTATGTTAGTCTGTTATCCAGTTATTACAGGTTCAAGGTTCAGAAAAGAACTGGAACTTTCTTCAAAGTATAAACGGCAGAGCATCCAGCTGACCTGCAGGTAGAGGCTCCTCTTGTCCAGCAGCTCCGTCAGTCTCTGCTCCCACAGCGAGGTGAAGTCCTGGTCCTTCACGGAGAAGTTTGGCGCCTGAGCTCTACACAGCAGCACATCCTGCAGCCGTCTCTCCTCATAAACATCCAGATCTTTCTGCACCACCTGCTCAAACAGGGTCTTGTAGTCCAGCGCCTTGGCCTGCAGGTAGTCCTGGGAAAACAAACATCGAGAGTTCTTGGGTTAAAGCTTCAATTTCCCCATCGCTTGTGAAAATTAAAGTAAGAATATAATTTCTATTTACAACAAATTTCCCAAGAGTCTCCACAGCCTGACGCGTGAGCTGAAGAACCCCTCTGTATTTGCTCCTAGTGGGTTCTGGAAGGCAGAACTTGTCGGCGTTGAAGCTCTGCTTTTTGAGCATTGCTTCAGTGTTGCTCTCTGAACACATGTTGCTCCAGCGCTGGAAATGGTTGAAGAACTCCTGCAGTGACACAAGAGTAGCGTTTTTTTTTTTTTTTTTTTAAATTTAATCAGAATCAGTCAGATCCCAGGTGTTGTTTCGTAAAAAGATGATGCTGAAATTACCTGAAGGTCGGTGGTTGAGACTTGCAGACGGGATGTTGCAGACTCTTTCAGCCTGCTGCTCTGATCCAAATGGCTCAGCTGCTCTTTGAGGGAGGAGATGGTTTTGTTTGCGTCACTAAGCAACTGAAAGAGAAGCAGAGAAAATACATTTGAAGTTGCAATAGAAGAGAGGAAGGATCTCAAACTGGATAAATAAACTCTGAGCCCAGTAGCAACAAACCTGCTGTGAAGAGTCGGCCTCAGCCTCAGCATTAGTTTGTTTCTCTCTGGACCCCCGAAGCTTTCCCTCGAGCTGCTGCACCTGAGGACAAAAACACAGATGTTGAGAGCTGAGCAGCTGAACAGGCTGGTAGTTTCTGAGGTATAACTAACGACTACATGTACATATTCTAAATAACTACTTCAGGTAAACCACTCTGTCAGTGATCCCTGTGAAGCACATCTTTGAATTAATAAGAAGTCTAAAATGATGTTTTAAAATCACAGGTCATCACTTACTGCCTGCTATTTCAGTCTTCAGTTACCCTCAATCAAACCAAACAAACTAGAGAGGGGGCATTCTGTTTTCTCATACTTTAAACATGGATATAAAAAACGCTGAATGTTCAAACTAAACCTCTACATTTAAGTTGAAGAAATCCCTGAATCTGTCAGTAAACTGATTAAAATCCTCTGTCAAAAAACTGGTACAAGATTTTCATGTGACTTGCCCGGAAGATGAGGTCATCACAAAAAGCCCCGTTTCCACCAAGCAAAACATGAGACAGTAAAGAAAGAGCACAGATGGAAGACATCCAGCAATTGGTCTTCTTTGTGTTTGCCTTGTGGCTCTTTGTTACAAAACACAATCAGGTTTTGTTTCAGAGAAGTCTGTGTGCCACCAAGAGAAATGCAGTCGTCGTCACACGGTAAGAGAAGATTATTTTGACCAATCAATGGTCTGCGGTGTTGTAACCCCACCTTCTGGGATTGGATCAGTTTAGTCTAGCACCCCTACAGAAGGGTCCCAAAAAGTGGGACAGCCATACTTGCCAACCTCAGAATTCGGTAGATTTAAAAAAAAAAAAAAGAAAAAAAAAAGAAAAAAGGGTTGTGTGTGTGTGTCCATATCGATGTGTTGTGATATTCGTTCGGTCACTGTGTTTAATCCAAAAGTCAGATCTACAAAATGTGCACGTAGCATATCCCACTCCCTTCGCGCCGTCCCGGAATTCTCTTTTCCACTCATTCTGGAATTTACACAAGTACTTTCTCTTCTTCCTCATTTCTTCTTCTGCTTATTCTTCTTTTTCTGTTCTATTCGCCGCGCTTGACTTCGAGCCCAGGTGTAACCTTTATAAATGTTGGGCCGGAAACGGTGCCCAGTTGGAAGAGAAGGATGGTGTAGCAATATTGTTGTCCGGGTGGAAATCGGGAGAAATTCGTGAGAATTGTGGACCCAGGAGATTTTCGGGAGGGGCACTGAAATTCGAGACTCTCCCGGGAAAATCAGGAGGGTTGGCATGTATGGGGACAGCTTGTCTCTGTAAATTGGGGATCTGTCCCAGGATTAGTCATCGGAAATGCCATAAAATGCATGCCATGCTGAGATGAACCAAACTGAAGCGCTTGGTAGAAAGGGGGCTAGAAGGATCCCCGGACTGGTTCACAACATTTGGTGGCGTGGGCCTCCAACACCAAAGTCTCCCATAGCTCTTTTTTTTTTTTTTTTTTTTTTTTCAAATCTTAAGGTTTTGTTATCAAACCAGAACTTGGCAACCAACTCCCTGCTACTATTCTTAAAGCTGAGATCAACATCTGCAACAGTAAATGAAATTAGAAGCAGATAACTTTGTATTTCACTCTGACTCTACAGAATCTGGACGTACGTGGTGTTGCAGCTCCGCCTCCCTCTCTCCTCTCTCCTCCTCCTGATGGCTCAGCTTCTTCCGAAGGGATGAGATCTGCAGACAGGAGAAAAACCAGTCACCCAACTGAAATATTACCTTTACAAACTGTGACTGAGACAAGCAGTAGTTTAGTAAATGCAGAAACCTCAGCCTGCAGAGTGTCCTCTCTGTCCTCCATGTCCTGTGACAGCTGCTGCTTGTCCTGCCTCAGAGCCTCCAGAGTCTGCAGCAGCTGATCTCTGTCCTCAGTCAGAGACGTCACTCTGTGCCGCAGATCCTCCACCTCCTCTGAGGAGCTCTGACAGCTCCTCTCCTTCTCCACCAGCAGGGCTTCTCTCTCTGATTGGACGACCTCCAGCTGCTCTGACAGACTCTTCATCTGTTTGAATGGAGAGATGGTCAACCAGCAGTCATCAAACTCTGACTCTGAAGGAGCTACAAGTTTAAAACTTCTTTAATCTGAGTTATTGTTCACCTGTTGCTTCAAGTCTGATTCTTTCTGCTCACAGATGTTAATCTGATCCATGTGGTTTTGTTTCTGCTGCTGCAGCTTCTCTTCAGCTGAACACAGACGACCTTCAGTCTCTACAAGCTAAAAACAAGAAAAGGTTAGAGGAGTTTGAATCCTTTTGTAAAGAAACATTTGAAAGTCTGATTTCAGTGTCACATGCTGAGAGTTCAAACCTGTTGTTCCAGTTGAGTTTGTCTCTCCTGACTCTGTCTTTCTATCTCCATCTTTACTTGTTTCTGCTCCTCGATCTGTAGAAGAAGTGTGTCCAGCACGTTCTGAGTCTCTGCAGTCTGAAACAAAAACAAAAGGTGAACATTTTCCTGTCACATTTTTCTTCATGATCTATCTTTTTTTTAATCTGAGAGTGGAGGCTTTAATGCATAAAAAAATCCTCTGACCTGTGCCTTGTTTCTGTGCAGATCCTCTTCCAGACGACTCTTCTCCTCTCTGACGGCCTCAAGTTCTGCTTGAAGCTGTTGAATCTGTGGAGTTAAAGAAACATTTGTAATCTTAATCACTTCTTGTATTTTGATTTTCCTTCATTAATGTTACATTAAGGAAAAGTGCACAGAAGAGGACAGGGCACATAGTTTGAACACTTTAACCGTGCAAATACACGTCTTTCAGTTGTAACAAAGCCTGCATCCTGAGCTAGCACTGACTGGTAAATGCCAGTTATCAAGTTTCAGTCTCATCCAGAATCAGAAAGTTAGACTGGATATCAGAAACAAAGAGCCAATCCACAGGACAGATCTATTTAACTCAACTCTGGGATCTTCTGCTTTTACAACGACCATGTGAGTTTTGTGCTCAAATGGTTTGGCTCTGACGACTTGCAACATGTTCAAGTCAACCTCCTCACTTTTTCACCAAAAACGGCATAAAAAAAAAAAATTCAAAGATGCACAAAATAAAATAACGTTTAGAGAACAATCAAAAGGTCTGAATTTTAGTGTGTGAATGTGGGTACTCCACACAAAATATTCAGTTTCTGCAAGTCTGGCTCTGATAATGTGAGACATGTACAATAGCTCTGTATAACTAACAGCGAGGTTTTGTGACGCTTGGCTGAAAACTCATCCGTCTGGATCAGTGCGTCTCCTCACACGCTCTGTGCATCAGGGTACAGGAGGCTGCTGTTGTTAGGAGATTATTCATCTTAACGCAGCAAACTTTATTTAACATAAGTCACGTTTGATCAAACCTACAGAAAGGCTGCGTTAGACCACCTGTCGGCATTCGATTCAAATCGCAATTCTTCAATATTGTTAATTTTTGCGTTTTTTAGTTTGCATTTTTTAACATCAGACTGACTGTGTGAAAAAATTAAATTATAATCTTTTCAACAGACTATATCAGGAGTCATTTTTTCACATAAAATGCACATTAGTGAGTCAGAGAGAAAAATTTCACCCTCTGCTGGAGAAAAGTGGAAACTTTTTTCCAATCCAGTTTATAAACAAAGACTGAAATGAAGAATTTGAATTTGAAAAAGGAAAAAAAAACATTTTTTTTTTTACAAAGAATCTTGATTTTGATATCATCAAACAAAAAATCCTGATCCATCAATTTTCATTATTTTTCTCCCACCCCTAAATGTGTGAAAACAAAGTATCCTTTTCTTTTGGCTTAAAAAAAAACAAAAAAAAACAGAACAATGTGACTCCTGGCAGTGAAGCTGTGTGTGTCAAACCTCAGCCTGCAGAGTGTCGTGTCTGTCCTCCATGTCCTGTGTGAGCTGCTGCTTGTCCTGCCTCAGAGCCTCCAGAGTCTGCAGCAGCTGATCTCTGTCCTCAGTCAGAGACGTCACTCTGTGCTGCAGATCCTCCACCTCCTCTGAGGAGCTCTGACAGCTTCTCTTCTTCTCTGATTCAGCATGCTGCAGCTGCTCAGTCAGTGTCCTCACCTGTTGAAGAAAAGTTATTTTTCCTCAGCGGTTTAAGTTGCCCTTGTAATATAAGGAGCTTCCCTTAGGCACAAATAAACTTCAGGATACCTGATGGACGTTTTCATAAAGATTAAAATGGAGCTGCTGGAAACAACATTTACATGTGTGAGTCTGCCCAGGCTCAGAATTTAACTCACAAAGAACGTTAGCTTTAGCATTTCTTCTGAAAACCTGATTAAGTGTAAAACTATGTGTGTCAAACCTCAGCCTGCAGAGTGTCGTGTCTGTCCTCCATGTCCTGTGTGAGCTGCTGCTTGTCCTGCCTCAGAGCCTCCAGAGTCTGCAGCAGCTGATCTCTGTCCTCAGTCAGAGACGTCACTCTGTGCTGCAGATCCTCCACCTCCTCTGAGGAGCTCTGACAGCTCCTCTCCTTCTCCACCAGCAGGGTGTCCCTCTCTGATTGGACGACCTCCAGCTGCTCTGACAGACTCTTCATCTGTTTGAATGGAGAGATGTTCAACCAGAAGTCAATAAACTCTGACTCTGAAGGAGCTACAAGTTTAAAACTTCTTTAATCTGAGTTATTGTTCACCTGTTGCTTCAAGTCTGATTCTTTCTGCTCACAGACGTTCATCTGATCTACATGGTTTTGTTTTTGCTGCTGCAGCTCCTCTTCAGCTGTACACAGACGACCTTCAGTCTCTACAAGCTGAAAACAAGAAAAGGTTAGAGGAGTTTGAATCCTTTGGTAAAGAAACATCAAAAAGTCTGATTTCAGTGACACATGCTGAGAGTTCAAACCTGTTGTTCCAGTTGAGTTTGTCTCTCCTGACTCTGTCTTTCCATCTCCATCTTTACTTGTTTCTGCTCCTCGATCTGTAGAAGAAGTGTGTCCAGCACGTTCTGAGTCTCTGCAGTCTGAAACAAAAACAAAGGTGAACATTTTCCTGTCACATTTTTCTTCATGATCTATCTTTTTTTTAAAACTGAGAGTGGAGGCTTTAATGCATTAAAAAAATCCTCTGACCTGCTCCTTGTTTCTGTGCAGATCCTCTTCCAGACGACTCCTCTGCTCTCTGACGGCCTCCAGTCCAGCTTGAAGCTCTTGATTCTGTGAAGTTAAAGAAACATTTGAAATCAATAATGTTTCTCTTCTGTTTGAAATCAGCATTCATTTTTTTAATTGATAAATTAATATGACTTAATGTGTTAGAGAACCATATGCTTAAGTTGTAACACTCTCTCTTCTTGATCCAGCTGCTCTAAATGCTGAGTTACCGACAGGCGACACTCGCTGTAAGATAAACCATCCTGAAACAGAACAATAACTCATCAGTCATCCCTTCTTTCTGAGCAAACATGAACAGCTTCTCAGAAAAACCTCAGTAAATGTACCATCTCCATCATCTCCTCTGTGTCCTGTGTGAGCAGCTGCTTGTCCTGCCTCAGAGCCTCCAGAGTCTGAAGCAGATGATCTCTGTCCTCAGTCAGAATTGTCACAATGTGCTGCAGTTTTTCCACCTCCTTTGAGGAGCTCTGACAGCTCCTCTCCTTCTCCACCAGCAAGACATCCCTCTCTGATTCAGCACGCTGCAGCTGCTCAGTCAGTGTCCTCACCTGTTGGTGGAAAAATGTGTGTTTCTTCAAATGTTTAAGTGGTCTGCAGGATTTTCCTAAAAAAATAAAATGTCAACTGTTACAGGAATTTTCATGCTGAATCGTCTTCTCCAAGCTTCTCTACATGTGTGTCTGTGTCTGCCTTAACCCCCTCCTCTGCCTGAATGTTGATGTTTTTGTTGTTTTAGGGCTGCACGATATGGCCAAAATCCAATGTCTTGATATTTGTAGGCAATATCTTGATACAGGATATAAATCTTGATATTCTTATTTCTCCTCTAAACCACTTTATTAATGTTAAATCGAACCTTTTGATGCATAAAATGACATCAGTATAATGATTCAAGCAGGCCTTTTAGTTGAATTTTTAAAAATTGAATGCAAAAAGGGGAAAATCTCAATCAGGTAAAGTTTAACAAACCTTATATTTTCAACCATATTTATGCAGTTACGTATTTGTAGGTCCAGTAAAATAATTCGTTCAGATTTATTCAACTGACTGATTATATATTATATTATATTATATTATAATACACTTCGCAAATATCATGAACTAAAGTTGGAGATAATATTACTTTTATTTCCATAAAGCAGCTACCTGGATAATGTTGGTCATGTTGAAAGGACTCTAGTGATTTCTGTCTTTGAGCCTGGGGTCCAGTTGAATTGTATTGCATTTGGGTTAGGGCTTCTGCTAATATCCCAGTTTGAAGTATTTTGGTATAAAGTGGTAAAATAGCATCAAACTCATCTGCCATCATATTTCAAGCAGTGCACAGCTGATTGCCTTGACTGAACAGCTCTCGGGGGGGGGCAGAGTGCGCAGAAAAGTGAAAGCCAATATTCTTATGAATGCCGCGTTTGTTTCTCGTTGTGGAGAGCTGGGAGAGAATCAGGGATCATACAGGCAGCAAAGAAAACCCAAACAAACAACCACACTAGGGATGCACGATACTGGATTTTTGCCGATATCCGATACGCCGATATATCCAAACCCCTTTTGGCCGATACCGATAATCACAAGTTTGTTTGTTTTTTTCACTGTAAAGAAAGCTAAGTCTATCCTGTACTGGAATTTATATGTTACTCTTACTGTGACGGTCTTATTTGTTTAAGAAACACACATAAAACAAGACAAAAACATTTGATTTCACCATAAATAAGAAATGTATTATTTTTTCAAACTCAAGACATTCAGTATTGAAATAGAGAAAAATAATTTCTTTAGATCACTTGAACTTTAAATGTACAATGCATTTTTAAACATAACCAAGTTGCATTTGATTATTTTAGAGCTACTGTAACAACCTGGTGACAGACACAGAGCTCTGCAGTGCAAATAAATGAAGTGCTACATTTTATTTAAGGAGCTTATTTTTCAGATGGAAAATAATAATAATCCTAACTGAATAGCACCTTATCGACTGTGCATATCGGCAGAAATTTTCATATCAGTCGATACCAATAAATGTGTTTTTAAGCTTTTATCAGCCGATACCGATATTGTGCCGATAATATCGTGCATCCTTGAACTACACAATAGAAAACAAGCCCCGGGAACCCACAACTCGTAATACCAAAACGCGCATGCGCAGGAGAATTTTTCTGTGTGTGCGAGGGGAGCCTGGTGCTCGCTGTGATAGGAGCACCAGCTGAGCAGCAGAGAGTGAAATGAGTGAATCACCAAAGAGATTCACTTTCTGACGTTTGAAGACATTTAGGTTGCCGTTTATACTCGATGATTGCGATATAGTCATTTTACACATCTCACGTGCAAAAACCCACGATACATCAAGTATATTCCATATATCCCCCAGCCCTATGCTGTATTAGGACGTTTCTGGATGGAGAGTTAGTGTTGCTACATCAATGAATCATAGTGTGCCCAGTGGACAAGTGACTTTGTATGTTGATGATTGTAAGTTGAAGAGGCTATTGTGACGGGCTTCGATAGTGGATGCAGCACAGAGAAAGAAAAACATGGCCAAATTGAAATGAAATGCCAAACAGAAAGTTTTTTGGTGCTGCTCCCTGATCGTGGAGCAATCTTCCCCTGCACATGAGAGAGGCCCCCTCACTGTCAACTTTTAAAACATGTCTTAAAACCCATTTCTATTCTTTGGCTTTTAACTCCAGCAAGACTTAGCTTCTTTGTCTGATCTCATTCACTTTTACTTGATTTTGAAAGGTTTTAATATGTTTTCTTTATGTGCGTCTGTTTTTCTTGTCTATTTTTAATCTTTTTTGTTTCACCTACCTGAACAGCACTTTAACAGCTGTTGCTGATTTTAAAAGTGCTTTACAAAAAAAGTTGGTATAGTATGAACAAGGGTGGCACTTGACTCAACTTTCACTCACTTGGAGAGCAGCACAGGACGAAGGGCGATGCCAGTATGAAATACCCGTGATTGGCTTGTGCTAGCATACCAAGTTAGGTGCACGGCTCTCAAGTATCTCCCATCCATAAATGCTAAGCTACAGGTGGTTGCTAAGTTAGCAAGTGTGTTCACAGTTGGAGGCTGAGGGTGTGCACTGCTGCCGGCACTGATCCAAGGAGGAGAAGCCCAGATTAAATGTTGTGATTACTAACAAGTGACCAAAATTCCTGCAGACCCTACCTTCAGTATAAAAAAAACTTCTCCCAGGTACTCGTAAAGTTTAGTAGCGTTAAGAGATTTTTTTGGACTGGACTGGACTGAAGCTGCTAAAAGCCACATAAATATGTGTCAACCTGCCCAGGCTCATGATTTCACCCACAAAGCATGAAAGGTTGTACTGACTGAGAAAGATACACAAATGTTTACATAATTTATCCCATGAAATCAGGGTGAGATGTTTAGTCTATTGTGTCAAACCTCAGCCTGCAGAGTGTCCTCTCTGTCCTCCATGTCCTGTGTGAGCTGCTGCTTGTCCTGCCTCAGAGCCTCCAGAGTCTGCAGCAGCTGATCTCTGTCCTCAGTCAGAGACGTCACTCTGTGCTGCAGATCCTCCACCTCTTCTGAGGAGCTCTGACAGCTCCTCTCCTTCTCCACCAGCAGGATGTCCCTCTCTGATTCAGCACGCTGCAGCTGCTCAGTCAGTGTCCTCACCTGTTGAAAAAAAGTTGCTTTGCTTTAGCTGTTGACATCGCAACTTTAATGTAAGAACTTCTCTCAGGCACTCATAAATTCAGGAGCACTGAGTGATGTTTCCATATAGAATGGACTGGATCTGCTGGAAACAACATTTACATGTGTCAGTCTGCCCAGGCTCAGGATTTTACCCACTGAGCTTTAAAGAATATTGTTACTTAGAAAAAACACTTTGGGTTGCTTATTGAGTTTAAACCTGTGTGTGTCAAACCTCAGCCTGCAGAGTGTCGTGTCTGTCCTCCATGTCCTGTGAGAGCTGCTTCTTCTCCTGCCTCAGAGCCTCCAGAGTCTGCAGCAGCTGATCTCTGTCCTCAGTCAGAGACGTCACTCTGTGCTGAAGATCCTCCACCTCCTCTGAGGAGCTCTGACAGCTCCTCTCCTTCTCCACCAGCAGGACGTCCCTCTCTGATTCAGCACGCTGCAGCTGCTCAGTCAGTGTCCTCACCTGTTGAAGGAAGAGCTGTTTTTCTTTAGCTGTTGACATCGCACCTTTTAAAGTAAGAAACTTCTCTCAGGCACTCATACTTGGCAGAGCACTGATTGATGTTTTCATAGAAAATTGACTAGAGCTGCTGGAAACAACATTTACATGTGTCAGTCTGCCCAGGCTCAGGACTTCACCCACAGAGCTTTGAGGAATGTTGTTACTCAGATCAAACACTTTGGGTTGCATAAATAATCCCATGATAGTAAATTGAGTTGTTTTTCCTTCTTTTAGAATGACTGAGTGTAAACTTGTGTGCGTCAAACCTCAGCCTGCAGAGTGTCCTCTCTGTCCTCCATGTCCTGTGTGAGCTGCTGCTTGTCCTGCCTCAGAGCCTCCAGAGTCTGCAGCAGCTGATCTCTGTCCTCAGTCAGAGACGTCACTCTGTGCTGCAGATCCTCCACCTCCTCTGAGGAGCTCTGACAGCTTCTCTTCTTCTCTGATTCAGCACGCTGCAGCTGCTCAGTCAGGCTCTGAATCTGTGGGGACGCAAAACGTTTCACAACACTGACACATATCTTTGTCTGAAATTAGCTGCTGAAAATGATTCCGTGTTCCTCAGATGAATGAGATGTTATAGGAAACTGAAAAATAGGTGGATTTTTCTAAAACAAACACCTTTTACATCTTTTTTCTGCTTTTAGGTGGAATAAAGCTTAGCCTGCAAAAGTGACTAGAAAAGCTAATGTAGTGTTGAGGAAACCTTTTAAAATTATTTTCATACACATTTTGAACAGTTTTGGAACCATTATTGGCCTCAATGAGAACAAAAGTGTCCTTGCTGCACATTAAACTCTGTCCACTGTTTAGGTTTAAGGAAGCACAGAGATTTAAACTTTCTCACGCTGTTGTCCTGAGGTTTTCAGAAGCTCTTACTCGTGTCTGCAGCTCCTCCAGCTGTGCACTGGTCTCAGGCTGAGGAACGTCCTGTGTGGACGTCTGCGCAGCCTTCAGCTGTTTGATCAGATCCTTCTGCTCGCTGTTCTTCTCCAGAGCCGCCCTCAGCTCCTCCTGATTCTCAATCATCTGATTGGTGAAGAAAAATACATTTCCATGTTTTAGACAATGGACTGCAGAGACAGAGGATGGTTACCCTTTTCGTTTATATGTCGACTCACCAGCTCTACGTTTTCCTGCAGGTCCATCTTGAGCTGATCCCTCTCTGCAGTGAGAGACGACATATCAGACAGCAGCTTCTCCGCCTCCTCTGCAGAGCTCTGAGCGCTGGTCTGTAGAGTCTCCTTCTCCTCTCGGACGTGCTGAAGCTCCTCTGTCAGACTTTGAATCTTTTAAGATGACAAACAAGTAGTTTACACTCTTGCGGGAAGAGGTAGGGTCAGAAGTATAAAGCATTAAAGATATTTATCCAACCTGTTCCTTTAAACCAGATTCCTGCTGGTGGAACTTCTCCAGATTGGACCTCTGCTCCTGGAGCTCGTTTTGAAGAGTCTGAAGCAGATTTTGTGTCTCTGAAGCCTGATAAAAAAAAAAAACAGACAGGAAAAAGGCATTACAACACTCGACTTTGGAGCTTCTGTGAGGGATCATGAAACAGGGGTACCCCAAGGGTCAGTGCTTGGTCCCCTACTCTTCTCCTTAAACACCACCTCACTCTGTGCAGTGATCCGCTTTCATGGCTTCTCCTACCACTGCTATGCTGACGACACTCAGCTTTCCTGTTTTTTCCACCTGAAGACACAACTGTCTCGGCTCGTATATCAGCATGTGTGGCTGATATTCCACATGGATGAAGGAATCTGTCCAAAACTGAACTCATTGTCCTTCCAGCTTGTTCCTCGGTTCAATCACAGATCAGTGTCCTGCTTTATT
The DNA here is from genome assembly GCF_033239565.1 of Halichoeres trimaculatus. NCBI lineage: Eukaryota > Metazoa > Chordata > Actinopteri > Labriformes > Labridae > Halichoeres > Halichoeres trimaculatus. The sequence goes on along the minus strand of NW_027437191.1, from coordinate 7,154,500 downwards.
CCAATCAACTTGAGCCCACAAACTCTGCCAGAAATCTGGGTGTCATGATTGATGACCAGCTGACCTTAAGGTTCATGTGGCCTCGATTGCTCAATTTTGTGGATATGCCCTCTATAACATCAGGAATATCAGACCCTTCCTGGAACAACAGGCCACACAGCTTCTGGTACAGGTCCTTGTGATTTCACGCATCAACTACTGCAACTATCTTCTAGCAGGCCTCCAAGTGTGTATATATAAACCTCTGCAGATTACCCAGAATGCAGCAGCACGTCTAGTCTTTAACCAGCCCAAAACAGCACACGTCACCCAGCTGTTAATCTCTCTTCACTGGCTTCCAGTGGCAGCTCCAGTCAAATTCAAAGCTCTTCTTCTGGCTTACAAAATAGTGATAAAAACAGCTCCTGCCTACCTGGGGTCCCTCATCCAGGTCTACACTCCTTCTCGCCCACTACGCTCTGCTTGTGAAAGACACCTGGTGCTCCCAGCTCAGCACGGCTCTAAATCTCTAGCCAGACTCGTCTCCTCTGTTGTGTCCAAATGGTGGAATAAATTACCTAACTCTATACGATCTACCGAGTCTCTTTCTACTTTAAGAGATGTCTGAAGACTCATCTGTTCAGGGAACACTTAGGAACTTAATCTGATCCTTCTCCTCTTTGTCCTCAAGGGTAGAATCAGTCAGAAGGTCTCAGACTCAGCTCTTAGTGAATTTTCAGCAGCAGTTACTGAATGTTGTTTAAGGTTTAAGTATATTATTGCAGCAATTAATTGTGGTTAGTTGGCTAGATTATTCTACAACAAGAAGAAAAAGAAATCTTCTTGCATTTAATGGCAGCACCTGCAGCCAAATAACTTGAAGCACTTTGTTGCTTTTGACAAAAGCTCTGCTGAATGAAACTCTAGGATTGTAGACTGAAACTTAAAGTAAAGCCTTTTTATTACCAACGAAACAGTAAACGCTTCACAGATTATGCTCTTATAAATATCCTTTAAGAGGCTGAAACAATCCATGGCTCTAAAACCAAATCCTTCTGTGTTTTTAGTCTTTTGATCGAAACCTATGAGGCTGAGAGCAGTTTCAATGTCTGAGGGGGTCTTTCTCTGCATGATCAAGCTGGAGCTGTTTAGTCAAAGTGATAAGATGAAAAGTTTTTACCCTTACTTCTTATAGTTAAGCTGATTAACTGATGTATTTGATTGTGAATGTGAAACAAAAAAGCCTGAAAGCTGTGAATCTGTACCTGTTCTTGGAGTTCTTTGCTGATCTCCTCCTCAGCCGTTCTGGAAACTTCACTGTCGGCCAGTTTCTCCTCCAGATCCTTCACCAGCTGCTGCAGCTCATTCACCCTCTCTGTCAGGGACGCTCTCTGCTCCTCACTCTCCGTCAGCTACAATAACAACATTTTACAATCTTTGTTGAATGGAGGTGGGATCCATCATTTCTGATGCATTCAAGGAAGTCAGGAAATCTAAACGCTGATTGTCTTTGATGAAACAGCATCGAGCAGATTTGTGTCTCAGTGTGAACAGATTGTTAGCATCAGAGAAATAAACTTTTCTCAGATTACCAAAAATGAACTGTGTACTGTCTGCTTTTGCTCTCCATACTGACTACAAACACACACCAAAACATGAAACATGTTGACTTAAACCTAAATTTGTGAATGATATCAGGGGCTAATAAGGCTAAAAAAGGACAAACACTTCAAAAAAATTTGTTAAGCTTTAAAACATGCCTGACGTGGCTGATGAATTTAACCTTCCGGGTAAAATCACCTAGAAGGCTGAAGCAGTGTTAAATAAACTTCTCATGACCATATTCCAGGTCTTACCTTTGAGTAATTCTCCTCAGTAGCAGCATTGAGTGTTCCTCTATCAGCTTCAGAGCTCTCCAGGTCGTGGCGCAGAGACTCCACCTGCTCCCTGAGCTGCTCCTCCCTCAGTGCTGCAGCACTCAGCTCCTCCTGTATCTTCAGGATCTCCTCCTGACTCGTCTGCAGAGAGACTCTGAGCTGCTCAGCCTCCTCTTGACTCTGAGTCTGAGCTGAGATCAGATCGTCTCTCTGGGTCTCAGTGGCACACAGCTCCTCGGTCACCTCACACAACTGAGGAAACAGAATGAGAGAAGAGGACTTGAGTTCTGTGATCAGACCTGGATCTGTGAGATGGACTTCTGTAGGACTGACCTGCTGCATCAGACTGTCCACTTTAACAGGAAGAGCCTGTAATGAAGCCAGCTCCTGCAGCTGAGCTTTGAGGGTTTCCTCTGCTTCACGAGACGCCATCAGATCTTTGTTCAGGGCGGCTACGGTCCTCTCCAGCTCCACGCTGTCGATCAGGTCTACAAAAACACAACATCTTACATCATCTGGTTTTACACGATATAGTTTTCCTCTCACCAACACCAACATTTGCAATGCAAATCCTGGTGAGAGCTCCGGTAATGGGCATGCCTTCATGCCTTTTCTCCGTTGCTAGGCGCTACCCAAGTAGCTGCCTGTTGCAGCAGCTCTCTCGTCTTTGTCCGTTTCTTGTAATTTTTTTGTCTCTTTTTCGTCATCTTTGTTTTTGGAGTGGATCATCACTTTGTATGGTTCATTGTCGGTCACGGACACCAAACTTTTTGTGGCTTCGGCGATATTTTTTACTACTTTTCTCCTGTGTTTGTCTGGAGATCCTACATGTAACCATGGCTGCATTGTTTACATGCAAAATTAGCTGTTAGCAGCCTGTAGCATGTCAATGCTAACTAGTGTAGGGCTTGATGATTTCCCTCGAGCTGAGGAGGAGGAGGTGAGGACGACGTGCTGGTTCTCGAATGTGAGCTGGGAGGTGACGACGTGGACCTGTCCTTCCATCCATCGTTGTTGGGAACGTGGGATCTCGCTCCGGGGGATGGATGAGCTAGCTGTGCTAACCCAGCGGCATCGTGCTGTTCACGGACGTGGCTGACGGAGCTGACATCAGACGCCGGCGCCACATTGGAGGAGCTTCGCCTGCTGTGAGCAGACAGGATCCAGGAGACAGAGACTAAACAGACTCCTGGGAAGGCTCAGTCCTGGACCCTGTGGAGGTGGAGGCTGGCTGGACTGGAGAGTGGTGGACGAGTGGTGGACAGGATGTCGTCATCTAATTTCTTATGGACTTTTTTGCACTTTCTATACTCTTTCTTACTTTTGTTTTTTTAAAATGCTGCGGTGACTCCTGAATTTCCCCTCGGGGATAAATAAAGTATTTTCTATTCTATTCTCTATTCTATTTTCTACTCAGAGTTTATCTTATTCATTAAATTATCCCAGTAGGATCTAACTTCACTAAACAGAGGATGATGATGATGATTACATGAAGGGATAAGGGGCTAAACATTCATTTTTGGTACTTGAGGCTGTTCTGTGTTGGTGAGAGTCAAAGTTTAGAGTATAGATTTGTTTCTGGAAAAAAAAGATAAACAGAAATGGTGTTACTATACGTGACATAAAAGCCTCAACATGTAACTCACTCTTTGGGACTTTTCCGTCCAGCAGCGCTGTGAGCTTGGTGTTCTCATCAAACGCTACGTTCAGCTCTTTCTGCAGATCGCTCTGCATCTTCCTGTTACGGGACTTTTCTGTCTCGAGCTGAGAGCGCAGACTGTCCACCTCAGCCTTCATCTCGCCATGGCTGGTGGTCAGAACCACCTAAAGAGGAAGACAAGCGTTAAAGAGAGATCCAGACATTTTTGAGACAAACCTAAAAAAACATGAACCAACAGGACCAGAGCTTAAATGTTTGCACCGCTCAAATCCAAAGCAACAAGAATTAAACTTTGTTCCCTCTAATCTTCAAGGTCTGGTTAAAAAAAATAAGTTTATTTACATCCATTAAGGTGTAAAGGTGTAACTGCTATCTATTTTTTCTTTTCATGTTTTACTTTTCTACTTCTATATATTACACCGTATACACTCTTTTTCTACTTTCAGGCAAATATCTCCTTGATTAGTTTCTTAACATGATTTTGAAAGTTCTCAAGTACATAACAGAGGTGTAAAAATACTGATACAGCAGTATATGGCGATACTTTGACCTGTGATCAAATATTAGTATTTACACTACTAATAACAATATTTTTGTTAAAATAAAAACTCATAAAAATTCTTCCGCACTTCCACTGTAGTAGATGGCGCTGTATGTTGCCCTTGAACTGTATAATAAAAATAATCTCCAAGTCTATTCAAAATATTTTATTCCTAAATTTGATGATGTGGGTTTAAATGCCGTAAACATCAATATTTTCTCTCTGTTTTAGGGTCAGTTATTTTAAAATCATTTTAAGTTTGATTTTTACAGTGTTGTAGACAGATAAAATAATCATAGTCATGTTTTGTGCAATATTAGATTTTTATGAGTGACGTTGGTTTCGCCAAGTGACATTTATCAGTTTCACCAACTGACCACGCCTTTCATCCAAAACTTTCTTAGCAACATTAGTTTAATGTCACAGAGGTTAAAGTGACAAACTTTGTGCACTTTATGTTTTTAAGTTAAATGTTTGTATGAAAAACTGCATCAGGCTTTCTTTATTTTAACTACAATAAAATAGAAAAGTTGTTTTCAACCAAATAGTTAACCGTGTACAATATAGAATTTATATATATTTATAACAATATCGTGAAATTATAGTATAAGAGTTATTGACAATAGGCACCCCTAGCACATAATGTGTATTTTTCCTTTTTCATATTTCTATTTCATCATTATTCAATATCATTACTAGTGCTGTCAGGCCATTAAAAATTTAATCTAATTAATTACAGGATTTGTAACTAATTAATCTAATTAATCGCATTTTAATCTCATATCTAAATTAAGGTCCCAAAATAAAGAATTTGAATTCCAGGACATTAATATTACATTAAAAGACATTAAAATACATTCAAAAATAAGGTTGAAATATATACAACACATTTTTAGGTACCCTGAGGCATAAGGAACAAATGAAAAAAGTGTTATGGTACTATCTTTACAAAATCTACAGTCTTGCACCTAAGTTAAGCTGATTTGATTTTTAGGACGGTTTTTGCTTTTGTCACATTTTTACTCGATGTGGACTTAATTTTCACTGCAATATGAACTTCTATTCTTCTATGAGGTCAGGAGAACCAGGGCTAAAGGCTAAGGAACTAAGGATAAGGAGCTAAGGATCCTGTCTCACTACTGTGAGGAACTATGTACAAAACACTTAATTCAAGTCTTGGATCAAAGAAAAGTGAAGTATTTTCAGTTTTACAAGCTCTGAACACACAAACTGTTGCTCATTGGTGCAGAGCAGCCCCAAGCTGAAACATGACACCAGGAAGATGGAAGCAAATTTTCAAAGAATTCTTTAGATTTATATACAGAACAAATATCAATCATTTGCGGCTTGTTTGATGCAGTAAAGAGTGTAGAATTATCTGGGTTTTTTTTTTTTTTTTTTTACAGAAATGAGCTAGAGCAAACGGTTGATTTTCTGCAGATTTTCAAAAAAGACGTGTGAATAAACGAGAGGTGGAAGGCAGTCCCCCAGAAAATCACTCTCGCTTCCCCCCGGTTTAAAGCATGTTGCTGACATCATGTGTGATACATTCAGAGACCGTCGGAAATTTGAAAATCAGACGAGAACACCACTTTTTCCATGTAGGACAAACGGTTTGTAAATGCCAGACATTTGAAAATAAGTACGTTCTTGAACGCCCCTGCGGGTTTGGATCCAGATTAATCTGCGTTAATTTTTATAACGCGTTAATTTGCCGTGTAATTAAATTAATCTAATGAACACGTTAAAATGACAGCCCTAATTGTTATAATTTTATTTTTATTATTGTTTATTGATCTTTATTATTATTTTATAGACTTTTTTTTTCAAGTTCTTATATTTCAAACTTGAATTATCCAAAGTCAAAAAAGCTCTTCAAGAGATTCAAGAAGTTTAAAAAAAAAAAAAAGTGCAGAAACTGTAGTTGCCGGTAGGTTTAAACTGTTAAAACGCGCTTTAACATCCTCATATTTCATGAGTGAACTTCTCGATAGATATTCGAACCACAGAAATGTTTGAGAGTCTCTGTGCACTCACGTGTTCCTCCTCCAGAGCGATGTTACGACTGCGCAGGTGAGCCCACTCCTTCTTTGTGTCTCTGCTGACCCCCTCTGCGTCGTCCAGGGAGCGACGAAGCTTCGCCACCTCCTGCACCAAATCCTTACCGCTCTGCACGGAGAGGACAGAATGCAGCTATTATTATTCCTGTGTTCAGCACTTTGTGTTTCTCTGTCATGCACTGCTTTTCATAACATGGTCCCTTTTCTTTTTTGCCTTTTTCCAACGAGCCAAACAATGTTTTAACTGACAGTTGAAAACACCAAACTGCAGACAAGTGGCTCAGCAAAGCCTCTCTGTGTTCTGATCAAGACGTTAAGTCAACCTATTTGCTGAATTTTTTTTATATTTTCCAAAGTGAAAACAAAGAAAGAAGTCAAACACACCATGTTCTTTAGTTCTTCTGCAAATTCAGTTTGCTTCCTCAGCTCCTCGGACAGAGTTTCTACTTTGTTCTGGAAAACAAAAAACATAAAAAAAGGAAGATTATAGAAAATACTGTTTTATTGTTGATTTTCCAGCCACAACAGAAAAAATGACATAAAAAATGGAAACAGAAGAAACCACTGTAGATAAAAAATAAAAATCTGTCACGTGTTTACTTTTTAAAGTTATACTTTTAAGGGTTTCACATCTTTGATTTTAGAGATTTGGGGATGCAGCACAGGGGCTTCAGGTGTCAGACTCTTCCAACAGGCCAAACCCTGCACATGACACTCTAATGGTTCATGTAGGATGTCCTTTTGACACATTTTTGAGTTTGAATTCAGCATCTCACCTGAAGCTCGCGACACTGGAGTTCAGAGGCTTTGATCGTCTTTTGCAAATTGTTCTGTGAGAACAGACAAACAAATCAACAAAGTGGAAATAAATGAGACAAAACACTCCCCAGGAAAAGGGAAGAGAAGCAGAGCAGCATGAGCTTGGACCTCAACAGGCTCCTCATACATCTTGTTTGGATCTGGGCTCAGCCTGAATCCAATCCAACGTCTGACTTTACCTCGTGCTCCTTCCTGAACTCCTCCTCTAGAGTCTTGAACTCGTCTGTCTCTCTCCTCTCCTCCACCTCCTTTGTTATAGCGGCGTTCTCTTTCTCCAGACTCTCAATCTGCTCGATGAACATCCCCAGCTCTTGCTTCAGATAGTCTCTCTCAGAGGCCATCATTTCCTGCAAACATAAGAAGATTCACTGAAGCTGCAGAATTCATGTTTCTGGACTTAAGGATGCCTCCAGCTGCTCTGAGATGAGCCAGAGTCACAGAAGAGACGCCATGGGGCGTTACCTTTTCTGAAGCCAGGCTTTCACACAGCTGGATGGTCTCTGCGAACTCTCGTCTCATCTGGAATAAAAATGGTTTAAAGATCAGTTTTCAATCAGCAAAAGCAACCAAACTTAATCCTAAACAGTCTCTGTGAAGTGGTCACAGATCACCTGGCCATCATTGTTGCTCTGGCCGTGGCTCTGCTCCTCCAGCTCCAACACTCTTAGCTCCAAGCTCTCCACCTTCTCCAGGGCTTCCTGTTTCTGCTGGGTCTCTGTCTGCAGCTGCTGCTCCAGCGCCGACACTCTGCCGTCCAACGTCTCCACCTTTGCCATGGCGTCGTCTTTCTGCTGGATCTCCATCTCCAGCTGCAGCTCCAGCTCAGACACTTTCCCCGACAGCTCATGCATCCGGTCCGGAGACACAAAGTCTTTGGGACTGGAAGAAAGATCACATAAGCTGATGAGTGAAGGCTCAAGTGCTCACAAACATTTGAAGACAGGTGGTAAAAAGCTCTTTACCTGTCTTGAAAGCTTCGAACAGTCACACAGCTCTGACTCATCACCACGTCGTCCGGTGGCTCGTCAGGAATCTCCCACTGAAAGTCCTCGTCATCTGTCAGAACGTACCACCAACAAAAGCCATGGTTTATCAGACGGTGCATTTTGTTGGGAGTTTTTGGGAGTTTGGAGTTATTTTGAGATCCTCACTGTACCTTCACCCAGCACACTCAGACAGGAGCGGTCTGCCTTCCTCCTTTTTGGGAACGCTTCTGCAAAGCTGTGCTCAGACACTCCTCCTTCAAAGGCCGAGGGGTGAGCGACCGCCAGCGGGCGAATGTTTCCTCCCCAAGTCATCCTGCGTTTACGCATCTTTAGAGAAATGAGACACGAGTGAGTAAGACGTAAAAACTAAAGTCTGACTACAGTGGGGTTTGGTCGAGTATTAACCTTCTGGAAGGTGAACTGATTGGAGCTGGTGACCAGCAGCTGGGTCAGGTTTTTGATCCGGTCCTCCTGTTCCCTCTGGAGCTGATCCTTCTCCTGGAGCAGCTGGGACAGAACCTCCTTCTCTGTCGCCGTCGTCTGTGTGACTGAGGAAACCTGCAGGAAAAGTGAGGCATAAGTGAGTGGGTAGTGAGAGCAGCTGTTGTTTGACTTACACTAATGATCGGAAAACAAACGAGATGGAGAAGTTAAACTTGCCTCATGAAGCCGGCGTTTGAGGTCGACGATTTCGTTGCGATACCTTTTTAGCAGAGCGCCGTCATCGGACACCTCGGTCACGTGAGGGTCGTTCTTCATCTTCTTTGCGGTGCTGGCAAACTGATACAGAGAAGCACATCTTAAAATCAGACTGCATATCCTGACTGTAATCTCTCATAAAACCTCAGTTTCTAGACTGACTGGAGGCTTTTGATGAAGTCTTTGCTCTAGGGATGGACTGATTATTGGCCAGGCCGATTACCGCGCTGATATTTGTCATTTTGACATATGTTGAAAGACATGGAGCAGGATCTATAAGATGTCAGTGTTTTCGCTCGGTTGTTTGAAGGACTGATTCTTAGAACGTGATTTTAATCCATTATTCTGTGTTTTGTTGACTGTGATTTGTCTCTTTTTGTGATTCCTGTCTGTAACTTTGTGTTTTTTGCTGCTGCCTGTTTTGGACAGGTCTCCCTTTAAAAAGAGGTTTTTCATCTCAGTGGGACCAACCTGGTTAAATAAAAGTTAAAAAAATAAAACTTGAAAAGCAATCAGAGAGTGCAGACCTCCTCCTTGCATTTTGTGACCGTCACCAACACTTTAGTCCTACTTTAATATCACAGGGTCTATGCTGAAATCCTGAGGTTAACTTCAATACCTTTTTAAGACTTTTTTAAAAACCTTTCAAAAAGTCTCAAGACCTTACTGCGACTTTAAGCTGCTGTCAGGAACTGATCTTTGATGATTGTAGTTTTCATTTTAACATAAATTAGATAAGCTGAGAAGGAATAAAGCTTGAAAGAATTAATGAAACTAAAGGCAGGTTAATTGACATTCCCATTACCAAAACAAGTAACAGTTATTTAAGGCCAACTTGCACAAAATACATACGGAGGCTACTAAACTACTGTACAAACTGAGTTAGTTGTCACATTACCCTATGGATATGTTGGGCTGCTAACGCTACATTTAGCCCGCGCCTCACAAAATTACAACTTTGCTTGTTGTCACGTCTCAAACAACAGAGCTACGTAACTGTATTGATAAATAACTTATCACATTGCGTAGTATCCAGTAAAAAGGTGATTTGAACAAAGAAAATTTGTTCCAAAACAACTGAGATCAGGGGAAGCTTTCTCTAAATCATAAGGATCCAAAATCCCAGGTCATCTAAAGTCCGAGAATTTTTTTCAGGAGGCTTGAGAAACTCTTATGATCTAGAAAGAAATATTTTGAGACGCTAAAGCTTTTTCCAGATCTTCATGCTGGTCTGTGATGAGTGGGACGAGCAAAATGATCGTCCAATCACCAGGTGTGGTTATTTTTGAGAGTTCAGACCCTGTAAACATTTTCCAACCAGATGTACGATTTCTGTGGGGGATTTATGGAATTGTCAGTCTGGTGTGTCAGATTATTTTGTTACAGTGGAAGGAGGAAAATAAATATTCATGGATACTTTTGGAGTCAAAGCTTGAATACCAATAAAATTTAATACCTCATAACATTATGATTAAGACTTTTTAATACTTTTTAAGGGCCTCAATTTCCCCACAATTGATTTATCAACTTTTAATACTTTTTAAGACCTGGCGGACACCCTGTATTATAGTCCCTTTCAGCAGACTGTCTGCTATAATTTGCTGTTAGTTGCAGGTTTGTATGTTAATTTGTTACCTGACAGAGTTAAAGAATTATCCCAGTGTATATTTCATATTCTGGATCTTAGTACCCAGAATATTGCCAGGATCTGGATCGTACTTTTACATCTGCTGGGCCGATTATTGGGGCTGATATTTGGCATTTTGAGGCATATTGGCATCAGACTTTTTTTTTAATGCGACGGCCGATAAGAAACAAATTGAAAACTGTGTTGCTGCAGCTCTAAAGCAGCTGCTCCACGGTCTGCAGTCACTACTCAGTCCCCAGCACTGTCCCACCCACAGTACCATCTGATTGGTTACAAGCAGAGCCGCGGCTCGGGATACAGCCAGTCAGCAGTGCAGTTATTACAGTTACATTGAAATTTTGGAAAACTTTATTTACTGTAGAAAACTTTAGCTATTTATTTTTTTAAAGTTTCATTTAACTTTATAAAACATGCTGTTAAGCCTGGGAGCTGTTTAATTAACTCGTTCTTAAAGGTTTTTGAATGAAGTTAAGTGTTGGAGTTTGTATTGTGTAAAATTTTGACTTAAATATTTTCACATTGACTGCAAATTAATATCAGCTTCAAATATCGGTTATCAGCCATCTTAACTTCAAACAATAGGTATCGGTATCGACCTGGAAAAATCCATCCATCGAGTTATGTTCACAAACAGACAAACTCTCCCAAAAACAAAACCTGGCAGAGGTAATAAAATAAAACAGCATCACACTTGTTTTAATCCAATGGCTGTTGAAAAAAAAAAAAGAATTATAACAGTATTAATTTGGCTGTGATGCAGCTGTGCCTCTCTGTCTGCAGCATTTTCTTTCCCACAGTACCATCTGATTGGTTACACGCAGAGCCATGGCTCGGAGAACAGCCAATCAGCAGTGAAAGCTGTGCATGCACACTCTCTCACAGTCACAGCGGAGAATAGATTTTACCAAGAGGAGAAGCTCCAGAGAGCAGATATATGTTTCGAAGGCAACTTTAGGGCAGCAGACCCTCCTGAAGTTGTAACAAACATCCCAGTCCTAGTTTTTTAAAGTTTTCATTTCACTTTATAAAACATGCTGCTGAGCCCAGGAGCATATGCTTGACAGCATTTAAACAAAGTTAAGTGTTGGGGTTTGTATCATTCAAAATTTTGATGCCTTTGTGTCCACAAATAATCTGTATCAGTATTGGCCCTCATAAAAAATCATATCAGAATATCTCAGAGTTCAGAGTTTACATTGGATCTCCTCCATCCGATCATGAAATCACACTCTCTATGGAACTGCCAAAGATCTCTATCCTATGAAATAATTCTGTCTTTGATTTTCAACAACAGCAGCAGGAGCTCTCTCTGTTTGTAAATGTTGTCTTCTTTGTATCGAAAGTCTTTTCTGTATTTCTGACATCAAAGACAGTTTCCTACATTGTGGACGAATACACTTTATTCTTTTCTATTCTAAATTTGTTAGAAGATCTGTGGACAACAGGAATCAGAGAGTTTCATCCACCTGCAGAGTGCTGAGGGTCTCATCCAGGGCAACGGGTGTGATGGTGCAGATGATGACGGTTTTTGCGTTTCCACCCAATGAGTTTTGCAGGATGCGTGTCAGCTTGCTGTCCCTGTAGTTTGTGAAACCCCTGAAGATAGAAAATAATGTTTAGGAAATGAAATGCTTTTCTATGTCCAAATCATAGATATAAATTATCAATGCTGTGTATTCAAACCAAAACGTGTGTATTCACATGTTTGTTGGACAATGCATCAGGATTTCCTAACCGGTTCAGTTGGGATGGGCCTGAAACCGAGGTCTACCCATAGCTCCTCCAGAGAGCTGGCCAATCAGGGGGAAGAGGTTTCAGACAGAGGTGAAAATGGGGGTTTTCTAAAACACCAGTGTGCAGGGACTTTTTGAGCTGTATATACACAAGCTACTAAAACTTGTTTCCAAGGATTAAGTTCCAGCATTTTTCACATGTTTGACTGTTGCTGCCTGAAATAATCTACTCAATGCTAAAATTGTCTAAATGTGCCAAAGAGGCGTTAAGAATACCAACCCACCAAACATTGGACGTCAGAGAGACGTGCAGATCACATCAGTTTTGGGGCGGTCCGTCAAAGACCATACCTAGATGTCAAAGCAACGTGCATAATGGGTACAAATTTTGACATCTAAACCTGACCTTTTTTGGACGTTGCAATGACGTTCAGGATTCGGGGGGTCATTTGCAGACCAAGTCTAGACATCATTACGACGAATATGGATCCAAGATTCAGACGTCATAAGTAGACCTTTTTTGGACTTAAGGCTGAGGTTTAAATTTGTACCTCGTCAATGACCAAATCATGATGTCATCAAAACGTTCAAAATAGATCCCTAAATCAGACGTCATTTTTGGACCTTTCATAGACACTAAGGCTGTATTCAGACCAGAAAAGTCCTTTGGTCCACTTGTTTGGTCCGGACCAAAAGCGGACTTTATTTTTTTCGTTTGGTGTGGTTCAGATTGTACTTTTTGCAAGTGGACTGTATTCTGTAAACACATCCACGTGTGTGACGATCAGTGCTCTCATTGGACAGCACTGACAAAGGCTGCACACAGAATACAGACCAGGAAATGGAGGTAAACGTGTTTGTGCTCTTATTAGAGCTGCTAAATCATTTTCAGTTTCAAGAGCAGCTCCTTCAAAGGAGACTTAACAACATCATTTACATTTTTGTAACAGCGAAGATGAATGCACACAGCAAGGAGACGCTATGCTCTGCGTGTCCTGACCCACAACATGCCAGCAACAGCGTGGCTAAACAGAAGACGGGGGATCGGGTATGAACCAAAGACGTTTAGGCTACGGTGGCTTTATAGGCCAAAAAGGCGCATGTATACCGTAGTTAGTTCAGATGGACCTTGGTTTGTATTCAGACCTGCATCGGAGAACCACGAACCGCACCAGAGTTTGTTTAGAAGCAGACCGAGACCACCTCAAAAAGTGGGTCTTGGTCCGGTCGTTTGGTCCGCACCAGGGTTCATTTGTGTCTATTCACACCTGCATGAAAAGTCCGCACCAGTATGAGAAACAAACCCTGGTTCGTTTAGAGTGGACCAAACAGTCCAGGTCTGAATACGCCCTAAAATTATGTTCAGATTTGTACCTCATCTGGACATCCGTTAATGACCAAATCATGACATCTTTAAAAGTGCAATATAGATCCAAGATTCGGATGTCATCGTTGGACTTGTTTTTAGACGTTTATCTGACATTCACATTTGTACCTCATCTGGGCGTCAGCTAAGACCCAATCTAGACGTCATGGGTGGAAATGATTCACAGGTAGTGAACTGTAAATGAAGAATTAACTGTTGTGAACTCACTTTTGGCTCTCATCGGTCAGCTTCTTGATCACCTGGCCCAGTGTGAACAGACTGCGGTTGATATTGCAGCCTTCTTTAAAACGTGCACCTAGAATACAACAACAAAAGAGGAAGTGAAACCAAAAGAAGTGTGCGTTCATCAGACTTGCACCAGAAATAATCACTCAGCGTTAAAATTTCAAACTGTGATTTTGCAGCAGCTCACCTTCAGCTCCAGTTTGTCTCGCCCTCTCAGATCCAGCCAGATCCACTAAATTCTACAAGATAAAAAAAATCACATATTATTTAGGACAGCTAAAAAGATAAAAGCTCCCCTAAAGATAGAAAACAAATCAATAATAAACAAAAAAATTGGCTCACCAGATGAGACACAATAATGGCTCCATCTGCGTTTTCTCCTGATGCTGGGTCGCTTCTTTCTCGACTCTCCAGGATCTAAAAACAAAATGAGTCGTAAGTAATCCAGATTGACACTCAATCTTTGGTCTTCAGACATACTGCAGAGTAGCTTACCATTCTGAAAATGGTGTGAGAGCGGCTGCTGCGCTGGTTCATCTTTGTCTTTCCGTAGTGACGGTTCTCTGTGCAGAAAACAACATCAGGTGGTTGTTACTCAGTTTGCAGCGTGCAGAGCACAGACTGTACAAGAATAAATGAAATGTTGATTGATCTCACTTTCTCCCTTCCGGATCCAGGAAAGTGCTTGAGAGGGATTTGTCACCACTTCCTCAGTCAGGTCAGCCACGTAGATGTTTTTCTGCACACCGTCAAGACACAACAATCATTCAGAGGAAAACCAACAGGGCCCATATTCACAAAGCATCCCAAGGCTAGAAGTAGCTCTTTGTGACGTCATTCTTAGGAAAAACGTATTGTTCTCAAATTTTTTCTTAGAATTTTCCCTTGGTAAGATAAAAGTTATTTAAAAAGTGTCTTAAGCTTTAACAGAGCTCCTATGGTGGAAAAAATTGGAGGAGGGAGGAGGACTTCTAAGACACCTGAGTGTGGACGGTGATACTGATATCAGACTTTCCCAACTGGTTAAACACAGTTTAAACACTGTTTATCTGCTGATCCACCCCTTAAACCATCCAGGTAATGAAGATATGAAATTCTATAACATTCATACAGTTATAATTAGGGCTGAACAATTAATCAAATTTAAACCAACATCCTGATGTGACAGAATGCAATTTTCAAATCGCAAAGGCTGGAAATAAAAAAAAAAAGTTTCAAAGTGCATTTAAGAAGTGTAATTCACATGTTTCCATATTTCAGTGGTTGAGTCAAAACTAATTTTATTTATATTTATGCACTTTAGTTTGTGTTTTGTTACTGATGAGAGATCAGTGAGATTTTTATACACTTAATATTCATGTTCACTCAGTGTTTCATTTCATTAAAAAAAAAAAAATACATTCAATATGTTGACATGTTTCAGTGGTTGAGCCAGAGATTTGGTCTGATTTACATATCTGCACTTTGTTTAGTGTAGGATTCATTTATTTGAATAAACTAGGCCCACTCTGCTATGCTGTGTTTCTTTCTCTGATTGTATTTAAGGTTATTAATGATAATCATATCACACGTCGACGAGGCTTGAAGTTAAATCTATCAGTCAATATTCTAATGTGATTGTAATAGTTAAATAGAGACATGATATTCATATCAATTCATGTAGGAGTTCATCTAATTTCATTATAACACGGCTTACAGTAAAGACTTGTCTAGGGCTGCAGCTATTGAATATTTTAGTATTTGAGTATTCTACTGAAAATCCCATCGATCAATCGAGTAATTGAATAAAGTACATTTTTGTTTAGTTAAAGAGCAGTTATTTTTCTCTTTAAGAAATAGAACTTTCTGATACAGGATGTCAATAAGAGCACTTGCTTTGGTAGCTTGTAAACACACTTTGACACATTTTTTTGTGCCTTGTACATCTCATCAAATGTTGTGGACCCAAATGGCACCCGTTTCGTAGAATGACCCATTCGTCTCCAAACTCCAGAAAAGAAGCTACATTTGTTGCTAGTTGCTATTTTGTAAAAGAGGTAGCTTGAGGGGTCTGAAAACTCTCTTAATATGGCCTCCGCTCTATTTAAAATACCACTCTTTGATCTTTTTTAAAATTAAACGATTCCTCGAGGCGGAGAAAATTACTCGAGTATTTTTTGTAATCGAGTACCTCGAATCATTCGAGGAATCATTTCAGCTCTAGACTTGTTCATATGTTTAAGTATCCTTTAGTATCCATGCTTTCCATGTTAAATTGCAATATTGGTCCAGAAAAGTCGCAATTATATTATTTTCCTAAATCATTCATCCCTAGTTATAATTATCAAAGAAACCGATGCCAGCCGCCATAACCTAAATAGTAGCCTACAACACTGTTAGAGAACAACGTCACTTCTAGCTGTAATCTCCACTCTCACTTGGGATTGCAGCATGTACCAGCACTTCCCACACTCATACGCAATTTGTGCCCAAGGAGGGAGACACAGCATTGATTTTTTGAGAAATGTGCTTTCAAGTGCGCCTCTTTACTTGTGACGTGATCCCAGGACCCAAGTTCTTCCTCCACAGGGCTGAGCCAACAGGAGGCTCTGTCTAGGTTTTTTTAAATCCACTTTGTTCATTGTTTTGGTCGTTCTGCCAAACCAAACTGCTTTTGTAAAAGGACACCAGGAAGTGCTGACAGCTGCGACTTCGTCCACCATCAAAATCAAACACATTGAGAAGTAACATTAGCAGCATGGACAGTCAACAGAACATCAATTGTCATGTGAATTAGGTACATTCAAAAATTTTGAAGTTGTGTCACAATTAATCTAATTTTGCTGAGTTTCATCATCATGATATGAAATTAATGCCAAGACTACACATTTCTTAATCCAGTCCAAGTTATGTGATCAGCTGATTCTACTGTCCATTCATTACAAGGAGCACAGAGCGCTTTTCTTTCCTCATCTTTTCCCATTTTTGTACCAACCCATCACAGCTTTCAGGAGACTGCATCATACCTAGCAACGGGGTTAACCACACCTTCTCAATGAGATCAAAGTCTCTGTCTCCTCCTCGCTCAGAGTTGCTATGAGAAACTTCCTGAATCACTGAGTCAAGAGTCTTTGCTGGCAACTTTTAGGCTGAGTAAAGAGCTCTCTGAAAAGCTTTGTGAATACACACCAAAGACTTTTCAGGGTTTGTGGCTTCATTCAGTCTAAACTTTATATGAGACTGAGTTCATACTTCAAGTTTTTAAACTTGGTGCCACCACAATTTTGAACTGAGTCATCCCAAAAGAGTGAAGCTGTCAGCCCAGATGCTTTGGGTTTTAAAAGTAAGCAGAGACATTCAATGGTCTGATTGAGCTCGGCTGTTTGACTTCACATGTGCAGATCATCACAGAAAAAAATCCAAGCTTTCAGAACTCTATTCCTGTGAATACAGCCCTAGAGGTCTGCAACAGCTATTAAATTAGTCTCTAGTCATGTCCCCAGGCGTCACATTTAGTCAAAAAGAGATTTTTTCCTTCAGATTTATGTAACGTGCAAATTAAAAAGAGGTTTGGCAGGATTATGTCAAGATAAATTTGAATCTCAATCTTCTACTCACATTGATTGCCTCTCTAACTTCCAGAGGTTTTCTCTTCCAGCTGTCGACGAGCAGATCTGTCACAGTTTCGTTGTAGATCTCCATGTAAGAAACCCTAAGGAGGAACTCTTTCTTTGGACACTGCAGGGAAAAAAGAAAGTCGGTCTAAATCAGGAGAATCACGAAACAAAAAATGCAGCTCATTTCCAACAGGATACTTACAGTTTTGATAGTCTGAAAAACGTCTTCCACAGCCAGAGGGATCACTCCAGGTGTGCTGTTACTCCCCATCATGGTGAATGTCTTTCCCGAGGAGGTCTGCCCATAGGCAAAAATAGTCCCTGTGAAACAGACACAGAATAATTACACATGCATGAAAACTGTGCAGTGAATATGAGCTGGCTGACTGTATGAAGTTTCTATCACTCACCATTATATCCTTCAACAGCAGAAACAATCAGAGGCTTTGCAATGTTCTGGTAAAGCTGATTGGTTGTTTCATCAGCTGTGAACACTCGGTCTGTGGTCAACAGAGGAGAGACTTTAATATAAAGCTAACTACAAACACATATTCTGTGATTAATATCTCTGGAAATGAGAGTACCATAAATAAAGCTCTTTGTAGAACTCCCATCATCGATCTGCTGAATTGATTTCTTGTCAGCTTTCCAAAACAGCTGGACGGGCTCTGCATTCTCTGACTCTGAACTTTCCTCCCTGAAACAAGACGCAAACATGAACAACATTTTCAACAGATTCATATAGAGCAAAAATGGGTTTATGACTTGTGGTCAACCTGGACTGGATTTTTATCTGCTGATGCTCATGTAAGTTGTGGTAATTCTGAGCTTGCGCCAATAAAGGCAACCTGACTTGGTAGAAATGCTTTCAGCTTTTATATTTTACCATTGATGTCTCTGTGGGAGATATGTGCTTGAAGCGTGAAGTCGGTAAATATGCATTTTGTGTTAGGGCCCCTGATGACTGGAACAATCTCCCTGTATTTATTCGCTCTGTGACATCATTAACCTCATTCCATATGGCTCTACTAACATATCTTCATAATACCTGCCAGTGTTTCTAGTTTGCTTGAATTTGTTTGTTTTAATTACTTTGCTTTGTGCAACCACAAATAAACTTGGCCATGTAATTTTTTTTTTTTTTCTGGAGTTACTTTGCTTTGTACAACCTTAAATGGACTTGGTCATGTGACTTTTCACTTTTGTTCTGGTTGCTTTGCTATGTGGGACCATAGAGGAGCTTGGTCATATGATTTTTATTTTTTTTTGTCTTTGAGTGACTATAAATTATTGTAATGGCATTATTACTGTAAGGTTTTTTATTTGATGTAGTGTGACGTTGATATTGTTGGGTGGGGGAGGTGAACAAGCAGAGCTGGTTTGTGTGTATGTTTGTGTGTGTGTGCTGTTATTTTCTTGCTTGTTGGGTTTATTTGGATTTGTTTGTTTGTTGTTATTTTGTTTTGTTCATTTTATTATTATTTTTTTATTGCTGTTTATGTTTACATATACTTTTTCATGTGTATATATAATTTTCTATCTTGTATTATGCTATTCTGCTCTTTACGTTGTTTTGAATCTGAGGATCCCCTCGAAAACGAGATCACTTATCTCAAGGGGCTATTCCTCGTAATAAAGAAATGTTAAAGAATGTGCTATATAGCAAGTTTGCACTTTTGTGTGCTTCAAAGAAAAGTCTTAATAGGAAGATGCCTCATCTCGTAGATGTGATCCAGAATATTTCTTTGTATTCTAAAATTTTTGTGTTTTTTTTTTTTTTTTTTATAACTTTGCTGGAAGGTGCTGCTGCTGTGTTCTCAACCAGGAAACACTCTTAAAACAGATTTTTCCTATTAATAAGGTCTACTTGTTCAGTTAAAATCAAATAAATTAAAAATTGACATTTAATCTTTTAATATTGCACTGTCAGTTTCCCTGTGAATGTACCTGTTGTGGTTATATGTATGATGTGCTGTGTTTTCAACAGGGGTGTTGTCTCCACTATATATTTTTCCCTTTCAAAATAAATAAGCAAATAAATGAACAAATAAAAGAAATCGATATTTAAGTAGTTCCTTTTTTGCAGCCAATGAAATACAACTCAGCAAGTAGTCATCCTATATGCATCAAAATCACCGAAAATATTTATCTCACTCAGTGCCATGCTTGAAATGGATTCTTGATCTATTTATTTAGTAACTTAAGAAACAAAAAGGAACGCTCAGTTATAACACATTTAGTAATATTTTTAATGCGTGCCCAGCCTGATTTTGACACTAACCTCATTCCATAACTTGTTTAACCTAAAAATGGGTTGGAAAACCAAAATGCAGTAGTACTCATTGTTTTGAAAATCGAAACTAACATTATCGTGATGTAAACATAGGACTAAAAGTAACTCTTTTCTGTCAAGTACCACCTTAAAATCTCAATTGTTTTCTTTGCCGCCTGATGACAAACGTTAGAACTGTAGCACTGCTGTAACAAAAGGTCGAATAAGTTCAAAACAATCTGTTTTCTGCAGAGAATATATACGTTTACCTGACAAAAGTTTAATTATACAATAATTATCAACCACTTTGTTGATTCTGATATAATTTGAAATCACAATATTATCCTTTAGCAGCTAACAATCAACATTAGCACTACAGCTAAGTGTCAGACTGAAGGATGTGTAGCTCCTTACCTTTCAATGAGCGGACGGACTCGAACACAGACCTTAACCGCTGACTCTTCTGTCATTTTCTTTTTATTTGTATTTTCCCACTACACTATAAATCATTCTCTTTGAACGTGTTAAAAAATAAAAAATATTAGCACTCCCTAACTACTACAACCACACGACGTAACGACGTTTGAATTTCGTTCAACTGCAAACACTGCTTTCTTATTGGTGTACGTCACTGGGAGGACGGGATCACTTTTGGCATGGGGGTGTTCTACAGCTTATTTTTATTTTCTAAAGTGATTTTTTGAGAATAAATGGAAGAATTTAACCAATTATTGCTCGGATATTTCTTATTATCAATTGAGCGAATTTATTAGGCGCATGAAGAAAGTTAATCGTATGTTCAAGGCAGCGTAAAATATGGGAATGTGGTCGCGCCCGGTCAGTGACGATAAAATCGCTACCGGTGTTATGACTGAACGAGGGACCTTACTAACTGACGACTTGCAGCTGAAGGCTTTTTTCTTTATTTAAGGGTGTCTAGTTAGAGACGACACACAATTTTGTAACACCTTTGAACAAATAACACCCATTAATGCTAAAATAAAATGGGAAAAATATTCTTCACAACAGCTGCTATTAGCCTACCACGAAAACCGCCGTTGGTTAACAGGGTAGCCTTTTGAATTGTAACACCAGCCTGTGTGACGTCTATAACATGCGCCCGATACAGTATGGGGAACACATGAGAAGAGGGCTGAAAACGAAGTTTATCGATGATAGGATTTAGAAGAAACAAAGCTGATTTGGAAATGTTTCAGCGCTGATATATAAAAAGTGTTAAAGAATCCTCGAAAATTAATCGCCACAAATATTTCATAACGTTCGTGAGGAGTCGAATCAAGGGGGAATGTCCCTGTTTCTTGTGAACAGGTAGGGTGTTTTTTGTATTTTCTCATAACTGTGTCACTCACTTTTGCTCTCTCTGTGTGTCACATAACTGCACGCCTTCGTAGAGTCAGAATAATGTGTATGGGATTTTACATATGTATGTGTAACTGTATCAGGCTGAAAACATTTTAGAAGGTAATACAAAATTAAAAGAAAGTGACTTAAATCTTTGTGTGACAACACTATTTCATGCTTTTTATGATTCTGTTGGTGACAGAGATTTTTTTTTTGCCATAATACAAAATGTATGTTGTTCAAAGAGCTGTAAACTGACATAGGAGCTGACTTAATAGTCTGTACCATGTCTTTAACTCTGTCCTGGGCCTCACAGGTATCTTGGGGAGGAGGAAGATGGCAGCATCTCAAAGGAGTCTCGTTCCCAGGCGTTGCTGGATAAACTGAAGCAGAAAGCAAAAGAAAAGCAGCAACAGAATTTCACAGAACAGAAACAGGAACCCGAAGAACAGAAACAACAACAACAGAAAGTGAAAAGAAAAAGAAAAACTGACAATGAGGGCAGTGAAGAGTGTCTGCGTCCTAAAAAGAAGAAATCAGAAGTAGGGAAGGAGTCTGTCTCAGACTCTGATAACCAGGATGAACCTGTGGAAGAGAAAAAGGGCACAAAGAAAGCTGCTAATGAAAAACAGAAGAAGAAAAAGAAGATAAAGAAGGATCAGTCAGGTTTGTGCTTGTGCTCATAAACACTCCTCTCATGTTGTAACCCTGTAATTCACAAAAAGTACATTGTTTGAACATAGGCATATATCAGCCCTGTTGACAAACATGCCATGAAACCATGTTTGTAGCTGATGTATATCTGCACATTTTGCAGCACTTTAATGTTGGAAAGCTTGTTAAGAGCAGCTGATTCAAAGAAGAACAGAACAAGTCATACACTCTGAATTCTTTCCATGGCCATGATAGAAATATGTGGAACTACCAACCCCCTCTGAGAAATGCTGGCAAAGAAAAAAGACCAGAATAATTAGAGAAGTGTTGTATTTCAAGTATGACTATTAGTCCTTTTTTTGTGCATATTACAACATGACATAAGATCTTCATCACACCTTCATTTTGTCTCTTGAAAAGCTTTCCTCGGCAGGGTTTGATTTTAGCTGACAGCAGAAAGCGGAGTCCAATGGGCTCGAGTAGGATAAAATGTGTTTTATTATACTTTTTCTTTTAAAGCCAAACTAATGGAGTTTGACACTAGGACTGAGACGATACGCTTTTCTTATTATTTAAATCTATCACGATTTTTGCGGTTTCGATTCGATTCAAATTGCGATTCTTCAATGATTACCATTTTTGCGATTTTTAGTTTGCTTTTTCAACACCATACCATGTGAAAAAGTTAAATGATGATGAAAATATCTACAGACTATATCAGGGGACATATTCTCTCATAAAATGCACATCACATGAGTCAGAGAGAAACATTTCACCCTCTGCTACCCTCTGCTGGAGAAAAGAGGAAACTTTTTTCCAATCCAGTTTATAAACAAAGACTGAAATGGGGAATTAAAAAAAAACACTTTTTGACAGAAAACCCTAATTTTGATATCATCAAACAAAAAATCCTGATGTATTGTATTTAGATTTTTTCTCCCACCCTTATTTGACACTTAGAAACAAGAACTAAAATTAAATTTCTCACTGCATTAACCCTGCTGTTTTCCTCATCTCTAACAGGAAGTGTACTAATGGTTTGATTCCTGAGGGAAATTTGTTATTTTTTGGCTCCTACTCCTTTAAATCCCTCAAAGTTGACATTTTTTTGAAAAAATATAAATAAAAAATTAAATTAAATTATGTTATTACATTCTGGGCTGGGTTGAAAAGAAGCTATCTGATCAGCTTTTTTATTTATCTATAAATTACAACTGCAGCAGTTCCTTTACCATTCAGCTCTGCTCTCTATTAAATCATGTAACCAACACACTCACTCCCAGTCATGACTCACCTCACAGGTTCCTCCCTTTTCTTTAAATTAACTCCTAAATGTAAAACTGGATTGTCTGAGCATCTTTGTCTGAATGCCTGTCTCTGGATTTTAGGAGGTCCAGATGGAGGTGCTGTGGAAACACCTGCAGCAGAAAAAAAAGACAGGGAGGACACGGGAGGAGAAAAAGAGAAGGCAGAGACAGAAAAAGAAACACAGAAACAAACGTCTGCTCCAACTGGTTTCACGGTTCTGGGAGGGTTTGAGAACAAACCAGTGCAAAAGGTAGAGTCATCTGTTGATGGAGCTAAATGGATCTGAGTGGATGTGGAGAAAAACCCACTGTGTGAGACTTTATTCTGTTCACAGGTTCACAGAGTCTTGCCTCAGTGGCTCGCTCAGCCTGATGTGATTCACAGAGACATTAAAAGTAACCTGGTCCCTGTCTCTGACATCCCGGGACTGTCTGCCCAGTTGGTGAAAAAAATACAGAGTAATGGGATTCAGCATCTTTTTCCAGGTAGTAAGAGATAATAGGTAATAACAAAGATCATACTGTAAATTTACTTGAAGTGTGTCCTGAAACTGAGAAATTAAAGTTCTGATCATCTCACAGTGCAAGCAGAGGTCATCCCGGCCATCTTGGAGAGTTCACAGATGGGGTTTCTGATTGGCCAAGGAGGCTACAAGCCCAGAGATATCTGTGTGTCCGCGCCAACAGGCAGTGGCAAGACTCTGGCATTTGTCCTACCTGTCATACAGGTGAGCACTGCTCATCCATGTGTGAAGATGTCAGATGTTGAGAAACAACCCCAGGCTGACTGAATGTGTTCCCAGGTGCTGATGGAGCGGGTGGTGTGTGAGGTTCGGGCTCTGGCTGTGCTGCCGACCAAAGAGCTGGCTCAGCAGGTCAGAGACTTTAAAAACACACACTCTCTGCTTTCATTACTCTGACTTTGAGGGTCAGGTGTAAGAACTGTAGTCATTTCTAGTTTCTGTTTGAAGAGCGTGTATAGCCTGAGCATCAGCAGGTCTGTATGGAGAAAAACAGACAGGAGACAGTTTTTAAGTTTGAGATCAAGTTGACCCAAAAAATCAAAGTTTAATTCTGTCCACACAGTATATTTAATACATTAATTTTTTTTTGAATGTGCAGGTTTGTAAAGTGTTCACATCGTACGCTGAGGGAACCAACCTGAAGGTGGTGATGTTAGCCGGTCAGAAGACGTTTGCTGCAGAGCAGGAGTCCCTCTCCAAGCTCAGGTGAGTCTGGTTTCAGATTTAAAGGATAGTTGTTAAATGAATGATTCTCCTGACATGTTAACTATTAAAAGTACATCACACAGCCACACCTCAAATAACTGAGCTGTCCCTTTAAGAGGAGAACATTTCTCCTCCTCAATAACTGTGATCACAAAATCACCCTGGTCATATTAATAAAGTGGTTCAACCTCTTGAAGATGGTGTATCCTGCTTTTACAAGTTTCAAACATTATTTAAATTAAAACCAACGCTGGATGTTCAAATGAAATGAGTGCAGACTTTCAAACCTGTACATTTATATATTGGAGAAATTCCTGAATCTGTCTCTGAACTGATCAATGGTGTAAAAATAAAATGAGATCTTCATGTAGGGATGGGTACCGAATTCGGTACTTTTAGTGTGACCACCGGCCATACTCTCCAGCTGGGGATCGGCGCTGCAGGGGGGCAATCGTGCTTAAGCACGGTACGTTTTGGAGGGCCAGTGTGACCTCGTCCTTTTAGGTACAGACCGAATTCTGTCAAAAGTACCGGGTACTGATTCATGTAAAATCAAAAGGTATCATGTTTAGGTACCTAAATGTATCCTTGTGACTGTGAGGAAGTGGAAGAGTAGGTGATTTTTCATACTGGACACAAACACAGCAAAACAAGGTTATATGTTGAAGAATACATATGTCAAATTGAAAAAAAAAATATATATATATATTCTTAAAAAAGGAGATATTTTTTACCACATAAACACAAAAAAGTACCGAAAATTGGTACCGCTGAGTACCAATACTGATTGCCAGGTACCGGGTATTGGTACCGCATCGTTTCAAACGTGAAAGGTACCCATTCCTATCTTCATGAGACTTGCTGAAATTATGAGGTCATCACTTAAAGCCGTTTTTAAACTTAAACATTGACTCCACATGTTAGTGGCTGATGTAGCTTTGAGCATTTCATACTTCTGTGTCGATGTTTTCATGTTGCTCAACAAAACTCCTCTGAAGCTCATGAAGGCAGTGTGGTCTGTATGATCATCAGATCGTCTGTGTCCAGTCCTGCGACGCTGTCTGCTCTCAGTGGGTGTTGTCAGACCCTTTTTGCCGGTGCTGAAGCATCTCTAAATGTTCTCCCAGCACCCCTAAAAATATTACTGCTGTGTGACCAACCACATTTTTAATTAAGCAAGCTTTTTGCAAAATTTTTTCTTACTTGACAGTTTAGAGGATATTAAGATCTTAAGTTTACCCAATCAGAGGTGCAGCTCAGCTGACGTAGGGATGGGCACCTTTCACATTTGAAAGGATACAGTACCGATGCCCGGTACCTGGCAATCGGTACTGGTACTTAACGGTACCAGTTTTCGGAACTTTTTGGTGCTTATGTTGTAAAAAATATCAATTTGTTAAATATTGTTTTTTTTTTTCAATTTAACAAATGTATTTTTCAATATATAACCTTGAAATGCTGTGTTCATGTCCAACATGGAAAATCACCTTCTCTTCCACTCCCTCACGGTCAGAAGGATGCATTTAGGTACCTAAACATGGTACCTTTTGATTTTGCGTGACTCAGAACCCAGTACTTTTGATATTATTCAGTTGGTACCTAAAAAAGTACCTTATTTGGTCCCCATCCCTAAGCTCACGTGACTGACAGGTGCCCTATAGCTGTACTCAAAGCGCCTATCACTTCCAATATGGCTGCAACAGCCGATCTGCTTCAAAAGTCTGGTTCAGAAACAGACGAGTGACATCAGAGAAACTACTTCCTTTAATTATACAGTCTGTGGCTGATTCCTGAAATGTTGTGAATACAGAACACGAGTCTGCTCAGCGGACCAATCACAGGGTTTTTCGTTCCACAACAATTTGGCACATTATTAAGTTACACTTGAGAGAAAGTTCAAATCAGTCTACAGGCGCAGGCTTTTGCAAGTAAAAAAAAGGGCATCACAGACCTATGGCATAGGGTACGCCGTCCATATGACGCAACAGTATAAACCAGATTACAGACGGATACGACCTGATCCAACCTACAGCCTGTTTCCTGCTCCATACGCTGTCCTGTCCTCTCAGGTCAAAGGTGTAACTGAGCTGAAATAAGGGTTTAAAAAACACCAGTGTGAGAAAAATAGGGATTATTGTTAACTGTAAATCACGTAAAGATACTCTAGTGGTCCAAGGAGGATGGAAGAGACTAAAAAGAGCTCAATGCTCCTTGAAATTCCAAGAAATCACTTTTATACAGAGTTTTTATCGCAGCCTTGTGCCTTCTTAAAGATGAAAGACACTGAAGAGACAAAATGAATATTAAGGAGCTCTAACTGCTGAGCCAAACCTTCACACACTTAAAACACAATTCAGATTTTCATATCAGTTTATTCAACGTGTGTTTCTCTTTTCTCATTTTCCTGGTTTTCCACCAGAGGCGGGATAAGACGCAGTCAAGCAGACATCGTTGTGGCCACCCCGGGCCGGCTGGTCGATCACATTAACAAAAATTCAGGCTTTAACCTGGAACACCTCAGATTTCTGGTGAGACTTAATTCTGAATACTCCCTGCTAACTGTGAATAATCTAAAAAAAAGGAGCTGCAGATTTTAATCATGTTGATTATTTGATCCAGATTATTGACGAGGCCGACAGGATGATTGACAGCATGCACCAGTCGTGGCTCAGTCAGGTGGAGAAGGCGGTGTTCAAAACAGGAAGTGGAACAGACGCCACGTCCATCTTCAGACGGACTGAAACCACACACGTCACGGCGGCCAGGTGAGTCTGTTCACACCTGAAGACATGACGAGGGAGTGTGAGGGCACTGTTTTATCGCTACTGTGGCTTTAGCTGATCCGGCAGGTTTGCAGCAGTCATTGTGTCTCTGCAACCAAACTTAACTGAAAAACCAAGAGGTGCAGACAGAGGCAGAACAGTGCTCCTGTGTTCTGTGAGGTTCAATCCTTGATTTTGTGATTTAAAGGTGCCGAATGTGGTGCACTGCAAAAAAACTGAAATCATATCAAGTGTTTTTGTCTTAATTTAAGTAAAAATTGTCTTGTTATACTTGATATGAGCCACATTCAATTGATTAATCCAAAAAAAAAATGTTTCAAGTTATTTACAGACAAAGAAAAGAATTGCTCAAAGCTAAAAAAATGTCTGATTACGAGTAACTTTTCTCTTGTTCCATTGGCAGATTTTGGTAACTTGTTACAAGCATTTTTTCTTTTAATAACTTGAAATAAGATTTTTCTGGAGATGATTGTGGCTCAGATTAAGTCTAAAAAAGGAATTTTCTACTGAAAATAAGACAAAAACACATGATAAGATTTCAGTTTTTTGCAGTGTGATGTGAAAAAGCAAAACGTTCTCTGTCGTCTTCGACCCACACAGAGTTTATATTTGACCCCCTGTTCGTCCTCTCAGTCTGTCTCCTCCTCAGATGCCTCTTCAGAAGCTTCTGTTTTCAGCCACGCTCACACAGAATCCCGAGAAGCTGCAGCAGCTCGGCCTCCACCAGCCCCGACTCTTCAGCTCCATCCACAGCCAGACCGGCTCCACGCCAGCTACCCCCACTCAGGCACAAGACCGCTTCGACTTCCCCCAGGGACTGACGGTAAGAGGCTGCTTTAAACTCTGAAAGCATGGTGCAGAAACTAAAGACCTGTTGGTTTACTCTTGCCACCCTCCCTCTGTGTTTGTAGGAGTATTATGTTCCCTGCACGCTTAGCAAGAAGCCCCTCCTCATCCTCCACTTCATCCTGCGCCTCAAGCTCAGCCCCATCCTCTGCTTCACCAACTCCAGAGAGACAGCCCACAGGTCAGTCCCACTAAACCCTTAAAGTCCACTTCCTGTCCACTTCTTGTCCACTCCTCCTGCAGCTGGACCTGACTGTTCATCATTACTCTTCAGGCTCTTCCTGCTGCTGCAGCTCTTTGGTGGCGTTCAGGCGGCAGAGTTCTCCTCACGACTCTCTCCTGGTGAGAGGAAGAAGACGCTGAAGGAGTTTGAACAAGGAAAGATCCAACTGTGAGTGTGTTTTATCTGTGTGTGTGAGAGACAAAGACAGAGAAAAAGATTATGCAGGGTGTTGTAAAAAAAAACAGCAGAAATATATGCGAGTTTAGATCATTTCTCTATCAGCACACTCTGTATGAGGGTGAATTTTCGGCAAAATTTTTACCTTTTAAGCTGTTAAACTCAAACTTGCTTAGTTTCATGTTATTAGATGAGTGAATTACAATTTGATATGCACATTTTTCTTTCCTCATTAGCAAATTCTTTTAACTCTCAAGAAATTCAGGCGTCGTTTTTGTTTTTGATATCTTGGATTCAGACATTCTTCTGGACTTCTCAGGTGAATGTGGCTCATTTTGAGTCCAATAAGAGAATTTTAGCAGAAATGAGACAGGACACTTGCTTAGGTTTTAGTTTTTTAGGGCAGTGTTTCTCAAAGTGTGGTCCCAGGACCCCAGAGGGTCAGCGAACCATTGCTTGGGGGTCCGGGGAATAACTTTCAAGAAATTGTAAAAGTGTGCTTTATCATCGAAAAAGCAACAAACTGGGATCTCTTGCACCAATAAAACCAGATATTTCTTTCCAGTACTATGGCCCATTTCAGCTTTGTGCCATGAGTTCAATTCTTATTTGATTACCTGCTTTCCACCAAGCAGTCTGGTTTAGTGCAGTATGGTTTGGCTCGTTTTGTACAGTTAAGTCTGATCCCGTTTGCGTTTCCACAGCAAACTGTGCCCTCTCTTGTTAGGTGGCATGTAAGCCGGATGCCAACAGCCACAGCTAAATAGTAGCGTGACACCGTAGCAGTGAGACAATGTACCCTGCTAATAAATCAAACAAAGAAGAAAAACGTGACACAGTAAACAAAGAGCATAGATGGAAGACATCCAGCATTTTGTCCTCTCTGTGATTGACATGTAGCTCTTTGATACAAAGAACAATCAAGCTTTGTTTCAGAAAAGTCTGTGTGCCACCAGGAGAAATGCAGCCGCTGTAGCACAGTAAGTGACGATTCTTTCGACCAATCAACCGTCTGCAGTGTTGTTGCTCCACCTTCTGAGAGCAGATCGGTTCAGTCTGGCACCCATACGAAAGGGTCCCTAAAAGTGGGATGGCTTGTCTCGGTTATTAAGGGATCTGTCCCGGGATAAGTCAGTGGAAACGCAACAAAACATGTGCCGTGTCGAGACGAATCCGAAGCGGTCTGCTTGGTGGAAACGTGGCTTTTGTGACCGGTTGATCCGTTCATACACTACAACACAGCTACAAAACAAAAAGACATTGTGGTTCAGTAGCGTGCACAGACTTTTTGAAGGGCAGGGGCAAAAAGAAGAAAAAAATGCAAATACAACATCTGTCATTGTCACCAGAGAGAGCAGTTTACCATATTTAACCATCCAAATGGGCGGTTAAGTAGGTTTTGCCAACCAGAAGGGTGCTTTAGCGCATGTTTCCCCCACTCTCTGTGCACACCACTGACAAAATTAATTACTTGAAAAGTATAAATGTAGCTTAATTTTGTTGTTGAGAAGTTCATCATTAGATAGTATTAATATTACACTTATTGATGTTATGATAATGAAGGGGTTCCTGCAAAAATATCTAAGCTGAAAGGGGTCTAAAATGGTCTAAAAAAAGTTAGAGAACCCCTGTTTCAGGGTATAAAATAAGTACAGATTACTGCCCCATAAGCAATGAAGTCTTTTTCAAATCATTTCCAACAGTAAAGGAAAACTTGATACCTTCCATAAAGTGACAGACATATCCTCTCTGTGAACGTTTTTTGTACCCTGATATGAAGTGTGTTCGATTTTTTAAAAATGTGACATTCATTGACAGACTAATTCAGACAGCTGGGTCATTTCTTGTATTGTCTAAGTAATTTAAGTATTCATGTCCTTCTGCAGGTTGATCAGCACAGACGCAGCCGCCAGAGGCATCGACATCACCGGGGTCAAATGTGTTGTAAACTATGATGCGCCACAGTACATCAGGACGTACATCCACAGGTCAGCTTTAAATCACATATTTCCAGTTAATACCTTTATGGTGACTGTCCAAACCTTTTCAGGTGATGTCCTTTATGCATGTTCATTATCCAGAGCAATTTATTACCATGGGATGAAAATTGATTACTTCATCTGCTGTTAAACTTAAATGATGCCTTTTTATGTTCTGTGTTCTGGGAAGAACCATGTGCTCCTGTCATCTTCTAACACAGGGTGAATCTCAAAGCATTAAACTGCAGTCTCTTCTCTCCACTGCGGTACAATGAGTAATTCCTGTGTCACCATATTAGGTGACGTCCCAAAGTGTTAATTGGGCTCAGAGAAGAGAGGAAACACAAGATCTGGCTTTGTGGAAGTCTTGTTATTGACAGACACACCCCCCCATTTGGAATATCACTCTCTGATTGGACGCTGCAGCGGCTCAGACTTTTTTAAAACTTCACAAAAACACAACAGAGTTTAATGAGAGAAAAGACGAACTGAAAACAGGAACAGAGGATCGTTCAGAAACGGATCATAAAGCTGGAATGAAAAATGGGTTTGATGTGAGTTTAAAGCACAAAATACATAACCATTATCAAATCAATAAAATTAACCAGGTTATTAATAAGTTTCGCAATTTATGATCAGATGCACTCAGGATGATGGCTAAATAATTAATAAGTAATCTTATAACGGAACATTTTGCCGATGGAGTGATCTGTGAGCTTCTAAACTGCACATAGAATGAACAGAGTGTTTTTGTCATGGTAACATGTTTGTTAAACAGGTTACTGTTTCTGTTTGATCAGAGTTATTACAGCGCACATGCCCAGATGCACAAACAGCTGTTAGAACTGACTGACAGATGAGCTAGAGGTAAATCAGCTGATGCCGTCATCACTGAAACGCGTCAAGGATGTTCCATTGCTCTAAAAACGAATCTCCTCCATCCTCTCTCCTTCATTTTCTTGCATCTCTTCCATCATCTCTGGTGGTGGAAGCAAGGATGAAACTTTGGAGCTTTGGGTTTCACCTTTACCTGCTCTCATTTAACCCACCTAGTGCTAGATTAGTGGTAGAAACAGCACCATCTAGTGGCCAACAATAATCATACTAACAGCTCCTACATTCATGCTTCATTCCCTCCATCTTACGAGGTAAAAATCAAGATCAATCCTCTGTTTTTGTTCAGGATCGGGAGAACAGCTCGAGCAGGGAAAGCAGGCCTGGCCTTCACCTTTCTACTTGGGGTTCAGGTGCGTGTAGATAAATGAATAGAGGACAGACTCAAATAATAAGAGGTGATTCATAAAAAACAGTGAAAAATAAAAGTGTTTCTGGTTTGCTCAACTCAGGAGAAGGACTTCCTCCGGATGGTTCAGGAAGCAGGGAGTCCTGGAATTCAGAAGCAGATCGTCAAACCAGAGAACCTAAAGAGTATGGAAGCCCGGTATGAACAAACACTGCAGGAGCTCGCTGACGTTATCAAGGTAACCACAGAAATTTATTGTTAATTCTTTTTTGTCCCACTGTTTAACTTGTCCACTCTTAACTGTACACATGGAACAAAGTCTTTTCAAACTGGATTAAAACTCAAGAAGCAAGTCAATGTGTTTCACCTTCTGCACATACCTGCAAATCATGAGTTCATCGCACAAATGTGCTCCTCAAAGGGTGTACATTCTGCTTTCCCATATTTAACATGGATTTAAATGAGCAATAACCAATGTTCAAACTAAATGTGCAGATTTTGTAATATCTACATATTCATTTGTTGTAGAAATCCCTAAATTTGCTGAAATGATGAGGTCATGTAAGAGAAATTTAATCAGACAGCTGTGGGTTTTAACAAAATCAACTACAGTGTCATTTTTTTCTCTGCAGGGGGAGAAAGCCAAAAAGCAGTGACTCTGACCCTCTCCTGTGAGCGGACATCTGACCCGTACAAAGATCACGCTGTGAAGTTTTTCATGTTCTTTAATAAATCATAAAAACTCTGTGAGAAAATTATTGAACACAAGTTTTCAACTCAAGACAAGGAGCCGAGGTCGATACATGAAGCCTCAGGAAACGCCTTGTTGTCTGCTTTTCATCGGTGCCGAGTCACTTGGCGATACGCTCTGGATTAAACCAGCAGATCTACTGTAAAGACAGTTAAACTGAAGCACAGAGAGAAAACACCACGGGCTTCAATCACTCAGTCCATCTATCACACACAGTGTCTGTGTGTGATAGTTTTAGTCCCATTTAGACGTCTTCCTCCTCATGTATCTCTCTCCCTCGCTGTCGACGGCCTCATACAGCTGCTGGTCGTTCTCCTTCATGGCGTGCATGTAACCCAGGTAACCCACACACAGCGTGATGGTCACCAGTCCAAACGCCATCACAGGTTTGTTCTGCAGCACGACACAGCTTTGTGTTAGTAATGACAGAAAAGATGAGCTGATTTTCAGGCCTGATCACAAAGACATTAACATTTCTCACTTCATCTCTTATTCAGTTTGACTACACTGACCTACAAAACAATCCACAGCATGAATGAATCATAATAATTTAGATCTGTTCTAACAGAGCCTGGCTGGTATGAGTTTTTTAGAAACTGAAGACTGAGGGGGGAAAAATCACAGAATAAAAGAATTCAGTTTTGGACTGAAATAATGGAGATCTCTCGCTGTAAGCAGTTTACAGATTGTGAACTGAAGGACCTCAGCTACCCCTGCTTCTTCAGTTCTCACAAAAAAAAGTGTTACTTGTGAAACTGTATGTCTGCAGCAAAGGAATGTCTACAAAACTTAGATTGAAACATGTTGTCCTATTTCAAGTTATTAAACTTAAAATAATGCCTGAATTGCTTGAAAAGAGTAAAAACATCTGCCAATGTGGTAAAATACATTATTTACTGCTTTAGTTTCTCGCATGAAAACATTTTTATTTCAAGAAACTTTGACAAGCTTTTTTGTGGAGGTCAGAGGTGTAAAACAGAAGGCATGGGACACAGAGTGGTCCACCTTGGGGTACAATGGGTGCGTCTCAATGCATTAACTTCATGTCTCCTCCACCCCATCTCCTTCGCGGCACCGAAAGTACTTTCCCAGTCGCCATTTTGAAGACTGTCCCAAAGTGATAATTGCGCTTGGAGGAGAGAGGAGAGAGGATGGAGGAGACTGACTGGAGGAGTTATGATTGAGGAATCACAGGAGCTGGCTTTGTGGAAGTCTTTTCACTGACAGACACGCCCCCATATGGAATATCACTCTCTGATTGGGCGCTGCAGTGGCTCAGACTTTACATAAAACTTCACAAACACAACAGAGTTTAATGAAAGAAAAGACGAGCTGAAAACAGGCACAGAGGATCGTTCAGGAACTGGTCATAAATCTGGTATTTAAGTGTTCGCTGTGAGTTTAAAGCACAAAACACTGAACACAACCATCATCAAATCAATATAACAGAGGATTAATACAGAAAACTGACTGATAAATAATATCTTCCTGAGACACAATAAGGTGGGTTATATTGATAAGTTTCAGAGTTCACGATCAGATGTGCTCTAGATAAGGGCTGAATAATTCATAAATAATTTAATAATTACTCATTTTACTGGTAAAAACACGTCGCTTCATATGACGCTCCAAAGGAGAGGATGTCCCATTGCTCTAAAAACTAATCTCCTCCATCCTCTCTCCTCTCTTCGTTTCCTTGCGTCTCTCCATCATCTCTAGTGGGAGGGACTAAGACGCAAGTGGAGGAAGGAAGGATGGAACTTTGGAGCTTTGAGACGCACCCAATATGACATTATGTCTGTCTAAGTGTAGTGTAGGAATGACAGAAGAGCAGCTCCATGCACTGCCCTGACTTTTTCTTTTTTTTTAAAATAATTGTTATCATTTCATTCACACAGTATTATTAAGAATCTTTATTCTTAATAGTTGCCTCTTTAGTTTGTATGGTGACGTGTGTCAGGTGGTCAGGATTACTACACAGATGCGGGAATGGAAATTAATGTAAAAGTAAGTTAATGTTTTCAGATTTGGACAAGCTATTTTGATTCCAAGTAAAATAATAATAATAATAATAATAATAATAATAATAATAGTAATAATAATAATGATAATGATGATGATAATAATAATAATAATAATAATAATAATAATAATAATAATAATAATAATAATAATAAAACGTGGTTAAAATGTGCAATTAATTAAAATGAACAGTAAAAGATACTTTTGAAGGACAGGATTAATAACCATAAAATTAAAAAAGAATCTGAAAAGCTAATAACCACATCTAGATAAAAGGAAGAAAAAAACATTAGAAAAACATAAAACTGCAAAAATTAAAACAATTTAAAGATAAAGGATTAAAGAACCTTCCAGAGATCAAACATTAAAACTAAAGTAGAAAAAAAAAAATTCAAAGGTTTAACATACTCAGCTAAAACCTCATGTGTTTTTTACTGTACAAACAAAAAAAAAACTAGAGGTGAAGCTTTCAAGCTAAATTAACAAGTTAAATAATGAAAAAGGATCCATTCTCTTCTACCACATCGAGTTGCATGTTATGCTAGCTTTATAGAAGCTACATGTGAAGCTAGATTTATTGCAGTAAAAAGATTTCCCGCTGCAGTCTTTAACCAAACACTTAATGTGTGATGATGAAAGTGAAAGTCTTACAGGTTTTATGAAGAGTTCAGGGTTGACAGCTCTGAACAGTGTGGTGGTCTGAGCTCCTCTCAGCCCGGGGGTTCTGGAACCTTTCTCCCCGGTGGCCTCCTTCCCTTTACCGGCCTCTTTCTCCGCCATGTCCGCTCGGCCGATGCTTCGCCGGGCAGCTCAGTCAGTGAATCTAACTATGTGAAGGCAGTGGAGGAGATATAAACATTACAGAGCTCTGAGCTAATGTTGTGATGAATCCATAGAGGCAGACATGTTTTGAAGTCAAAGAGGACGAAGACGAAGAGACAGGAGAAGAAGAAAGTGGTTGGAGGATCACAGCGCCCCCTGTGGCCACGGGTGGGGACTGCACTCCTGGGTGTATGTGACGTCTGTATCATTTGTACACTACAGCCCACTTCCAAAAAGATTGGATGTTGATTAAAATGTGAATAAAAATAGAGTACAGCGATTTCTAAATCTCACAAACCCACATTCAATATTCTATACAGAACAAAGATAAAAAATGATGTTTACATTAACACATTTAACCTTTTTTTTTTTTGTGAAATATGTATCAGCCCATTTTGAATATAATAACACCTTTCGATTAAAATTGGAACAGGCCCCTCTTCTTTTAAAAATAGTATGTAAACTTCAAGGGGGACAGAGGAGTCCAGTCTCTGGAGTTTTAGAGTTGACTTTTTTCCCATTCTTATCTGATGTAAAATCCATGCGTTATCTTTAAATTAAACCCTGAGGTGATATTTTTGAACTGTGGGTGTAAAGCTCTGACAAACAGCAGACAGAGGACTGAGGTTACCTCATGTATTATCCATTACCTTGCGCGTAAAATGACCTCAGCTCATCAAAGTTACATGTGTGAGTTCAGAGCAGGTGGAGAATCAGGAAACAGAGCACAGAGCCCTCTTCCCGCACACAGAGCCACAGTCTGATCAGCTGCACAAAGTATTTGCATTAGATGGCTCCATGGAGATGCTGTCTGTGCGTGAACACACACACAAACACGCACACACATGCCTTTTTCTTACACACATTCTTTTCTTTATGCATGTTTTACAGGTTATCTGGGGGAAGTTTCTGTCTCACGTGATTTCTTGTAACCTACAGTAAAACTCCTGAAAACAAAACAGAAAGTGTGATGGTTCTGATATGACACATGACGATGTAAAAATGTTTGTTGTAAGGTTAGGCAAGGTGTGGCTGCTTGCCTGCAGGTGTGCAGAGAGCAGAGCGTACACATACACACACTCTCACACACGCACACACACACTCTGAAGTGCCCGGCACCACCTGCTGTCAGCGCACACGGAGGACACATCTCAGCAGCATCACAGGTAAGTTCTCTTTTCTCTCTTTCATTTACAAAACACATTAACTCACCTCCTTTAAAATGATTTCAGCCTTCAGAATAAGAGTTTCCACAGGCTGGATGAAGCAAACTTAATAGCTTTGATCCTCCAGGCTACTGTAGGGATGAGCTCTGTCTTTATATTTGCCTAAAAAATGCAGTGACTGTC
Source organism: Halichoeres trimaculatus (assembly GCF_033239565.1). Taxonomy (NCBI): domain Eukaryota; kingdom Metazoa; phylum Chordata; class Actinopteri; order Labriformes; family Labridae; genus Halichoeres; species Halichoeres trimaculatus. Next base: position 7,118,271 of record NW_027437191.1, on the reverse strand, counting down.
ACAGACAAACATCTTTTCTGTTTGTGCGACCACAAACATTTGATTTTGTTCAAACATTGATAAGTTGACACTGAATACTTTCTTTAATTTCTGGGTTTTAAGTTTCACAGACTGCTTGATTTGCTTGTGAAGCCTACAAAAATTTCCAGTGAGGTAAGAAAAATTGACATGTGTTGTTACACAGAATTAAAACATCCTCCAAATTCGAAAACTTTAATTGTATTAATAGTATTTTTTCTTATTAGCAGATTTTGTTTTATTCTCTACAAGCAAGTCAGGCATTATCTTGTCTTTTAAAATCTTGATATAAAGTATTTTTCTGGACTTGTCAGATGCGTGGGACCCATTTAAAGTCTTTTTTTTTTTTTTTTTTTTTTTTTTTTTACAAAAAAGGTCCTAAAAAAAATCTTTGCCTTACAATAAGTTATGTAATATTTTCCCTGGGTTACAATTATTAAAGAGTTTTCTGTTTCATAACAAGTAAATGAAAATGAAAAAGGATGATGTTTTTTATGTATAACCTGGGCCAAAATCTAGACCTCTTCTTGAAGTCTATCTCATGAAATGACTGTGAAGGCTCAGATTCAGTGACCAGAACAAGAGCTCCAGTGAAGCCTCCCAGCTCTGAAATTAAAGTCAAACACTTTGCGACAAACACACATCTGAGAGTTCTCCTCGTGTCTTTGAATCTGTTTTGTGTTCCTACCCTGTCTCTGATATTTACCCAACAGCAAACCGTGTTAGCCTGTGTTTAATAACCAGCCAGGCGTAGGCTGAAACCTCCCCGAGGCGGCTGCACAAAACCAACAGACAGACAGAGAGGTGTTGATAACAGTCAGATAGATCCGACTGTAACAAAGGATACTAAAGCAGGTCTGTGATGAATGCTACAGGGGAATAAAATCAGACTAATGCAGTACTTAAACTTCAGGAAAGGAAAACATAGTGAAGCCAGGCTAGTTTGTTAGCATAGATCCCTTACGTTATAAATCACGAGCTGATCTTAAACACATTATATGGATCAAAATGAGCTTAAAGTAAGTCAACCTTTAAAAAGGTGGAACTGTACCACATGTTGTATCATGATCAATATATGCTCATTTTACATTTAACATCCAGTGCCAGCTCTGAAAACAGAGGACGAGGTCATCCCTGTGTCCACTTTGAACTTCACTCTGTAAACTCCAGAAACAAGAAGACCAGTTTCTGAAGTTTAGAAAGTGAAACATCCCATTTTGATCAGCAGCTCAGGCTTACCATTTTTATGTATTGATGCTACAAATTTTGAGTAATAAGTCAGGACTGCAGACAGGTCAGTTCAGCTCCTGGACTCTTCTACTACAGAGCTGTGATGCTGTAGTCTGTGCAGAATGTGGTTTGTCATGGTCTCTCTAAAATCTGTGAGGTAGTCTTTGAGGAAGTCTTTGAGGAAGTCTTTGTCTCGTGTTGCTCCTAAACCTGTAAATATTGTTCAGCTGTAATGGATTCTTCACAGATAGAAAGAGTTTTTATAATGTGCAGATGATATCAATGCTTATTACGTTTACTGTGAATTATGTAAGAGGCATGAAGAAACAACGGGGGCAAAATAACAGAACTAAGTAAAAAAAAAAAAAAAAAAAAAAAAAAATAGGATAAAACAGCAGTCAGACAGTCAAAGTCAGACAGAATAAAATGAGAGAATAAAAGGAATCAAACCAGAAAAAGAGTAAAACTGAATAGAGTATAACAGAATCAAAGAAAACTGAAATATTAGGAATGAACAGACAAGGTAGAAAAAAAATACAATAAAATTAATAAAAGATAAATAGAACAGGATATAACAAATGAGAACAAATGAGAATGAACAAGAACAGAGTAAAGAAGATTTACAAACAAAGTTTTTTGTTGTAAAAGCAAAAAGAACAGAGCGAGTAAGAATAGAATCAAAGAAAACAGAATAGATTAAAAAAGTAGAGATAAGTACAATAGAATAGAATAGAATAGAATAGAATAGAATAGAATAGAATAGAATAGAATAGAATAGAATAGAATAAAGCTTAATTTCATAGAAAAAAAACAGAATGAAATAGATGGAAACTAAATGGAATCAATGACAGCTTAAAAGAACAAAATAAATAGTCAAAGTAAAAAAATATCAACAACTAGTTTTAATATGATAAAAGAAAAGAAAAGATTAGAGCTTAAAAGAATAAAGAAAAACGTACTAAAGCAAAACAAAAACAAATGAAATTGAACAAAAATATAAATAAATGACAAGTGAATTGAACAAGATAATGTGGAACCATAGAAAATGAATTAAATTATCTGAATAGAACAGAATCAAAGGAAACAGAAAAATTTTAGTAGATGAAAACACGCTTGATAGAACAAAATAACAGAACAGAGCAAAATTATATAGAATGAAAAAAAAAATAAAGAAAACTGAAAACAATAGAGCTAAATAGAATAGAGTAGAAGACACTTAAATAGAGCTATATTATAATATAATATAATATAATATAATATAATATAATATAATATAATATAATATAATATAATATAATATAATAAAATATAATATAATATAATATAATAGAATAGAATAGAATGGAATAAAATAGAATAGAACAGGGTTAAAAATGAATCCTGACTGTGTGTTTGTGCTCTGACAGCAGACTGGGACAAAGATGAACTGGGGTTTCCTGGAGAATGTTCTCAGCGGGGTGAACAAGTACTCCACTGTGATTGGTCGGATCTGGCTCTCCGTGGTCTTCCTCTTCAGGATCTTGGTGTACGTGGCGGCGGCGGAGCAGGTGTGGAAGGATGAGCAGAAGGATTTTGTGTGTAACACCCGTCAGCCTGGCTGTGAGAACGCCTGCTTCGACCACTTCTTCCCCATCTCACAGGTGCGTCTGTGGGCGCTGCAGCTCATCATGGTGTCCACGCCGTCCCTGCTGGTGGCGCTGCACGTGGCCTACAGGGAGCACCGGGAGGCTAAGCTCAAGAAGAAACTGTACAAAGACAAAGGGAGCATTGACGGAGGCCTGTTCTGCACCTACGTCATCAGCCTGATCTTTAAGACCACCTTCGAGGTCGGCTCTCTGCTTGTTTTTTACTTTGTGTACAACGGCTTCGAGGTTCCCATCATGCTCCAGTGCAGCGAGAGCCCCTGCCCCAACACTGTGGACTGCTTCATCTCCAAAGCCACAGAGAAGAAGATCTTCCTCTACATCATGGGCTGCACCTCCATCCTCTGCATCCTGCTGAACTTCGTGGAGCTGGTTTACATCGGCTGGAAGCAGCTGTGGAAATACCTGACCAGGCGGTACGTCCCCATGGAGGAGAAGAAGCCCTGCCACAGCAGGCCACCTGTCCCTATTGTCAACCAGTTTGTGTCAGCTGATCCCTCAGCAAACACAGTCGACAGCAGCACACAGCCAGCACACACAGCTGAGAACCAGACAGTCCGGTCCTGAAAGGTTCAAGTTACCAGCGAGGAAAACCACAGCGAGGGCTCCGATTACCTGAAAAACCAACACGGACTCTGAGCCTCATTTAAAGACACCCTAAAAAAAAAAAGTTTTATAACCGTATTTACTGGCCTTTACTCCAACAGCTGAATGTTTCCACGAGAGAGGTTCACATCTGTGATCTGTCACTGAGCGATCTGGAGGCTGTTCTGGTTTAAATAGCATCTTGCTGATGTGCAACAGGTCTGTGTCTGTAGAGAGCTCTTCTGTTAGACGCAAAGAACCCCAACCAGAAGGGAGTAAGGTTTTAAAGAATCCAAGAATATTTTTTTACAAATGAAAAAAGACAAAGTTAGCTGTAGATATCTGCGGCTCAGGAGGAGTTTTTTACAGTAAAAGATAAAAGACGTCAGAGCGATGTTATCTGTCATTGCTCGCAAATCTTTACTGCTACATATTTTGGATGTTTACTAAACTGACTAGGTCTAATCATGCATTGTAGAGGGGGTATTGTGCTTTTTTAAATTCTTTGTATTATCCCTCTCGTGGTCCTGTAGTATCTTTGCCTGATTTGTATTTCTAAAGAAATCCCCATTTTTTTCTCACCTGTTTTAGAAAACAGCCCTCATCTGAAACACTTTGATTTAGCTGCTGCCTCTTTAAGACTCCCTGCTCCACAAACCCCCTTCTCTCTGATTGGCCAGCTTTCTGAAAGCTTGTAGTAGGCAAGGTTATGGGCAGACCTTGGTGTTTGGGGCCCGCCCCTCCAACATGTCAGTTAGGAGAGCCTTGAGGTTGCTCTATGCTTGACACATCAATGCAGGTTTGTGCGGGCAAATGATGTCATTTTAGCAGCCTCGCCCCCTTGTGTGGTTCATTTTATGCAGAGAATTACCGTGACGCACACTTCCAGAAATGTTTAACTTCCGGACAGACTTGGTGGAACTCCTCGTGTCGGAAGTAAAAAAAAAAATACTGGCTTTTATATAAGTCATCAAACAGATTCCACCATGATTACTGTTTGAACACTTTCTGACGTTAAATTGTGGCAACATTTTTTGGCAAAAAATTTGTTGTAAACAATGTAAAGAACTTCTTCTCTTCTAGTGTTGTTAGACATGCATTTGCAATGACTTAATTTCAGCAAGTCTAGTGAAGATCTCGTGACAATCTGGTGAAGATCTTGTGCGTTGTATTTTCTAGAAATACCCCCTCTTTAAGATGCACTGTGGAAGAGGCAGGTCTATAATTCCAGTGGCTTCAGTGTTGATCGCACTTATTTTACTTCAACACTTTTCTTTCCTTGGCCAAATTACTTCTTTCATTAAAATATTGGCAGACATAATACCTTGTTATAGCAAGAAAATACCCCGTTGAAGACATTTGAGATATTATCTGTGTCCCAGTGAGAAAACATACGAGACACGCACTCGTCCCTGGCACGCCAAAGGAATATTGAAAATATTTACATCATGTGATAACAGCCATAATATGACTACAGAATTAACACACTGGAGTAGTGAGTCTGGACACAAGCTTGTAAAACTCTAGAAGAAGCATTAACAGGCCTAGACCTGCTAACGTTTCATTCACAAAGACCCAACACCAGGACAAGATGAGGAGTCTGGTCTTTTCTTAGAATATCAGAGACCCCTCAAGTGGGTCCAGTCCACAGATACTCAGAATTATGTAAAGTTCAAGGACTCTTGTGTTAGTCTTCCTTTTGTTTCCCCTCTCCATTCCTTCTCTACTCTGATAATCCAGGACATTAGTCTGTTTTATAGAATCAAAAATATCACATTAAAATCAATTTCTCAGAAAAAATGAACACTTTTAAAAGTAAGCAAGCATGATAAGAACCAGCTGTGACTGACGCCAAGTTTGAGAAACAATTCTTGGACCAGATTATTTTGAAGGAAGGTTAAAAATAGAAAACTTGGGAGGAAAAATGTGAAATTTCCAAGAAAAAGTCAAAGGTTCCTGATAATGAAGCCATAAGAAAGTCTTGCACTTACAAGGTTAAAACAGAACTTTTTTTTTTTTTATCTTGGAGGGGAAAGGCTGTAGTTTTATCAGGTCTTATCAGACAAGCAGCCAGATGCCTTCATTCAAATGTTGTTCAAGGATCATCAAATGAGACCAAAAAGTGGTTGCAAAAGTCTGCAAAAGATGTCCCCTTCTTTAAAACAGACATCATGGATTCACAATCCTAAGTGTGTGGTGCTAATGTGCTAAAAAAAGGTATTGCATTATTTGGGAAACCCGAACAAAAGTTTATTTTCAAAAAATTCTTCAAGCCCTCTATCTAAACTCCTCTAATCCGTCCATTCAGTGTGTGACGTTGGACAGATGTGAAGCATCAACGCAACAAAGCTCTCTTGAAATGACCTGATGTCTAAATATTTTACCAAATTAACAGTCAAGCCCTCCTCTTGTACCTGAATTTTATCATCAACAGTTAAATTTTGGACTCCAGAGTACATCAGAAATGGAAATGAGTCAGTTGACAAAAGAGGGAAAAAAACCATTAACCATTAAAGAGGGGGTAATGAGTTTTTTTTCCCCCTCTTAAGTCTGTACACTATCTGACTGGTGCCCCTGCTTTAAAAAGTCAATTTCCCCTCACACTGGTGTTTTAAAAAACCCTTCTTTTGACATGTAGAGGTTTACAAATCTGCACACATTTTTTTTTTATAAACATCCAGCACTGCATCTTCATACCCCCTCTTTAAAATATGAGAAAGCAGAATACCCCCTCTTTAAGCTTCAGCACTTTAAGAAGCTTAACCTTTTTTTTCCCATTTTATTTATCCATCACACTAAGAAGGTGGCACTAACTGTATCTGAAAAAATTCTGATTCCATTTGAACAACAGGTTTTGGGCCTAATGCCAAAACAACTTAGCAGCCCACAAAACCCAAAACCTACAACATGCATTGTTTTTGTAGTTTTGATTGGACGCTACTCTGAAAATCTAGCCTCTGAATGAGCGTATCTTTAAACTGTTTTGTCTCATCACTCGTCAGCTGAAACTGTCTAAAAATGAAGCACTGATTTGTGTTTGTGTATATGATGTCTGTAAAAAATATATTTTTCTTCTTTTATATTGGTACTTTATACTGTTACAAAAAATGTCTTCACTGACACGATAATAAACTTGTAATCATACAATAAATCTGCTTGTGGCATCTTGTTCCTATGGTTCCTCTGTTATCAGGCTCCTCTTTAACCTTAATTTATTTTGAATGATCTGATGTAAAATGACAGTCACATCCGGCTCTTTCTTCCTTAGCCCCAGCTGACTGAGGTAGATGACTTTCTGCTGGTTAATGCTATTCAGATGATTTCTAATCACCTTTTTTCAGTGGTGACAGAAAACTAGTTCAAACAAAACCAGTTCTAGTATCAAAGATAAATCATTTGTGCACAGGCTACACTGCAAAAAACTCTAACCGAGGGGAATGCTTGTGTCTTATTTTGGATATTTTTCTGTTGAACTCATCACATAAAGTTAGAGGGTTTTTTTTTAATCAGGAAAAAATCCTTTTTTAATTTTGACCTTTTGCAGGGCGCAAAAATGCCTGAAATCTCAGTGATTATCTCTGTTTTCTTCGTATGTTTTTCAATAGAAATAGAAAAACTGAACACAGATATTCCATTTCTTTGACTACTTGTTTTTTGACTACTACTGTATTTTTCCAATTGTTTATTTGTTGAGTGGCAGATTTTTGCAGCTGAAGTTGTTGGAACAAGGCTTAACGGTATGAACTAGATTTATTCATACTTCAATGTAGTAAAAAAAAAATCAGACACTAACAAGAGCCGAAACAGAAATCCAATCAAGTTTTTGTCTTGGTTCTTAAGGAAAAAAAATCCATTTGATCAAATCTGAGCCATATTCACCCAAAAATGTCTAATTTCCAGATACTAAACCATAAACAACATCCAAGGTAGTTTCAGATTTTTTTCCACTGGAAACCCAAAATTTATTCTCTCCTTTTTCTTTTTTTCATCCAACAAAAAGACGATGGTGTTGTGAGGTAAATGTGCCTAATTCTTAGACTAATATGATTTTTAATAAAGATCAAACTATTACTCAGATTTCAGTTTTTGCAGCGTGTAGTCCTTGCTGCAGATTCCTGAAATTCATGTTTCCAGTTCCTGTTCCCATCAGTAAAGACAAAGATGCCCATAAACAAACAAAAAGAGAAGAGAAAACCAAACTCTACTCTCTGAAGTCGTAACCTCAACAATAGTGACGCCCTGGTCAATTATCAGGGTTAGTTGTTTTCTATCTAGAAGCTCCAAACTTCGTACCATAACCAAAAGAATCCCAAACACGTAGTGAAATCCACGTATAGAGAAAAGACGTCTTAGTGATTGTAAAAAGGCTGATCGTTTAATAGTAAGACTGCTGGTGGCAGTGGGTGATCTCCAACTATATACACACACAACGCACAATAATCAACATATTCTGATCACAACTACACACAATGCATCCGCTTCATAGTCCATGTCTTCAAGTCCCACAGGGATGATACAGACAGCAGAAGTTGACGTTGTATTTCAGTTTTCAGAAATAAAATAAAATAAAAAAAACTATCGGATACCTTTACAACTTGAGAGTCCATAAATAAAAACATGCTATATCCTATAAAAATGACAAAACCATGTACAGACAACATTACAGTATAATCCAAAGCAACTGTTAGGTTTTTTTTTTTTGATAACTGGGTGTGTAAAAACATTTCTGACGTGACGAACTGTCTGCAACAGATTCTACTCATTCTACTCCTGAGATTCTGCTTCACAAAAAGCAACAACACCTCAGTATGTTCTCTCTAACATCACTGTGGGACGCATGTCCTGCAGCTGTTTCAACATCCGAACAGAGAACCTGGAAAACGATTTATCCAGAACTATTTTCACCTTGTTCAGTGACTTTAACTTTCTACGGTTGTTGAACTTGACACAGGTTTCTTTGCTGGTTAGACCCAAAGCTTTCCTGCACATTTCTGGATCAATGATCGCCCTCGTCAGAGGAACTTCACATTTAGTCGACTGACTGAGGAACTGTAAGAATGACATTTCAAATCCCATGGGTTTAAAAGTGGACAGTGAGGTACTTTGTTCTGTCGTCACCTCCGGTGCAGCTGCAGCTGCAGTGGAGGAGGAGTTGATTTCATTTTTCCTGCGGTAAACTACAGAAACCTTGGTTATTCGTGGAATTTTCTTGCGTTTCACAATTTTTCCGATCAGCTTTCGAGGGCGACCTCGTTTTCGTTTGACCACCAAAGAGCTTTCTGAGTTTGCGCCGTTGGCTATTTTGTTCTCGAAGAAGGCAGAAGGGATTCCTGCTTGGCCCCTTTTGCGCAGGCAAGGCTTTGAGTGTCCGTTTTCTGCTCCTTCCTGGACGGCTTCTGCAGGAACGTCGTTGTCGGACACGTCAGGGGTGTTGTCAGATTTGGAATCGTCACTCCTGATTGGACGGTACTTGTGCTTGGTAAACTTTTTGCAGAATATAAAATGACTTCTCTGCAGTTCCAGATATTTTTCTGAAAGTCCGTGTCCCAGGTAATGTTTAACAATGTTCCGCTCAGATTTCATGACTGAGTCACAGCCTTTGATCATACACGGGTATTGTAAAGGGAACTTCTTGGTGCACATTGCAGATGCCTCCACTTTGGATTTCAGAGATGGTTTCCCATACGTGGTCCAGTGGGTGGTTTTTGTTTTACTGCTGAATCTCTTGGTGTCTTTTGCTCTCTGCAGCATCTTTTTATTGCTCTCGATGTTTTCTTTCCCATTACTCGTCTTTGTTATTTGGAAAAGAAGCTTCTTGGCCTTCTTTTTAATCCCCTCTCTCCTAATCTGTTGATTCTTTAGTTTCATCTGGTACCAGTCATTATGCTTCTTCATGAGATGCCTGAGCATGTTGGACTTTGTGGCGTATGCAAGTTCACAGCCTTCGATTTCACACTTGAACATGTTGATTAGTTGTTCTGGTTTGACAAACTTTATATCTTTGTGCTGATCTTTGACGTGCCCGATGTACCTCGAGAAAGATGTGAAGTTATTTGTGCATCCTTGGTGGCCACAGGTGAACCTGCCGAGCTTGATGCAGGACACCATGCTGCCTACCTTTTCCATGTTGAATTCATGCAGCTGCAGGTAGTGCTGCAGGAGGTGGGGCACTTCTTGGAAAACTCTGGAGCAATCTTTGACCTGGCATCTGAATTCTGAAATTCGAGGGATATCATGCTCTGGATTTTCCCCTTCCTGGTCCATTTTCTCATCCAGCTCCTCGGTATAATCCTGGTCCTTGTTGACTTCCAGCGCAGAGAGAGCAGATTGATGAACAGACCTGTAGTGGAGGATCAGATTGTGTTGGATGGTGAAGGCCGCCACGCAGCCCTGATGGACGCAGCGGTACGGCTTGTATGGACTCATGGCATTGCCAGATTTTGGCTTCTTCTCTTTAGCTTTCTTGGGGGTCTCAAAGGTCGGTTTAACCACTGGCTGCCTGATGACAGAAGATGGTGGGCATTCCTGTTTTGGAGTTTTGGGGGGTTTAGTCACCTGTTTTTTGTTTTCTGGTGGTGGCAGAGCATCCTTAACTGCTTGAGCTGCCCAGGCCTGGTTTTTATTAAGACGCCAGTTTTGAACGACAGCATTTCTGGCCTCTCTGCGCTTCAGATCCAGTTCTTCGACTTCCTTGGATGATAATCTGTGGAGTGACTGATAGTGAGAGCGCAGGTTTGAATTGCGGGTAAATCTTTTGCTACATTTCTCACACTTGTATGGAGCATATTCACCATATCTTTTTTTGACCACATTCACCATGTCCAGAGAGTAGTCATGGCTTTTAGAGAGGTGTTTCCAAAGAGCGTCTCCTGACAGGGTGTTGAAACTGCAGTGCTCACAAACAAATGGTTTCACAAAGTGTGATGGTTTAGGGCTGACCTGGACAGGTTTTGTCTGTTTGTTTACACTGCTGCTGATGGGTTTCACTGAAGCTGCCGTTTGATCTGGTATTTCTCTGACCAAGTTCATCCTTTCAAAAGATCTTTGAATTTCTATCATCATCAGTTGCTGGCTCGCAGATAACTGTGTGGGCTCTAAGTCTGCATCATTGACCAAAACCCCTGTGGGGCTCACAACTTCCTGCTGCAGGCTGGGGGTCTCCCTGAAACCAGTAAAGCTCTGCATGTTTAGTGGTTCAGTTTTGTCAGAGGCATCTTGGATGTCTGCAGAGTTTTGCTGAACAACTCGATCACTCGACAAGTCAGACTTTGTATCACGAGACATGTGATTAAGGCCAGAGTTATTGGAGGGGCTGCACACAGGCTCAAACAGCTTTGAATTGGCGTTGGGGTCAGTGTTATTTGAATGACACATGTTCCTGCGTTGAAGGTCACCTGTCAAAATCTGCTCACGCAGTCTCTTCTTTATATCTCGCTCGGTCGTCATCCTTTGTATTTCGGCCGGTGTGTCACTTGTTTTTTTACTGAGCAAACAGTCAGGTAACAGTGGTTTCATCATTGGGTTTGAATCTGTATTTACCGCCTGAATGTCAGCCCCAGAGTTGTACCCTTCACTGTTTGTGGAAACACTTCCTGGGACAGGAGCTGAAGAATTTTCTGAGAGAATTTGAGAAAGAAGAGGATCAGGGAATTCACTTCCGACAAATGCATCTATGCCTTGCTGAGGGTAGCAGGCTGTGCTGAAAGAATTGTCTAGTCTCTTTGGCTGGATATTTTCTGTATGCTGTATCACTGAACTCCCTGGTAAACGTTCACCTGCTGCATAAAGGCCACAGGGGTTTTGAAGCAAAGTCTTTGGAGCAGGTGTTTGCACACAAAGTTCAGACGTGTTGGCATCAGCCATGAATTGGTCCAGTAGATCATCGTTTGACTCGTCATGCTCATACATAGGTAAATCATTCTGTGGATAGTCAGATGGGGGGAAATCCTTAATGACTGATGATCCGTTGGGTACAACTGGACAGGGCTTCTCCTGAAGAATAGGGCCAGGATTGTAAGACAGCTGTTGCTGTGCATTGCCAACTGTGGGATCTGAATTAAGAAGGCCGAGGAATGATGCTGGCAAGTCTGTGTTTAGCAATGACGCGTCAAAAGGCTTACAGACGGTACGCTTAGACAAATGGCCACCAAGGGACTTGGGGCTACTAAATTCTCTGAAACACCTGCAGCAAACAAACTTCCCACCCTTAACAATAGCTGGCCATTTGGTCCTGCTTCTCCTTTTGGCCTTTTGGCTTTCAGAGCTGTCGTCAGACACATTAGGGCCTTTCTGCGGTTGGTCAGTGGTGACACACTCTGGAGAGGGAAAATGAGGCTGCCCACTCTGCATTGACTGTATTTTCTCTGCTACCCTGGAACTTGAAACTACACTGCTTTGCATGAGGGATGCCTGCAGCAACTCTTGTTGTGACACTTGCTTTGCACCATCAGCATACAAGGGCCTAACTGACTGGCACCCATTTTCGACAACGGGAGGCTGTAAGGACTTTCGGGATCTGTTCATTACTGATTCTATTACCGAGCAGGAAGGGACACTGAGCGGCAGTGCGGCACTTGGAGGATTGACCGATGGCATCACTTGCATACCAGGTGGATAGACTTGTGAGGGGCCGCAATTTTGGATTTGCCCATTTCCAGGTGCTGGTTGCCAGCTTTGACAGCCTGAAACATGAGGCTGTGTAGGTACTGGACCTGATTCATGTGCAAGCTGTGACAGAACGATAGGATTTAAAACATTTTGCATCAAGAGTGAAGCATTCTGGCTGTGAGAAGAGGACATGAGAGGATGCATAGCCGGCAATTTAGTGCTTGTCCCCATGTTAGTGTAAGGAGGAGACTGGATAACATTCTGCCTCTGCACTGTAGGGACTTGTGGTTGGCTGAATTGCTTGTTCTGTGCTGAAACCGTTGGGCTGGGCTGTTTAATCGGAGCATAGGTTATCTTAATATCTGTTTTGTTCATTTTCCACTGCTCATAGAATTCAAAGTGAAAGGATTTCATGTGCTTGGTCAGGTTTCTCAAAGAGCTGTAGGTTCTTGGGCAGGGTTCATATGCACAGTGGTATCTCTCTTTCTGTCCTGGGGGTGCAGCTGTGCTTGTGGAGGACGTCACCGAGTTCTCAGGTCTGTTCACCGGATGTGTCTGTGGGGTAACTGTAGGAGGGAGAGGTAGCGCCATCCCTGGCATTGAAGAGTTTTGGATCTGTGGGGATGTTGTCAGGTTGGTACCGTGCACTAACCCCTGCGGCTCTGGGGGTGTTAAAACACTTGCAGATTTGTAGCCCATAGCTCCAGGTTTTACAGTATTGTGGAAAATTTCTGGCCGGCTTTGTGAGACATTTCTTTTAAACATATGTGATGCATTACCTACGTTAGCTGCAAACTGAGGTACTGGTTGATTGTGTTGAGGTGGCCTCATATAATCCAGAGAATGACCAGAGGAGCTCTCCCTGTTCCCATGAGTGTGAGACGGGTGGGGATTCACAGGCTGGATTACAGAGTTCTGTACACTGTGTGGTTGAGTAGGTGGGAAAGGTTGACTTTGTAGCTCTTTTTTCACTTTGAATCGGTCAGATGTTTCTACGGCTGAGGGAGATTTCAGTAAACTCTCTATGGACACGGTTGGCTTTGCTTGATCACAGTTAACAGGGCTTTTAGAGTTCCACTTTTCTTGGGAGCTGTCTTGGTTAATGGGAGTGTGATTCATGAGCATTTGTTCAATGAGTGAAGTGCCAGGCTTCTTGTTTCTTGGGATTTGAGGTTCAGTACTTGGACGTTCCTCTTTCTTCTTAGGGGCATGCTCCTGTTGGTGCGTATCCAGCTGCTGCAGTGAGTGAAAAACCTTTCCGCAGTCCGCTACTTTGCAAGTGAAAGTTTTGTAATGCTGCGCCTCGTGGTCGTAGAGTTTGAAGGCCTCGTTGAAGATCCTGCCACAGTTTGGAAACATGCATCTAGCCCTAAAGGCAGTGTGTGTTTTCTTGTGCACAATGAGCTCAGCGTTGGATAAGAAACTTGCCTTACAGTTCAGCTGTATGCAGATATAAGGCTTCACACCACAGTGAACTTGTAAATGGTCGTTAAGATGAGTGACACTAACAAAGTGGCGGCGGCAATACTGGCAAACAACCTTCTTACTTTGCATCTCAAGGAAAATCTTTGCCTCTTCGTTATCACCGTGACCTTTAACATGTGCAATGAGGTTTTTGAAAAATTTGTAGCTTCTTCTACAGTTTTCCACAGGGCACACATTTTCCTCACTACTGCCTACGATAGACTGAGCTACACTGCCCTGAACATTATTCTTTAAACTACCATTTTTTCCAACAGAGTGAGAGCTTCCATTCAGTCCATTTTCCTTCTTTGTGTTAAATGCTGCTATCACTGGGGCTGCCGTTTTGGGATCTGACAGTTTCTTGTTGGTTTGGATTGCACCCAGCCTTTCCTTGCATGATTGCTTCACATGTGACGTTACATGTGGGATCAGTGTTTCTTTTGAGTTAAAGGTCTGAGCACATATCGGGCAGCTGTATACTCCCCCGCTCAGATGAGTCTGTGCATGACGAACGATTCTGTGGCCCAGAAACTCTTTGTCACACAGCACACAGTACTGCATGTACGCCTGCCAGTTTCTGAACCGAGCAGATATGAACCCTTTCTCTCTGAGTTTCTTCATCTCTCGGTTTTTCTGTTTCTTGTCTGATACATCTTCTAGTGTATATGTGCCGCTTACCAAGTGGTCAGGGACGTTATTCAACTCCTGACTAAACAAGTCCACCTCTTCCTCAGGATCCTCAGTATCATTAAGCAAATCAATGGATGAAACAATAGAAGCTTCTTCACCCATTAGTGCCAGACAGTTACGCTTAAGTGTTTTCCAGTCCCAGAACTCAGGGTCGAAAGGCCACTGGGTTTTAAAAACCAACAACAGCTCACAGCGCAGTGAGTTCGAAACAGGCATATCCTCCTCCTCTAGTTTTTGATCTGGTTCATTGTAAAGAGTCTCCACAGCATAGTAAGAATCCACTGTGGGCTCCAAAAGGAACTCTGTCAGCTGACAGGCTCGCTTCACCTCCAGGTCGTCAGGTAGCAAACAGGAGATGGTTTTACACACAGTGGCCTTGGTGCTTCCATCTTCTGAGGCCATCCGCAGAGCCCTAATGCACATTTCGATGCAAACTGGAAGTCCAACGGTGTCCATCTGCCAAAAACAGAAAACAGATTTAGCTACAGGTGCTTATGAAGTAAGACCCATAGTTCTGTAAAGCAATGGGTTCACTAATTGATTTCTATATCTTTTATCTAAATAATCAATAAAGCTTGTGAGGCAAGAAAAAAATATCACTTTGAGATCAAATCTTTGTGTACCGTATTTTCCGCACTATAAGGCGCACCTAAACACCTTCAATTTTCTCAAAAGCCGACAGTGGGCCTTATAATCTGATGCGCCTTATACATGGATCAGTATTGATTAGACATGGCTACCGTAGTAGTTGATGAAGTAATAGCGGTGAGAACTGGTAAAGAGGAATTCCTGTAAGTGCTAACGTTAGCTCACAGGCTGGCCCAGGCTTCTTCTCTTGTTCATTGTTAAAGGAACACAGCGCCCCCCATAGCTCTGGCATTTGAACTGATCTCTGTAAACGGCTTTTGTTGACGGCAGAAACGGCTTCATCTTTACAGCGCACTTTTTTTGAAAACGGCACAGAAAATAGTCCGATAGAAAAATGTGCCGGTCTGTGTGGATGTAGCCTGTGTTTGACTGACTGTTTTGTTGACATTCCCTTTGGAGCAGCTCCATCAAGTGGATGCATAACGCAACCCCAGCCACTACTGTAGCTTCTATTCTATGCACCTTATAATGTGGTGCGCCCTATATATGAAAATAGTTTTCAAATAGGTTAGTCATTAAAGGTGCGCCTTATACTCGGAAGCGCCTTATACCGCGGAAAATACGGTAAATAAATCACAGTGCACACAAGGATAAAACAAGAGCAGGGCAAACTGTAACTAAATCTCAAAAGTCTTCATTTTAATGTTTTGAGAAGGGGATAAAGTGTTTTGGTTTAGTCTTCACACTGGTACCCCTGTAGTAGCTTTACATGATTTACAGCTTTAACAAACCCAATTTTCCTCACACTGTTTATTTTTTTAGAAATTATTTCAGCCTCTCTTTGAAACACTTCATTTTAGCTGCTGTCCCTTCAAGGCTCCCCGCTCTACAACTCCCTTCCCTCTGATTGGCTACCCCTCTGGAGGTCTGTCAGGGCAGAGCTATAGGCAGACCTTCGTGTCTGATGACATCATATATCCAATCCAGAGGTATAGAGGTTGGCAATGTGATTTCATAGCAAACAAAATAGTAGTCCATGTGAAATGTGGATGCATGACTTGCAATCAACATCTCTAAAAAAAAAAATCCAATTATGGGGCGCAGATGGCCTAGTGGTCTGGGCTACACCCCATGAGGTTTGCCCTCGAGTTTGAGTCCAGCCTGTGGCCTGTTGCCACTCCCCACTCTCACCCCTTTCCTACTCTATCCACTGTCCTCCCCTGTCACATTAAAGGCATGAAAGCTCCCCAAAATAACTAAAATAAATAAATAAAAATCTAATTCTTAACTAAGAAAAAAAACTGAAGACTTTTATTGATTGGCATCACTGACAAGACACTGCCATTATTTGAGGCAGTGTGCACAGAAAAATATTAATACAACATAAATAGTAGAGAGTTAAAGGGCAGTGATACATTTTTCTTCTACTACTGGTACATATTATGGTGTTACAGCAACAGCACTGACCTCTGATTGAATGACTTTGATGAGGAACAGGATGTGGTAGACTGTTTTGGACATTAAGGACATCTGACGGCATCTGTCGAGGAAGGCCTGCTCCGATGGCTCCAGACGCTTCAGCAGCTTACTCCAGAACAGAGTGAGCTCCCTGAATCAAAGAAAAAGAATTTCAGTGCTCAGATTTCTTTTCAACAAATCTGATTATTTCGCTATTTAGAGTCACTTAAATGTCCTGCTGGTATATTTGACCAGGGTATGCACACGGGCCAATTCTGTTTTAAATGTAAATGTAATCTCTCATTTTTAAGCGTTGATTTCCACTGACAAAAAATAGACTCTCTCCATGTTAGGATGACTGCACTGACATTTTAAAAAGGTACATAATCAGGTACAAACTGAATGTCTTAGTGTGGTTTGTCCCTCTAGAATAAATCTCCTCTCCAGGATGAAAAGTAAAGCATTTTGTGTTCCCTCACCAGGCACAGTATGTATCTGCTTGCAGTAGCTGTCGGGTTAGAAAGGCTGTACATAGGCTGAAAGCTGCTGTCTCGTCTCCATCAGACTCCAGGTTGCAGATCATCTCTAATGCATCACGACAATCCTCCTTTGAAAGCTGTAAAGAAGAAGCATCAGAACAGTGAGAACTCCTCACCAAAACACGATATTAAAAACATTAACTGAAACATTTGAGGCTCATCGTGCAATACCTTTTTTAAGTCATTGTATATTTATTGATTTTTTTGTATAAAAAAATTGAACTTAACACAAATCACATAGAAACAAACAACTGGTGAAAAAGCCAAAACTAAACATAGTCAACCATCTAAAATACTTTAAAAACAGAGAGACTGTGAATGTGAGGTGAAGTCTGCCATCATGTGGTTGAGGAAACCGTGACAAAAAAAGGACTGAGAGGGTGTAGAGTTCAGGGTACAAGAGTTATGGATTTAGAAATTAAGGGATGCTGATTCAAAGAAACCCCTGGCAACAAAAACAGAGCTCCTTGGTACATAAAATATCTTGTCCTGTAGTTTCTGATGGTTCTTCTTTAGGGGTGTACTGACCAAAAGTGGAGCAATTTTTTAGCACAACAGTGTAGGGATAGGAGTTTACAATAAACCCTGTAATCAATTACTCTAATTATCTAATGAGCGAGTACTCACAGATGTTCTTTTTTTTAAAATCGTAAACAAAAATAGGGTCCATTAGACCGTAAGTATAGACTTGACATACATCTTTCCCACTTTTGTAGAGATGTTCTCTGTGGCGGTGGCTCAGCTCAGTAAACGCCATCAGCTCTTTGAGGCCTTCATCGTCCTTGAAATTTAGGCTGTATTCAGACCAGAAAAGTCCTTTGGTCCACTTGTACCCGACCAAAAGCAGACTTTATTTTTTTCATTTGGTGTGGTTCGTATTCAGATTGTACTTTTTGCAAGTGGACTATATTTTGTAAACACATCCACGTGTGTGACGATCAGTGCTCTCATTGGACAGCACTGACAAAGGGCGGCACACAGAATACAGACCTGGAAATGGAGGTAAACATGTGTGTTTGTGCTCTTATTAGAGCTGCAAAATCATTTTCAGTTTCAAGAGCAGCTCCTTCAAAGAAGGCTTAACAACACCGTTTCAAATTCTGTTACAGCAAAGACGAATGCGCGCAGCAAGGAGACGCTATGCTCTGCGTGTCCTGACCCACAACATACCAGCAACAGCGTGGCTAAACAGAAGACGGAGGATCAGGTATGAACCAAAGACGGTTAGGTTACGGTGGCTTTATAGGCCCAAAAGGCACATGTATCCTGTAGTTAGTTCGGATGGACCTTGGTTTGTATTCAGACCTGCACCAGAAAACCACGAACCGCACCACAGTTCGTTTGGAAGCGGACCGAGACCACCTCAAAAAGTGGGTCTTGGTCCGGTTGTTTGGTCCGCACCAGGGTTCGTTTGTGTCTATTCACAACTGCATGAGAAGTCCACACCAGCGTGGGAAACAAACCCTGGTCCGTTTAAAGTGGACTATACAGTCCAGGTCTGAATACGCCCTTAATGGCAGCACACCTCCAGTCACCATTTTTTGGTTATTAGCAGGATAATCTTCTCCGCTCTGGTTGAGTCACACTAGCCACGTTTACATGTGGAGTTTTTCGTTTTTCCGAATGGAATCTTTCTGAATGACTTTTCCGAAAACAATAGTATACATGGAAAGGAATATTCCAATCTCTGGTCTACATGCGCCGCTGTAATCAAACAGAATAGTCAATGGGGCATGCTCAGAAAAAGGTAAACATCACAAGATTTATCAAAGACGGAGGACAACAGTTTTTTTTATCACGGTGTTGCAATACTCCGTATTGCGAGTGTCCGTCCAGTCTTGAAATTATGTTCAGTTCTTCAAAGTTTGGATCAAAAGCAAACTTTCCTCCAGTGCTGACTTCTCGCCGCCATTTTTAAAATTGAGGACCATCTCTAGTTGCGTCTTACATCATATCTGAGCGTGCGCTGAAAGAACGTACCCTGACAACTTTCTGTTTGAGTGGATACATGATACCTCAATCGGTTTGGGGAAAGGAATATTCCACCCCTGTGAAACCGATTGAATGTCCATTCGGACTGGCACTTTTCTTTCAGAATGAGGTGTATACAAAGGTTAAATTCTTTCCGTTTGAGCAAATAAACCGAATGCAAGTGGAATATTTGGGTCCATGTATACGTGGCTACTGACATGTGCTAACAGGGCTAACAACTGACATGATGCGAGACTGCATGCTGTCTGTCTCTGCTATTTTCTCCTTGTGCTTTGAGGACATGTGGTCAAGCATGCATAGGGATGGAACAGTTTATAAAACAATTCAAACTGTTCAGTTTCCCTCACTTAGTTCGGGCTGCTTTTGCTTTGTTTGGTTCGTGTTTTTCTTTTTTCTTTATTTTACTACTCAATTTGAAGCGAGTATGTAGCTCTGATCATACACAAGCCCAACGCAAGGTGAAGGAGAACATCAGAACCTATAAATCAGTGTGTAGTCATGGCTGTTTGCTTGGTTAAAAAAAATGATAATCCAGAAATCATTACAATTTTGGAGCACTAGTGCCATTTTTTTTTTTGTAAATCCTCTGATTCCCGAACAGATAAATGCAAGTTGAGGAGATGAGGAGGAGATGCACTCACCACTTCCATCAGCTGTTCCTGATCTGAGGTAGCACAGAGGCAGACGAGGTACATCTGCTTGAAAGATCCGTTCCCTTGGAAGGCAGCACACTCGGAGCACGTCTTTGCCAGCAGAGCGGCTTTCTTCAACTGACGGTCCTTCATCAGCTGTTTGACTCTCATCTCCGACAATACCAGCCCTTCATGTGCCAGAAACTCCTCCACTGAGAAACAAAGGGAGGATTCAGAAGCGTCATTATCTTTCAGACTTTTTAAACATTCTGATTAAATGTCTTCAACATGAGCAACACCAGAGCAGGGATCATTTTCACACATGATTGAGACCATCACAACACAGATCCATCAGGGTGTATCATGTCCTTTCCTTCAGCCTGAATAAAATATCACCAGACTTTGAAAAACAGTTTAAGTTAGACTCTCTGTTCCGTCCTTGACTCAACAAAGTGTTTCATTTTTCAGCTTTGTCATGGAAAAAAGAGAAAAAAAACAAACAGTGTCTGCCAGTTTCACACAGCTATCTGTTTTTGTGTTTTCAGAGTTATGGGACTGAAACAGACTTAAAGAAAAACAAAAGACCTCATTTCTAGGGATGCACGATATTGGATTTTTGCCGATATCCGATATGCCGATATATCGGAACCCCTTTTGACCGATACCGATACCGATAATCACAAGTTTGTTTGTTATTTTCACTGTCAAGAAAGCTAAGTCTATCCTGTACTGGAATTTATATGTTACTCTAATTGTGACGGTCCTATCTGTTTAAGAAACACATCAAACAAGACAAAAAAACATTTGATTTTACCATAAATAAGAAATGTATTATTTTTTCAAACTCAAGACATTCAGTATTGAAATACAGAAAAATAATTTCTTTAGATCACATGAACTTTAAATGTACAATGCATTTTTAAACATAACCAAGTTGCATTTGATTATTTTAGAGCTACTGTAACAACCTGGTGACAGACACAGAGCTCTGCAATGCAAATAAATGAAGTGCTACATTTTATTTAAGGAGCTTATTTTTCAGATGGAAAATAATAATAATGCTAACTGAAAAGCACATTATCGGCTGTGCATATCGGCAGAAATTTTCATATCTGCCGATACCGATAAACATGTTTTTAAGCTTTTATCTGCCGATACCGATATTGTGCCGATAATATCGTGCATCCCTACTAATTTCAGGCAGTTAAAGGGACTATGAGGAGGGTCTTTCTAAAGTGGATTGCAGCGACACCTTTTGGCCTGCAGTCAGACACAGGGTTGTGAAGCTGTAACTCTTAACAAGGCATGTGTTTGTTTTAGAAATGAATGGAGATAAGATCTTTTAAATATATGAAGCAGAAACAACAAACTCCATAGTTATTCAGTAACTTAGTGCCCAAAGTTATTTTAAAGCACTTAAGGCAAACAGCAGAATTGATTACATTTTGAAGGTGTAAATGGGGGAAATAGCTGCAGTAAAATTGAAGCAAGCAAGGCCACTTTTGATTTCAATGTCTTGAAATAAGAAAGACTCATTATTGACAAAGATCACAGGGAAATTCGAGAAAAATAAGACAATTCTTATTAAAAGTAGGACAAGCACTTGCTTAGGTTTCAGTTTTTGGCTTTCCACTCAGGAGACTTTCACAACAAATGTCCAACCGCAGAAAAAGACAACAGAAGACGTGAGACGCTGGGAAAAAAAAATCAGAAAATCTTGTGTGGCAGGTTTGTGCTCTGTCTTTGTTCAAATATTGCCTGTATCCATACAAACCAAACAGGATTTTCTGAGCACACGCAAAACTCAAGTTAATCAGCATGAAACCCAAAATCATTACATATTTTCCCCAACCATTCGACGCACATAGAAAAAGACTGAAAGTAAAGCTAGATGTTTCTGAAAGTTACTTATTGCCTCTCATGCTCAACAACTCACCTTGTTCAGTTGGTGGATTTTCATTAGACAGAAGGCCCTGAAGGATCCTGTTGGTCCAAACACCATCATGCTGACCCAGAGCAGACAGCAGGGACGGCTGTGTGATGCCATTCTCCTGCAGTTTACTAGAAGCAAACTGTTCAAAACAGGAACAAAACGACGACGTCAACACACAATGCAGAAGAATAAGACTAGCCAAAGTTTGAGTCTGTTCATTAGCTTTACCTGAACACACGACTTCAACTGCTCCCATAAATCCCCTGGAAGCTCCTCCTTCAGTGAGAGCAAAAGCTCTACAAAACTCCTACAGAAGACGTTACAAGTCAGCAAAATCATAATAATCTTTGTACTCATAAGATTTTTTAGAGTCTGATTAAACATGATTATAGTTGAATACTGTGACAGGTTTGAGAGCACAGGTTTGAGATCTGATAGCACTTACAGCGAGAGCCTCTCAACCACAAGAGGAACACTTTCACACTGCAGGGAAAGATGTGAAGAGGCCTGGGCGTAACTCAGCAGGGCGACGATGTACACTTCCACCAGCGGTAAAGGTTCTTCTTCTACCCTCCACCTGCCTGCGTATTCCAGCAGCGTCTGAGAGAGGGAACAAAATTAACACTTAACTAAAAAATATTCAAAACATCAGTCAGTGAGTTTAAACAGCTCATCTCTGCTGATGAGGTGTTTTACAAGGTACAAAGTTTGCATTTAAAATGGCTTCACGGCAAAGTACTTCACTGTTTCTGTTAAACAAATTAAAAATGTCCTTGTGAGATTATTTGTTTTCTGATGCAAAGGAGACAAATACATTGTTCAAATGATGAGATGTTACATTGACAGCTGTTATTAAAACATGATGTTTCCTGAAGTGTTTGCGTCTGTCAGTCTGTAATCTAAAAGAAGAAAC
Organism: Halichoeres trimaculatus; assembly: GCF_033239565.1. Lineage (NCBI taxonomy): Eukaryota > Metazoa > Chordata > Actinopteri > Labriformes > Labridae > Halichoeres > Halichoeres trimaculatus. The sequence goes on along the minus strand of NW_027437191.1, from coordinate 7,095,979 downwards.
AGACTGAAACCATTCCTTAAAAAAAGGCTTCCTTTAAAGAACAAGATGATTTTTTTTTTCTTTTAGATTTGACTCTGTAAAGGTTTCTCAGTAGAAATACTTGTTATGCAATTAGGGTTGAGGGATAAAGCAAGAATATTCCATGACTTTCAAGGAGGGATAACAATCTTGATTTTATATCTGCTGTTCATGTTTATCTTTGAGATTTTTTTAAAATAACAGACTAGTACTACAAACTAACAAGTTCCTAAGACAGAAAAAGGTTTAGTTTCTTATCTGTATTCCCTTTCACAGAGCAGCACAGAGCACTTCCCACTGCAAAGCACTGTGAAAGGCATTGTTTGAGCTGGAGGAAGTGACTATCGCACCAATATTTTATACTTTAAAGTAGACATGCACCGATCGATCAGTGCCGATTTCCTTTATTTTGGGGATAGGTAATTGGTGATTGGCCCATCCTTACACATAAAACTGATCTTTTATACCTCTGTGAAGGTCTGACAGCCAGCCATTCTTGCTTTTTGCTGTATAACCTAAAACTCAGGACACTTTATTGGTTGTTTAAATTAAACCATAAAGATTTTATTGTTTCACAGGTATTGTTCAATGATTTTCAATAAAATAAGATTGGAACATTGAAGGTATATAAGGCTGTCAGTTATTAAAAATAAAAAATAAAAATCGGTATCAGCGTGTCAGGCTTTTTAAAGATCAGTGATTAGTGTTCAGCCAGAAAATTGTGATCAGTGCATCTCTACTGAAGAGCCAACTAAAGACCAATGGGGCACTGATTTGGACTCTGAAATGGCTTTATTCATCGTTTCATGTTTCAATCCTTAGATTTACTGCATTTAAAAGAAGAGATGGGTAAATAAGATAATACCTCCTCCACAATCTTTGAACCATGAATAAATGCTGCAAAGATGAAGATGTTTCTACAAGCAGTCCTGGAAGAAGGTAACTTGTGTGAACAAGTGGAACTTTCATTGTCATAGACTGTCATCTTTAAAGCCTTACTGCTTTTCTCAAGATATTTATCATCTTTTTATGTATTTTAGGGTTGCACGATATACCGATACTTAGAAAGTATCGATACCCCCTGTTTTCAAAAAGTAAACAATACCACGTGTTTTAAGTACCGATACTCCAAGGCAATTTTTCGTCTGAATCAGAGACATTTTGACTCAGGCACCCTGTGAGTCTGCAGCCACCGAGCTGGGTCCTCTCTCCTCTCTGAGGAGTGGGTTTACAGAAGGAGACAGAAGGAGTTACAGACATGGCTCCAAGTTACAGCGCTCCTGTGAACCGGCCGCAGCTTGTGGAAAAAGCCGGTGCACGGAGCGAAAGTTGTCATTGCTCTGTTTGCGAAGCCGACAGTCGGGGCGGCTTTGCAAGCTAATACACGTATCAAAGCCCGTCTGTAAAGCTTACTACCGACAAACACACACAGAGGACACACTGCGAACATGATGAAGCACCTCACCGTTCAGCATCCTCTCCTCCTTAAAGAGCAAGAGTGACAGATTCAGACGACGTGCCCAAACACAAAAGTCAAACTAGTGTCAATTACTTTGTGACAGCAAACTAGTTCACCTCTGCTTGTATTTGATACGACGAATAGTCAGCGTCATAAACAGATGAGCTGCATGGAGCAGGCTCAGCCCTGCGATAATTGCGGGGTAAGCTGCTACGGCATCGCGCTATTGTTTAACAGCTGCGGCTTTCGGCATCTTGCTTAAACGCCGCCCACCACGAGAGGGCACAGTTTTGCTGTGGAAACGCAAACGGGATCAGGCTTAACTGGCCCAAACCGTACTGAACCGACTCAGGCTGCTTGGTGGAAACGCGGCTTTTGGGCGCAGTCACACTGGCCATCCAAACCGTGCTGCACTCAAGCGCCATTCCTCTGCTGGAGAGTACGCCCAGTGGTCACACTACTCCAATATGAACCAGACTTAAGCAGGTATCACACACAGGCATGGCTCGCCTACGTCGCCGTGAAGTAGGGCTGGGGGATATATATATATATATATCCACACATGCGTGTGTTAGGAGAGGAGAGATAAAAGTCGCTTACACGTCGTAGTTGCTGTCGTTGCAGGTTCCTGGGGCTTGTTTTCTAGAGTGTAGTTGCTTATTTGGGTTTGCTTTGCTGCCTGTATGATCCCTGATTCTCTTCTAGCTCTCCACAAGGGGAAACAAACATGGCGTATTTTTAATTTTCACTTTCGCTTTTCAGCGCACTCTGCCCCCCTCTCTAAATGCCGTTCAGTCACAGTAATAGGCCAATCACTGCTCAAAACATGAAGGCAGATGAGTTTGATGCTGTTTTACAGCTGAATACCAAAATACTGCAAACTGGGATATTATCAGAAGCAAACCCAAATGCAATACAATTCAACCAGACCCCAGGCTCAAAGACAGAAGTGACTAGAGTCCTTTCAGCATGACCAACATTATCCAGGTAGCTGATTTATGGAAATAAAAGTAATATCTCCAACTTTAGTCCATATTTTCAAATTGTAAGACAATATAATATAATATAGTATAATATAATAATGTTATATAATTAGGGCTGTCATTTTAACGCGTTTATTTGATTTATTAATTACACCGCAAATTAACGCGTTATAAAAATTAACGCAGATTAATCTGGATCCCAAACCCGCGAAGCGTTCAAAGACGCACTAATTTTCAAATGTCTAGCATTATTTTCAAATGTCTAGCATTCTTGACATGGAAAAAGTAGTGATCTCGCCAGATTTTCAAATTTCCGACGGTCCCTGAATGTATCACACCTGACATCAGCAACATGCTTTGAACCGGGGGGAAGAGAGAGCACTGTTAAGGGGACTGCCGTTCACATCTCCTTTATTCACTCGTCCTTTTTGAAAATCTGCAGAAAATCAACCGTTTGCTCTAGCTCAATTCTGTAAAAAAACTGGTAATTTTACACTCTTTACTGCATCAAACAAGCCCTGAATGATCGATAAATGTCTTGTATTTGAATCTAAAGAATTCTTTGAAAACTTGCTTCCATCTTCCTGGTGTCATGTTTCAGCTTGAGGCTGCTCTGCACCAATGAGCAACAGTTTGTGTGTTCAGAGCATGTAAAACTGAAAATTCTTCACTTTTCTTTGATCCAAGACTTGATAAAAGTGTTTTGCACATAGTTCCTCACAGTTTTTAGCCTTTAGCCCTGGTTCTCCTGACCTCATAGAAGTATAGAAGTTCATATTGCAGTGAAAATTGAGTCCACATCGAGTAAAAATGTGAACAGAAGCAAAAAACGTCCTAAAAATCAACTCAGCTTATCTTAGGTGCAGGACTGTGTAGATTTTGTAAAGATAGAACCATAAAACTTTTTTCATTTGTTCCTTATGCCTCAGGGTACCTAAAAATGTGTTGTATATATTCCCACCTTATTTTTAAATGTTTTTTTATGTCTTTTAATATAATTTTAATGTCCTGGAATTCAAATTCTTTATTTTGGGACCTTAAGCAGATATGAGATTAAAATACAATTAATTAGATTAATTAATAACAAATCCAGTAATTAATTAGATTAACTTTTTTAATTGCCTGACAGCACTTATAATATAATATAATATAATATAATATAATAAGCCAGTTGAATAAATCTGAATGCATTTTTACTGTTACTAAAAATATGTAACAACATATTGTTAAAATTAAAGGTTTGTTAAACTTAACCTGATTGAGATTTTCCCCTTTGTGCATAAAAATTAAAAAAATCCATCTGAAAGGTCTGCTTGAATCATTATACTGATGTCATTTTATGCATCAAAGGGTTGGATTTAACATTAATATTGTGATTGAGGGGAGACATCAGGATATCGAGATAAATATTGTGTATTGAGATATAGCCTCCAAATATTGAGATATTGGATTTTGGCCATATCCTGCAGCCCTACCTTGAAGCACCCCTTTACATGAAGCACGATCTCATCAAAGTCAGCACATTGAGCAGAGACAACGCAGCTACAAATTTAGGGACATTGTGACTGATATAAAGTCTTTTTGTCCTGACACAGCCCTCTAACACCCCCACTGTTATTTAAAATGACTGTCCAGAGGAGTGATTGTGACGATCATACGTCATGGATCACGTGTTGTCTGTATGTTTGTGCTGGTGCATGAAGTGAACTGTGCTGAAGCCCACCCCCTTGAAGCATGGCAAAGCAGAAAAGTGAATTTTACTTAACCTCAGCTCACTTGCGGTTAAACTGGCCCACTAAACTGGACTTAAGGGTTGAAGCATGCTTAAGCACGGTACGGTTTGCCAGTGCGACTGTGTCCTTACATGAAGTGCTCTACCTACACTATGTACTTATTAGGGCGGTGCACAGAATCTTACAAATCAAACACTGCAGCTTTGCACATACTGGAAATCACAATCCCATTTCACAATTCTTCACAGGTGTTTTTCTGCTATTCCCTGATGAATGGTCATGTGTTGTTTGATCTGTACACTCCCTTGCCCCCCTCTCATAGTCAAAATGGCAACGAATGAGGGTGAGAAATCAAAGTGCACTGCGTTGTTGCCATCCTACTATCAGTGTGAACACACCTATGCATTCAAAATAGTGAGAGTAAGTGCAGAAACATGCGATTTGAGTCACAGCCTGAGTCTTTTTACCTAGAGTTTTACCTATGAGTGGAGCAGCATTTGGGAAGTCACAGTGTGAGGAACAAACTTTCTTTGACAAACAGAAACTTTAAGCAGAGCCAGACTTTTGTCTAACAGACATCTGCTGAGACTAAAGGAGACAGCAGAAGACACAGAGGATGTAACAAAGTGTTCATTTAGTGAACTTTGTTGTCAAATCAACAAAGTTCAGGGTTTCTCTTTCGGACAACAGAATGGCACATGAAGCACAATAAGGCTGGTTTAGATCATGAGCTATGGAGCAAGATCAATCCAGAGGCACATCCCAAGGGATGCTGTGAGATTTTATTTGGTTATTTGCATCGTCAAAGGCAGCACTTGTGTTGGAATCATCTATTTTCAGTGCTGCAACAGACTGTTGGTAGCTTTCTTTAAACTTTATATCACAACATGTTCCTTATTTAATACTGAAAAATTCAAAAAACTACCTTTCAAATGTTATTTTAACACAGGGTAGAGGAGATGAATTAGTCCATCAGATTCTTACAAGCACATTCTTGCAAAGACCAATTTTTTTAAAAAAGTTTTTATTGCAAGAGGTACCATCCACTGGTTTCGGGATCAGTGACTCATTTGGTGAAGCAGTTGGGGTGGATGTACTTTGCAAAGCAGTCAGTACGTTTACATGCACGCAGCAGTCTGGTCATAGCTCAGTCATAAAGTCACAGTGGGGGATCTAGTCTTGTCTGCGTATACGTGCAGAAAGGAGAACCAGACTTCTGGCTCAGAACATCTCACTCTGCTTGGATAGATGGCACTGTGTCCTTGTTGCACAAGTGAAGCTGCGTGCGTATCAAACTAGTTTTGATTCACCTGAAAAGGAAATAACCTTTTAACGACGATGGCCGAGATAGATGCAATCGTAGCTCTTTATGTATCTTACATACTTTGCGTGTTAATTACATTATACTGTGTTTGTTGTGTTGGAGTGCAGTAACTCTATTGATCATCTGCTTCCTCTCCCGCGTGAATATGCTCAAACTGAATGTCGAGGTGTAACAAAATCTGCTGTCAACCTAGGTTGACCACATTACCTACATGTGTTGATAAAGCTATGCTCCATCCGTTCTTTGTTTCTCTAAGCTGTTTTCATGCATTGTAATAGTCCAATATTGTGCGATGTTTTGCTGACTAAGCTCTTGGTCCAATTTCTTAAACTGCGTGTAAATGTACTGTGACTGCTTACAAGCTGTGATCTTTTGGCTCCTACAGTAAAGTGGCGGCGCTACCTCCACTGCAGAGCCACAGCTGGCTACGAGGCGCTTGCCGCTTAGTGCATCAGTCCGCGCGCACGCAGCGTGCCAGATATAAACAAACGCAGGTAGTGTGCCAGGACGAAGAGACCTGTTATGACCCAGGGGGGTTTCTCTCTTTTTTTTTTTACATAACTTCATGTTTTCATATTAACACTCTGTAAATGTCCATGAATAACGTGGTCATAAGCATCAAGTGATTTAAATATTTGAACACCTCTCTGGTTTACACGCTAGATTTCACCTCCAAAAAGGTCTGTCCCCTGATTATGTGTCCACTCGCTGATATCTTACAGTCACTCACTGATTTCTTACAAGGCTAGGATTCATTTCCCGTCTGTCAAAGTGACATTAGTTTTAGGAAAAAAATGTGTTTTTTTGTTAGACGTTAACCACCTTGTTTTAATTCACAAACCATTAGACACCAAATAACTTCTGTTGCCAATACACACACACATAGCTGTAACTGTTCACAAAGAGTGAAGGGATCTATACACCTGCTACATGTGTTCATGTACATGTTCTGTCACGTCAATGATTGAGTACTGAGTATGATTTAGGGAAAAGACGTGGGTTGTTAATTGACAGGTAACTTACAACCTATAACATTCTCAATGATTATTACAGAAAATCCTCACGATATGAATTCTTCACTGATTCTTTGTATATCTACATGGTAATTTTAACTGTGCACAAAATGTTCCTGGTTAATAAAAACCTTGACAAAAACAAGCATAAACAACCAAACACACATCTAATTTCAGTCAAATTATTACTCATATTAATATATGGGAGAATGTGCCTTTTGATATTACACACTGCGAAGTGTCACACACATCAGCGGCATTTCATGAAGCCTCATTCGTTAATAAAGGATGAGATGAACTGTGCCAAAAACATGAGGGAGACAGTCTGAGCAGAATTCAAGCCATAAGAAATAGACCGTGGTCACTTAAGCTATGGATATAATGATTTCTGAACATTGTAAAGAGACTGTTGATATTTTCGTTGAACTGACAATGAAGAGTGTTCACAGGAACCTCCTAGTGCACGCGCATGTAGACAAACAGACCAGCCTACGAGCTAACGCTAAACTGACTGCAGGAAGATCCGTTTCGGTCAAATATTCAACAAATTACTGGGAATTATACCCGTCCTTCAGAACAAACAGATATTCACTGACATTTCTATAATTACACGAGAATACATTTGGAGACCTGGAGTTACAGCCATTATTTACACTAATATAATCACGGTCAAACCCCCTGCAGACATTGCTAACGTTGATAGCATAAGCTACAAGCAGAGCGAGCTCACGTTAGCTTCCTTTACGACTGTTTTTTAATGGTCTCTTACATTTATTAAATGAAGTTTCAATGCCATACACATCCGCTTTACAATAGGCCCAATGAATTGCCCGAAATAACCCAAATACTCAGTCAGAATTGGTGTGTAAACCATGTATTTCCCTGGATTCTTCAGGAGCCACGACGGACCGTTATGATTAACGCTAGCTCGCTAATGTTAGCTCATTTAAAATGTGGACAGAAATCACTTACTCTGCAGAATTCCTGGCAGAACTCAGATGAGGACTGGGTCGGACACTCATCGCTCTTTCTAATTATGTCTTCTTGCAGGTCTTGTAACCGTTGTCTAAGTTCTCCAATGGCTTCAGTGATTCCGGTCTCAGGACTGCGCTCCTGCTCGGCCTCCTCGTCCGCCATCTTCACACCCTACTCCAGCGCGTACCACCACTGCGTGATGACGTTTCTAGCGCAAAACGTTGTTTACGTGTTGATGTCACGACTGCAGAGGTCACACCGGGGCTGGTCTACATTAGAATTTAGGTCAAATCCTCCCAGACAAATTTAATATTATTTTCAAAAAGTCTTTAAAAAAGAGTAAAAATTCAGTTATATTTCTTTTATATGTTGAAAAGGGAATAAGAATAAAAACAAAAAGTAACAGAAAGCTCACTCTCTTTTGGCTGTCAGTGTTCTGGTCTGCTGCTTACAGCCGATTCAGCCATTGAAACTAACATTTTAGAAACTGTAACTCCTGTTGCTGGTGGTCATGTTTGCTTTTGTAGGTCACAGTTAAACATCAGTTTGAATTTAAGTAGCTTAGGATTCCTCGTTGGAGTTTAAGTTTGCAAACCAAACTTCTATATCAATTCACACTATTAACACATGCTTTTAAAGACATAAAAAAACTTTATAGAGAGGCATAATCATGTTTAAATGATATTAAAAAAGGGATGTTATTCTTTTTTACCTGAACAATTTATGCAAACATTAGTTGCAGGTGTACAAATACATTTTAATGCTTGAATGATCTCAGTTATTAATTTCTAATGGTTCAAGACCAGACTTATATAGTTTAACAGTGCTGGGCTGAAATGATGGAAACTGTAGCAATCACAACATTGAGAGTAATTCATTAGATTGATTTTATTTTTTTACTCCATACCTATGACATAAACCAAATCATCATCCTTCCTACAGTGGGGTTCTGCTCATCTGGTTTAATACAAATAGATTTTGAAAGAGTTTATATTAACTGGAATCATTAACTCAAGGTTTAAAATTGTGCCGTGGGAGTGTACTTAAAAAAAATGGTTATTTTATACAATCAAGTACAGTAACAGTCTGAGCTGTCACTTTACACTTTTCCTTTTAAAATGATAAAACCAACTTTTAATTTAGTTTAGGTGTTTTTTTTGTTTGTTTTGTTTTTGTTTTCAAAAAAACAAAACACTTGATCACTTATGATATTTTTTACCTCGTCAGCAATAGAGGAAGATTACACAGAGTTTGGGTTAGAGACAAGTAACAGGATAACCTCCAACTGGAATGCTAGAAACTGGAAATTCTGTTGTCTGATTTGGGTTCAGGTGATGTATTTCAGGCCACTGAAAATATGGTTTTAAAGATAAAAAAGGTCATCAAAGGCTCAAATTGAAGCTTGTAAATTTTGGAAGTTCTTTAAATACAAATGAGGCAGCGGAAACAGGGCTTTGAACGACAAGTTGTTCAAAAGTTAGCGATTAACCCGACAATGTTATTCTTTTTGTATGTTTCATTTTTTAAGAGTTTGTGGATGATTATTTAAATTCTTTATTGACAAAGCAGTGGACTCTTATGTTGCTGCTCTCCCTATCTATCTATCTATCTATCTATCTATCTATCTATCTATCTATCTATCTATCTATCTATCTATCTATCTATCTATCTATCTATCTATCTATCTATCTATCTATCTATCTTTGGATTGTGTATAGGCTACTTGTATAAAGTTGAAGCTCTGTACATTCTGCAGGAACTCAATAACTTTTACAGCTGACGTCTTGAAGTAATTTGTATATACCATGGTGTCAAATTGTGAAGGTTCAAATTACACATTAGAAGAAACAAGACTAGAGATAAGTTATCAAATGAAGCAGTAAAGACAAAAAAATGGTGCATAAAACACTGCAGAAAACTGACCACTGATCATCTGGGATCAAGAGACAAATAAGGGACAGGTGAGGCTTGAGCACACTTAGTGACTGATTTTTACAGAAATCGCCAAAAGAAATAGTTCAAAAACGGAGCATTCATGTGTTAATTGCATGAACAATAAAAGTGTTGGACCTTGGTTATTTTCACAAAATCAATTGTAGCCTTCTTCAAAACGGTCTGGACTCCCCTGCCTAAAAAGCGCTCACACTTCTCCAGCTGCAGTCTTTTCTCTGGCCACTTGGGGGCACCTCTCAGTCACCTCTCAGTCAGGAGAACATGGTTATGTGTGTTTTTAAAGCCAGTGTTAGTGTTTCTGTCTCTTTAATCTCTTTGACGTAGAGTGACCTTAGAGTTATGAAATGTTTGTGTAACATATAACACCATAGAAACATATATGCAACATATTTTACCGGTAAATGATCCTTATCTTTCATAATAAAAGGTCTGTTCTTCTCAAGGTCCCAGCTTTGATGTTATAACATTGTGTTCCTGTCAGTGATCTGAACTAGCAGAGGAGGAAAACTAGTGGAGACATTTCTGAACTATTCATCAACTATTTGTCCATTAAAGCAAACTTTCTAATTAAATGATGGGACACAAACTTTTAAATAATAATGTAATTTCCTTTAATGTAGAGTTAATTGATTCAGTCATCTGTGTTTTAAGATCCAGGTCCTTCTCATATGTTTGATAATGGAATAATTCACAGTTGCACTGCATTCAAAGCACCAGAGGAAACTAAGAAAAGAACAGAGAGACATTTTCTAAAAAGGAGTATTTAATGTAGAACTTTATGAATAAAAGCCAAATAAGTAATGGAGAGTGGTCATTAATAATTCCTTTATTAAAAACAGAGGATATATACTCTTTGAGATGTCACTTTTTTTAGCTGTAATCACAGTCTGTGCCGCCAGGAGATGATTAGTTCGACACACGTACATTCCCTTCAGTGCTCATCACTTTATATCCACATCTATGTGTGCTCCTTCCTCCTGAGCAGCTTTTTAAAGGCCAGCTTGAAGTCATCATTGAAGCTGGTGTACAGCAGGGGGTTAATGAGAGAGTTAACGTAGCCCAGCCAGGTGAGGAGGTCTGAAAGGAGCTGGGAGGGCTTTAACACTTGCAAACCCACCAGGAGCTCCTTCAAGAAGAACGGCAGCCAGCAGACGATGAAGGCCCCGAGGATGAGGCCCAGGATCCTCGCTGCTTTTTTCTCCCGTGTGGTGCAGATCTGGTTCTTCTCGTCCTGCCCGTCCACATCCGTCTCAAAGGACGGGATGCGGATGCCAGTGTTGAGTTTGTCAGAGGTCAGGGTTGGGTCTGAGTTGGACAGGTCGGACACGCAGAACGTGTGTGAGACCCTGCAGTGGTCCATGGAGTTCTGGCTGCCCATGCTGCGGTTGCTGAGGTGCCGAGAGGAGCCACGCTTCTGGTACAGAGTTTTGGCGGCGTTGTAAATCCTGTAGTAAAGGATCAGAATGACGATCATGGGGATATAAAACGCTCCAAAAGTGGAGTATATGGTGTACCCCAGGTGGTCGTGCTCAATGATGCACTGATGGAGGCGGTCTTTGTTCGGCCTCTGCCTCCAGAACAAAGGAGGGATGGAGATGAAGACCGAGATAACCCAGACGGTTCCAACCATGACGGCAGCACGGCGTGCTGACCTCTTGCGTGCATACTCGATGGCTTTGGTGATGGCCCAGTATCGGTCCAAGGCGATGACGCACAGGTGCAGAATGGAGCAGGTGCAGCAGGTCATGTCCAGACTCAACCACATCTCACACACCACCTGACCCAGTGACCACGTCTCCATGGTGATGTAGAGGATGCTGATGGGCATGACGAGGAGCGCCACCAAGAAGTCAGTGACGGCCAGGGAGCAGATGAGGTAGTTGGCGGGAAGGTGGAGCTTCTTGGTGGTGCAGATAGCGAGGATGACGCCACCGTTGATGAGCGCTGTGAGAAGGGTGAGGAGGCTGAGCACAAAGACCATGACGGCCGTACCATCTGTGAAGTGCACAGCCTGCAGGCCACCAGCAGGGGGCGTCGAGCAGTTTGTGATGTTGGGTCCAGAGGTGATCCCTTCTGAGTCCACGTCCATCATGTAAACCAGTCCAGCCCCTCTTTCCCTGGAATCCAGGGAGACAGCTCACTCTCAGGGGTCAAGGGTCAGTCTGAAACAACAAAACACAGAATGAGACTCAAAAAAAGAACACCTGACTTTTTGAGACGGTTTGAGTCATCGGGATGTTTGACATTTCTTTCAGTCTTGTTTATGTTAAAGCAAGACAACAAAAGTTAAGCAACTTAAAGAGGCAAAACAATTCAAAACTGCAGTCTGTAGAAGTTGGCAGCATTTGGTGAACAGAAATGGTGGAAATGAGATATGATGTTTATATATGATTGTGAAGTATCTTGAAACAAGTGAACAATATTGAACATAAAACTTTTGTTTTCTTTTTATTAAGTTAGAAAAAAGCGTTTTATATTTACATTACTGTTCACGGTCCTGTACATGGAGGCAGACATAATGAATGGCCATGTTTGTTTACAGCAGATTTTGGGGGACAGAAAGGGTGAAATGTGGTTTTCACTGTCAGCCTGGCTGTTTGTCCTAAAATCTACCTGGAAGTCAGGTGGAGAAGAAGAACTAGAGCCTTATTTAGCGGTGTTTTTGTGTGAAAGTAACGCGCTGAAAATTCTCTGAATAAAGCTTGAATGCAAACCAATATCAGATTTTTCTGCCAGGAGTCCGTTTATTTGTGCTTTTGGTCAAGTAAAATATGGCCCCGTCTGAGTGCAGAGGAAACCAGCAGAGGAGCAGGGAGGGGGTGTTTGGTGCGAGTGCCCTGGGCTTCTGCTGCACAAAAACACTGCTGTAGGGGTCATTTCTGCCCTAAACCTTGTGATAGGACCCAACTTGTTCCATCCCGGAGTATCACTTTAAACATCTTATTAATTTACTCAACCGCCCACTCAAACACACAACCGACCACTTCATGCACACTGCTAATGTGCTAACCTCCCTGATTTCATTCAGTGGCTTGATGATGACGATACTGTGATTTGATTGGTTTGAGGCCAAGGACAGTGTGGCTTCCTTTGACACAGTCTTGGCCAATCACAGGTGAGCAGTGTTATGACTGCAGCCTAACCTGATTGGTTAATCTTTTTTTTTTTTTTCACCAAGGGACGCCAACTCAGCTTGGCGGACAACAGTGTGCAGTATCGTATTTTCACCACTCATTCACCACAGAACATTTAGGAGGGCGCTGTTTTACACATCGTAAAAGGCTTAATAAGTAGAGGAGAGAAAAAAGGAAGGGATGACAGTGACCACACAGAAGAATTACTGAAACTGTTAAAAGGAGTATTTTCATTAAATCACAGTCTGAAAAAAGAGAGGAAGTGTGGCCTCCCTTGGCCTCTGGGAGCAAACTCTACCGCTCCCTTGTCTAATTATGTTGGAATGAATGATCGGAACTTGGTCCTTTTGCCATAAAACCGCTAAATTGCTGAGAATGTGAGCTAGCAGACTGACCTCCCAAGAGATTTGTGGTGATGCACTTGCAAGACACATTTTCTAGATTGTAATGTCATGATTTAATTTATAACTTAATTTTTTCTGTTAAATTTTTCCATTAAACATTTATAGTGTGCTCTATTTATTGTATAGAGGCCATTTTAAGTTGCTTCAGACAGAGCAAATTAACCACAGTTTTAAGTTCATATGATTTATTCTAAGGACCACATTCATTTAAATATATTAAATGTAGAATAATTAAGTAGGTAGTTTATGTTGATTCATAGGTTTATTTAAACTGTTTAATGTGCTTGATTATGGGTGAAGTTTTGTTTATTAGGCCAGTCAGTGCAGGTGTGAGGGTCAGTCTTTTGTTTCATGCAGGGTGAATGGAGCTTAAGCCAAATGTTTTTTGACCATATGATGGAGAAAGTTTTTTTTTTTTTTGTGTGTGTGTGTGTGTGTGTGTGTGTGTGTGTGTGTGTGTGTGTGTGTGTGTGTGTGTGTGTGTGTGTGTGTTCAGTTGGACAAATGAGATTCCTAAAAAATGAACAACAAAAAATGGAGTTTGCACCTGCAAAATAAATGGGTCATGGACCAGATTCATGAGTAATGGATTTATTTTTGAAAAGTTGAAAAGTGGACACGTGTCGGGACAGCAGCTAAGGCTCCACTCATTCAGGTGGTTTATAAACACATGGAAGGATGTGCCACTACATATTGTGAAGAGATAAACAGAATACTTCTCAATAGTTTTATTTATTTATTATTTTGTCCTCTGCCTCATTGTAATTATTATCCACGTGCCAACATAAATAGCCTCACGTGCCAGCTTTGGCATCTGTGCCCTGGGTTGCCAACCTCTGGTTTACATCATCACATTTTCATCTAAAAGATCAAGAAGAAATGAAGATAACAGCTAGATAACGACTGAAAGGAGAGTAAACATCGGTGGGAGTCACGTTTACATTACCATAACAATGTTTATCGGTTCCTGACAGTGTTGATTATTGTTGATCGTAAAGTCCAACATAACCATTTCTCTGTTTGAGTTTTCTTTTCTCACTGACAGTCAGAGGTGGATTTGTGCTTCAGTGTTGAAGGCTAGCTCTGTCAAACAGAACATGAGCTATCAGAGGGTGATGAAGCTGTCATGGAGCTTTCTGCCTGTTGTTTCTCCCGCAGCAACGACGACCATCAACATGATGATCAGAATAAATGACGCCATCTTCAGGATCTGGGTTAATCTTGATAAAAGCTGATTGATTTGTTGACAATAAAAATAGTAAGAAATGATAAGACATCCAATAGGAAAGGATTCAATGTATAGACAGCCCTCATGAAACTAAACTCTTTTTCAGTCCACAAGTTTGACTTTCACCTGATGAAGACCCTGAACTCATGAGTCACACTTTTTGTGGCACTGAGTCAGTGTCCCAACTCATCGTTTTTTCTTTGCTGCTGTTTTAACACTGCTGTGCAGTTTTCTGTTGAGTGCACAACATAGATTTCAACAAAAAAAAACTTAAATATAAAAACACTCGGTATGCACGATATTATCGGCACAATGTCGGTATCGGCAGATAAAAGCTTAAAAACAGGTTTATCGGTATCGGCAGATATGAAAATTTCTGCCCATATGCACAGCCGATAATGTGCTATTCAGTTAGCATTATTATTTTTTTCCATCTGAAAAATAAGCTCCTTAAATAAAATGTAGCACTTCATTTATTTGCACTGCAGAGCTCTGTGTCTGTCACCAGGTTGTTACAGTAGCTCCAAAATAATCAAATGCAACTTGGTTATGTTTAAAAATGCATTGTACATTTAAAGTTCATGTGATCTAAAGAAATTATTTTTCTGTATTTCAATACTGAATGTCTTGAGTTTGAAAAAATAATACATTTCTTATTTATGGTGAAATCAAATGTTTTTTGTCTTGTTTTATGTGTGTTTCTTAAACAAATAAGAATGTCACAATAAGAGTAACATATAAATTCCAGTACAGGATAGACTTCGCTTTCTTTACAGTGAAAAAAACAAACAAACTTGTGATTATCGGTATCGGTATCGGTATCGGCCAAAAGGGGTTCCGATATATCGGCATATCGGATATCGGCAAAAATCCAATATCGTGCATCCCTAAAAAACACCTTACTGTAGGACGAGTGAGCTCACAATTAAGATGCACTGCTTCTGTTATTTTTTAATGGGGCATCTTGTTTCTCAGGAGCATGTGAAGTTTTTAAGCCTTCATGGACTGACAGAGACATGCACTGCACACTGACATCATTAATGCCTCTGAAGGTTCGGTGCCACTGCTTTGGGGTGAACAATGGGATTGGACAAGTAATAGGAAGTAAGACAGTGCATGTCTGCAGCTCCTGAGGTGTTTGAAAGCACAGCAGAGCTACACATGGGACCTCATTCACAGGAGGGTTGTGTTGCTCTGTGCAAGTAATTGCAACCCACACCAACAGCCAAGATAGAGAGTCTGTAAATACAGCCTGTATATGTTACTTCTGACGTTTTGAACAACCTTTCATGAGGCTGAGCAGAGCTGCAAGGAGGTGCGGGGGTTAGTCCTGATGCCTCCTCAGGCAAGGAAGAAATCTCTGTGTGGTGTTTGCATGATCCAGGCTCTCCAGGAACCAGCTTGTTAGCTGGTTCTCCAACAGTCCAAAGACATGCTTGTTAGGTTACTTGGTGACTCTTAATTGCTTGTAGGTGTGAGTGGATGCTTGTTTGTGTGTTCATGTACATGCTTCAGCCCTCTGACCCTGAGTGGGAAGAGTGGATGGATGGAGAGATGGAGATATAGAGACTGAATGGGGAAGTAGCATCATGGTGTTTATTTCCGTTTATTCATTCATGTTGTTTAGCATGAAAAATATGGACAGCATGAGAAACAAGCAAACTATGGTTTGATTTCACCTTCTCCATCATTGCAAGCAAGGCCTAAAGGTAGAGTCTGCAGAATTTTCCTAAATTTTCCCAGAATTCCTTTTCGGGAATAATCCTGCTCAATCGTCTCCTATGCATCTCTATACATGTGTGTGTCAGTGTCAGTGTCTGCCTCAACCCCCTCCTCTCCCTGTATGTTGATGTTTTGGTTGTGTCAGGATTTTTCTGGGTGGAGGGTAAGTGTGGCGACATCAGACAATCACAGCGCGCCCAAGTGCACAAGTGACTTTGCGTGTTAATGATAGTGAGTGGGAGAAGCTATCCTGAGTGGTTTCGATAGTGGACGTAGCACGGAGAAAGAAAAACACAACAATAATGAAACGAAACATCCAACAGATAAAGCTTTTTTGCTAAATGAGGGTGACGCTTGACTCGATTTTCACTCACTTTCGACACTTGGACAAAGTTGACGCTTTGTTGTCATTTTGTTGTTGTATTATTATGTTTAATGTGATGAAAGGGATAGTTCAGTTTTTTTGAAGTGGGGTTGTATGAGCTCTATGTGACCACTAAGGACATTAGATACAGTAGAAAGTTGTCTCCTCTCCCTCAGTAAGACACAAACTTTAATCAATGGTGACGAGGAAATAGACGCTAACAGGGAAAGACCGTACCAAATTCAAAGGCTATTTTCTCTGCCTACAAGAACTAAAATCAAAAAGTAATACCACAGTTTAAGAGTACGCTACATAAAATATTTTTTAAGTGCATTAAGTTTTCGGAAATATAAACATTTATCCGGACCTAACTAACTGGTCATGTGTCCTTCCGTGCAACGATACCTGTATGAACCGGAGTAAACAGAAGAAGAGCTGCTACAGATGGCGACTGAAAGGAATACAGAGGAAACATCCGTCCGTGGTTCATACAGGTATCCTTTTGGTTCCAAAGTGAATGAAACTTCATCGTCGCTGTCATAGTCACTCATTTTGAATTTCCTACGCTGCCTCACAATCCTCAGAGTACAGACAAAAGAATTACGATACTTGATCAAACTTACACGAGGCTACAACCGGCGCCTGAAGCACAGCTTGTTTACATTCCCTGCAGCTGAAAGGAGGAGGGGGGACAGAGCGCACTAGCGCTGCGCAGAAGGATACATGACCAGTTAGTTAGGTCCGGATAAATGCTTATATTTCCGAAGACTTAATGCACTTAAAAAATATTTTATGCAGTGTACTCTTAAACTGTGGTATTACTTTTTGATTTTAGTAGATGATGACATGATAAAGTTTACTTGAAATACATTTACAACCTTTTTAGATGTAAATGTCTCCTGTGCACACTCAAACAGATACCACATAAATCAGGTATTCAGCTCTGAAATGGTTGTGCTTCTTAAATATGAAAATATGCAGACCATTAAATCAAAGGAATAAAAGGAGGAGTTTATTATTGCATTTCATGTAAGCTGTGAAGGTTGGAGATTAATTGAAAAAATAAAACTAAATTGAAAATCTGAAACACTGTCTGCTTAAATATTTATTTACAACTGTAATTTTTTTAATAATAAAGTGAGTACAATACTTTCTGGGCTATAAGTTACTCTGGAGTATAATCATACATCTTTTTAAAGTGGTATCAGTCAAAAAATGCATAATGAAGAGGAAAACAACAGATATAAGTCACACTGGACCATAAGTTTCATATATTTAGAATAATTTGGTTTGTTAACAGTATTTTCAGTTTGAACTTTTTACATTTAACTTTGATAAATGTTTGTACATTAGGTGGTTTAAGTATTATTCCTTCAGCTCTTCATATCTGTGACCAGTTTCTCTTTTCTACGTGCGCTCCTCTCCTCTCCTCCTCCCCTCCCCTGCTCTAGGTGAGTTTTACTGGTGAGAATGGTGCAGTGTTAGTTTAAATGAGCTCCACTCCTTACCATACCTCACTTTCAAAAAGTTTCGGGAGTTTTGGCGCTAGTTTGTGACTTAAACCCAGGAATCTGTTTACAAAAGAGAGTAAAAAAGTCACAGGTGAACTTTTAAATCATGTTAGCAGGCGCCGGGAGCTGTCATGGTGTCCAAGACGGAGGCTGGAGAGGAGCGCGTCTGAGCGCCTGTCAGCAAAAGACTTTGAGAATGGACCAATGAGCTAACACTGTGTGCAGGCAGTGCTCATGGGAGTTGTAGTGTTGTAGTCTCATACTGCAATGGGTTTAGTATTCAGATACATTTCAGAAAACCCCAATTAAATAATTCAATCCGCCAAAGTGGCTAGTAGGAGTGATGGTGATACCCGCCATAACTGAAATTCGCCCGCAATTGGCGGGTTGGCAGGTGTTAATGTCAAGCCCTGCAGGTATGTGTCAAATACCCATGATTAGCCTGTGCTAACATGCCAAGTCAGGTGCGCTGCTCTCAAGTCTCTCCCACATAGACACGCTATGCTGCAGGTGGTTGCTGGGCTAGTGAGTGTGTTCATACAATCACATTTGGAGGCTGTGGGTGTGCGCTGCCGCTGGCACTGTTCCAAGGAGGAGGAGCCCAGTTAGGATGCTGTTTACCAGAGGTGTGGACTCGAGTCATGTGACTTAGACTCGAGTCAGACTCAAGTCACAATTTTGATGACTTTGGACTCGACTTGACAATATCATCAAAGACTTGCAACTCGACTTGGACTTTGACATCAGTGACTCGGGATTTGACTCTGACTTTAGCGTGATGACTTGAAAATACTTGAAAATTTCAGTAAGACTGAAACTTAAACACATAACTTGACACATAACACCTTAAACCCAATGTTAACCAGTCCAACATCTTCACTTGCACACACCAACCCTATATATCTACTTACACGCCCGTATACACACACTCAGCTCATACACACATTAGAGGAGTTAAAATGAATGATCACATCACAAAATGACCACATTTTCAAAAGTTCATTTGTTGTTGCAGCGCTCAGCACTCATTGTTTTCTGAACGCTATATCAGCACTCTTTTTTTGTCATTAAGTTCTGTAACACTGGTCACATTTTATCTGAAAAATAAAGTACCTCAAAATACATAAATTGTACTGGTCAAATTAGATTATTTGTTGAAATTACTTATTTTTTTGTAAAAAAAAAAAAAAAAAAAAAAAAAATCTTATGACTTGAATGGACTCGAAAATTTTAAGCCCAAGACTTCAGACTTGACTTGACTTGTCTTCTCTTTACTTGAGACTCGACTTGGACTTGCACGTCTTTAATTGAGACTTGACTCGAGACTTGGGTTTAAGGACTTGAGACTTACTTGAAACTTGCAAAACAATGACTTTCTCCCACCTCTGCTGTTTACTAACAAGAAGTGAAAATTCCTGCAGACCGTAGCTTTAATATATATCATCCAGGAGAGTGTGGTGCAGTCATAGCGACAGATGTAGCCTTTTAAACCTTTCCTGATTTCTCTGGTGTGACAAATTATTGAAAGCTCCATGACCACCTTGTCTGCTGAGGAAGTGGCAGAGCATGGTCCTCCTCAAAGTGGGAGTACATAACTTTCATCAAACAGGCTAACAAGTCAAGGTTTGCTTGTTGCTAGCTAGCTCTAATCTCCCTTCTTATGTCTGAACTCTGCTCAAAGAGGTGCAGGTGGTGATAAAGAAAAGGATACTATGTGCCATCACCATCCTGAGGAAAGACCCCCAAGTCCCCTATAAATTTTACTCTCTGATTAGAGAGAAAGTCTCCTCACAGCTGTGATTGTGTGTGAAGGCCATCAATCTGGCTTTCCTGTATGAAAAAAAAAACTCTGCTTCCTCCTCACAGGAACACCCTCATTTACTAAAAATCAAAGGATGTCATCATCATCATCTTTCTGAGCTGTGATCTCAGGACACAGCTCCAGTTTGTGTAACCAACAAACTGTCTCAAATTTCATGTTATCTGTAAGTAACACCAAAAATGTCTAATGTTGACCTTTGTTGTACATGCATCAACCATCTCTATGTTGCCTGAACTGAAGAAGACTTTTCAAAATATCAAACTATAAAGTCCCTGGGAAAAAAAGAAAGTCAAGTTTTATAGTATGTGCAGAAATAAAGATTGGACAAAAATCCACTTCTCTCCAACATGAGTCATCAGAGAGTCCTCTGAGTACAACTGAACAGGAGAGCTGTGTGGAGGAGTCTGCTGTCCTTTCATTACAGGATCTCTGGTTGTTATAGACACAGGCTGAGTCCCAAAGCTCCCCACTTAGCCTCCCCCTCCTCCACCTCCTCCTTGTTCTCCTCTGAGGTGAGAGGATTTAAATTAAGTTTCTAGATCATCAAAAGTACATTATTAATTAAGCAGCACTTTAACGGGAAGAAGACACTGTCTCTGATTTACTGTGGTCAATTTATTCCTCTTGCTATGTCGACAACACCCACGCTGTCATTTCTTGGTTACACACCCCAGAGTAACTCCCATTCACCTGTTTATATTTCTGTTGACTGAAATATTCTCCTCCTGCTTTTGCTCTCCATACAGATATAATGCTAGATGTTCAGATTGAAGCCCCATTTTCAACAAGTGGTTCAGTTCAGTTCATCTTGGTACAGCACACATTTTGTGGTGTTTTCACTGACCAATCCTGGGACAGATCTCCAAATAACAAAGACAAACTGTTACACTTTTTGGGACCCTTCTGAAGGGGTTCTAGACTAAAAAGGTGGAGCTACAACACTGCAGACCATTGATTGGTTGAAAAATTCATCATTTTCAGAGCAAGCAACAGTGGCTGTATCTCTCTTTGTGGCACACAGTCTTCTCTGAAACAAAGCTTGATTGTTCTTTGTGGCAAAGAGCCACATGTCAATCAGAAAGAAGACAAACTGCTGGATGTCTTCCATCGTTGCTCTCTGTTTACTGTGTCGTGTTTTTCTTCTTCGTTGGATTTATTAGTGGGTTACACTGCCTTGTGCTGCTATGGTGTCGTGCTTTCATGTAACTGACGACTTTTGGCTTAGATGCTGCTGGCTGTGGAAACAGGATCAAGGTTTACTGATCCAACCCGTCCTAAACTGTACTGATCTAAACCTGACTGCTTGGTGGAAATAGGGCTTAAGAGTGTGCAGATTGTCAAACCTCTACAAATTCTTATGTTAAAGAATTCCCTGAATCTGTAAATTGATCAAAAGTTATGTTCTTAAAGAGGACATATCATGCTTGTTTCTCTACACTATGCCAGACGAGGATGCCTGTAAAGCATTTCTGCCCTCAGTACAAGTTATTTAGTTCCTCCATTGCTCCACAATTCTCAATATCCTCATTTAAGGCCATTCTGAAGATCTCGTTGAAACGCTCCGTTTGGAGAATGACCTCCAGTAACCTCGCAACTGCAGCCCTTTGTGCTCTGATTGGTCAGTTCTATCAGAGGGGCGGAGGGGGTAGAGCCAGGGGGCAGTTTTTGCAGCATGGCAGTATTTACAAAATCGCCACATTGGATGGAGCAGACCGAGCGAGTTTGCTGTTTGCCAAAACTTCACGTAAGGTTTTGATAGCAGTAGTAAAATGGCAGAGTGTGGGATACAGCCTTTTGTATTGGACCCCGAGTCAGACCCGGACGGTTCTGCAGCTCAGGAGGAAGAAAATCCACCTGGACACAGATCATCTCAGGACGCTTCAGTGTGGTGAGTCAAACCGGTACTGTAACATGTATAGTTTATACGTTTATACCCGACTCTTGGTGGGTGTATCCCTAGGTGGCGGTTGTGTGACTAACTGACATCACAGAGGAGGAGCTGCTTTATCAGATTACTCCAATAAAAAGAAAGGATCCTCATGTCGTCATGAAGGTCGAAATCTCGAAGCCAAATGTCAATGACCTATTTTCAGAGGCATCAAATCTCGTTCTAGGATTTTAGAAAAAATACAATATCTCCTTTTTGCAAATTCAGGGGTGTAAGGTCTTGTTTTCAAATTTATCATATTATATGTAAGTATTAAATCAGGGATCAGCATGATATGTCCCCTTTAAAATAGCGAAAGATATTCATAAGATCTCTTTATGATATGATAGAGGAGCGGGACTTAAACACCAAGGTCTGCCAACAGCTCCACCACAACAAGCTGCCAGAGGAAAGGGCGTCTGTGGAGCAGAAGTCTTGGGGCGTGATCACACTGACTTGCCATACCGTGCTGTAATCGAGCACAAGCAAGCAACAGCACCATCCCCGCACTGGAGAGTATGACGGGGTTTTAATAGGGGAACCTCATCTCCAAGCCCCTATCCTGCTGACCTCAGCTTTTGATGTCAGCCCCAGAAATGTTGTGATTTATCACGTTTGGACCGGATATAGAAATACTTCATAACACACAGAGAAAATGGTAGGCGTTGGATAAATCTATCATTACCTGCACACTTTTCTATGATGTACCCAAGACTGGACAATACTTCATCACATTAAATAAAATTATGTTTAAGCTATTATTTTATATGTCTGATTTCTAAAGCTCAAAAAAAAAAAAAAAAAGAAAAAAAAAGAAACGTAAAACTAAATCACTGAATGATTGAGAGTGAATGAGGGAATAGAGATGCACAGACATCTTGAGTACAGAGATTACTGCTAAAAATGCTGCACAGCTTACAAGTAACTACAGTTTGAAAAGGATTGCAAGAAATCTTTATGTTGCTGACTAAACCTCTTTAGGCTTCATCAGCAGGCTTTTGTTAAGAAAACATTTCACACTGAAAAGTTCATCTCACGCTTTTTACTAAATCAACAACTGGAGTGTGTAAATTATAAAAATTATACATAAATGATCAAAACGCTTGACTAAAAGTGACTTCCAATTTTGTTTTCAAATAAACTGATGTGTTCTCGGGACAAAAGTGTCAGACCAACGTCAATTTAAACAGAAATAATAAACTGAAACTGGAACTGGACAGTAATTTTATTTGACATTGGGCTGGGGGCTTGAGAGGTGAGGTCTGTAGCCCAGAACAGACCTCTGACATCCCTGTATGATGGAATTAGATTTGTGCCAAAAAGAATCAGAATAAATTGTAAATAGCAAACAAAAAATAAACATTTGAGAGATACAATCCAACTCAAGCAAAAAAAAACAAAAAACAATTAGTTGCAATCAGGATATTTGTATAAATAAGTAATTAGCCGTTTACTTTTTTTTCATCATCAGTTCTTTTGTTCACAGTTTTGCCTTTTTTTCTCGCTGATCAGACTTTTGTTCTCAACGTCAGCTTTCTCGTTTGCGCTGCCAGACTTTTTGATCGCGATTTTTGACACAAACCTCTGGAATGCATCCTCATTGGCTGACTAGTTTTTGGGTACTACCCATTGCCCTGAATGCGGTTCTGTGCGGCATGTGACACCCTTTGTAAAGTCTGAGTGAGCAATTAAAAAATTAAATAAATAAATTCAGGATTCCGTGTATCATTCGTCCAATCCTTTAGTTGATATTCAATCATTAACAATAATTAAAAAAAAGAATAACAGTGAGTTTAAAAAAAAAAAAAAATTCCTTTTTGAAATGAAAACAAACAAAAGAAAATATTTTTGTTTTTCCAATATAACATTTGATAATATAGATCACATAAAGGGAAGTTCAATTACAGGCCACTGGCTGATTTTGATTTAATTATTAATTTCTCTTATCACCATGACCCAGAAGTTGTATCTTCTCCATCAGGAAACCTGGTTTGATGGTAGAAGTACACGTGATTTGGCTCAAAGGAGCTAAAAGAGTGACCCTTAAGGATGACGACATGTCAACCAAAAAAAATCTTTCAGGTATGTTTGCTTTCTTCTAAAATACACCATATGTTTCTTGTTAAGTTACAGAAAATATGACATATTTACACAGTTACACAAATATTTTTATTGCAACCAATACATTTTTTTTTGCTCTAGTTAGATTATATCTCTCAAATTTTATTTTTTGTCCGCAATTTAATTTTTTTTGTTTGATTTTTTTGTCACAAATCTCATTCCATACTTTATTATTTAGAAAAACTTTTGAAGTGCAGCGTACTCAGCAGTTATCTGTGATGGATCATACGTCATGACCTTGTGTACGCATGCTTGTGCTTGGGCCACGCCAAAGCACACCTCACAGAGGAATAACATAAGTGCTTTCAGAAAAATGGGGATTTTCTTCTGAGCTTTAAATCATGGAAAGCCAGAAGGTAAGAATAAAGACTAACAAAGACCCAGTACCCTTTCTTTAAGTTTCGACACCTAGAATGATACAGTTAGCTTTAACCTGGCTCATAACTTTTTCATTCATTTTTCATTTTATTTGAAGCATAGAAGGACAAACTGCCCATGTATTTTTAATTTAAAGGTGACATGTTCACAGAGTATTATTCATCACTGGTCTGACCTCGATCTGAGTAACTCCTCTAACACAGGGAGAATCTGAAGGTCAGAGCTTTTAAAGCATGACGTCTTCAGGGACACAGAGATCCCATGAGATTTCCTACAACCCACCTCTCCCCCCACAGAGCCATCAGCCTGTCCTTTCCCACTCACACAGATCCTTTTCAATCAAAACATCTTTCCACCTGGAGTGAGCCCTGTTCAGCACAGGTCTGTGTATAAATCTTCTTTTGTTACACACAAGAACAGCTTTGACATGTTCTTCTTTGAGTTTCTCAAAATAAGATTTACTAATTCATCTCATAAAATTTAATTAGGAGGGCTAGGGGATTTTAATTAGGAACTTAAGAAGCTATTTTTCTTAAGCTTCCAGGTTTTTTTTAACCTGCTGCAAGAAATTAAACACATCAAATCATCTTTTTAAGCCAACAAGATTCAGATATTGAAAGTTTTTGGACAGACTTATAATACTGGGGCCAACTACCTTATCTAGCCAGGTGTGAGGAGACTGAAGCAGATGATAACTTGTGCTGGAGCTAACACAACAACCCCTGAGTTCTGTTTTGGGGACGATGCTTCTCACTGACTGATATTTAATGAATTGGGAACAACAGCATTTGTAAGGTAGCTGTGGACTACAGAGCGACTTCACCTAAAGAAGTGTGGATGATTTTTTAGTCGCAGTTTGTGATTGGTTACACGCCAGGTTTCATGAAGCCTCTCTCAAATTTTTCTTTTTTTAATGATGCTTCAACTATTAAAGCCTTGCTACGATCTGATTGGCTAATACAGGTTGTTTTTTTCTCTGGGGGAGCCATGATGTTTTGTTCATCACACTTTACCAAAGCAGAAGTACGCTGATGCAGTGTTTTGACAACAATAAATCAACAAAAGCATAAACAGAATATATAATGGTGAAGCTTATTTATGGTTTTTATTTTTGCAAAATTAAATTGGGGAAGCCAGGCTTTCCTGCAGTTGCATCTGTGGAGAGTGAGTCGCCATTTTCAGTCATATCTTTTCCACATCGTTCATTGAGTCGCCTTAAATAGAATCAGGAGAAAGTTGGGAGCCTTGTGCTTCGGCTTCAATCATTCAGTTTTTATTCAACTTAAAGACCCTGTGTGGACTTTATATGAGATCTTGAAATAGACTCACTTTAATAAATATATATACCAGGCCATAATCTATGGTTTAAAATGAGTTATGGAAACAGTTATTTCTCAGTATCTGTCAGAGTTTTCAGAGAGAACAGAAACCCATCAAAGTCCCTGAGATGACTCTATGGTGAAAATAAAATGAAGCAAAAGAGAAGAGAGATCTGAGTTTTTCTCTGCTGAAAAGGATTCCTTGGATTTATTTGGGAACAGTGGACACTGGAGCTGGACTCTAAAAAAAAGGACTCTAGCAGCACTAATATAGCTGGTTTCTTCACTATGCTACAAACTGAGTTGACAAAGTTTGCTTTTTGTATAAATAAGGTAAATAAAAATAAAGCGTGTGTGTGTGTGTGTGTGTGTGTGTGTGTGTGTGTGTGTGTGTGTGTGTGTGTGTGTGTGTGTGTGTGTGTGTTTGTGTGTGTGTGTGTGTGTGTGGCATTGACGACTTTGCATAGCTTATTTGAGTTAAACAAAACAGATAAATTACTAAAACATGAAATGAGTTGCTGCTGGGGAACAATGCACTTCCTGCACACACAAGCCATGCTTACACACACAGGCACACACAGGTGTGCACACATTTATAAACACGCACACGCGGTGCCGGGCCTATCGTTAGAATATCTGTTTAGGTGCTTTTGCGTGGACCATGGTGCTAACAATCAACACTTAATTATGCATGATGCATTAAATTTAACACACAAATGTGAACTGCTCAGTGGCAGCACAAAAAATGACACAGAATGACGACGTCTCCATGTACATGGATCAGGGTCAGGTATCAGTCTCTTTTGGGACACACATCTTTAGGTTTAATTTCCTATTTTTAAGCACATTGTATTTCATTTTATGAATTAAAAAGCAGTTAAAAAATACATGAATTAATTATTAAATTAGTTTAAGCAACATAATTCGAAATAATAGGAGTTTAGGGCTTCATTTCGCTAGGGGGTGCTGCAGCACCTCCCGCACCCCTAGTTCCCACGGCCCTGCATTAACTTGTCACTTTGCATCTTGGGAAATGTAGTTTTGAACAAAGAAAGGTAGAGTTCAGAAGAAGACCTGCTCCAAAACGAATGCATGTTTTGCTAAAGCCCCATTTCCACCAAGCGGTTCAGTTCGGTTTGTCTCGGCATGTTACGGCGTTTCCACTGACTAATCCTGGGACAGATCTCCAAATAACCAAGACAATCCCACTTTTTGGCACCCTTTTGAAGGGGTGTCAAACTAAACCTATCCGAGCTCAGAAGGTGAAGCTACAACACTGCAGTCTGTTGATTGGTTGAAAGAATCGTCACTATCAGTGCGACAGCGGCTGCTGTATTTTTCATGGGGGCACACAGTCTCCTCTGAAACAAAGCTTGATTGTTTTTTGTACCAAAGAGCCACATGCCAAACACAAAGAAGATGATTTGTTGGATGTCTTGCATTGTTGCTCTCTTTGTTTACTTTGTCCGGTTTTTCTTCTTCATTGGATTTATTAGCAGGGTACACTGTGTCATGCTACTATCACACTATTATTTTACTGATGCAGCTATCAGCATCCAGCTTACATGCTGCCCACTAAGAGGGGGCACTGTTAGCTGTGGAAACACAAACAGGACTAAGCGTAACCAAGCCAACCTGTACCAAACTGTACTGATCTGAACCGAGCTGCTTGGTGGAAACGCGGCTTAAGAGTCTATAAGAATGTAGATGCTAATGCTCATGGGAAATAGAGTCTTAATCCTGAAAAAAATTAGGTAGCTTTAAGTTTTTTTTTTTTGTGCACAAAACAGAATCTTAGCTTGGATCTTTATCATCCACACCAGACGACTTGTTTTTTCTTTAGTCCTTTTTTTAGGGTTCTTCTTCTCCGCAGAAAGCAGCTTGTCTGGTCTGGCTCATCTTTTTTTATTCCTCTGCCTGCGAGTTACAGAAATAGCAACATGTCACTCAAATCCATCCCTGAATAAAACTGAGCTGTCACAGCACTAATCAGCTCTGACAGTGTAAATAAACTATGTCCTGAAGTCTTTTCAAGGCAATTATATCATCAGTTGGACCTGATGCTCCCTCAAAGACATGCTTTATTTCTACAGGATTGAGAATTCTTACAGTCTTTATCCACCAAATACGTCTCTGAGGTCTTACATGAACACACAAAGCTGTCAGGTTAGAATGAAATCATCTCTGCAGGGGACGCAGTGGCGGCGGATGTCTGTCATCCAGCCTCTGATGAGACACTGACTTTTATAACACGGGTAAATCCAGAGCCATACTTCAGGGACTACAGCTCTAAATCGTTCTCCGAGCAGCTGGTCACGCCTGGAGAATCCAGCAGTGAGGGCCATTACTCAGCTGTCGGCTCACCTGGAGAACAGACGACCTTTTTGGGGCGCAGATTGAAGGGGAGATTTTGCATCATCATAAAAGTGCCGACATTCTGGCACGCCGGCTATCAACCATCGGGGCACGGTTTGGCCCAAACGCAGACGAATGACGCTGACCTTTAGAAAGTCAGATTCCTCCTCCGATACTCACAGATGTCTCTGTGCCAAAGTGCCCATGACAAACATTTTACAGGAAGACAGAGACAAACCAACTCCGACAAGAAAATGAAATGAGAAAACAAAATTGGAAGAGAAGCTGTCACTTTATATCAGAGTGATGGAGGGATGAAGTGACAGAGGAAGGACTTATTTCATCTCTCAACCAGCATCACTGTTACCAACACTATAAGAAGACAGGAGTTCACTTCTTCTTATGACTGTGACATTTTATCAAAACATACAGCCAGTTTTTAATCATTTACCACCATGTTATTTTTACACTAAATATTAATCTGCTAGGAGCAAGAACACTCCTTTCAACAGGAAAAAACTAGGCTCATACATGGACACGGTTGAAATGAATCTGGTGCCAATCGAGAGGCAGCTTGGTGCAGCAGCTCTCTCTTTGTTATTCTTTTCTTTCCTTGAAAAAAATCGTTTTAGTCTTCTCGTAGTTGACGGTTGTCATGAAAGGGGACATATCATGCTTGTTTCTCCTTTTCACTATGCCAGACTAGGATGCCTGTAAAGCATTTCTGCCCTCAGTACAAGTCATTTAGTTCCTTCATTGCCCCACAATAGTGTTCTCAATATCCTCATTTTAGGCCATTCTGAAGATCTTGTTGAAACGCTCCGTTTCCAGAATGACCTCCAGTAACCTCGCAACGTCACAGCCCTTTGTGCTCTGATTGGTCAGTTCTATCAGAATGGCGGAGGGGGTAGAGCTAGGGGGCGGTTTTTTCAGCATGGCACATTGAATGGAGCAGACCGAGCGAGTTTGCTGTTTGCCAAAACTTCACCGTAAGGCATTGATAGCACTAATAAAATGGCAGAGTGTAGGATACGTCCTTTTGTATTGGACCCTGAGTCAGACCCGGATTGTTCTGCAGCTCAGGGGGAAGAAAATCCACCTGGACACAGATCATCTCAGGACGCTTCAGTGTGGTGAGTCAAACCGGTACTGTAACATGTATAGTTTATACGTTTATACCCGGCTCTTGGTGGGTGTATCCCTCAGTGGCGGTTGTGTGACTAACTGACATCACAGAGGAGGAGCTGCTTTATCAGATTACTCCAATAAAAAGAAAGGATCCTTGTGTCGTCACTAAGGTCGAAATCTCAAAGCCAAATGTCAATGACCTATTTTCCGAGGCATCAAATCTCGTTCTAGGATATCAGAAAAAACACAATATCTCATTTTTTGAAAATTCAGGGGGTGAAAGGTCTTGTTTTCAACTTTATTATTTTACATGTAAGTATTAAATCAGGGATCAGCATGATATGTCCCCTTTAACTTTTTATGGCTTATCTGTCAGTCTACACCAAACTGGTTCCCCTCTTGTTTTAAGCCTCACTCTTGGTACCTCGGGAAGGACCTGGTGTGTCGACCTGACTGGGTGCTCTGACTGGAGCATGCAGGTTCAGACACTCACTTAGGTATAGGGGTGCCAACACATAAAAACTTTTAAAAACCAATAATGCAACTTTATACAGGATCCTAAAGCTTACAGGAAGCCGGTGAAGGGAGGCTAGAACAGGTGTTATGTGGTCACGTCATCTCCCCCCAGTCAGCAGGCATGCAGTCCCATTTTGAACCAGCTGGAGGCACTGGAGGGATGACTGGTCAACACCCACGTAGAAAGAGTTACAGTAGTCCAGCCTAGATGTTATGAGCATATGTATAACTCTTTCGAGATCGTGAGGAGGAAGGTATGCCTTTACCTTACTCAGGAGTCTAAGCTGAAAGAAGCGTGTCTTCACAACAGAACTGATCTGTTTATCAAATTTGAAAGAGGTATCAAAGATGACTCCAAGGTTCCTGACTGAGGAACAGCAGTGAGATCCCAGATTACCGAAAACACTGTTGACACCATCCAGCAGATCAGGAGAACCAAAAACCACAACATCAGTTTTCTTGTCATTCACACTAAGAAGTTGAACGCCATTCATAATTTGACATCTTCTAGATAGGACAACAATGCATTCATAGATTCATTGGTTTTAAAAGACAGATAGATTTGTAGGTCATCTGCATAGCAATGAAAAGAGACACCATGTTTTTTGAAGATGGATCCCAACGGGAGCATATACAAAGAGAGACTCCCCTTTTTCCTGAAAAGGAAAGGAATTCTAGATGTTTGTTTTATTTATCCAGACAATTTTAGTTATCTTACAGAAGGTATTACAAAACAATAGAAAAGTGTAGTAGAAAACACATTTTACAAGGGCTGTCATTTTAACGCGTTACTTAGATTAATTAATTACACCGCAAATTAACGCGTCATAAAAATTTACGCAGATTCATCTGGATCCCAAACCCGCGAGGCGTTCAAAGAAGCACTTATTTTCAAATGTCTAGCATTTACAATCAGTTTGTCCTACATGAAAAAAGTGGTGTTCTCGTCAGATTTTCAAATTTCCAACGGTCCCTGAATGTATCACACCTGACATCAGCAACATGCTTTGAACCGGGGGAAGAGAGAGCACTGTAAAGCGCACTGCCGTCCACATCTCATTTATTCACATGTCCTTTTTGAAAATCTACAGAAAATCAACCGTTTGCTCTAGCTCAATTCTGTAAAAAACAGGTAATTTTACACTCTTTACTGCATCAAACAAGCCCTGAATGATCGATATTTGTCCTATATTTAAATCTAAAGAATTCTTTGAAAATTTCCTTCCATCTTCCTGGTGTCATGTTTCAGCTTGGGGCTGCTCTGCACCAATGAGCAACAGTTTGTGTGTTCAGAGCATGTTAAACTGAGAATACTTCACTTTTCTTTGATCCAAGACTTGAATAAAGTGTTTTGTACATAGTTCCTCACAGTTTTTAGCCTTTAGCCCTGGTTCTCCTGACCTCATAGAAGTAAAGAAGTTCATATTGCAGTGACAATTGAGTCCACATCGAGTAAAAATGTGAACAGAAGCAAAAAACGTCCTAAAAATCAAATCAGCTTACCTTAGGTGCAGGACTGTGTAGATTTTGTAAAGACAGAACCATAAAACTTTTTTCATGTGTTCCTTATGCCTCAGGGTACCTTAAAATGTGTTGTATATATTCCCACCTTTTTTTAAAATGTTTTTTTAATGTCTTTTAATGTAATTTTAATGTCCTGGAATTCAAAGTCTTTATTTTGGGACCTTAAGCAGATATGAGATTAAAATGAGATTAATTAGATTAATTAATTTCAAATCCAGTAATTAATTAGATAAATTTTTTTAATCGCCTGACAGCACTGCATTTTACTTTTCATTTTTTGCAGATTTTGCTCTTTACTACTTTCTGAATTTTGGCCCAATCACTAAGAACTGTTAGTATAGGTGGTTTTAAAAGTAGCCTGTGGGGAATGCATGCCAAAAACATACCATTGTCTGGGGACAGTCTTAGCGACTCAATCCCAGCTCAAAGTTTTAGTGTTTTCTGTTGTTAACATTTGTGTTTAATCAGAATCTTATTTATTCAAACATAAAACAAGATTTAAAAAATATTTCTTGAAAATATCCCAAAATAACTTTAAGTTTTCTCTCAGCAACAATTCATTGTTTTTTAACTTTCTGTCTCACTTCATGTATCGCAACTTGCACCATGCGGATCAGTAACATCTGTAGCATCAGCTCAGACTGTACAGATGTGTGTGTGTGTGTGTGTGTGTGTGTGTGTGTGTGTGTGTGTGTGTGTGTGTGTGTGTGTGTGTGTGTGTAACTCTGGCTGAGAGGCAGCATGTGTGACACAGCAGTGAAAGGTTTTATTAGTCAGAAGCATAAATCTCTCCCTCCTGCTGGTCTTCATTGTTGCTCTGTTGGCACACAGACACAGGGGCTGCAGCATTCATCATGAGGAGAATCAGCAGCTCTGCTTCTCTCATACACCGCTCAAGTCTTTCCTCTGACGTCTAATGACTTTTGGTACAGTTTGCTGTTCTGCGACGGCTCAATGTCAATCGTTTTTATAAGTGGAAAACTCAAGAGTCCTTAAATAAACAAATAGGACAAGTTCACGCTGAAAGTGACCTGAATCTGAGTGTTTGCTCATCTGAGACTCTGCTCTGATGTTTTTCTGACAGGTCCGTACAAAGCAGCAGAGTCACGTGGAGTCTGTTCTCTTTAAATCAAGGTTTGGGCCACCTTCATGAGTGCTCCTCAATCAGACACAGGGGACGTCACCTCAGCTGGACATGTGTTCAACTTTGCCTGTCGCCATTATTTTGGTCCCTCACCAAGGACGGTGGAGCGTCTACGATTAATCCACGTTCCTCCCCCTCTCTTAAGGCCATCTCCTGACTCTTTGTGTTTGCAGTAAAAAAACTACAGCCAGATCCTGATTGTTTTACTTTCCTCACATAGTTTTTCACATGTTGTTGGCAGCAGTCCAGTAACTTCCTGTAGCGGTTGATACGTCATGTGACGTCACATGAATGAATGAGAAGTCAGGATGCCCCTAAACACTCTTAAGGCTGGATTATGGTTTCCATGGCACAAGGAAATTAGATGTACAGTAGATAAAGTTTGCATTTGCTTTACAGCACGCTTTTCACCCATTGCTGTATGCTGAGCGTAGGGATTGGTACCGACTTAGGTATTTTTATAGGTACAGACTGGGTACTGATTCACGTAAAACCAAAAAGTACCATGTTTGGGTACCTGAATGCATCCTTGTGACTGTGAGGGAGTGGAAGAGTAGGCAGTTTTCCATGCTGAACATGAACACAGCATTGCAAAGTTAAGTACTGAAGACTAAATATGTCAAGTTGATACATTTTTATTTTAAATTATTATTATTAAATTATCATTTTAAATTTAAACAACTCGATCATTTTTACCACATAAACCAAAAAAAAGCACTGAAAATTGGTACTGTTGAGTACCGGTATTCATTGCCAGGTACCAACCATTGGTACTGTATCATTTCAAATATGAAATAACAGTCCAACAGTACCATTGTTATGATCATCATGAACTACCATGTTGTGCTTGTGCTGCTCAATCTGCTGACTGTCTTTATACAAAATGTGCATCTGATGCTCCACTTCTGCTCTTAGTATTTCCCAATACACCAGGGCCCAGTATTTCAAACATAATCGGATTAAACCCAGATCTGATCCAAAATTGGGTATTTCAAACAACATTTAATCTTGATAATTTAAATCCAGATTTGGAAATCCAATCCTGCCTTTAATCCAGATTTGAGCCTGTGTTGGGTATTTCAAAACTTTAGTCCCAAATCTGGATCAGGTTTGTCCTGAAAAACAGCATTAAATTAATCCCACCTCAGGGTAGGATCAGAGTGTGATCCCATGTTTTAGTTTCACATATACTCATCCATAGATAGCTTTTATTTGCATTTCTCGCAATCATTAGTATAAAAAGATATTTTTAATAACACACATTTCCTCAACACAAAATTGTACCACCTAAACTTAAAGTTTTCACACTACTTTTCCATTTGCTTTGCCAGTTACTTTATTTTTAACTGGATGTGTTCTTGCTGAAGCATGGTAAGTTTTATTTGTTTCTTAGCAAGTAGAATTTGCTGGTGTGCTTGCTCAGTTTCCATCTTGAGGAGATTTTGGTAGGTATGATGCCTCTTCCAGTGATGCCTCTTCCAGTGATGTCTTGGTGGAGGTACAGGGGGAACCTCCCCACTGCTCTGACTTGTGCTTGGCTCCCCTTCTTGTCTGTCTGTCTGTGACCCTAAGGGCAGGTTGATCCTAGGAGCGGGATGGATTTGAAAATCTCAATCCGAGAGGATCAGGATTACTCTGATCCAATCTAGCAAAATTTTGAAATACCAGGATAGAAGATCCTGATCCATGGATCAGGAAAGTGGAATTTGGAAATCTGGATCAATTTAATCTGGATTTAATTTTTTGAAATACTGGGCCCTGATGATTGGCCCAACTGTACTTCAGAGGAGATCTACCAAAAGCTGCTTCTGGACAAGACAAGTTATACACCACCTACAGGCCTGGCATGCTTACTACAGCGTTTTCAGTCCCTCAGCGTTTTCGTGTAGATTTTTTTCTCTTGTTGCTGTGGGTCAGTGGTAGAGCTGCGCCTCTCAATCTGATAGTCCAGCTTCTGCAGTAACATGCAGAGGCTGGCATGGAGTGTCCTGAAGGAAGAGCCCCACTGCTCCCACTGTTGGTCAGTGGTGTATGAATGGCTGTGAATGTGTTGGTTAAGTCTGATGGCTCCTCTCAGGAACTCTCTCTACCATCAGTGTGTGAATGTGCTTTGAGTGGTCCAAGAGACCAGAAAAGCCCAATGTAAGTACAAGTTCATTTACCATTTACCATATTCAAGTCAATGTATCAACTAACACTAGATCCTCTCCGATGTGTGTCTCCCTGCTCCAGCCGGGTTCATCGATGACACAAGACGCCCAACTGACCCTGCCCTGTTGGATCTGTCAGTATTAACAACATGAAAGGGAAAAGGAGGGGTCTTTGGCAACACTCATGCCTCATGTATACCAGAGACATCTGCAGCCCGGCTGCGATCCTTGTGTTTTGACTGCATTCATCAACTCACATCTGCTGCGTGTTCAGCCCGGCAAACCACACGACTGACAGACAGCTGGAGTCACAGACTGAGGAATTCCCGCTCTTCCCACTCCATTGATAAGTCTCTCTTCATTCATGTTGGGCTGTAAAACCTCAAACCTGTTGACTCCTGGTCTGGCTCCGCTCATCATGTCCATTTGTTGTCGTAGTCAAGCTAAATATGGACTGATTTTGACATGGTTTGTTTTATTTTGAAAGTCACTGTTTTTTTTTTTTTTTAGATAGGTTCTACCTCCTATTACACTCAATCGTCCTTACTGTGAATTGACTTGTCACAACTGTGGCATCTGGCAAAAATAGGATCAAAGCTGGACCACAACGGAGCAGATCCAGTGTAAGTTGACACATTGACTTGAATGGAAACCTGTCTGATCTGGCTCCTGTGATGGACGGGAGACATATTTTAGCTGTTTATGAGAAAGAGAAAGAGAAAGAGACAGTAGAGAGGAGAGTGCAACTGTAGTTGAGAAATGAACAACTCTTTTCAGTTAGTGATTCACTTCGTTCACCTAGATGATTTGTTCATTTTGAACAAATCGTTCACTAACGACACACTACTACAAACACTTAGGGACTTTTAAAATAAACTGAACTGTTAAGTCAAGATCATAAATAGCTTGACTTTAACAAGAATTGGTTATATTTATTGGAGTCAGACCAGAAGTCAACAGGTTTGAGGTTTTACAGCCCAACGAGAACAGATCATCAGTGGAGTGGGAAGCGTGGGAACTCCTCGGTCTCCTGACTCCAACAAGCTGGGCGGTCCTGTAACGTGCTGGACTGAACACACAGCTGGTGTGAGTTGACGGATGACAGAGCACACAGTTAAAACTGGGTGTTGCTACTACTTTAGGTGGGACAGGATCCAAAGACCTTCGGTTTGATGACATGAGAATAAAGTCTCAACACAAGAAACTTAACAAGCACTTTTTTCAGGAGCCTATTTTGTTTTCACCTCCTAAAATGAGACGTTTTTCTGAACTCAGTGAATGTAGCTCATACTTAGCCCAATAAGATAATTATTCTGAGAATAAGACACACACACTTGTTTAGATTTCAGTTTTTGCAGTGCTGGCTTGATGTTCAGAGCTTCACAATGGCTGGGCTCCTCGTCGGTACATGCTGCAGCTCAGCTTCCTCTTCCACAATAATTCAATGACAATTCAACAGTGAAGTGTGGGAGTGTTTCAGAGACACAAGAATGTGGGGCTTTGTGGGCTCTGCACTTAAAAAAAGGCTTTTGATTTACAAACGTCTGAGGCAAACGAGCTCCAGCTATTTGTCAAGACAGCAGCCCCCTGTTCAGAGCTCTGTTTTTATTTCCTGAACCTTTGTTTGGACGGGTAATCTTATCGAGACACCAGGTCTCATTTTTCAGCGCTGCTTAGCATAAAGTCATTTCTGCATGGCTGTTAAGGTTACGTAACATCAGTGAATGTTACACCGTGCTCCCTCTAATCTTTCCACATGAGTGAGGAATGAAAAACTCACTCTTCAGTGTGCTCTGACCTTCTGTAACTCCTGTTTGCTTCATCCTATTATCATATCTTCATATCATCACAGTGATGATGCCATGAAGCCCACTCCTATGTTTTTAATCTCCTGGAATAAACGCTGACGACATCCTCGAGCTGATGGATGATCTGACTCTCCAGCTGATGGTTCACTGAGTTTTATTGCGAATCAGTCCTCGAGGGGATAGTTTGTTTCCTGTGAGTGGGGCTGTGTGCTACTTGTCAGTAAGTATATTACCCTGGTACGTTCCTCAAGGATGGTGTGAGGATGAGGGGAGTAATAATAAAGATCAGGCTCAGGGTAAAGAAGGAAACAAGGTTTAAGGAAATCCAAACAAACTTTTGTCACTAACGCTTAGAGGGGAAACTCCCTCTTCACTGACAGGAGAAACACTTTCATCAACAGGAGCTAGCACCACAACAGGAAAACATTTACCATCACACGGCTCCTGATGCTGGACACAGGTGGGCTGAGTCACCTCCTGCTATGTGAGGCCATGTACACATACAGCTGGATATTTCCAAAAACCATTATCCCCCCTCATTTGTTTTTTAAATTCTTTGGTCCACATGCACTGGGCAAATCTGCTGGTGAGTGTGGTTGGAAGAATGCCAAACCATATAAGTCAGTGTTTTTCCGATGTGGACCCTGTGTCATCCAATCAGAATGAATCTGCTTGAAAACCAAAAACTCTGTTTTCTAGTGTATACACGAAACCACTAAACTGGAGTTTTCCAAAATCTTCACTTTGGCGTGTTGGGAATAACAGCATTATTGTTTTTCCATTTACAGATAACCTAAATAATTACCAATTCAAACTTTACAACACTGTTACAGACAGGGAGCCAACAGTCATGTTAACAGCTCACTTTTTGAAAATAAAAGTCTCAACTTTTTGTTGTGGGTTACAGCCAACTAAAGATAACCAGGCTTGGGGAGTAATGGATTACATGTAAAGGGTTCTGTAATTAGGATACAAAAGAAAGATTAACTGTAGTCAGTTACAGTACAGAAAAAAACGTGTGATCAGATTACTGGATCGTTTGGCAGGATTATATTAGTAAAATGGGATATACTATAATGCACAGTGAGCACAAGTTGTGACACTTTACGATGAAACACCACAACAAACCAACACATGGAGTAACCACCGGCGGTATGTAAACCTAACTTAAGCTAAGGTCATTCATCACTACGGTCACTGCTGGGCAAAAAAGCCTTCGCTGGGAGGAAACTGCAGCACCATTTTGAGTTTAAATCAGAAAAGAGGAAAAACAAAGTGCTGTCATCATCCAGGGACTCCACATACAAAACATCTACAGGTACGAAAACAAACTGCTAACATTTACTGAAATACACAGAAGTCCAGGTTCGCTAGCTTGCTAAGCTGTAAACAACCACTGTACTGTGTGGACACATGGTTTGTTAGAGGTCCCATATTATGCAAAAATCGCTTTATTAAGTCTTTTAGTGAAATTTGTGAGTCTTTAGCTTTCCTCCCAGCCCACAAAATGTGATATTTAATGACTGAACCTGTACTTAGTAGTGCCTGTGAATGTAAAATCCTGACCTAAAGCGAGCTGTTTAGATTTTGAGGATTTGCCAACGTCAGCGATTCCCTTTTTTGACCAATCAGGAGCAAGTCTGATCTGATCAGTCCACCAACAACGCTGTTGTGCTTGATTTATTGGAGAAGGAGCAGAATATGGGACCTTTAAAAAGCAGCGTTGACGCTTTAACCCATGGACTAAAATGGAGCCTTCTCTATTTACCTTGTAAAAGGAGCATATTTTCAGTTTATTCTTAAAAAGGGGCACATTTTAAGTTTGCTTTGAAAAAGCACATTTTCTGTCATTTTTGTAAACATCATGGTTTTTCAGTCAAATGCTTGGATAATTTACAATCAGTAGGTGAACTGCCTGAATTTGCATCATTATGTTAATTTTCCTTTTTTAAAAGTTCAGTATATGGACACCTGATTCTTCAAAATACGGTGGGTTGTCTTGATCTTTGTGTTCAACAAAAACAGGATTTCTTGTATGCAGTGTAAAAGGAGATTTTATTGTTTTATGTTTCTCTAGAAAAATATATATATGACACATCTTTCATACCCACTTGTTGTGATGTGAATGTTTAATATTAAAGTAATCCAAGAGTAACTTAAAGTAATCAGGTACATTACTTTAATATTGTAATACTTAGAGTTAGTCGCTGATTTCATTTTTTAACAGGTAATTTTAAACTTTAAAAATTTAATCCAGTACAATTATTCTGGATTACTTTTTGGTAAGTAACCCTCCTAACACTGAGATTAATCTAGAGCGGGCATGTCCCAAGTCAGGCCCAGGGGCCAATCATGGCCCCAGGTCTAATTCACATGGTGCCTTCACTGGTTCTTGGTCATTTTCAAAAAATCAAAGGCGGCCATCTCTGGAAAAAATGTTTAGACATCTTTAGGGTAACCACTCCCCCTGGTACAGCCTATTCTTTGACTGAGGAAGCCTGAGCATGCTCAGAAGGTTGAACAAAACTCATCAATGAAAAATGAGGAATTACTTAAATGGGGTTAGAGGGAAAATCAAGTATTTCTTTAACTAAAAACACATCGTTAGGCGAGCAGCCCTTGGTTTCCTTTCTTACAGTGCACAGGCTTGTTTGTGAATACCAAGAAGAGGCTGTGAGTGGAGCCAGTAGGAAAAATATGTTCCCCATTTTTCTACTCAGAGGATTTTTTTTTTTCACAAAACTGAAATGATTTTGGTTTTCATACTTGTGGCCAACCTGAATGAGCTCATTTCTCTCCCAATAAGACCAGCCCTTGGTTATCCAGCCGTAATAAATCATTGTTATTAAAAATCATTTATTTATAGAGATCCACAAACTAGTTGTTGGATAAGTCAACCAATTAAAACATGAATAGAAAAGCCATCGAAGGTGAATCTTAAGGGAAGCACTGGCTGTAGGACCAGCTTCACCTCAGCAGCTCCTGTCATTACCCACAGTAATCAGCCTCGTCGGTGCAGTAACGACGTTTACTGTGGAGCTGAAGCCTCGACACAAAACAGTACACCTGCAGCTTAATTCACTTTGTTGATTTGTTGACTGCTGAGCCTCTCTGCTTGCTGTTTTTACATCATTACACCAGCACAGGAAACGGAGCGTGTTGTAAACAGAATGAATCATGAGAGGTGAGCAGGAATCAGAGTTGTGTTGCTGTTGTGTTATTCATAACGACGGCCAGCAACACAAGGCCATCAGCGCCTGTGTTTACAGCACGGCGTTCAGCGGTGCCCTGCAAACCAAACACACTATTGATCTGTTATCCTTGATTGCAAAGACGGGAATAAAAGCAGCCCCATGTTGAAAGTCTGCCTGCAGGTAAGAACACACACCTGACTGCTGCTCAGGAGCTCTGAGCTCTCATTTAGTCACCG
The DNA here is from genome assembly GCF_033239565.1 of Halichoeres trimaculatus. Classification (NCBI taxonomy): domain Eukaryota; kingdom Metazoa; phylum Chordata; class Actinopteri; order Labriformes; family Labridae; genus Halichoeres; species Halichoeres trimaculatus. The sequence continues at coordinate 7,056,536 of NW_027437191.1, read as the reverse complement.
ACACGTTCACCTGAACAAAGTTTGAACACAGGAAATAACAACCAGGAAGTTCACTCAGTTAAGATGCAGTTCCTGTTTTTGTTTTTACTTGAGCCACCTCAAGAAACTGAGGATCGATTTCAGTGTGTGGAGTTTCAGAGAACACCAAGAGGATGAAAATATGGCTGATGGTATTATTAAAGGGGAAGGAAAGGCAAGAGGATAAAGTATTGTGAGCAGGTGGTTGTAAGTGTTATAAGAAGTGATATTTTCAAACAAAACATGAATAAAATCATAATAAGACAAATTTTACTTCAAATAAGACAAAACACTTGATCAGTGTGGCTGTAAGACTGCCATGCTGCCAATCAACACAAAGTTCTGCAATGAGCAGAGCCGAGTGACTGAGTGGGAGCTGAGCTGATGAGCAATGAAAGGAGAAACATTGGGAGTCAGCTCTCATTCCTCTTTTGATTCACTACAAAACATCAGCTCCTAGAGCTGTATCTTTTTAACATGACACATCACCAACAGCAAGGCCTGGTGGTCTAGGTTGAACTCTCCATGATGTTAGCCATCGAGCTGGTTGATCATGCTCGAATTCAACCTTCTTGATGCCACTCTTCAATAGGAATGGGTACTGAATGAGGTACTTTTACAGGTGCTGCTTAAATTCTGTCTATGGTACCGAGTACAGATTTATATAAAATCAAATGGTACCATGTTTAGGTTTCTAAATGCATCTATGTGACTGAGATTTTGGAAGAGTAGGCAATTTTCTAGCATTGCAAGTTTACAAACTGCAAAATAAATATGTTGGATTGAAAATCTTTGAGATTTTATTATCACAAAAATTAATATGTATTGTCACACAAGAGCTGAAATTTGGTACCATTGAGTACCAATACTGATTGCGAGGGAACCAGGCATTTTTACCATACCGTTTTGAACGTGCAAGGGACCTATCCCTACTCCTCACTCTCACCCTTAATAAATATATATATATATATATATATATATATATATATATATATATATATATATATATATATATATATATATATATATATATATATATATATAACTATATATAATGCATTTTGCACTTTTGGACCTTAATGAGGTTTTAAGCAGAGCTACAATATGCAAAAGCAAGATGGTGGAGTGCGACAAAAAAACATGTGGAACTTGTAATTCAAAAAAGAAAACTGAAACATGTTGTTTATCACCTGATCGAGACCACAGGCTGTTAAAGCCAAAATCTGCTAAAAAAAATCATTTCCTGTCAGGCATTCACACGGTCATGCCCTCTTGATGTCTAAAGCTAAGAAGCTGTCTCTTCTTGAACGTGGTCTGAATGTGTGCCATTGCAGCTGAGGTTGGACGCAGTGAGACAGTCACTCTACATTTTTTAAAGATCCTGAGCATTATGGAACAAAAAGTCAAGTGGTAGACCCAAAAAAATTACTCCTGCTCGATCCGGAGGATCTGATTGGCTGTCCGTCAAGACACAGGGCAGTCCTCCACCCAAATTAAAGCCCTTACTGGAGCCATCTTCTCATTCAGCCTCTTTGGTGGAAAGAGAGGAGGAAAACATACATGCATGCACGTGTCAGTTTATCGAGGCTGGCAAACTTACCGAGGACGTTTTTATTTATCATTCGCTTAATTAATTTATTGATTATCGTGACAGGCCTAATCATACCAGTAATAGATACAAACACTACCAGGTGGACATGGAGGTAGTAACTGAGGGAAGTAACCATGTACAGGATTGGGAATCAGTCAGAGATGTAAACAGAAAAAAAAGATGTAAACATCAAATCAATGTTATAAATACTCGGAGAGATGTAATGTGCAAACAGCAGCAGAAGGTGCAATGAGACGTAAACATTTCCTGGGTTTCATTTATTTTTTAATACTGAGTGGGTTTCTTGCAGTGTTCAGCACCTGCATGGCTCTGGGATAGAAACTGGTTGGTGATGGGATAAACCTGAACCGCCCTCCACAGGGCAGTGGTTCAGATGTGATGTTCAGGTGTGAGGGGTCATTCTTATGTTGGCTGCTCTGCTGATGGAGGGTTGGTGTACAGTTCCAGTACCATTTTCAGAAATATCGCTTTGACTTTGTAACAAAGTGTAATGGAAACGCAGCTTGTGCTTTATTTTTGGAAGTCCACTATGACTCCTTTGGTCTTGGATGCATTCAGGGCCAGATTGTTTTCACTAGTCTTTGCTCTCTGCTAGTCTTTGGCTTTCATCCCTTTGTGCTGTTTCATCACCTCCTGGGATGAGTTCGACCACAGTGGCATCATCTGTGAACTTGATGATGGTGTTGAAAGTGTAGAGGGTGTAGAGGAGGGGGCTTAGCACGCAGATCTGTGTATCACACAATGAATTCCTGACTTTACTACTGTTTGAAAAAAATGGAAAAATCTGAACTCCCGTGAATCACTCACATCTCATTGGCCAATCAGCATGGAGATACTCCAGTGATGTCAATCTGAATCATAGACTATTTTCAAACCTGCCTCCTACACACAACATATGAATGTAGTATGTAGTATGTAGAGATTACTATACCAGCAGTACACACTGATGTGGCCAAAACATAGTATGTGATAAAGAGCAAAATCTGCAGTTTGCCAAAAATTGCACGGCACTAACACTGTTAGTCCTTTTTTCTGTTCATTGAGGGTGGACATCAGCTCCAGGTGATGAACACAGTGTGTGTTTTATTGAATGCAAGCTTCTTCATCATTTCCTGCCATTGTGTTGTTGTTTAGCGTGCTCTGCCACGTCAGAATTGTCCTTGAGTTCACTGCGAGGATTTATAAATACTTCACTTATTACTGAAGACGATTTACCACATCCTGAGGTATCGAGCAGCTCCTGTTTTCTTGTAATTACTGCCTTTAATGGCTCATCTTGTCGATCAAAGTTATCAATAAAAAAGTTTCTTTTGTTTATATTTTAAAAACAGGAAAGTTTTCCTTCAATTAAAATCCAGCCACAGCAGTTTCATGACTCCGTCATCACTGAGAGGTATCTGTGATGGTTTGTGTTTGTGTTGTCTGGAGTTTGAATTTTCTTGGGTATGGGTATTTCATGTGTTAGTCTGAGTTATTCTTGTGCATTTTCTGTTTCCTGTTTATGTCTATGTATATAGTTCTTGTTAATGTCATTTTGATTTGGTTCTTGTCGTATGTAGGTCTTATGTTTGTTCTTAGTTTTTCTGTGTTTTGGATTCATCTTGTCACTGTTTGTAGGATTCTTGTATTTTTCATTTAGTTGTCCCTCCTGGCCTTGGATGTTTTCCAAACCGCCCACTACACCAGCAGTTCCCACTATTTTGGCTGTAATTCAGTATATAGTAGTCAGTTTGGGAAAACTTGCAAAATCTGCAGTACACTAAAAGTCCCCAGATGTCCTACTGATCCAGGAAAATTTCTCAGTATGCAACAGATCAGTCTATCTGGCATACTGTTTCCCACAATGCACGGCGCTAATGCTGTTCGTCTATGTGGTGGCAGGTTTTGGTGAATTTCCACCATCTACTGGAATTAATCAGCATTATAAATACAACACAACACTAACATTAGACCGTCCATGAGATAGAAGTGAAATAATGTGAAGAAAGATCAGTGAATGTTGTCACTTCCAGTCATTAAAGAGGCGTTTACTTCTACAAATTCATTAGCCTGTATAAATCACTAGTTCATTTTTTTCATTCTTTAAACCATACGTGGATTATATAGAAGTGTTTTTTCATCAGCTTTAAAAAATAAAAATCCCTTTCAGATTTATTTTCAGTAAACGATAACATTTGGTGTAGGATTAGAAATCAAGTATGATGGTACTGCTGTGATATGATTAACAAAATAACTACATACAGAGATCTGTCCATAGACTGTTTTGTACATTTATATGCCTGTATATAATATTTTGTACATTGTACATATTTATGCTTAAGTTCATATATTTTCATATAAATATGTATATTCGTGTACTCGGATGTGTGTACGTATACATGGATGTAGTCCAAAACGCTATTTAGATAATTATACTGAAGATATCATATTGTTCCTATTTTTGAACGAGCGAGAGAGTATGTATATGTGTATGTACATATGAATATGTATATATATATATATATATATATATATATATATATATATATATATATATATATATATATATATATATATATATATTCATTTATTGATTTATCTTTTTCTTTTTTCATTCTTTTTTACTTTTTGAGATAAGGGTAGGCGTTATAAGCTCTGCTTCAGCCTACACCTTTTCGGTCAGTCTCTGTTTTTTTGTTTTTTTGTTTTTTTTTGACGACTCGATCATTTTCTGTTTGTTTTTTGCCTTTGTATTTTTCTACTTTCAGTATCTATTTTCCACTGTTAAATTGACCGAAATAAATCAAATCAAATCAAAATCAAATCAATCAAATAATAAAGGCAAAAAGACATCATCTGTTGTTCTGCATCTGAAACTGGGAACCAGCAGAGTAGTATACTACAAAACAGACCCAACAGAACAGTCATACTACATACTATAAGCAAAAGTAGTAGGTAGTATGTAGTGCCCCCTACATACTACATTCACATGTAGTATGTAGTAGGTGAATTCGAAAACAGCCCTTGCTTTTCTCTCTAGTTTGATTGCTCCTTGTGTGTTTCAGCTGTGTCTCGTTTCACACCTGTGTTGATTGTCCTTGTGACTACTTAGGCCACGTGCCTGGGTATTTACAAAAATAAATATCCCCCTCATTTGTTTTAAATAATACTTTCGTCCACATGAACTGGGCAAATCGTGAGAGGGTGAAATGGGTGAGAGTGGTTTGGAGCATGTCAAACTAGGGCTGCACGATAAGGCCAAAATTCAATATCTTGATACACGATATATATCTCAATTTTCTGAATTCTCCTCTAAATAACTTTATTAATGTGAAATCCAACTCTTTGATGCATAAAATGACATCAGTATAATGATTCAAGCAGACCTTTTAGTTGAGTTTTTTTAAGTTTGAATGCAAAAAGGGGAAAATCTCAATCAAATAAAAGACGTTTACCTCTATAAATCCATTAAAAGCCCATATAAACCAAAAATTACCTTTTTAACCAAACAGCCTCTGCTTCTGGCGTCTGCATAAAGCCATGAAACTGGAGTTTTACAAAATCTTCACTTTGGCCAGAGTTTTCGGGAGGCATCATTGTTTTGCGAAGTAAAGCTATGGTTTCATGTGGATGACAGGCTGAAACGCATAAAAATATATGCAGTTTCTCAAACCCCCAGCTACGTGTGGACATGGTCTTTGTCTCAGTGTTTCTTCAGTTCTTATCAGTTCATCATCGTTGTAGCCTGTCGCTGTGTGTTTGGTGTCTCGAGTCTCCTGGTTCCACCTGTATTCATTGTGTGAGTTTTTTTTGTTTTTTGTTTCTTTTGTAAGAGTTTTCAGATTTTAATTTTAGTTCAATAAACCTGTGTGTAAAATCTGCCACTGGGTCCTCCACCTCTTGTTTCCTGCTCCTGTGAACACATGACGTATGGCAGAGGATGTCGAGGGAACATGGTGTTACTGAACTGAACATGGCGCATTGTGACATTGACCTCTGTGAGCATGACGGGGCAGGTGACGCTGACTGAAGTGACACCTATTGGCTCTGTTCTCTTATTCTTCAGGAATGTACAGAGGAGTTCTCCTTTAGCTCACGCTGAACAAACCTGACAGGCTGACAGGGTTCAGGTCCCGCTGCTTTCTGTTGGCAGCTGTTCAGAGGCGTGTCCAGACTTTCAGACTGAGGTGGCACTGACACGGGTAAGGTGGCCAGGGTGTGTGCATGCATACAGATTATCTTCTTTCGCTTCACTCTCTACTTTAACAATATAAAATGAAAATACATTTTAAAAGTTTTTATGCACCAGCCAGTTGAATTTACTTTTATTTATTTATTTGTGTATTTATTTATCTTTTTAAGCCTAGAGAAGAACCCCAGAGAAGATAATCCTTTATATAACCACATCAGGGAAACTAGCACTGTTAGATCAGGAATTCAATTAATAAAAAAGAAAAGTATGCAAAATTTATTAGAATATTACTTGATTAAATTCCAGAATAATCAATAGATAAGGTAAAAAATAGTGCTGCCAGGCGATTAATTACAGGATTTGTAATTAATTAATCTAATTAATCGCATTTTATTCTCATATCTGATTAAGGTCCCAAAATAAAGAATTTGAATTCCAGGTAGGGCTGCACGATTATCGCAATCGCAATCGCATTCGCATTCGCATTCGCATTCGCAATGTCAGCACATGCAATTCAGATTTTTCTCCATGATAACCAAGCAAGTCTGTAGACTCATCATGACACAACTTTTTTTATTAAATCGCAAGCACAATCGCAATCGCAAAATTGTCCACCTAATCGCAAATCGCACCTTTTCCCCAAATCGTGCAGCTCTAATTCCAGGACATTAAAATTACATTAAAAGACATTTAAAAATAAGGTGGGAATATATTCAACACATTTTTAGGTACCCTGAGGCTTAAGGAACACATGAAAAAAGTTTTATGGTTCTATCTTTACAAAATCTACACAGTCTTGCACCTAAGATAAGCTGATTTGATTTTTGGGACGTTTCTTGCTTCTGTTCACATTTTTACTCGATGTGGACTCAATTTTCACTGTAATATGAACTTCTATTCTTCTATGAGGTCAGGAGAACCAGGGCTAAAGGCTAAATACTGTGAGGAACTATGTGCAAAACACTTTTTTCAAGTCTTGGATCAAAGAAAAGTGAAGTATTCTCAGTCTAACATGCTCTGAACACACAAACTGTTGCTGATTGGTGCAGAGCAGCCCCAAGCTGAAACATGACACCAGGATGATGGAAGGAAATTTTCAAAGAATTCTTTAAATTTAAATACAAGACATTTATCGATCATTCAGGGCTTGTTTGGTGCAGTAAAGAGTGTAAAATTACCCGTTTTTTACAGAATTGAGCTAGAGCAAATTTTCTGTAGATTTTCAAAAAGGACGTGTGAATAAACGAGATGTGGATGGCAGTCCCCTTAACAGCTCTCTCTCTTCCCCCCGGTTCAAAGCATGTTGCTGATGTCAGGTGTGATACATTCAGGGACCATCGGAAATTTGAAAATCTGACGAGAACACCACTTTTTTCATGTAGGACAAACGGTTTGTAAATGCCAGACATTTGAAAATAAGTGCGTCTTTGAACGCCGGATCCAGATTAATCTGCGTTAATTTTTATAACGCTTTAATTTTCAGTGTAATTAATTAATCTAATTATCACGTTAAAATGACAGCCCTAGTAAAAAATAGAGTATCATTGACATACCAGACTAAACATACAGATGATGTGAGTTGACATATAAGAGAGCATGCTGTTAAAATACAACAGAGCACAGATGGACCAGAGATGAAAGGGGTGTTGGCTGATGGTTGCTGAAAAGTTTCAGTATTTAAATAAAGCCTTTCCTTTCTTCTGTTTGCACAACTTTTTTATCCAGACACCAAACATTTCATCATGAGGGGCCACTATACAACAGGAATCACAGTTTGGTAACACACACAGCGCCCCCACAGGAATGAAGCATCATTACAACTGAAAAAAATCTACTAAAGGACTTTCTGAATCGTTGCTGAAGTGAAAAAAAACCCAGATTGCACTGATGAGCAGTTTTCTCTGCACAGTCTTCATGAATACAGACACTGGTGTCTGGATCCCAAACGCTCACCAGGCTTAAATAATTTTTCACCAATCTCCATCTCCTCTACTCCTTTAGTGCCATCTCAAATATCTAACCACACATCAGTGCCTCCAAAATACATAAATTTGTCTTTGAAAGCTTCATTTCTGCCTTTTTCCTGCATCACAACTAGCCCTTTAAAAAGCCGTCTCTATTCAATGAGCAATCCATGACGCCCCGTCATCTTTTCAGAGGCTGAATAAATATTTTGAAAAGGATAATGTGACAGGCTGAGGGGATCATGACTGATTACCATGTTCTCCCATTTATATTCCAGTCTGCCCAACAGATTTCCATAATATGTGCCGTGCTGTAAGCCCTGATAGCGCGGGGACAGAGGCGGGGAGAGTGGCGCACCTTGACCTTCCCTGTGATGGGCATGATTCACACCTTGTCATGTTGGTGTTTGAGGAGTTTGAGAAGAGAAAAGTGGATTTATAATCAGACAGCAGCTTATGTGTTGTGAAATACGCTCACAAATACAAAGACTCTTCTGTGGCCATGACATCCCCTCTTCACACATATATCTTCGCTTATATACCTTTTCTTCTTTTACTCCTGGAATGTAAAGACTGGAGAAAGACATTCAGTGAAGAGTCAAAGAGGACCAAGGTTATCATCACTACCGAAAAAGAAATGTAAAAACTAGTTTTCTTTTTTACATTAATTGAAATACAAACAAAAATAAAAACAAAAACAAGGCTTTACCAAGAAACAATAACTAATTTAAACTGTATGATGAGTTTACAAAACTAACTAAACCATACTTACAACAAAAACATCTCTAGTTTTTGTCTTTGTCAAACATTTTTGTCCTTGTTAACGCAGAGAAAGGATGTGCAATTTCAATTTGTGTGTTTGGATAAGGGTTCTTCAGAAGGTTCTGCACCTGCCTCAATTTAATGGTGCAATTAGTTAACTGGCCTTTTTTTAGCAACTGTGCATGCGACTAATGCTACGGCCAAAAGGGCCGTTGCATAACAGTACTTTACGACTAATGGTCCCGTTTGTGTATGAGTCCTGAGCCTCCATGCACGACTGCAAACAATTGGCTGATTAACTAATTGCACCATGAGAATGAGGCAGGTGCAGAATATGATAGGCCAGGGAAACCTTCTGGAAAACCCCTCCAACAAAACCAAAATGCACATGCTTACTCTGTGCACGCACAGCAATGAACCTGGGAGCAGCAATAAGAAATAGTTTTCAGCCCAAAAAATTGAAATTTTATTGCAAGAATAGAGAACGAACAAACAGCTGTTATCAGCTAGTCAGCCGAACAACAAAGAGAAGGGGAAATGTTTGGATAAAGATCTTTAACAGAGTAAATGTGTGAGGTGTTTCTGAGCGCATAATCTCTAAAATAAAATAAGCAAAATGAAAGCTGCTTTGTAGAACGTGCACCCCATCAAAGCTCCAGGAACTCCAGGAAAATCTCTACAAGCAGCTGTTTGACGAACTCCAACATTTCACCACAAACATCTTGGCAGGATGCAGACGAAAACAGCAAAGCAAACCAAAAAAACTGACAGCAGTTTGAGACTTGAATTGCTTTCCTTATCTCATCTGTTTACTAAAAAATGCATCCTGAATAGAGAAAGGTACCAAATTAAGTACTTTCATAGGTACCAACCAAATAATGTTAAAAGTAACAGGTACTGATTCACGTAAAAACACAAGGTACCATGTTTGGGTACCCCAATCCATCCTTGTGACTGTGAGTGTGCGATTTTCCATGCTGGACATGAACACAGCATTACAAGTTATATATTGAAGAATAAATATGTTAAATTGAAAAAAAAAAAAAACCAACATTTTATTATTTAACAAATTGATATTTTTACTAGGGATGTCTAGATATTACATTTTCACTTCCGATACGATTCCGATACGATACAGATACTGCAGCATTGCGTATTGGCCGATACCGATATTAATGCGATACGATATCAGCATTAAACATGCATACTTTTATTACTTATTTTGTAGTATGTCTGTCATGTTAGAAAAGGCTTGATTAAGTGATTTTATTCAAACAAAGAACAGTAGTCAGCAACAGTAGGTATGAGGAAAAACTGACCCATTTATCATTAACCAATGGGAAACAGAAACTGCTTATATCGGAGATTTAAGATCCATTCCAATTTGATACAGATACTTGTTTTTTTGCTGATATCCGACCAATATCCGATATCAATATCAGACTGGGACACCTCTAATTTTTACTATATAAACACAAAAAAGTACCTAAAATTGGTACCGTTGAGTACCGATACCAATTGCCAGTTATGGGGCATCAGTACTGTATCGTTTCAAACATGAAAGGTAACCATCCCTACTCCTGAATCTAAATTTGCTTTATGGCTCCACATCATCATACTTTTCCAAAGAATTTGTTTGATCTCTATATCTGTTTTCTTTGATAAACAAAACAGTCGTCAGAAAAACACGATCTGAATAAATGAGAATCTACTCAGAAAAGCATGACGTCCACCATCCTTTAAACAGCCAAACAGGCGCTGTAATCCTGATGTTAGCATCTGTAATGCTGGAGTCTACCTCCATTGCAGTTAATGCTCTTTTAACCTGGATCATGCATACACCTTATCCATTTTTTTCACCATTAGAACAAACAGTCTGTTTTTTCATTGCTGATGGCTGCACTTACAATTCATTTCATATTGCGATTCTTCAATATTTCCGCTTTTTCTGGTTTTTAATTGCTTTTAACACCAGACCATGTGAAAAAATTGAATGGTGATGATAAAGTCTACAGACCATACCAGGAGCCATATCTTAAAAAAAAATGCACATCACATAGGTCAGAGAAAATCATTTTCCCCTTTCACAGAGAACAGCAGTAACTACTTTCCAACCAAGCTTACAAACAAAGACTGAAACAAAGGATTTAAATGTGAAACTTGATTTTTGAACATAAAACATCCTGATTGAAGAATCCTGATACTTCTGTGAATCATTTTTTTTTCCCGCCCCCAACAGGCCCTGATCTTTAACTTAAATGGTTAGATCAGGATTAAATCCAGTACCTAAACTTTTATTCTAACTTTCTCCTCACTGTCTGCTCTGTCTTCAGTTAGCGTGCTTTCACACACGCTCAGTGACTCAGTGCGCCCACTCTCCTCCTGAGTCGATTCACCAAACGCAGCACATTATGAGAATGACCATTCAGCTTCACTCCTCACCTTTTGGACTTCAGTCTGACATGAAACAGACAGACAGACAGACAGACAGACAGGACTGACTCAGCTCAGCTCAACCTTACAGCCCTCAGAATAAACTCACACATTACTCATCTCACTGCTTATGAGTAATCATGGCTGGGATCCATCAAATAAACTCCTTCTTACTTTCAGATTCAGCAGATAATTGGAGCCTGAGCGGATTCATTATCAGCTAAAAATGAATCTCAGGGCAGATTAAAGCAGGGATAGCCATGTTTTGAGACTCTGGTGAAAGTGAGCCAGATTTTAAAAGTGTGTAACTGGAGAAGCGTCATATTAGCTCCCCAGAAACACACAATCCTGTCTTGCTCGCTGTCAGAACAGGATGGGTCTTTCTTAGAGCAGTGGGGAGAGGAGTGCAGCGCATTTTCTTCATCAATTGAATCAAACAACAAGCTTCAAAGTGTTTAACAAACTGGAACTAGTCTAAGATATCAACAACTTGTATGAAGAGCAAAATCAGGTAGAACACAATCCATTGTATTGACTCCCTGACACCTGGAGGTCTAACCTCTAGATTTACTTCTACCGACATATATATATATATATGTGTGTGTGACAGAGCAGGTAATGTTCTGTTAGGGTGCGGTCACACAGGCCATTCTAACCGTGCTGCAGCCCCGTTCCTCTGCTGGAAAGTACGGCCAGCGGTCAAACTATTCGAATATCAGCCAGAGCTTCTCCGTCTAAAAAAAATCTTGTTTTTCAGTGCTGTTGAAGGGCAGGAGCTAGGGTCTAAACTTATTTCTGGGGGAATCAACCCTTGAAACAGCCCTGCCGAAGGTGCGGGTAATAATTTCCAGAAGCCTAGGAACTTTGGGAGGCGGGGCCTGAAAGCTGAAAGTCTCTGATTAGTGGAGCACCCTGAAAACCCCAAAACGCAGTGAAGAAAAATCTGCGTTAAGAAATGCTGAGGGACTGAAAACGCTGTAGTTAGCATGCCAGGCCTGTAGTTGGCGCTATAGATGATTGTCCAGAAGCAGCTTTTGGTAGATCTCCACTGAAGTAGAGTTGGGCTGATCATCTGGTGTATTGGTGAATACAAAGAGCAGAAGTGGAGCAACAGATGCTCATTTTGTATAGACAGTCAGCAGATTGAGCAGCACGAGCACAACACGGTAGATCATGACGATCGTAACAATGGTACTGTTGTCCTGTTGGATGCACTCGCATGAAGCAGAGTGTGATGTCAGCATTTCCACTGAAAATGCTGGCTAACTGTTTACATGGCAACGCTGCGACAGCATTTCAGGAAACAATCCATTTTCAAAAGTTTGCGTTTTAGGTCGGCTAAAACGCAAACTTTTTGTGTAAATGCAAGGCTGAAACGCAACAAAACTTTTGCGTTTCACTCGTTGTCATGTAAACGGCCCCTTAGTACCTCCTAAACAATGGTTTTCTTTAAGCCTGATTGATTTGATTGATTTGATTTGATTTGATTTTTAAGTTCAGGGATCATTGTTGATGTTTACAAAGAAAAAAAATAGATAATAATAATAATCTCACAAAAATAAACTATCCTGGCATTTTTTCCAGGCTCTGGATACAAAGGAAGCCAACTTGTAAACATTTTAACTAAACAACCATTTCAATTACATCATCATCAGTACCCAAACACATATCAGGACTTTTAATGTACATTTCATTCATCAGAGGAGCTCTCAACTCATCGTAAAAAGGACAGTACAGAAGAAAATATGCTTCCTTTTTAACTTCACTTAATTCACATAAGTCACAAAGTTTGTTCCTCCTGGATGTCTTTAAATCTGCCAACTTTAAGAGCAAGTGGGAGGATTCCTGTTCTTAACAGAGCAACTGAAGATCTTTGACTTCTTGTTAAATTAGCTGTTACGTTAAACTCATGGCCATAATTATGTTTAATTTGGTGATAGTGTGAATCTGTCTCTGTCAGCTCCTGGTGTTCCAGTTAAAAGAGTGACCCTGTAAACTGGAGACCTTCAGCTGAACGTGTCAGTGGACGTATCCAGTTTACAACAGCTGTTCAAACACAGAAGAAGTCCTCAGGGATGCCTCCTATTTAAATTTTGTGTGTTCAAAAATATCCACATCAGATGATTGCATCCTGCTAAAAGTTATCGATCAACTGGTTTTAAGCCAAAACATTTGCTCTCCCAAGTCTTCATGTTTTTGACAACAAAGATTGACATTTAAAAAAAAACAGAAAATATCCTCTTTGAAATGAATGAGCAACTTGCTCTCCTCTCCTCTCAAGTGTCAACAAATCCATCTGCAGTGCAGTAAATCATAATCAAAACCAGCACAGGCTGAATATCCTCCATGCTAACATGCTAACACATAAAGATGGCGGCTTACTTCCATGGTGTCATTTTTACTGGATGTCCTGCATTGTTATCCTACTACCCTCTACTGGTCTGGTAGTGTGTTGCAATATTCCCACACATCACTGAGCTGATTTGCTTAATCTTCATGAGACCTGAACCGACGTGTCCGTAACTTAAACTGAATACTGGTTCTGTCCTACCAGAGCTCATCTACCAACTCCAACCTCACCAAGCAGAGCTGATGTAACCTCACTCTTCATTTTATTGATAGACTCTCAAGTTTGAACAGACCACTGCAGAATAACTGCTGACTGTGGGTTGGAATCAACATTATCATACACAGATTAACTCGTGTTTTAGCCCATGCTCTATCACTCTCCTGTTCAGCTTTCTCCTGCTCTGCTGCACTTGTACCTTCTGACTCCAGTGTCCACCATCACTACAGAATAAATACAAGAAATCCTTACCAGCAGAGAAAATGGACATATCTTACCTCTCCCAACCTGTGTCAAACGATTTCTTTGAGCAGAATGTAAGTTTTAATGAAGAACCAGAATTTCACAGATGAATGAAAACATCTTAGACCATTATTCTAACGTTTCCTTTTTGTTAGAGTTTGTCATTATTATTATTTTTTCATTAAATCATTCATAAAACTATCCACAGGCTCCCTGATCCATAAAATGTATCTGCTTGGTGGTGTGTCTCCTGATGTCCTCTGTGGACACCTGAGAGCATCACCTGGCGCTGTGCGAGCAGCTGCAGCGGAGACTGATAGTATCTGACTTGTTTTATGAATCACAGTTAGAGCAGCAGGCTGTTCACTGACGGACACAGAAACACCTGTGGAAACCTGAACGCATCACACTACACTACGATCTATTTTTCCACATTGATGCACAGCTTCCAGTGAAATCCACTCACCGTCGATCTTCATTCACCATCCCTGTCTCCTCTTCTCCTCCTCTCCTCCATCCCGTCTGCCAACTCTCTGAATCAGGGCTGATGTCTTTTGCGCTCCTGTTGCACAGATCTGCGTTTTCTCCCCAGATAAACTTGTCACTCCCGCGTGTTTTAATCCACGAGACGAGTCAGGTGTCATCCACCTGCGCGTGGAGAGAGAACAGGAGAACTTCTGTTTCCCGCACGCGCTCTGTTTCCTCTGCCCGTCTCTCCTCCTGCAGGATCCGTCTGCGCGCTGCTGCGTTCAAGTGCTGTCGGAAAATCGAGAATTAAGACTCCTGTGCTCCCAAATGAGAACATAGTGAGGTAATAAACCTACAGCTGACAGATTCATATAAACACAACACTTTTCTGTTCAGTGTTAATATGTAAAATAAATGCAGTGATGATTAATTTCTACTTCTTCTGTCTTCTAAACCCAGCACAGAAAAGTCAGTTTTGGGCAGCGGTCAGTTTATTTGAGGTCATGTCACCAAGGTTACTCTGCAAACAACAGCCTGCCAGAGGTCCCATTGTAGTGGAAAGAACATAACAAAAAATAACTCACACAGAGGTGGGGCAGGCTGTTTATCGGAGCACCACAGGGGCCTGCACTCTCTCTAGCCTTGTTCTCCATGTGTACCTCTGACCTTGGTAGAACTCTGACACATGCAGAAAAACTCAGATGTTCAAAACATCTGCAGCTGAACACCTCCAAGGAAAGACTTCAAAAGCCTGAGACTTGACTCTGACTCCTGTTTTGGGACCCGTAAACAATCATTACGTTTTTTTTTTTTTTTTGGTGTATCAAGGTTGAGGAAACTCTGAAGAGCTTAATGTGATTCCTTCCTTTTTTCATGGTAACCATGGTAACCAATTTACTCATCAGTGTGTGCCTCGCTGCATCACACAGTATCACTTGTTCATCGGGTCACGACGATGGCAACTTGTGGCAAACCTGCAGCTGCTGCTGTACTTTTTGTCATTACATTTGGTTATAAAAAACTTTAAACAGGACAACATCTGAAAAGATGCTGGATCCACCAAGTCAAACTTTGTCAGGCACCTGAAAACTCACCTGGATAGGATCATATAACAAACAACAAATCAGTGCTGATACTCTATACTAATAGAGGAGTGATAATAACACAGTAAATGCTCTGAATGCTCTTCATAGGTTTAGCTGTGCAGTATTCTTATCAGTCAGATAGCAACAGATGACAAAAGCTCTTGAGATTTATTTTTTCCAGACTTAAGACTTCAGTTAGACTTGTGAACATCTCTGGCTGGATGACCAGCTGGATTGGTCATGTGCTCAACAATCTACATCGAGCTTGTTATATAGCCATGTCTGGATCATGATTGGAAACATAGATGTAGAAGTTTACTCCAAAAAAAAGAGAGTATTCAGTCTCCATCCAGACCAGTGTTTATATGAGGTTAAATTTGTGCTATCAGAAACTGAATTTGAATTAAAATACTGAATTTGAAAAGCATGATGTGTAGTGTAATTTAATGTTTTGAAATTGAATTTTTTTCTATTGAATTGTATTTTTTAAAATTGAATTTGAAACTGTATTTTACCTATAAAAATTCAACTCTTTTTAGAATTTAAATTCAAAAACACATGAATCCAATTTCAGTTCACAAAAGTCAGATTCAGTTTTACAATTCAATTTCACTTCAGAGCGACACGACCGATTCTCAGACACCCTCTACACCTCCATGGACTCTCCTGTGGTGATGTGTTCAATTAACCTGGGAAGAAGGAACTGGGAGTGACGTCTTCTTCAAATCAGCGTTAAGTTGGAAAAAGAACGTGCAGACTAACCAGGGCCGTTGTGTTAGGCATTGTAAGCAAGCCCTGTGTTTTAGTTCACAAATACCACACAAGGGGTGTAAATAACACTGTGGCAGCATTTCTACAAATATAAGTTGAACTATACTATGTACGACTGATTAAGTGTCACAAACATTTGTCAGAAGTGCTTATAAAATGATTATTACAGGAGACTGATAACTGTTTAGAATGGGGGGCAGCCATCTTTGATTGTCAAAGAGGGGTTGGTGAGGATCCTCTGAGTTCCCAGTAAGAAATGTAGGGGCGTGTATATGTATATGTAATAACTAATTTCTATACCGGCTATCCCTTTCAGGGTTGCGGGGCGGGTGCTGGAGCCTGTCCCAGCTTTCACTGGGTGACGGGCGGTACCGGTTGCCAGTCAACCACAGGGTAACATAGCAGACAGACAACAATGTGTTTTATGTAAGTTCAAACCTGACTATTCAGCCGCTGGTCTTCAGCCTTCATTGAACCGACTATCGTCCCGCTCAGAGCAGGAGTACGGCTAGACACAACACAGGAGAGTATAGGAACGTGTATATGGAGAGAATTTTGTTTCTATATTATTCAATCAAAAAGAATAGATTTGAAACAAAAAAAAAAAGAGATTTGAAAGCAAAAGAGAATAGGTGAGAAATTAAAAAAAAAAAGTTGAGATCAAAACAGAACAGGTTGAAATTGAGAAAAAAAATGAAATCAAAATACAACAGGTTGCAATTGAATAAAATAAAAACGGAAAACATATTTCTTTCCATTTGGCTTATAAATCAGTCCTCTTTGCTTTCAGGTTGAAAACCTTCTCTTGAAAATCAGTCCTTTTTGTTTGCAAATTCCAAAGTTTTACTTGCGAATTCTACTGCACTTAATGGGCGGGGCCTACGCTGTTGGATGAGAGAATAGTTTCCATTGGTTGGTTTGACCTGGCTTTACGGAGTGCGAGCGCCAGCTACCACTTCCCTCTCACACAACGACTGGAGTGAAGTTGATAGCCTCTGGCTACAACCACCGTACACTCAAAACAACAAAAACAACAACACAATATAATGAATTATAATGCCCTACTGCTGCAAGCATGCTAATTAGCATGGTTGTCTCTGCTAGTCACGGCCTGAGCATAGTAATGTTAGCAAAGTCAGTGAGTGATTAAAACATTTTGTTCCGGTACGCGCTGTGTCATGGTTCCTACACAACAGTACAGGGTTTCCCCCAGGGTATTATAAGCTGCTCTCCCCTCCCCAGGCTAACATTGTTTATTAATTTTTTAATTCACTTTTCGCACTCTATCGACACATGATAAGGTATTTTTTTCATCTTCACAACTTCGTTGAGCATAGTCGCGCATAACGGGACACGACGTCATACTCATCAGACCGCTGCTGCACCAGGCCGACTACATTATCGTTAACGGGAGCCGAGCCGCGGCTCCACAAGGCTCAGCCAGTTTACCTTATTGCTGTGGATGTTACTTCGAGGTATTTTGGTGTAGGCATCCACTTCCTGTTTGCAGTCTTCTTTCCTTTAACCTTAAAGTAGTCAGACAGCTGCTATCTGAGAGAATAAGCCAATCAGCTCTCTACACAGACCGTCTCTCACATCCCTGAACCCACTGTGTCAGCTGAGGTTTCTCCTCCCTTATCACACTGTTTCTCACTGTAAGGTGTAAAGACACACTGTCGGATAAATCGGGCTAATTGGTGCTAGACTCCAGGACCAGACCACGGGAGAAAGAAAAAAAACAAAAACAAATATAGAGTTTTGTAGAATAACTGTCTTTAAGAACATCACTTCTGATCAGTGGAGAAATCTTTGGGAGACACTGAAAATAAAAACGGCGATTGAGCTGTAAAAAAGTAGAAACAGCAGAGGACATGATTTATAATTTATGAATTCCTGCAGCATTTCTGATCTACATAAAGAGATGGAGGAACAGAATTAGTTTTCAGATCAGTTGGTCACTCCATCCGCTGTGCTATTGTTTATCAGCCTCCTAATTCAGATTCAAACATGTGTTTTCTTCAGGAACTTCCTGAGCTATTGACATCTCTACTGCTTACACTTGAAACAGCCATTGTTTTGACATTCATACTCATTATCTAAAAAGAACTGACCCTTTTCTAGTTTTCTAAACATCCTTTAACTTTATACAGCATGTCTCGAACCCTGCTAACCCTTAACCTGTTTTTATCAACCCACAGTTTAAAAATATAAAGCCAATGTGGAAGAGCCAGACACTGCAGTTCATCAAGTGTCCACTTGAGGCTGACTGCAGACACAAGAAACCACATACACAACCATTTAAAAAGCTGATTTTCACAGCAAAAATGAACATGTTTACAGCCTGGGTCACAAACTGTATAAGAGATAATTATTTTTTCTTGTTTCTTCAAAGTTATCAAACGTAATAGTTTTGTCCTTATATGGGCATGGCTGACCTCACTGACAGGTAATCACGCTGTAGCTGTCTGCTAAGAGGCTAAGATTCTAAAGTCCCGCCTCCTCCTCAGGAGAGTACTCAGATCAGAACTGACAGAATCGCCCCTGTAAGGGATATCTCACTGATCAGGCGCTGCAGCAGCTCAGATTTCTCTGCTACTTCACATTACAGGAGTTTAATGACAGTGAAAAGATTTAAAAAGTGTTTGATGTGAGTTCAAAGCCCAAAATACTGTCACAACATCAATACAACAGAGGATCAATACCAAGTCTTTTTAAAAGTTTAGGTCAGGTTCATCATCTAACTAAATACTAATTCAAAGTGTTCAATAAAATAGAATAGAAAATTAATAGCCATTAGTTCGGTCTCTTGTTCATTTTCCTCTTGATTCTTTGGGCTCTAATTTCGTGGCGCAGCGCAGGGGGCGCAAGCCTGGCGCAGCCGGTGCAGTGCTAATTTCGTGCGGCGCACCGCCGTGCGCTGCCAATTTGACAATTTGGTAGACCTTCTGCGCAGAGATGGGTGTGACTGTGCGCCAGGGGGAGTTGACGGCGCACCAGGGGGAGGTGTCAGCAGATTCATGTTGGCGCAGTGACAGTTTTGTGCCAAAAAAGTGCGCTGAAAGCTCGACAGCCCTAACCTGGTCTATCCTCGGCGCAAAGCGGAGCGCACCCTCCACAGCTGTAATTTGGTGACAGGCGCACATGTGCGCACATGTCATCAAAGCCTCAGAGGCAGGTTTCCAGAGTGTCAGGCACATTTTAATGCAGTAAACATTCACAGCAATCACTATTTAATGTAACTGTCTGAACCAGCGTATACATTTATATCTATATTAACTGTCCCGTCACATCTGATGTCAGATTAAAGCTGTTTGTCATAATGGAAAGTTAACCTGACGGCAGCTGGAAGTTTGATGCACATCTTACAATTAAACAATAAACAGCCTTAACATCTGATACTGAGTATATCTGGTTCTCTCATTTCATTTAATTCAAAGAAAAGAGGGAGAGAAAAGACGAAGAAAAAAGAGACAAAATAAATGTGTGTCACTCAGGATTTACCCGTGATTTCCCATATTTCTCTGTTTTAGTCTTTATTTTTAACCTGATCTAAAAAGATGGAGTACATTGTTGTAAGGAGGATGAGGCAGAGACACTGGGAGAGTATACAGTATATCACCAAAGGTTCTGCTATTTGGCGATGACAAACCAGGAGTGCAGGTGGATCAAAAGTATTCTGAATGGATAAGCCAGCTGTGTAACTGTCTCTTCATTTTTTACTCCTATTAATGACAAAGGAACAGATTAAATCTGTCCCTGGAGCTGGCCCACACGGTGATGCACTTCCTGTCCTCCGATGTGCCCCTCTGTCCATTGACCTGCTGCAGGGACAGCGGCTCTGACCGTCTCCACTATGGGGTCTTTCCAGCACACTGTTCCCGCGTGCTGGGGAGAAGTCAGACCAATCAGACGCTGCGCCTCGGCCGCAATGCATTTAAAGGTGTGGAGAGGCGCTCATTTGATTGGTGAAAACAGTGCTCGACTGTGTTAAACCCACTCATGGCTTTTCTTCTCCCTCTCTGCCATTTGCACAGAGCGAGGCATGGACGCGCAGCTCTGCGCCTTGACTGCGCCTCTCTTGGCACTGCAAGAAACTTGCAAAGTGCACCGGTCTCGCCCTGTCCGCGCGTCGAAGGCCGGCGCAGGGCAGGTGCGCCTGCGCTTGCTCCTGGTCTACGAAATTAGAGCCCTTTGTCTTTATGTAAATAATTTGAGTCTGACAGAACTGTAGGTACACTGTAGGTGTAAGTAAAAAACAAAACAAACAAAAAAAACTTGCTACATTCCCTATAGAGCTCACAAGGTTCATTTGCATGAGGTTTGTAAAGGGTAACACAATTTATATTTTCTGTTTCTGAGACATCATAAACTAGTTAATATTTATACATTTCTGAGTTCACAATCACGGGCATATTTAGACCTGACTGTATCAGAGTGTTTAAACTCACTATGATTGGGTTTTAGAGCGTCTGTGTTTGTTCTCGGTGTGTTTCAATTGTTGTGTTTTTGGTCTCAGAGTGTCCGTGTTTCTTTTTTTAGAGTGTTTTCACTCAGTCAGCGTTGATCTAAGGGGACATTTACATGACAATGATTTTAGGGTAAAACACAAAAGTATTGTTGCGTTTTGGCCTCTCGTTTACACTTTTGCTCTTAGTATTCACCAATACACTTGGGCCAGTTCTTAAAAAAAATGTCATTCGGCTCAAAAGGATACGGATTTGGAAATCCTGTTTCTTGCTATCCAGGATCAGGTGATCTGTCTCAGTTTTATGCCTGTTTTTCAAAGTAACGCCAGATTGGATCACACAAAAAATACAAAGTAGATATTCTGAAAACGTCTAAAATGTAAATAAAAAAAAAAAAAAAAAGGAGCTAAATGTCCCAAAAGTTAGCAAAATATTTAAAAAAAAAATCAGAGTTCTTGATCTGTGAGGAAGAGTCCAGCATTTTTAAGTTCTGCTTTGAGAAGGCAGATCTGAAGTTTTTCTCTGGTTTGCTGCAGTTTGCTCAGCTTGATTTGTTCCTCTGCTAGAAGTATCTGTGCTTCTGCTCTCTCTGTTTCTTTCACTTTCTCAGATTAAAACTAGAACTGGAATACATGATCTCGTCCGATTTTGAAATCCTTCTTTCCCTTTTGAACAACCCTTTTTCAGAGTTTAATCTAATCTGATGACCCAATCCAATTGGACTTTGGCCCCAGGGGCCAGACGTTCAAAGGTAATTCAATCGGATTCTTATCCGGATCAAACCTTCAGTTTGTGTTGTTCAGAACTTTTCGGTAGGATTTGGATCACTTTGATCCAAAAAACAGGATTACCCTGATCCTAAGAGGGGGCAGGATTTCAGGAAGAAAATGGAGCAAAACTTTAAAATTTGTCAAATAAAACAACATTTTTACAATTTGGTGTTGATACTTTTATCTGTATCTTGAACTTGACTTGTTTAACCATTACAGTGAAAAAGTAGATAAAGTTAGTTAGGCTATCAATGAAGCTTTTCAGTACAGTAAAGTAAAAACGAAGAGAAACTGAAAGAGCAGAAGCACGGATACTCCTGGCAGAGGGACAAATCAAGCTGAGCAAACTGCAGAATACCAGAGAAAAACTTCAGATCTCCCTTCTATAAGCAGAGCTTAAAAATGCTGGACTCTGCTTCACAGAGAGCCACAGACATTTTTTAGATTTTTATTTCGCTGACTTTTGGACATTTAGCCTTTTTTTAACATGTCAGACATTTTCACAATATCCACTTTGCATTCCTTGAACAACTGGCCCCAGATTATTGGCTCAACTCTACTTTGGTGGACATCTACCAAAAGCTGCTTCTGGACAAGACAGTTACAGCGCCAACTACAGGCCTGGCATGCTCACTACAGCTTTTTCAGTCACTTAGCATTTCCATGTAAACACAGATTTTTTTCACTGTGTTTTAGCATTTTAAGGTGAAACGTAGTCGTGTAAACAGAGCCTCAGAGTGTATGTGTTTGGTATCAGAGTATTTTCAGGGGATTTATTGTATTTTCATGCTCATGATTAAAGCTGCAGATTTGTCTGGATGATTTACATCCTCAGCCTCTATTCATTTGCCTCTTTTACCTTAAGGTTTCAGTTGTTTTCTTGTTGTGTTGCCTTTTGGTTACTGTGTTAGTATTGAATGTATTATAATCACTTGATCCTCCTTAATGTCGTCCCTCCCTGCTGTTTCCTGTTATTGCAGCGATTCATCATCTCAGTCTGAATGGATTCAAGCAGAAACAATAAATTACTCTGACATGAATAACAAACTTGCTCAGAGGAAGAAGAGAGGAGACAGTAAACAGGAATGTTTGCTGCGTTCTGACATCATCTTTAAATCAGGCTTGTGGGCACTTTGGCAGAAACAGAAGCAGCGTTAACTTTATTTAATCAGACAAGTTAGCATTCTGAAAAGGCCCTGTGAAGTCTCTATACCTTTATACATGATCTTAAAATAATCTCACTTTTATATATTTGTCTGTTCATACTCCACAATTTGAAATGAGATTACCAGCTCTAAGTCTGTTTCTCAGTGTGTTTGACTCGACCATAGAGTCCAGTTATGGCACGTTGTCCTCAAGCAGAGCCTCCATGTACTTCAGTTTTTAAACAAATGCTTCAAAGTTTTAGACCTCTTGGTTATAAAAGCAAAAATCTCGACATGCCAAAAGAGTTTGCTCACTACCCTTTAATAGCACTGCTCAAACATACATCATTATGTCTTCATCATAGTAGAATCAAGCAAAATAAAGCTGGGAGTATTTCATCTTAATTAAAATGTTATTATACAGATTATACAGATACTATGAGGAGGATCTGTTTTGATAGTAAATTACGTTTAGTGAGGCGTGTGTTTGTTTTGGAATTAAATGGAGATCAGATCTAAACAAATTTTCTCTGTTCAAGACAACTTTTTATTGGATACAATCAAAGACTGTAAAAAAAATTGACGCTTGCAAGCTTGGCTCGCAACCTCCCCCTGGTGGCTGGCTGCAGTATAGGTTAAAAAATCTGGCTTTCCAGCCATTCAAGATGAGCTGTGGTCAAACTTTAGAAGTAGAAATGTTTCTCCGATTGTTCTGTTGATTTGAAGATATCATTTGGCTGTCTGTATTCAAGTCCTCGTTTTTTCTGAAGAGTTTCGTTTTCATTAGTTATGAGAGGTTAAAAACGAGGTTTTACGTAATGTTTAACGATGATTGACAGCTGCTGTTCTCGTGTATATTTTCGGGTATTGTAAAATATGTCGGGAGGGAGAGTTAAGAGGTGATTAGACTCTCAAAAGAAAAAAAATATTATTATTTTTGTCACCCAGCTCCACTCAGATTCTCCCAGAATCCCTCACAGTCTCTTCTGCGCAGACTCTGGCTGCAACTGCTACCAATGGCTGCGCCTGTGGCGGTAGTATTTTGGCTTCAAAACTGTACAATGGTAAATGGCGGAGCCACGCTGTCCACTCTTTATACAGTCAATAGATACAATGTACAAGGTAAGGTATTTATCAGTACAGTAACATCGCTCTACGATTTAAAACGTGACATCAAGCAAACATTGTAGCAAGTGGCTATATGTTAGCCCAGTGCTCTGATGTATCTGTAGGCTAACACGACAACAAGTAAACACTGTCAGTTTGGACAGTTGGAATGAACATTAGTACAAACAGTTTAGTGACAGTTAACAGTTGTGTTTTTCTCTCCAGAAATTGTTTTCAGGAGAGAAAAACAAAGATCTCTGTGTTTTATCTTGTCTCTCTACTAAACTTCATCAGCCGGTGTGGTGTTGTCATAGGGACCTAGACGTACAGTACATCGATCCGGTCCTGGACGATCCGAACTGGAAGCAAAGAAGTAGCAATTTAAAATGACCTATAACCTGCTATATTGGCGCTGATACTCTCGTTTCAAAGTGCGGTTACGATCACACTAGAAGAAACTTTTTTAAGATAAATGGTAAATGGTCCAGTACTTATATAGCACTTTTCTAGTCTCTCAGACCACTCAAAGCACTTTACACTGCTAGTCTCTCATTCACCCATACACACCACATTCACACACTGGTGAATGGTGGCGTTCCTATGGAAACCACCAGTTTTTTAACTGACACATTCATACCCATTCACACACCACTGCCCAACAGTGGGAGCAACTTGGGGTTCCGTGCTCAAGGACACTTCGGCATGTGACTGCAGGAGCTGGAATGGAACCCCCATCCTTCCAATTGAGAGGCAACTACACTGCCCCTGAGCCACAGCTGCCACAGATCACTTTCAAACTCCTCACAGCTCAAACTCCTTTTAAATGAATACTCTTCAGTAGGGATGTCCTTACCCTGATCTAATGTATTGGACCAGGGCCAATTTTGGCATTTTTTAATTAATCAGAGAGTGTAGTTTTTAAGTCAATCATCTCATCTGATCTTTTATGTTAGCCTTCACTGTGCACAATGAGCTGCCAAATGCTAATGCATTAGTGTAACTTAGGACTTTGCCCAACCTTGTAAAGTTAATGATAAATAATAAAATAAGGTTTGGTTCATTGATGTGGAACAATAGCCTCCAGAGATATATAGCTCATAAGCTGAAAGAAACAGGACAGCCTGTTAGCTTAGCATCAGCAACTCTGCAGGTTAAATGTCAGCAGTGTGGAAATTTATTACACTAGAAAGTGAAAACAGACCATTGAACACATGTGGATACATTTACATTTACGCTCTACAGCTCTGAGAAGAAGGTGGGACTGCGGTTTATGCCTTCTCCGTTATCCACAGTTTGTCCTGCTTTTCAGACACTCCGTTTCCCATCGTGCCTTGCTGGAGCTGTACAGCATAGTCTGAGACAACATGCGAACTGATTTAAACATGTAATTGGTTTGACAACAAACATTTGCCCTGTGTTTCTGTTGAGCCTTGCAGCACACTGGATTAATTCCTATACTTTCCAGTTTGGGATGGCTCAGGTCAGGTGAAGTTTAAGGAAACATAAACATTTCAATGACAGGAGAAAAAACAAGAGATAGTCACGAAGTAGATAGTGTCTAATATTTATGTTAAAAGTCTCATGAGAGTTACGTTCAGAGCATTAAACCAAAACAGCAACCACCAGTGTTTAGAAATGAAACTGATACTGAAGTGCTTAGAACTGCAGTTCCTCTAGTGTCCACATGAGGCCGACTGCAAAAGGCAGCTAAAAGAGGTCAGTTATCCAAGCAGACACAGCAAGATTGTGAAAGTAAGTACCAGAAAAATATGTCATTTTTTATTTAGCTTTATGAATCATTAATGTTAGCATTAGAGCTATTTTTATCATAGCTAATGGTAAAAAAAAGAAAATAATTTCCTTACTTTCACAATTTTTCTGTGTCTGTTAGAATAACTTTCCTCTTAACTTCCATTGTGTTGTGTCTTTTGCATTCCTAGTGTTGTGTTTCCTTTAGTGTTACTACTTTTGCAAACCAGCTGACACTGTGACACTGAGATGACTGACGCACAGGTGAAATGTAGCCGTTAGCTTCACCAACATCCCCACTTGGTCGTTTGGTGCTCTTGTTTGACTTCTATAAAAAGAAATGACGTCACAGAGACAGATCAATGATCTTTAAAGCTGGTGTAAAAACATTTCATGCACACAGTGAGGATGTCCTTTAGCGGTGTCTGTGTTTTCCAGATTGGTCTCTCGTCTGTTAGCTTTGTCGCTCACTGTGAAAGATGATATCTTTATTTTTAGTACCTCTGTTATCCTCACAGCACACAGATTGTTAAATTGAGTGTGTGATTCATTAGAAGGAGTCTGATGATCTTTAAGGAGATGGTGCTTGTCGTACAGTAGGAGGAGGCTGCAGAAACTCATCAACACCCTCAGTGCAGGATCCCAGCAGGACGCTGAGCCGTGCAGAGACCAGCTGATCCGTTTCCAACAGAGAGAGACAGAATCCAACAGTCACGTCTCATACAGACACAAAGCCAAGGCTGCGAGTAGAGTAAAAATCTTAACAGTATTAATTCAGACTTTAGCTGACGGGAGGAGGAAACAGGAAACACTGACTGAACTCTATTGACACCGCTTCAGACTGTCTCCTCAATCAAAGCAGCCATCTGTTCAATGTCCCTGTTTTTTATTCATCCCAACATTTTATGACAATATCTGTTGGTGTGTTGCTGTTTTTAAATGTACACTTCATATACCTGTACTCTAAATGTATGATTTTTAGATCATCAGTTTTTCATAATTTTTGGTTTCATTATTATTTAATGACATTTTGTGTCAGGTTCACAGTCACCACCTCTAATCTAAAAGAGCCAAGTTGGATCCACATCAGTGCAACAAATAAGAACATCACTGGGGGGGGGGGGTTGGTTGGTTGGTTCAAATCACTTTCTTTCGAAAACCGGGTTTGGTTTTCCATTGGCAAAGAGCCAGGTTGTGCCACGTCGGAGGTGGTGTGGGCTGCGGATGCATGGGGGCAGGAGACAGCAGCAAAGTTGGTGCTAGGAGCCTCAAAAATAGGCAGAGATTAGATATAAGCCGCGTTTCCACCAAGCAGTCCGGTTCGGTTCAGTACGGTTTGGCACGGTTTGGTACAGTTAAGCCTGATCCCATTTGCGTTTCAACAGCAAACTGTGCCCTCTAGTGGTAGGGGGCGTGTAAGCTGGATGCCGAAATCAGCAGCTGTTAAACAACAGCGTGATGCCGTAGCAGCGCGACACAGTTTACCCCGCTGATAAATCCAACGAAGAAGAAAAACGCGACACAGTAAACAAAGAGCAAAGATGGAAGACATGCAGAATTTCGTCCTCTCTGTGATTGGCATGTAGCTCTTTGATACAAAGTGCAATCAAGCTTCGTTTTAGAGAAGTCTGTGAGCCGCCAGGAGAAATACAGCCACTTTCGCGGGGTTAGAGACAATTCTTTTGACCAATCAACAGTCTGCCTCCGAGAGCTGATCGGTTCAGTCTGGCACCCATACGAAAGGGTCCCAAAAAGTGGTATGGCTCGTCTCGGTAGTTTGGGGATCTGTCCCAGGATAAGTGTGTCTGTGAGTGGATCCTTGTGAACTTCCTGGACCCCCCGCAGAGGAAATTAGATTGAGAGGCAGAGAGAGGGAGCAGGGGGCTGAGTTGAAAACAGCGGGGCTGTTGCCCCCTCCACTGTACTGTGTAGCGAGAGACTAGCACCCCCCCTGCTGAGAGTGTCCTGTATTTCTCTGCTTCAAAGCTGGCAACCCTACCTACTCACCGCCTGGGGGTGTATGTTTTTTTTTGCTGGAAAGAAAAAAAAACCTACCGACTTCTAGCTACTTTTGGCCGGGCCTATAGCTACTTCCGATGCTGGGCAGTTGGCAACACTGGCCCCGCCCATGCGCCCCCATGTTGTCAGTGCTTATGGTGCGTTCCATTTGAACTTGGGAGTTGGAATTTCCAAGTTCCGAGTGGGAACACCCCCAAGGTCGGAATTTCTGCTTGCTAAGCACCAGTTTTGAGCTGAAGCTGGTGCTTTGTCAGTGGAAACACAAAGAACTGGTGCTAAGCTAGACACCAGCCTGGAACAAGGACCAACAGCAGCTCTGGTATGACACTGGCAATGGAAACAGGGGGCGCCATGACATGATGCTGCCTTCTTACAGCTCACAATCATGGCAGCTTTCAGAAACACAACTGTGCCCTGAGCACAGTGGAACATTAAGATCATACTGTCACTCCTTTTTATCACCATTTTTTTCACAACTTTCTTTTTCCAAAACAGATCAAATGCCAGGACAGACAGCCAGCAAAGTCCCCCATGTTTTTTTCTTCTGATGTCACGTTTGATGTGAGATTCTGTGAGTTTTTGAGAATCTCAGTTTCACTGTAAAAAGTAAGTTACCAAACTTTTCAGCCTGGGATCCCCATAACAGTGGTGCCAGAGATCTGTGACCCCCTGCTGTGGGAATTCACTGATCCAAAATGGGACGATCCAAAACCAGACAAAATCAAGGGGAAAAAAAGAGCCTGGGACACTTCATTTTGCCGATGGGAATAAAATTCATCTACCTTTGAGCACATGTGGCTGAGTTTCTTAAATCAGCATGCCTCCTCTGATGCCATCGTTATCTTGGTTTAGTCACCTTAGGGGGTCTTCAACAAAGGAACATGGAAAACAGATCAAACATTTTCTGTTTTCTTGCCCCCTTTTAAAAATATCTTTAATAATAATGGATGATACATGTGTTGTAAACAGTGTTTGATCTTGGAAGGTAATTCACAACCTCCCACTGGGTCTGGTCTTCCACTCTGGGAGCCGCTGAGATACACAAATGCTTCACTCAGGCTTACTTCAACAGTCAGATATGTCTTTTATTCATGTGTATCTCGACAGGTGTCAAGTTTGCTGGTTGATGCAGACTCATAAAAAGTAAAGCTTTTTCAGGTCCATCCTCTGGGCCCAGTATTTCAAAAATTTAAATCCAGATTAAATTGATCCAGATTTCCAAATCCCACTTTCCTGATCTATGGATCAGGATCTTCTATCCCGGTATTTCAAAATTTAACTAGATTGGATCAGAATAATCCTGATCCTCTCGGATTGAGATTTTCAAATCCGTCCCGCCCCTAGGATCAACCCGCCCTCAGGGTCACAGACAGGAGACAGAATGTGTGTTGTGTACATCTTAAGGCGACAGAGATCTTTGATAAATTAATGTACCAAAAGTAAAAGTATTATATAGTCATTCAAAATATTTTCTGATGCATGGAGTCAATGTTCACTTCAATTCTCTGTTTAAACAATTGCCTTGTCACTGACCTTTCATATTTTGAGATGCATTTTATAAAAAGGCATCACAGACTAGTGTGATAAAATAAAAACATAAAACAAATGTGAGATATCCAGTAGCTTTACTGAACATAAACAAAGGGAAAACAAAAGTATTCCTAGAACTTCAGGGAAAAATACAAACCAACCAAAAGCACTTCTGACTGCTCTTCCCGCTTCTTCATCAGGCAGATGTGGTAAAGGTGGTGTAAGATCTGGACCTTTTGGGGCTACTGGTGCCTCGTCTTCACAAAGTGGAACTTTTCGTGCTTGAGCCATATTGTGCAGCACAATACAGGCTCAAATGCTATTGCATGCTCTTTTGGGTTCAACCCTGAGATAATTCAAGCAGGTAAATCTATGTCTAAGAATGCCATTGATGCGCTAAATGGTTCCTCTTGTTGAGCTGAGGGCAATATTATACTGCAGTTGAGAGGCACTGATCACATTTGAAAATGGTGAGTCAGCACACCAGCAAATTCGACTTGCTAAGGAGCCAAGAAAACTTACCATGCTTCAGCAAGAACACATCAAGTTAAAAATACAATTACTGGAAAAGCAAATGGAAAAGTAGTGTGAAAACTTCAAGTTTATGTGTTACAATTTTGGGTTGAGGAAATTTTTGTTGTTTGAATTACTTTTCTGACAATTGGGAAATTTTGTTTTTTTTCTGTAAAAAGAAAAAAAACTGTACATGAGGAGGTTTAAGTTATTGAAAATATATTTTTATAGTTATGATTGCGAGAAATGAAAGTAAAAGCTATGTATGGATGAGTATATGTGGAACTAATACGTGGGATCACACTCTGATCCTACCCTGAGGTGGGATTAATTTAATGCTGTTTTTCAGGATAAAACTGATCCAGATTTGGGACTGAAGTTTTGAAATACCCAACACAGGCTCAATTATGGATTAAAGGCAGGATTGGATTTCCAAATCTGGATTTAAATTATCAAGAGTAAATGCTGTTTGAAATACCCAATTTTGGATCAGATCTGGGTTTAATCCGATCCACAAGGATTAATGCTGGTGGATTATGTTTGAAATACTGGGCCCTGGAGATCAACAACACTACCTTTACTGTGTGTGTTTCCAGGATGTCTGGGAATGGGCTTCACCAATCAGCACCAAGCAGAACAGTGACCTGAAGAAAACACGTCTGTTGAAGAACAGCTGTTAGCTACACTTGCATGCAGATATCTGGAGGAGAATCATTAATCCTCAATTAAGATGTCATTAAAATGGAATGTGTTGCGTCTGCTTTTGCTCTCCATACTGATATGTTTTCTAGACCTGACAAAAGCTGATTGGTTGATTCCACTCAGGCTTCAAGCATGGAACGAACAGGTAACTTCAAACTCTAAAATCCAGACCCAACTGATTCTGTATCAATATAATGTAAACGTAGACAGTGTTGATGACATAATGGCAGCGAGAATTATACTCTGAGGAATACAAAGACACACCTCTGTCAGTTTTTGTCCTGTTGAACTTTTTCCGTCCTGAAGCAGCAACAAAACACACATTTAGGACAGAAGCAGCAGACACACACAGTGTCTGAGCATGTGCTGCTTCTTTAAGAGACAAAAATAAAGCAGAGGGTGCAAAGCAAAGGCTACACACACACACACACACACACACACACACACACACACACAAACAAACACTCACACAGAAACTATTGGTCATGTTGTTAAACCGCAGAGGACGACGGGGAGACCATCTGGTGAAAGATCTGCACACCAACAGAGCACATGGAACAATGAACTCCCTGTTGCATTGCGATAAAGAAACAACTCAGAGAGTTTCTTATGAAATAATTATCTCAAAGCAAAGATATCTCAGTGAGAAAAAGTGAATAATTCACAGGTTTCAGCCTGAGAGATCAGACATGAGAAGGGTGAAGACACAGATCTGACTCTGAGAGGGCTCCGCTCCTCCCCTGAGAGCTCTGCAGGTCATAAAACCCAGAGTTTACCTTTGAAATAACAAAAAGCAGTGATGACCTTTACAGCCAGCAGAGCTGACGCCATCTGTGGCGTGTGGCTGTGATGTTACACAGACTGAGAAAGTGGATGTGTTGGGTAAAGATGTTCTCATGTTTCTCTCTCACACAGAAGAAATCTTTAAACTCAGAAACCTAACACAGCATCAATTCTGCTGCCGGGCCTCAGAGGATCTCTGCAGGGAAATTAATTTATCATTGCTCTGTCACATCAAGTTTATCTCCTCCTAACCACAGCAAGTCATTAAAAAAACATTTACACTGTGTTCCAAATTATTATGAACATGCTGGTTTTGTTTATATTTTCTTAATGGTCAATACAAACAACAGTCTGACTTTTTTAATCATCAGGGATTGCGTAATAATCCAGATTTTATGAACCAATACTTCAGATGATAATAAAAGCATTTTCTTTTTGAATAAGTTAAATTCAGTGACCCAAATTGTATGCATAACAAAGTTAATGCATTGCTGCTTCAATTTTTTCAATGAAGACATAAAAAGAAAAAAGTTACATGCTATAGTTTCCCCAACTACTTAAACACAAACACTGGTACTTGAGACACAATGACCACAACATATCACTGTAAAAAAAAAGAGAGAAAGAAAATCTGTAAAAAAAAAAAAAAAAAATGGTAAAAGCACTGGCAGCAAAGTTTCCAGACAAATACTGAAAAACTACAGTCAAACACTGTGAAATATGGAACTACATGAAATAATTGTATAAATACAGGACTAGATTTTACAGTCAAAATAAATTAAAACAAGAATTTCATAGTCTATAAATGGCAATTGTACTGTAAAATAAAATATAAGTTCAGTCAAGAAACATTCAAATGAGATTACTTTAAGGTTCATCTCTGTAATTTTATAGGATAAATTATTTATTCTAGGAAAGTCAAATTAATCTTCAGTAATTTCCTGTGAAAATACTATTTTTCCCATGTACAATATCAAATTTGTAATGTATAAAAACAACATCCGTACGTAAAACTAAAGATAAATATCTGCATATATTCAGTGTTAAAATGTAATTTTAGAGAAAAACACCATTATTTAACAGATGTTTCCTCCAAAGGACACAGAGAGCTGGTCCACCACCTGGGGCGCAGATAGCCAGTCTGCCCCCTGGAGCACAGACAGCTGGTCTGCTCCTTGGAGCACAGATAGCTGGTTCGCGCCGGGGAGCACAAACATGCTGTGCCCCCTGTATAGCAGAGTCTCATATCCACAGTGTGTCCTCATCACTCATAGTTACAAGCACTATCGCAAGAAAAACCAGTAATGTGTGAAAAGAAAGTGTTTTTAGGAGAAGGGCAGTGTGTTTAGTTTGGAGTTTTTTTTTTCTCTTTTAATTTGTCTCTGATCAAACAACTATTCATTCCTTTATATTTATAGTTTTTTATGTAGTTCTATGCTACAGTGTTTGACTGTAATTTAACGGTATTTGTTTGGAAACTTTGCTGCCAATACTTTTACCGCTTTATTACAGATTTTATTTTTTTTAATGGTAAAGTTACGTATTTTTATAATTATTTCATGTAGTTCCATGTTCCTACAGTGTATGACTGTAATTTAATGGTATTTGTCTGAAGAACTTTGCTGCCAGTGCTTTTATTGCTTTTTTCTTTTCTTTTCTTTCTTTTTTTTTTTTTTACAGTTCTTTTTGTTTTCTTCAGTGTACTCCTGTATTTTTTACAGTTATTTTATGTAGTTTTGCATTTTTACAGTGTTTGACTGTATTTTATGGTATTTGTCTGAAAACTTTGCTGCCAGTGCTTTTACAGTTTTTTTTTTTTTTTTTTTAAGTTTTTTTGAACAGTGAATTGCAACCACGAGTGAGAAGGGTACAGGGTCCATGGCTGGCATAAAACCAAAATAATAATAATAAAAAAAAATCCAGGGTGTCAATTAACAGATAATTTCTGTAATTTTACAGTTTTGTCTAATGTTTTTTCAAAAAAACAGAAAAAATACTGTAAAATCAAGGGTTAATTAAACTGTTTAAATTGCAACCGTTTACAGTAAATTCTTCTGTTAATTTGTATGTGGACTACAGTTTTATGTTGGTCGGGATGTACACTGTGTTCATTGTTTCTGTGGGATAAACAAAATACAAGTTACAGTGTGTTTGAGTGTTCGGAGTATGAAAACAACATCTGTCTGTACTGTCTGTAGTCAGTGTTACACTAGACTTAAGAAAAGGCTCATGTCTTCATGATGAATGGAGAAGAGGTGTTTTCCATTTATCATAGTGCTTTACAATGAGTTCTCAACTGGCTCTTACAAATGTCTCTTCATACGGTGGTTTGTGTGTGTCATTGGAAACAAAATATCATTTGGATAAGAAATACCATTTCTTAAATGTTACGTTTTATTTTTCAGGAGAACTGAGCAGTTTTACCTATCCTGTGTGTTTTGATTTGTTCATAGAATTCTGAAAGTATGAGACGTGCTTTAAGAAATGTGTGTCAACAATCAAGAAAACCTGTAACACAGGAGCCCTTCTTGGATGTCCCCTCACAGCTCTCCCGTCCATTGAACCCGTAAGTCCATGTTTACTTGCTGCCTGGGTTAAATTGGCGTGGCTCAGAATAGCCTCCCAGAGCTGCTGGTTTGAGGTTAACAGCTACACGCTCTCAGAGATCTACCTTTAAGGAAGCTCCACAGGTTCTCATTAGAGTAGAGGTCAGGGGGAGATGGTGGCCTCACCATGATTTTTTCCTCCCTTCATGCCCGTCGCATGGCTCTTCTCTTTAAACCATGTCAGGAAATGATCAGTTAGGATCTACACACATTAAACTGAGGTCTTTTTCACACATTGAGGGATCTTAAAAGGGCTAACCAGCTTACTCCTCATTATTCCAGCCTAAAACATGACTCCAACATCTCCTCACTGATGTAGCAGCCTTGTTGGGATTGTAGTCTGTACGATAAAAAGACTTTCTCTCCCTGACTTCAACTGTCTTTTTCTGAAATAGAACTCTGAAGCAAATGGACAGGTGCAGCCATATTGGGAATAAAGCAAGCTTTAGGTCTCCTCACTAACACTTAGAGGACGCCCATCAGTCATGTGAGCTGAGCTGTGCCTCTGATTGGGCAGACTCACCATCTTCATATCCTCTAAAATGCCCAGTAAGAAAAGATCCAGACTTTAGCTTTCCCCTATTGTCTCATCATTTAAGACCAGAGGTTGCTGCCTGGGTTCTGCCTCAGCCTGTGCTCCATCACTCTCATGTTTAGCTTTCTTCTGTTCTGATTTTCTTTTTTCCTTTTGACAGTCCGGCTTCAGTGTCAACCATTTTTCCGTTGCGAGGCGCTGCCCAAGTAGCTGCCTGTTGCAGCAGCTCTCTCATCTTTGTCCGTTTCTTGTAAATTTTCTTTGTCTCTTTTTCGTCATCTTTGTATTTGGAGTGGATCATTACTTTGTATGGTTCATTGTCGGTCATGGACACCAAACTTTTTGTGGCTTCGGCGATATTTTTCCTTACTTTTCACCTGTGTTTGTCTGGAGATCCTACATGTAACCATGGCTGCATTGTTTACATGGGAACTCAGCTGTTAGCAGCTGCCCTACACTAGTTAGCATGTCAATGCTAACTAGTGTAGGGCTTGATGATTTCCCTCGAGGTGAGGCGAACGAGGTGAGGACGACGTGCTGGTTCTCGGGTGTGAGCCGGGAGGTGACGACGTGGACCTGTCCTTCCATCCATCGTTGTTGGGAATGTGGGATCTAGCTCCGGGGGATGGACGAGCTAGCCGTGCTAACCCAGCGGCATCGTGCTGATCACGGACGTGGCTGACGGAGCTGACATTGGACGATCCAGGAGACAGAGACCGGAAGAGACTGCTGGGGAGGCTCAGTCCTGGACCCTGTGGAGGTGGAGACTGGCTGGGCTGGAGAGTGGTGGATGGGATGTCGTCATCTAATTTCTTATGGACCTTTTTACACTTTCTATACTCTTTCTTACTTTTGTTTTCTTAAATGCTGCGGTGACTCCTGAATTTCCCCTCGGGGATAAATAAAGTATTTTCTATTCTATTCTATTCTATTCTATTCTATTCTATTCTATTCTATTCTATTCTATTCTATTACCACTGATTAAATCTGAGAAATCTTTTTCAGCAGAGAAAAACACAGACTTCTCTCTTTGCTGCTAAACTTCATCAGCTGGTGGTAAGTAGAGGGATTATGTGTGTATCAACAACCGGATGTGTACGCAACTTGGGTGCAGAAGCACTGTGGAATAAAATGGTTTGTCAACTGACGTGGAGGAAAAACACATTATTTAACTAAATATCACCACTTTTACAGATGTTTAACAGCTCCCAGTTTTGTGAAAAAGCAGTGAGTGGTCAGAAGAGATCATTAAGTGGACAGATATTAGGTGAACAGACGTTTTTAGAGGAGAAATCCGCCGTGTACCCAGAGACCAATTTAAACACACCACTGTCCCTTGATGCTCATGACTGCATTATCCGTGGACACCTACCAGACTGTGACAGACCAGGAGGTAAACATGTGTCAATAAATCAGAAACCCCACCAAACCTAAAAAACCCCCACACGGACTGCTGAGTCTGAGACCTGGTTCATAATAAAAGAACCATAAAACTACGTCCAGAGTTAATTATTTACCCGCAGACATCGCTGGTGTTTCAGAGTAAAGTGTGACCCTGTTAACTGCTGACTCTCCACTGTTAATCACATGGACTGTATAAAACATGGGCGTAATCTCCCCAACGTCATATGTCTGTTTCTGAAACGGTAAATGAAGCACATTGGCTATAGCAGCCATATTAGAAGTGTCAAGGGCTTTGCGTACAGCTATAGCGCGACTGTCGGTCACATGACCCTGAGCTGTGCCTCTGATTGGGCGAGCTGGTGATCTTAATATCCTCTGCACAGCCGAGTTAGAAAAAAATTCACCCCCCGTACGGTGGGTGCCGGTAGTAAAATTAGCGGCTCAGACAGGAGACGTTTTTTGAACCAGGCTGTAAATAGGTTAATTTCTGCTTTGAAAACAGTTTTTTTTTTTTTTTTGTCTTGGTGTGAATTTGACTTCCTGTAGAGCCAGTCTCAAGCAGACACTTGAGAAACAGCAGATTTTAGCACTTCAGCATTGTCTCATATTCTTAGACCAAAGGTTGTGGCTTGGTTAATCACTAAAACTGTTAGTTGAGAGTCACCAGTTAGCATGGTTGGTATAAACTCCAAAACACTGCTTGCTCTGTGACGGTCAAAACTTGATAGACGTTGCCTCTGTTGTATAGTATCGTTTCTAAAAACTGATCATAGAACAACCGTACATTTTTATGCTGCTAACAGGTTAAATTTAGTGTTTAAAAACACTAACTCATTTGAATGAATGGAGTTAAACACTGCTTCTGTGGTCAAGATGCGTGCGCTTCTTTGTGATGACACAGACTGATAATCCCTGTATAGGAATTTTTACATGAATTTTTCACTCCTGCCTAACCCGACTGAGAAGCTGAAGGATAACATTTAAAAAATAACCCATTTTGGAGCTGATTATATCATTTTGAGTTGTGGATTATGATTATTTTTTCAAGTTCACTTAGAAAGTCCTTACAGCCTCTTTGAAATAAAATATAAAAAAAAAAAATCAGTGGTCCAACTGTTAGATATTAAAACACTATAAAGAATAGAGGTGTAAAAAATATTGATACAGCAATATATCACGATACTTTGACCTGTGATAAAAAAAATAAAAAAATAAAACCCTTAATATCAATATTTTTGTTAAAATAAAAATACATATTTTAGGGGAGTTGGAAGTACAATACATCTTCCACACCTCCACTGAGAGATGGCGGCGAAGAGCTACTTTGCTGTATGTTGCCCATAAACTGTATAATAAATAAAGTCTCAAAGTATATTCAAAATAATTTTCCTTAAACTTGAGGATGTGGGTTTTGATGTGGTAAACATCAATCTTTTCTCTCTGTTCTTGGGTCAGTTAGTTTAAACTTATTTCAAGTTTAATTTTTACAGTGTAGTAGATTGAAAAATGATAATCATAGTCACGTTTTCTGCAATGTCAGTTTTTTTTAAGAGTAACGTTGGTTACACCAAGTGACATTAATCAGTTTCACCAACTGACTACGTCTTTCTCCCAATAACATGTTTTTGTAATATCAGTTTAATGTCACAAACTTGATGCACTTTATGTTTCCAAGTTTATTGTCTGTATGAAAGGCTGCATCAGACTTTCATTATTTAAAACATAATAAAAAAGAAAAGTTGTTTTTAATTAATTTGTTAAAAGGGTAGAGTATCACAATATTGTGATATTATTGTATCCTGACCCAAGAATCGCGATGGGTATTGTATCATGAGGATCTTGCCTACACTCACCTCTAATAAAGAACAAAAATATACATAAAATGATGAAATAAATGAAAAAATTGAAAAGAAAACCATGAATCAAAAATGCCAGTTTATTAACCCTCCTGTTATGTTCGTTTGTCAGGAACAGCCATGATGTTCCCGGGTCAATTTGACCCGGTGCATGTTTATTTATCCGAAAGATGTCCAAAACCCCAAAAATCCCTGCAAGCATTGTTAGTTATTCACTACTAACTCCATTACTAACTTTTCTATCAATGTTTAGTGCAATGGTGTACCTTACCTCTCAAAGGTAATCGTTTAATTAGGATATTTCACTTGTTTTTCATTTGAAAAAAATACATATCCAAACTGTTTTTTATTGTTTCACCACTTTATTACTTCTGAAAGACCAACATAAAAAACACAATACTTTTGCACAACATTGAAACATAACATTGAATTTTATTTTACATACACGCACTATTTGTGAACCAGAAATGAACAAAATAACAAGCAACAACAATATGAGCAATGTGTCTATGTGTCTGTCTGTACATCTACACAGCACAGGAGTGACATGTCATCACACTGTGCTTTGTGCAAATGGATTTTGCACATTTTGCACAGGTCATACTCGTCTTGACATCATCAGATGACCTGCAGACCTGGCACCTCTTCCTTTTTCCCCCAGCAGCAACCTAGAAACAAGAGGACCATGATTACTTTACTATAGTGCTGATCCCAAGACACACACAATGCACTCTCATAGACCTATATACATACACACACACGCACAGACATGCACAAACACACAGACCTACACACACACTTACTTACCTCACCACCGGCATACTAGGTGCGGTCCTCTCCTGGATCTCCCTCACTGTGGCTGCAGCAGCTGGGGTCCTTGGCAGATGCTGCCTCTGTTGGATGTGCGGTGTCACAAGGGCCTTCCCCAGCTCTTCGAGAAAGATGCGCCTCTTGAACAGCTTTGACCCATTCCAGTCAGGAAAGATCTCGGTCCAGATGACAAATGCATTGTAGGCAGATACATCGATCATGTTATAAAAGATGACCAATGGCCAGCGAGCAGTCATTCGTTTGGTGCTGTAGGACCCTGTTAATTTGTCCAAGTTGTCTACCCCCCCTTTAGTGGCATTGTAATCCAGGATCATGCTTGGTTTCTGGTCCTCTCTTGTGCTGATTTCAGCATTTTTGTGCAGAGTGCTCATGAGCACAACATTTTTTCCCTTTTTGGGGCAGTAAGACACTAGGGCAGTGGTGTCTGTGAAAGCAAACATGGAAGATTGAGGGGCCCTGTTCTTGATTACCAGCAGCTCAGCAGGGAGCTCAGCCCTGTTCTTCTGGACAGTTCGGACCATTGTGAGCTTTCTCTTTAGAAGCTCCTGACCCAAGTTGTGGTTTGTGAAAAAATTGTCACAGGTTATGTTGTGCCCCCTGAGACCCTGTGCCATGTCCAGCACAACTCTTGTGCCTTGATTCTTCTCTGGGGCCCCTCCAACAGGCTTTCCAGTGTAAACCTGCATGTTCAATGCGTAGCTAGTTTTTGCATCACATGCTGCCCAGATTTTTATCCTGTATTTAGCTGGTTTGGAATGCATGTATTGCCTAAATGGGCAGCGACCTCTGAATGCCACCAGCCTTTCATCCACTGTGATATTAGGGCCTGGGTTATAGAGAAGTGGGAGCTGCTCTACCCACTTGTCCCACACTGTCCTAATAGCTGCTAGCTTGTCTCTCTCCCGTCTACCAGCCCTTGTTTCTCGATTATCAAATCGGATCACTCTGGAGAAAATGTGAAAAGTCTCTAGAGACATTGTGGCTCGAAATATAGTCCTGCCTGTCTCTGCGTCCCACAGACTGGCTGTCGATTCATCCTTTGACTTGTAGACCCCAGCCAGGATGAGGAGCCCCAAATATGCATCTAAATGTGTTTTGTCCAACTCTTTCCACTTCTCCCCCAAAAACACGCCTCCCCTCTAGATTAGTCATTTCCAGAATGATTTTCTGTATTGAATTAGGCATGACCAGCTCAAAAGCTGACTTGATGTCTGTCACACGAGTCACTGCCATCCTAGTGGGCCCTGGCACTGTTTTTATTATGTTTTCTGCAGACAGTTTTGCCTGACGCATATTTGGGGATGAAGACCACTGTATTTCACCATTTTTTGACATGAATGTCTTGCTTGGAGGAATAGGAATATCAATTCCCTCATCTGGTTCAAAATCAGAATCATCAGTATCAGAATTTAGCTCAAGATAGTCTTCATTTTCAGAGACATCCTCCTCTATTTCACTGTCATGATCGAATATGACTTCCAGAGCCTCCTGGACGGTCATAGTTTTGCTTCTGCTGCTCATTTTGTAAAGCTTTGCCTGACAGAGTGTAATGTTGGCAGGACTCCCACGTAGAGAATCTATATGTTTTGCCCCCCCCCCTCTGCTGAGTGTGGGTGGAGTTTTCCCGCCGGAACATAAATGAGTTATAACATCTGCACCTGTGTGTGTGTGTGTGTGTGTGTGTGTGTGTGTGGGGGGGGGGGGGGGGGGGGGGGGGGGGGGGGGGGGGTGTTGAATTGGGGTGAAATATGTCTCACAGTTACAAAGAAATAAATAAGTAGGCTGTGTCCGAAATGGCATACTAACGTACTACTCATACTAATTGTGACGTCAAAAATAGTATGTAGTGCGTTCACATTAAATAGTATGAAAAGATTGTGTGCGCGAGAAATACCAGGATGTATACTATATCGGTAAAAATTGTAAGTATGGGTAGTGGGCATACTAGTCGCACTGACACGCCCCATAATGCATTGCGAGCCCCGTATTCATAAAAGTAAATACAGAATGAGATGACAAGATGAGAAGCAACTAAAATGGACTTACCTGTACAGGGAAACCTAAACGCAAGTACATAGAAATAAAGTGCCTGAGGCGACGGACGGATCGTCTTCGGTGTCTGCGAGCAGTAAACATTTTTTAATTCGAAGAGTGATGAATTCGTCTTGAGACCGGTGTTAGCTAAAAATCATCCACTAGCGAACTTCCCGTTTTCAAAATAAAAGCATCTTTTATTATCTTCTTTAATTCTTTAACACTTTTGTAAATTGGGCTCTTGTTTTGGAGCGGACTGGAAGTTTCTTCGATAGCATATTGGCGCTCTTAACAGAATGTCCGAAATGTCGAAATTAAATTTGTATCCGAGCGTTTTGTGGCCCAAATGACCACATTTTGATATTCTACATGATGACTTTCTCGCCTTAAATGTTCTTAAAACTTTCAAATATGGTGAATCAACAGAGATATTTGATAGCCTGGTGTGCTTCCATAGACTTATGTGTGCTTCCAATTTTTGTCGTCGGAGGTTTTGAAATGCATCATGGGAAACCGAGTAGTATACTACAGTGTAAACGGTTGGCACTCTAATCATACTTATAGAATGTAGTATGCAGTATATACACAACGACCATGTAGTATGTAGTATGTTAGTATGCCATTTCGGACACAGCCGTAGTCTGACATTTCTGACACCCTTTGACCTCCACTTTGACTGCTGGGTCAAATTGACCCGAACAGTATCTATGTGATATAAACATGCAGGGAAGGGTTGCATATATGTGAGATTAACCATTTTCATTTTGCATGTTGCTTACACAAATTAAGGCAAGCAGAGGCAGTTTCATACCAAAAAAATACTTTAAACTATTTTTCCTAGATCTTCAAACTTGAAAACGGGTCAATTTGACCCGGAACATAACAGAAGGGTTAAGTAGATAGAGGCTTCTATAAACCTCCAGCTCAGTAAATTAATTAGAATCCTTCATATGATTAACAATTTCGATATTTTTTCATGTGGATAAGTCCTTCTTGGTTGAGGTATTTGGATCACTAACACCTCTAACATCCACAGTAGTGGAGACTCCTGCAGCAGCCAGGCTTTGCACGTTCTCTCCTTACTTCCTGGCTGCAGCCCAGACGAGTTAATGAGGCTATCCGGGGTGTTTGTGCCGTGAAACCCGATCCCCACATGGAGAGCAGAGGATAAAATAAATGGAGACATAAAGATGTTTCAGCTGCTTCTTGTTTCCCCACCCCGGTGTGCTGCAGAGGGCTGAGCTGTGCTGGACAAACAGCATCAGCTCAGTGGGAATCAAACCCTGTGAGCAGTCCACAAAGGTCTGGATGGATGAAATGCAGGAATTTATCCTCAGGCTGCAGACCATGAAGGCTCAGCCACATGACACGTACATATATGTGCAGTAAGGAGACCTTTTAGATCTCAAAGGTCATTTTAACGGGATCGCTCTGGAGCAGAGAGAACTGAAAGGTCGTTTATATCACATTACCAGAGTGTCAACTATACAAGGCTCACCATGATGTTTTTATTAAAGAGGGAGTATTCTGCTTACACATATCTTGTTCATGGATAAACAGTAAGAATGCTGGCTGTTCAGACTCAGCATGCAGATTCTCAAACCTCTACATATCCATATGTTTAGGAATCCCTGAAACTGTAAACTGATCCAAACACTCCATTCTAAAAATAGCACAAGATCTTCATGAGATCTTCACAAGACTTGGTGAA
Source organism: Halichoeres trimaculatus (assembly GCF_033239565.1). Classification (NCBI taxonomy): domain Eukaryota; kingdom Metazoa; phylum Chordata; class Actinopteri; order Labriformes; family Labridae; genus Halichoeres; species Halichoeres trimaculatus. The sequence goes on along the minus strand of NW_027437191.1, from coordinate 7,014,682 downwards.
ATGATGAGGTCATCACATCAGGACCTCCTAGCTGGTTCAATAAATGTTGGAGGAGCTTGAAAGTCTGCCTGACCGGCCTCCAGAGACAGGTTAATCAGAGGGAAGGGGGTTTATGGAGCCTTAAAGAGACAGCAGCTAAAATTCATGTAAAGCTACTATGGAGGCATCAGATGGAACGGATTAAAGCCCAAAAAAGCCCAATACTTCCTCCTCTGAGTGGACACTCCCATTAGAGATAAGGTGAGACATGGTGATCAGCTCCTTCGTAGAGTTTTGGCTCTGACACCTTTAAACAAAAACAAGAAGCATGTTTCATCCTTGAACTTCACTGCTGTTATCTCGTCCTCTTCTGGTTGAAATGACTTCACAGAGGTCAGCAGCTCAGAGTCTCTCTACAGCTCTGCTGTTGTTGTCTGGATTGCAGGACAGGATGTTGCTCCTCTTCCCTCTATCAGAGAAGGTCCAGTGGCTCCTCAGGCTGCTCTCACATCTGAGCTAACTAACTACCAGTATTTCTCTGATCTGAGACCAGCTGGGGACGACACTAACCTTTTTTTTTTTTTTTTTTTTTTTAACCACAGAGTCAACAGGCAGAGAAGAGATAAGACATACTACTATCTGTGGATTGATTTCGTGTGTGATTCAGGTTCTTTTGCTGCTGCTGTCAATTCTCACTTTTGTTCAACAGTATTGGTATCTTGTGAAGTTTAGTATAGCTTTCACAAATGAGGAATTATTTTATCTTTGGCACATCAGCATAACATCATCATAAGTATAAGGACCCTATACTTTCTTCTCTCAGCTCTCAATGAAGGAGGATGCATTTCTTCTAGCTCCCTCCTCCCTATCTGCCCTCTTGGTCTGTCTCTGTCTGAACTATCAGAGCCTCTCTTTGTGTCCTATCCAAAACCTAAAATCATGGATTTGATTGGCTGGTCTCTCAACGCAATTGGTCAAATTTTCTCAATGAGGAAACTGGGCAAAGTGGTGCCCACCTGTCCCGGCAGAACGTTTGCATTTGGGTATACGATCAACTTTGGATACTTGGAGGACCGTAATCCTGTCGATCCGTTCTGTCAAGGATGTTGAAGATATTTACGTATTTGGATTTATGATAACAGGCGTTCTGCTGTTCGGTTTCCTGATGTATCGCAAATTTCAGAAGCTGCAGGCTGTTATTTCTATCCACAAGCAGCCGTCTTTGAAGAATTGGGCAGGGCTCTCAACACTCTGACTGAAGTGACATGTGAATGAATCACAGGCAGGATAAGATGGATAACAACTTGGAGAAGTTGTCAGCTTGGCTCGGCTGTAATAAGCCACCAAATTAGGTCATTTGGATCGCCACAGAGATGACCGGCAAAACTCTAAAGCAGATGGAAAATTTTACAGTCTGCCTGATCGAAACTAATTTTATCTCTCTTTCGGCTCCTCCTCGTTGGCCTTGGCAGGCTGATGACGCTTAACTCTCCTGGATGGCATGCAGGAAGATGCTCTCCCCCTCCCATCCCCACCTTTCTCCTGTGAACCTGTCTCTGGATCAGAACTCTTCGAGCTCGCCTCAACGGACACCATCAGATGGCAGAGACATTGTTGAGTCCAGAGCGGAAGTAGTCCATGGGCTTACACATACACTCACATGGAGTCACATGGCACACACAACAACCTTGGACTGAACGTCTTTTTTGGCTCTGTTACAGTTCAGCTGCAGAGGGCGATGCCTGGGGGCCCCGGAAGGCTGTGTGCCCCACAGTATAAAAGTATAAAAATAAGAATGACATAAAAACCACAAAAAGCAGAAATGAGGATTGCGAAGTCAATCAGAATAGGCTATTAGAAACAAAAGAGTTTTAAGCTGGGATTTGAAAGAGTAGAGACAGGTAATGTCCTGGGTAGCTTGAGGGAGGGAGTTCCAGGGATGGGGGGCAGCAAAGCTGAAAGCTTGGGACCTCATTGAGAATTGATGGTTTAGCTTAAAAAATCAAAATCAAATTTTCCCCCCAGAGTATATCTTCAAAGTACAGCTTGTAACTTCATGGTTCATTATAGCTAATCTTCATCTGCCGCTGAGTCCCAGCTTTACTGTAAATAGTACGGAACACAGAGGCTTCACTCTGGATTACTGATTTAAAAAAAAGATGAGGTTTTATCATGATTTCTTGTATCTTATCATCTTTCCTCTTGTCTCAGCTAATATGCTTGAAGCAAACAGAAAGACACTGATGGACGTCTGACACACAGCAGAGGGAGGATAATCCTGTCCCTACATGTTGCCTCTGGTCAATAACCTCTGTGTGTACCGATGGGATTAGGTTTGCCTTCAGGCGTTGTCAGAGCTGAGATGAAGTCAGAGTCCAATGAATGAGGCTCTAAACCCAGAGTGAGGAGTGTGTATCACTTGTGAGAAACCTACAGCCTCCCCCCTCTCTTCTTCTATTGTTTCTGTATCGATCAGATCGCTGTAGCTCCAGACTTTGACTGCCAAGGGAAGATGAAAGTGGGCGATGGGTCAATGTGACAGGCAAGCTTCTCTATTATTGTCATATCCTGTTTGGACCGGTTCTCGATCTTTTCTGTTCTCATCTCTGTGTTCATGTTTCAGCGCCAGTCTTTGGCAAATCTAGAGCACAGAAACCAACAATCCAGCAGTCGCTCTGATCTATGATTTCAATCTACCATGGTACCAAAAGTGAAGCAGACCCACAGTTTCAAGTGCTTTCTTTCAGGGCCTGGGTGTTTGGAATTCATCTGATAGGAATGAAGCGATCCAGAGTCTAGAGAAAAGTTTCCACTGACAGTGATGGCTTGGGGGTGCATGTCATCTTCTGCTGTCGGTCCACTGTTGTCTGAAATCCAGAGTCAGCGTAGATGTTTACCAGTAAATTTTAGAGCACTCCATGTTTCCCTTTGCTAACAAGTTTTATGAGATGCTGATTTCTCTTTCCAGCAGGACGTGGCTCCTGCCCACAGCTCCGAAAGACACAAAAGCTGGTTAATTAACCTTGGTATACCATATTTACTTGAATAGGAGACAAGGAATTTTTTTGTTGAAATAATGTGAAAAATGTGTGCTTTTTTGGGGGGGCTGACAGCTCGTGCTGCTCTTTCACAGCAATGTATTTTACAGTTTGGCAAAGGAAGAGTGAAATGTTACAAACATTCTCGGTGTCGTATCTAATTCAATGATCTAAATATTAATCTAAGAATATCAGTTTTTATTTCTGAAAATGTTTTGCGCTCATATGATCTAATAATTCTTCTCCACAGATGGATTTCTCTCGCTGCACCGCACTCCCCACTGACTTGAAACTTGTGTACACAAACTGAGACCTGGTGTGGGGTTTGAGCGTACCTGACGCCCACGTTCAGATTGATAAATGCTGATCCGTGCGTGGAAAGGAACGTACACCCCACAGACTGTATAAACCATGGACGAAGCATCCGCGACGTCACCCGTCTGTTCCTGAAACCGTGAAATGAAGCCAATCCGCGGACGCAGCCACATTCGCTATGACGCCGACTGTGAGTTGTTCTCCGAGCAGCTACAGGGCGCCTGGCGGTCATGTGACCTGAACTGTGCCTCTGATTGGAAAATCAAACAATCCTAATAACTTGTAAACCGCAGAGATAGAAAAAAAAAAATCTCTCACTGTACAGTGTGTGCCGATAGTGAAATCAGCATTTTAGACCCAAGACGTTTTTTGAACTAGGCTGTAAATATGTTTTTAAAGCGGTAAAAGTCCGTTTTTATGGCTGGGTTTGTACGTGACTTATGTCTCTCTGCAGCCATTCTTTAGTCATTCCCAATAGGCTTCACTTTTACTGACTGGATGTTGTCCCTTGGTACACACGTTTTGGGCGTACGCATGTTTGATTAATGAGGGCCAATGAATGGATGGAGCTGAACATGGCTTCTGTTTCCAAAATGGATGATGACATAGATTGAGAATGGGTTTATACTGCTTATATATTCAATATAACACCAAACATCGGGCTACACAGTAAAAGTATTTATTTTCTTTTGTTTGAGAATCACAGAAATTGAACATTTTTTAAGGCACACTAAATGATTTCTCTATGAACCATTGTAACTGGTTGAAAAAGTGTTGGTATAACATGTAATGTAACTCAGGATTCAAAAGAGGCTGTGGGTAGTTTTGAATTAGGTGATTATCATGCCTGTAAGAACTCTTAAAGGGCCTTTTAAATGCGTACCTGTACGCTAATAGATCTGTTTACTATTTCTCCTACATGACCTGAATCCACCGTCTAAAGGCTGCCTTCGGGTAAGTTTTTATCTGACGATGCATTTTGATGTAGCTCTGACACAGAGCATGAAACAGATGCACACACTGAGCTGCTATCACCAGTCTCCTGCTGCTGTCTGTGTGAGGTTCCTAAATAGATTATTTCTTTATCATTCACAAACACACAGTTAAATTAACCAGCCATTCCAAGCCCCTGAATGGTGGACATGCGACGGTGGATTTCTAAATCCTCTGTGTGTTCAGTCGACACATGAAATGAGCAGACACTCATTATCAACATCCTGCTGCTGTTCAGCACGTTTCCATGGAGATTCAAACCCGTTTCACATCCGTGCAGAAACAATCACAGCCTGCCATCAGTGGCTGTGGACTCTGGGTCAAATTATTACCCTTTCCATGGGCAAACCGCCACAGCTGTAATGTGCTGCTGCATGCACAGGATACACACTGACCACTTTCTCACAATAACAGCTGTCGTGTTAATCCTCTGTAATGATGATGAGGACAGAGTGCTAACTCGTGATTTTTAGGCATTCAACACTCACACAGTTAAATGAACAAACATCAGTTTCCTCTCTCCACTTGTTGCCTGTACAGATATGAAGCTATAGCGTAATTTCAGTCAGGAAGACTGTCTGGGTGTTCCTTTCATTCATTCACTCTCTCAACAGCTGTCTAGGAGGGAGGCGTGCCAGTTCTTTCTATCCAATCACAACTTCCCTGCTTCATTGGTTAGCCAATCATCACGAAGCTGTCAAATTTTTAATTTTGCCTTGTCTGGTGTCAGTTGTCTTTCAGGCTCTGTGCGCGTATGGCAACATACTTACTCACAATCGTTTTGATTCTTCTGTCGGTCGTATCCATGTCAGATCTCGAGCATGATCAGCTCCCGGGCGATCCGGATTTAGGCGAGGATTTCCGGGTAGAAACCGCTTCCACCTCCTCTGGCTTCCGACGCAGGAGCGCTCGCCTCCCGCTTCGGGACACTTCCACTCATGAAGAGGCGGCGATAAGGTTCCATCTTAAAGATCTCGGCATCAATCCAGATCCAGATTTGCCCCTCTCTCAACTCCGTCAGCTGGCGGAAATTACAGCCCACAGTAGCCCGCTGGGAATCGCTCAGAGTCCGGATCCCGTGGTGCCGGCTCCCCCAGCTGCTCCTTCACGCGGACGGAAAAGAACCAGGGAGGCCAATAATACGCAAACCCCAGCTCAGAAGAGAAAACTCATCTCACCACCGGATCACTCCCCGGAGACTTTCTGCCTTTCCTGCGACTTCTGGTCCATCATCATCGGGCGATTTTCCTGGCAACTACAATCCAGTCCCTGGCAAACTCCTTGGGATCCATTGAGGCTCGCTTACGGTCTCTGGAGAATGCTGCGTCCGCGCCGCCTTCCACCCTCCCGGCCACCCAGGCGCTCCTGCCGCAGCCAGCGCTCACAGCTACCCCGGCTTCAGGCACGCTCTCCGCCGTTCAGCATTCCCTGGCCTCCGCCGTCCAGGCTCCACCTCGAGGTAGGCCCTTTATTCCTCAGGCTGCCAACATCTCAGCGCGCCTCAGGTCAAAAATCCTGCAAGGCAAAGATATCAATCTTTTGAGCCTGATTCTGCTATCCCCTGAGTGTGACAAAAAACTCTCTTAGGGGAAAATGTCACAGCCGTAATCAAAAACACAGACCCTCGCCTCATCAGAGATATGTCCATCGGCAAATTCCTGGTAGCTTTCGGCATTTTCTGGGATGTTTTTTGCTCCGTTTATCCCGATAGAAGGGCAGAATTAGATGCCTCTCTGGCCTTAATAGGTGATCTCAACCTAAAATATGGCAAAACATTCTATCAGTACCATAAATCCTTCTCCAGCAAAGCAGCACTTTTCATTACACAGTTTAACACTCGCTTGGACTGGTCGGTTTTGGACACAGAGCTCCTGGTTTTGGTCGCTGGCGGGACTCAGGCTGTCTCATGCGGCACCTGCGGCATTGTAGGTCACTCCGATCCCCTGTGTCCGTCAGTACCGTTTCAGACTCCCGCCCCTGTGGCTCTTCCTCCCCAGACGCAGCCGCCGTATCCTTCTCCGCGCACCGATGCTCGTGGGCGGCAGGTGCTTATTGTTCTTCTACTTTATTAATCTTCTTCTTCAATATTCTTCCGTACGTTTTTTGGCTCTTTTCACAACCTTCAAATTTTGTCCGATTTTCACCGTTTAACTTTTAAACTATTCAGCTTGTTTAGGAAATGTGTGCTATATATCTTCACTTTTTTAACTATTATAACTTTTTGATTTATTCAGCTTTTTCCAAAAAAAATTCTCTATTTTAAGCAGATGGAAAATTTCAGCTCTTTCCTTTAAATCTCCTTCAACTTTAACAAGCTCTAACTTCTAACTTCCACTTACAGACTTCAATTAAACTTAAAATGTTCAGCTATCTTTCCACTCTTCAGGTTTTTATGTACTCTTAAACAGCTTTTCCTGTTTTTGAGATTTCACTCTTCAAGCAACATAAACTTTTCCCACTTTGCCCTAAAATCGCAGCTCTTAGACTGCAGAATGTTTTCGGCCAGAGTGAGACAGGCCGCTGCAGACAGGTTGTGCAAATCTCGATCAAATTGTCATAACTTCCAAAATCTTCACAGCAGAGAAATAAAAAGTACATTAAAACATTCACTGACGTCTCCTGCTTCTTACAAAGGGAGTATTTTACCCAAAAAATGTACAGTTTTGCCAAAAAACGCCTCAGTGTGAGAGTAACGCTCATATCCCCGTAACCTGGAGTAATGTTAAAATCTGACCTATATTTCTCATCAACTTCATTCCTAACTACATTTATAAATCATCCTCCTGCGGTCAGTTTTAATCCCACAGTTCTGGGAAGAACAGCATCTTGTTCATCAGAGTCTCCAGATTCTCTCAATGTTTTTGTTTTTCTTCTAGCCCTTAGGGTTTCAGCGTAAATGCAGTTTGTTCGGACCTATGTCTAGCCCAAAAATCCAGCTTAAGATCAGTGGATACAAAGGTGCTCCAAAGTTCAACTGCCACTTCACACTCATTATGACATCATCATGATCACCATGGTTACAACACAGCTGCGGATAATCACTGATGAGGTCTTTGAGGGACAGAGAAACACATGTGTTTCTTTATTATTCCTAAACAGCCAACCCAAACTCTCTTACACACACATACAGCCAACCCAAAAACACACACAAATACACACACACACACACACACACAAACATTTTACCATCAAAAACGGTGACAAGGCGACAGAAGATTCAAAGTCTTACTTTGAATCTTCTGTCGCCTTGCACCTGCAGCCTTAGGAGCATGTAACCATGACAATCTTTCAGCTCACACAGCTGTTTATACTAAGTAATCAAAACATTCAGGAACAAAGACACAAATGTACTTCAGTTACTTATAATACCATACCTCCCCCATTGACTTAATCTACATGCTCCACTATTCTTATAACTTTTTCCCACACCTTATAATTCTCAAACTGCTACTTTTTCTTCCATTACTAGAGCTATATTAATCTCTGTACTGTTGTTTTCTTCCCCTATTTCTGCTACTTCTTCTTCTCTCCATTCCACATTTTCAGCTCTGGTTCACATCTTTACCCTTTTTTTTTAACTTTTAAATGATTAAACTTTACTTAAAACATTTTACCATCAAAAACAGTGACTGAAATAATCCGCTGATCCACTAAAACTCCTTCAACTTCAACTTTTTTCTAACTTCTGCAGATTTCGACTTAAGAATCTGTTCACACATTAAAGGTCATATTGTGCAAAAATCACTTTATTAAGTCTTTTGGTTAAATTGTTGGGTTTGGTTTTCCTCCCAGCCCACAAAATGTGATATTTAATGACAAAACCTGCACTTAGTAGTGCTTGTGAAAATAAAATCCTGACCTAAAATGAGCTGTTTGGAATTTCCGGGGTATGCCGACGTCAGCAAGTCCCTTTTTTTAATAATCAGGAGCAAATCTGACCTGATTGGTCCGCTGGAGCAAAACCCCCCGAACCCCCTCCCCACCCACTCCTCTCCCCGCATCTGTAGAGAAATCTCTCCAGCAACAGGGAAAGGAGTGTGGCTGTTTTTGGCTGTAAACAACCACATAATTCCATGCACAAGCTTCCTATCTTTTCCTCAGTGCCCCCCTATGTCTGTGTTAGCTTAAGGATGTGCTCAAGCTGCTGTTAGCCTGTTGTTTTAGCCTGTAATGTTACGGTAAACAAGCTTCGCTATTTTCTAAACATTGTGCACTCGGAGCTCGTGGCGCTGTTCTCAGTGACGCTGAAGAGCGGGGCGGTATCAGCTGTGGCTCATTTACATATTAAGGCCACGCCCACTAAATCAGAGCGTTCTGAACAGAGGGGCTATGAGAGCCTGGAAACAATACTGCTGTGCTTGATTTATTGGCTTTTTGGACCAAAAAATGTTACTACCATTTCATGAAGACATCAATGATCCATATTAAACTGCAGAAAAGGAGCAGAATATGGGACCTTAAAACTGGTCCTTTATCCTATTTTCACACGATGGAAAACGTCGATAGCCAGCTATCAATCACAACCGTTGGAAAACTGTCCGGCTACCAACCGTTAGGACGGGTACATGCGTGCGCGTGACCGTTGAAGAACTTACCGTTAGATGAGTAGTAGTCCAGTAGTCTCAAAGGGACTAGCCTCAGCTGCGAGTTTGGGAGATGAATAAAGATTGATTGAGTGAGTGGGTGAGTTATTGAGTGCGACACAGTCCGTCTGCAGCCTGTGAGCCTGCAGGCTGCTACTCTCCGGCAAGAAAGCAGCAGCTTCAGAGGTCAATGACCTTCAGTTTCTGTAAGTGCCCAAACGCACCACGGTTCCGGGCTACCAGCGTTGTTTACGGAAATTACGTTTATACGGACGTGACGTATATAAAATCGGTTGTTTGCATAGTCCACGCCAAATTTTCTGAAATGTCACAAAGAATTTCGTACAACAAATGGTGTCAGTTACTTCAAAACGAAACTTGAATAATTAAATAAATACATGTTTCATTGTTGTTTTTTTTTTATCATGATTACATAACTACAGTGCTGTATTTTTTTCTTTTCATATAAAATTAAGAACATTAAGTAATTTAAAAAAATGATTGATTTAAAAAATCCTTTTAATGTAGCTACAGATCAATAATGTGGTGTAATAACAGAATAAAACATTGTTTCACATTTTTTGGCCATAAGTCTATTTTAAACTTGATTTAAACTTCAACTCTGTCAACAATATACAAAAAAGTGTCTGACAGTTTCAAGAATAAAGATAATTTCTATTTTTGTTATAAGTGATCTTTAAAGTAGATGTAATAGTTATAGCAGTAGCAGTGATTGAACTAGTAGTGTTGTTTTATTTTGAGGTGCATTGTCCTAACGCTTTATTTTGGTGTGTGTGTGTGTGTGTGTGTGTGTGTGTATATATATATATATATATATATATATATATATATATATATATATATATATATATATATATATATATATGTATATATATATATATATATGTGTGTGTGTGTGTGTGTGTCTGTCTGTGTGAAGTGTGTAGTGTATAGTGTGTATTGTCTAGTGAGCCGAAATGGATGTATACCATTTGAAAGCGCAGGGTGGAAGGAGCCAGCTCCCACCTCTTCACATCATGGTGCTTCTCATAAAAGAAGAGGAAATATGTACCAAGTGGTACTTTGATGAAAAAGGAGAAGCAACAAAAAATGTTTCCAGAAAAAACAGAAAAGTCATCATTTGGGATGGCAAATCTGTCCAACAAATTATTTTATTTGAAAATGTAAAGGGCCAAATCTATGAGAACACAGGGTATCACATTACTGGGTACACCTTGAAGGGGGACGGCACCTCAAAGATTAATATCACGGGAGAGACAAAGTTTTTCAAGTCGTCCAAACTTCCTGTGCCCGAGGAGGCAAGGGAAGAGGGGACCAGGCTGCTGTTCCCGAAAAGTATTGAAAAGAAACTGTTTGAAGTCCAGGGTCAGCAGGGCTTTATCAGTGTATCGGGAACAGTGCCAGAGGTTGGTAAATTCATGTCTGGAGATGTTGTTACATGCTTTTTAACCGTTATATTTAAAAATAACTTTCCAACATCCATTTTTTCAGTTGTCGACCACAAGGAAGGTTATTGTTAACAATGTGGCGGTGCCACTGAAAGTGGTCACAATAAGACAGGTAAGTTCTACAGAGTGACAGCAACAAAAAAGAGCTGTCTTTGTCTGGCAACAACACTACTGGAATTACTTAGATACATTCTACCTGACAAACTGACACCTGTTGTGTTTTTTTCTAATGCAAAATAAGACTTTGAATCAAAAAAAAAAAAAGATAATTAGATAAGCCAACCCACAGGACACATGGACTGTCATGAACACTTAAAAACCTAAAATAAGTTCTTGTATTCTGAAAGTCTGCCACAATTTTAACCCCCTTTAAAAAAATAAAATAAAATAATTTGAGTTAACACACTGTCTTTTGGACTGGAATCCTCAGATACACAAAGTTTTTCTGTTGTTATAGAATTTGTATTTATACTCTGGCTTTATTAGCTTTATTACTTTGGGATCATTACAAAAGCAAACAAACAAAAACTCTGCTGTACTTGAGTGTCTGATTGACTGACACCTTGCTTTACAAACTCATACCTTAGACCTGCAACTTACTGACATCCTGTCTGACTGAATGTCATCGTATCATACAATCCAAGTAAGAAATTTAAAATATAAGACTTACATTTTTTTCCTATGTTTTCAAGGACGACAGCCTCACCGCAGTGAACCTGTGGAGGGAGGCTGTGCTGCTCAAAGTTATCCTGGGCTCCGAATACACATTTAGTCACCTGAAAGGACAGCAGACAGCCTTCGGCTTCAGGCTCCAATCAACCAGACTCACTGAGCTGAAGGTGATTTTTTTCTTTCTTTTGTTCACATGTCAAACTGAACAAAAGGTTATCTTTTAAAAACAACAAAACAAAACAAAAATTTTCTCAATTGTGCCTAACAGCAGAACCAAAGCACCAGGGTGGTGAGGGTTCTGGGGGCCTACGAAGATGGTCCAGGAGACTTTGCCGTCCTTTTGGAAGGGGGAGCCACATTCTTGAGCCCAAAAGAAGTGTGGCTCCCCTTTGAGGAATGCCTAGAGAAACCCCCCCCTGGTGCTGGAACTGCAGATCACAGGAGGCAAAATCACAGAAGCCAGGAAGGTGGACACAAAGGCAGATGTAGAGTAGTAAATTCATTTTTTATTTTATTTTTTATTTTTTTTTGCCTTTTAAGAAATTTTAACAAGTTGTCTTTCTAATCTGTTCTCTTTTTAATTTTTTTTTTTCTAATCAGTTCTCTTTTTAAAAAGTTTTTTTTTCTAATCAGTTCTCTTTTTAAAATTTTTTTTTTTCTAATCAGTTCTCTTTTAAAAAATTTTTTTTTTTCTAATCAGTTCTCTTTTTAAAAAGTTTTTTTTTTCCAATCAGTTCTCTTTTTAATCAGATTGTCTTTAAAAATAAAATGTACTATTTAACTTTCAATATTTGTTCTCACTTGTCACCGTTTTCACAGAAGCAGGCAGTCAGATAAGATAAGTTAGCATAAGACAGGTTAAAACAAGATAACTGAGAGTTAGACTTAGACTTTATTCTCATTCTGTATGCAGGTGTTTACTAACCTGACACGCCAGACAAACAGTTTCATATATCCGCCACAGAAATATTCACTAGTCCATCTGGGTAGCAGCTCTTCAGATTTGTTTTCAGAGGCGAGACTTTAAAAAAAAATCAGCAGCTGGTGATTGGACGACCGTTCTCATTAACACGCTCACCACAGACCAATCCACATCAAGCCACCGTATGACGTAGCTTATGTGAGCCGATGCTTCTAAGAAACAATAGATGAAAAAAAAAAAAAAGAAACAATAGATGAACAACTACTGAATCACGAGAAACAGCTGTGAAAAAGGCGTTAGACGACAGCTTCCGTTTTTATAAATTGAACTTCAGAATCAAAGGAACGCTGACAAGTACGAAAGTCTGCTGACGTCACGTTTGCTCCCACAGCTCCCGCCTCTCTTCCCTGATTGGGCCGTTTAGAATTTAGCGAGTGAAATTGTTTGTCATTGGAGCCTGGCAAGATCGACCTGCAGGAGTTCAGAAACTGAATCAGGCAGGTCCATCTGCTCTGCAAGGTCAGGTGTATACGGGATAACATTTCATTTGCAGAGGCCACAGTTTTTCAGTACACTGATACAGTACAAAAGAAGAGGGATCAAGGTGCAAACAGTAACAAGGTGCAATGGTACATTAAATAGCAGGGGTGGTAAGGTGCAGCAGGTGATAGTAAGATGCAATCAAAAAACCTAGCAGTAGTGACAGTTGTGCAGTTATGGTGGACTGTAATAAAAAATTAGCAGCAGTGGTCCTATGTTTAGTAGAAGAGAGTATGTACATTAGCAATGATAAAATGAACCAAAATCAGTAAATGTTGACTGGTAAAAGAAAGTGCAACAGCAGTGGGATGTACAATAATAAATAAATAAATAAATAAATAAATAAGCAGCAGTAGTGTTGTGTGTCGAAACAGTGAATTTTTACAGAATGAAACGAATGAGTATCCAGTTGTAGTGCAATAATGTCCAGTAGCAGTGAGTATTGTTCGTAATTGAACAGTTTAACAATCTGATGGATTGGGGGCTTTGAAAAGACATTATTAAGCTGTTGTAGAACTTGATGGTCCTGCATCAAATGCTGTGGAACCTCTTTTCGGAGGTTAGTAGGGTAAACTGTCTGTGGTAGGGGTGTGAAGAGTCAGTGCAGAACTTCCAAGCGCAAGACGTGTAGTGGTTCTGAGCAGAGTCCTGGATGGAGGGGAGAGAGCTCTCACTGATCCCCTCTGCTGTCCTCACCACTCTCTTCACGTCCTTCCGGTCCAGGCACTGCAGTCTCTACACCACACAGAGATGCAGTTGGTCAGGATGCTCTCTAATGGTGCGGCCACACCAAACGCGAATTTGCGGCGCGATTACATACAAAGTCAATGCAAAGACGCGTTTAGCCGCTGATTCGCTTCGGGCGGCGCAATTCGAGCGTTTGGAGCGTTCACGCGTTTGGGCGGTAGACGCAAATTCGCTCAAGTTCAAAATATTCCCCCACGATGTCATTGTTTTGACGACGTTGGGGGGCAACTGCCGCCTGCTCCGGCTCCAACTCCGCCGGAGGATGGAGGAGAAATCAATCTGTGCGGTGTGTCATCATCCAGAGTTATACGATACGACGTGTGTGCTCCACAGAGACCAGGAAAACAGGAGCAGGCTTGGTTGAAAGTCTCTGAGGAGACAGGTTTTGAATGTAAGTTCTGAAAACATTCGTTCCCAGCTGGATTTGCCTGCACGGGCTATCACTGAGTCCGACTGTGTTTTCCTCAGCAGAGTTTTGAGCCTGATAGAGAGGAGGAAAGAGCGGGGCAGGGCAGAGCCAGGGAAAAGATGGAAGTTCTCTGTGCTCCTCTCTTTCCTCTACCCCTTCATTATCCCCAGGGAGACCTCCGGGAACATGGGTCGGGGGTTCGGGTGGTCGGGGGTACGGGGGGTCGGAGGTTCGGGGGATCGGGGATGAGATCGCAGGGAACAGCCAAGCAGGGCTGGTGGATTACCAGGGAGAGGCAGCAGGCATTGATTGTGATCTCCAAAGCTTTCACACACTCTCCTGTCATGCTTTGGAAACCACAGCTCATTGTTTTTCAGCTGCTCTTTTGGACTTTCAGTCTTTAAATGAACGAGCTCTCTACTCCGCATGCGCAGTACCGCGCATTTGCGTGTTCGCGCCTCAGCTTGTCAAAAAAGTCCAGCGGCGAGACTCGGGCGTTCACGCGGCGCGTGCCAGGCCATTCGCGCGAGTAAATTCGCGTGTTCGCGTTTGGTGTGGCCGCGGCATTAGGTACTCCTGTGGGATGTGATGCAAATGGGTAGGGGCAGGTGAACTCTTCTCATCCTCCGCAGGAAGTACATCCACTGCTGCGAACCTCTTGGCCAGTGATGCAGTGTTCACAGATCAAGTGAGGTCGTCTGTGATGTGCACTCCCAGGAACTTTGTGCTGCTGACCATCTCCACAACTATGTTGTTGTTGATGAGAAGTGGTGCATGGTAAGATAAGGTATGCTTCATTTATGATCTTGTTCCAGAAGCTTACCACAGGAAAGTAAAAATCACAAGTCCTTCTCACCTCAACGATATTGCATGTTGGGGATTCAGGATTCAGGATTTCTTACTTTCATGTTAAGAATAGGCCAAGAATTGAAGAACCCCCCCCACACACACGTACACACGTACACACACACACACACACACGCACACACACACATGCACACACTCACTCACACGTACATATACGTTTTCAAGACAAACAGAGGCCCTGAATAATAATAATAATACTAATTGTGCTAATATCAATAAGTATAATACAAAGACGGAGCACCAGCACTTTGACAGTAGTAATGATCATATAGTGTCGTTGACTTCCTGTACATGTCACATCAAATGGCATTGTCCGTCCCTCCCTGCCCTGCACCCCAGCGGCCCGAGTTTGCGTCCTGGAGATTGTACGCCCTAGTTAAGCGAAAAGCTGTATATTTAATTTGACCCTGTATTTTTGTCATTGATGTGAAAATTCCAATGGTCCTCAAGGAACCATCTGCATACAACCAATCACTACATCATCATACAGCAAAGTAAAAATTACAAGTCGTGTTTCTGGTATGGCTCAATAGGTTTCTCCTCTTTTCTCGCTCTGATGACATCGGTTCGAACCCCATCAGCTGCTCATGCTCCCCTAGCGTGGTGAAGTGATTCTTCACTCATTTTACTCACCTTTTGTCTACTTAACATATTTCAGCTTTCATTCAGCTTTCAGTTCATACTTTGTTCAAATATTTAGCTTTTTTTCCACTAGTATTCTCACTTTTCTTTACTCTGTTTTCACTCTTTGTTTCTTTCCTCTTTCTTCCTCTTTTCAGTTCATACTTTGTTCAACTATTTAGCTATTTTATTTTACATTTTCAGCTTTTTCCACTTCTATTTTAACTTTTTCTGCTTCAGCATTTCAACGCATTTGCTGCAAGGAAATGCAACTTCTCTAGTGTTTAACAACATTCCTATTTGTAATAATTTTAATGAGAATGTGTGTACATTTCCCAAATGCATGTTTCTGCACATTTGCAGTGGTTGCAAGGATGCTCACCCCCGCTCGGTCTGCCCCCGGCGCTGCCGGTTCTCTTGGACCTCTGCACGGTAGCAAAACCGGCGAGGTTCAAAGACTTCCTAATCAAACACCCATCAACTCCAATAAACACTTCACGTTTGGCAGCAGAACTGTCTGTTCATCCCGATCCTGTGTTTGTAGATCACCTGCTTACAGGGTTATCCCAGGGTTTCAGAGTAGGGGTTCTTTCTCTCCCCTCCTGTACTTTTGTGGCCAATAATCTCCAGTCAGCTGTTAAAGAGCCCGATATAGTTACTCAGTTACTGGAGAGGGAGGTGGAGAAAGGTTACGTCATCGGCCCCTTTAAATGATCTCCGTTTTCTATTTTCCGTACCAGTCCTCTAGGTGTAGCGACAAGGAAATATTTAGGCAAGAAAAGATTATTTTTCGACCTGTCAGCGCCTCACTCTGGCCCCGTTCCGAGCATTAACAGTCTCATTCCATCTGAGCCTTTTTCTCTCCATTACACATCAGTCGATCACGCCATTAAGCTCATTAAACTCGTAGGGCAAGGAGTATGGCTCCCAAAGCTGATATCACAGATGCATTTAAAATAGTGCCTATTCATCCTTCTCAGTGGCATCTTTTTGGGATTAAGTGGGAGTCAAAGTTTTACTTTGCGGTGCGGCTGACTTTTGGATGCAGGAGTAGCCCATTTATTTTCAACCAGGTCTCAGAGGCACTTTGTTGGATCCTGCTCAACAGGGTCAGAGTTCCCGCGGTGCTCCACCTGCTAGATGATTTCCTTCTGATAGATCCTCCTCATGACAGTTCTGGCGCTTCGTTAAAGAAGCTAAAATGTTGTTTTGAGTCTTTGGGCGTCCCCTTGTCACAAGAGAAAACAGTAGGGCCAGGAACTCGTTTGGAGTTCCTTGGTATTTTATTAGATACTGTCGCTATGAAAGCTTCTCTCCCTGAAGACAAACTGCAGCACATTCGAGAGATAGCCCCCTCTTCTTGCTCAGCAGAGAACGTCACTAAACAGCAGCTGCTCTCTCTTCTCGGCCATTTAAACTTTGCCATGCGCGTCATTCCTCAGGGGCGTTCATTCATCTCCCGTTTGTTAGATTTGGCTTCTTCAGTTCCAAATTTGCACGATAACATCTCTTTAGATGCAGGTTGTCGCTCAGATTTACGCTTCTGGTCTCATCTGCTGGAGCATTGGAATGGCGTCACTTTCTTTTATAACGAGCTCGTGCAATCCTCTGATTCACTTCAGTTCTCCACGGATGCAGCTCCATCCGTGGGTTTCGGAGGTTTTTTCCAGGGTCAGTGGTTCGCCAGCCGCTGGCCTCACGATTTTCCTCAGCTCAAATCGTCATCGGCGTTGTATGAGATCTATCCCATAGCAGTCGCATGCCACGTGTGGGGGCATCACTGGCATCGCAAGGGCATCGCAGTGCTATGTGATAATGAGGCTGTAGTCAGCATTATCAATAAAGGGCGCTCCTCCTCCAGTGTCATTATGCCTTTCATGAGGAGCATGAAGTAGTTGTCGCTCGAACTGATTCTGTTTATTGCCCATTCAAATCCATGGTCAGATATCTTAAGCTCAGACCAAATTCAGGCCCTTTTTCACCCCTTTTCTGCCTTTTAGGGAACCAACCTCTTTCTAAAGCTTGGTTTTATATCCATTTAGAGAAGGTGCTTATTAAAAGTAACCTATCACCCAAGCTATACACAGGGCATTCATTCAGGATAGGAGCTGCCACTACTGCCGCCATTCATGGACTTTCAGCTTCTACACTGCAACGACTGGGACGCTGGTCTTCTTCCGCTTACACATCATACATCCGCCCAGATGTTGAAACGATCATCGCAAATCAAAGATCTTTGCAACCTCATCCTTGGTAAGCATATAACTGGTGGTGGTTCATCATCTATTAAAAAAAAAGAAAAAAAAAAGAGGTCGTCGGACCTCAGTTTGTCATCATTTATTTAAACAAAAAAAAAAAAAAAAGAGGTCGTTGGACCTCAGTTTGTCATCATTTATTTAAAAAAAAAAAAAAAAGAGGTCGTCGGACCTCAGTTCATCATCATTTATTTAAAAAGAAAAAAAAAAAGAGGTCGTCGGACCTCAGTTCGTCATCATTTATTTAAAAAAAAAAAAAAAAAAAAGGTAATCGGACCTCGGTTCATCATCATTTATATATTTAAAAAAAAAAAAAAAAAAGAGGTCGATGGACCTCAGTTCATCATCATTTATTAAAAAAAAAAAAAAAAAAAAAAAAAGGTCGTCGGACCTAATTTCATCATCATGGTTCAATGGCCGTCGGACCTCAGTCCATCATCATTATCACTATTTTCTTTTTTTGGGGGGGGGGAGCAGCAGGTTACAACAGCCATATGCCATGCATTCAGCGGTTACCCCATGCTTTCGTGCTTTAACTCTGATTCCTTGTCATCTCTTGCATTTTCTAGAATCTCCAGTTGCTCCAGGGGTAAGATTGCAAATATGTCTTTTCTTATGTCTTAACTACGTCATTCCATTGCATGATTTAGGATTATCGGTTCCGCGGGTATGTATTCAATTCTTTTGGGGGATATTCATAATTTGTCATGAGTTCTGCTCCCCTGTACATTTCCCATTCACATGGTTGATGGGGTCTAACCGCCAAATCTGTTATTATACATTATATCATTAAACCTGTTCATAATCCTTTCTGGTGTAAGTCTCTCCTGATTGAACTGCCTTTACAATATATTTCATTTCCAAAGAATAGAAGGATTTCCAGTCTACGTCATAAAGATGTACACCTGTTTTGACCATCGAAGGAGCGTTCAGCTCCATTTATTCAGATGTGTTTGTGTTTTTTAAACAGTCAATTCAAGCTATAAGCAGCATTAAAATGCCCTGCTGTTCTGAGGTCAGTTGTCATTAATGATAATATACAACAGAGTCAGTGTCTATCAAGTTTTGACCGTAAAACAGCAACCAGTGTTTTGGAGTTAAAAGAGACCATGCTAACTGGTGACTCTGATCTGAACCTAACAGTGATTAACAGCCAAGAGTCACCAGTTAACAGGGTCACACTCTGCACTGAAACACCAGTGGCACCTGCGGCCACACTTGCCAATGCTCCCGTTTTGGCCGGGAGATTCACGTTTTTCATCACCCCTTCCCGATTTTCTCCCTGTGTCATTTTTCTCCAGGATTTCTACTGATTTTCACTGATACCTCATCTTGCCTTATTATCATTATTTTCTGCTGCCCGTTTCATTCAACTCCTATTGATTCCACTCGGACTTCATATGTTTTTCGCTGCCGCGCCCACATACCCCACCAAGTACTTGTGTAAATTCAAGAATGAGCGGAAAAGAGAATTCGGGACAGCGCGAAGGGGACAGGATATGCATAGATTGGTGGTTAATCTATGCAATGTATGCCTTTTTTGTTTGTATTTTTATTTATTGAGCATACATTGGCTGTGTTGTTTAACCAGGTTTGACCGCAGATAGCAATATTAACTGCTGATATAATTAAAAACCAGTTTTATTTCGTGTATTTAATGAAAAAAGTTGGTTTGGGGCACATATATAGGCCTATTTGTACAAACAAAAGTTTATACATTTCAGGGATGGAGACAGAATTTCAGTTTTGGCTGGGCCTTAAGTTACATAAGTTTTTTGATCATTAATTTAATTAATAAAAATGACCGACAATATACTAATGTTAATGTTTAAAGCAGATTTGGTTATTTTTTTACCTTTAGTTGCATTTCACAACTCTTTTCTGCATCAAACGGATCTACCTGCAGTCGCTCTCCATGGTACTGACCAAAGAGTGGCGCTGTAATGCACCAGTAGGCTGCACCGCTACAGATTATTATAAACTGTTATTATAAACTATAAACCACGGTCGGGTAAAATAAATAAAAATCTACAGTTTTTCTAATAATAATGTTTTGATCCCGCCCATATGCTGACTGTTTCATAACTTTTTTTTTTTTCCAACAGGCTAAAAATATCATCATCATTTCATTTATCAGACGCTTTTGTCCAAAGCGACTTACAACACAAGCAAGAATTTAGATGGAAGGAAAACCTAGTTAGTGCGACAACAGTGCTACAAGTCATTCAGCTGCAGGTGCTGCTATTAAGTGCAAGGTTTTGTTTTTTTTTTTTTGGGGGGGGGGGGTAAATAATCAATAAGCCAACAAACCATAATTAATTGCCGCAACAGTATACCTCAGTCTTCAACAAAATTCAGTAGTGGTGCTAAAAAAATCAAAAGAGCTGAGTCTTAGACCCACTGACTCATTCTACCCCTGAGGACAAAGAGGAGAAGGGTCAGATTAAGTGTTTAAGTGTTCCCTGAACAGATATATTTTCAGACATCTCTTCAAGTAGAAAGGGACTCTGCGGATCATATAGAGTTAGGTAATTCATTCCACCATTTGGGCACCACAGAGGAGAAGAATCTGGCTAGAGATTCAGAGCCGTGCTGGGCTGGGAGCACCAGGCGTCTTTCACAAGCAGAGCGTAGTGGGCGAGAAGGAGTGTAGACCTGGATGAGGGACCCCAGGTAGGCAGGAGCCGTTCTTGTCAATGTTTTTTAAGCCAGAAGAAGAGCTTTGAATTTGATTGGAGCTGCTACTGGAAGCCAGTGAAGAGAAATTAACAGCTGGGTGACGTGTGCTGTTTTGGGCTGGTTAAAGACCAGATATGCTGCTGTATTCTGGGTAATCTGCAGAGGTTTAAATGTACATGCAGGAAGGCCTGCTTGGAGGGAATTGCAGTAGTCGATGTGTGATATCACAAGGGCCTGTACCAGAAGCTGCGTGGCCTGTTGTGTCAGGTAGGGTCTGATCCTTCTGATGCTATAGAGGGCATATCAGCAAGACCGTGAAATTGAGGCCACATGAACCTTAAATAAAGGTCCGCTGGTCATCAATCATGACACCCAAAACAAACAAACAAACAAAAACAGAAAGTGAAACTTTTTGACATGCTCTTTTTAAACTGATTTAAAAATGAATGAATGAATGAATGAATAAATAAATAAAAAGAAAAGTTTAGGGTGGACCTGGGACCTTTGGGCCCACCCATAACAGCTCCTCTGGTACATTCAAAGAAAAGAAATGAAAATGAAGAAATCTTGTTCGTCCTGTATACAGGCAATGACCTAAAGCCTCTTGTCGTTGATGCTGCCAGTAGGTAGAAAGAGCTGAGTTGCAGCTGCGTGGAAAGGAGCGACACCCATGTTTCGGGCGTATGCACGTTTGATAAATGAAGGCCAGCGTCTTTCCATCTCTACACAGAGTGCTAACTGCTGCTCCACAGGTGCGACATGCAGCGATGGGACTCAAATAGGTGTAGAGGACCCTGACTACCCCAGAGCGAGGGATGCTTGAAGGAGGTGAACACAGTAAAGACATGAAAGAGGATGAAGATTGAGATGGAGGTGGTAGAAACAGCCTGTTTGAGATGCTGTGCCTGAGATCTCCATCATTAATCTGGCCCACCTCATGAAGGGCAGCCCTGCCCTCCAGGTTACTGTCCTTTGAAGAGAGCAGCACATTTCACCCAGGTTTTTAAATGAGCTCCCTCTGAACCTCTGTGAACATTAGCGGGGTATTATTTATTAATCTACAAGTCTTTTCTCTCCGCCTCCCCTCCTCTGGTGGAGGACTGTGGATAATTAGCCCCCGTCGGCCGCTCACTGAGAATGTCCTTAATAAAGATTTCATTAGCTTCCTCTGAGAGGCACAGCTGCAGCGCGACCAACACACACTCTCAGTCATTAGCGTCAGCTCTGCAGACAGGTAACACAGCAAGGTGAGGGGGGGAGGCAGGAACCAGAGCTGCTGATTGATGGAGTCTGGATGTAACACTTTATTTCTGTGGCTGATAGACCTCAGACTGAGTGTGAGAGCACACTTCTGCTCTGCTAAAAGGTTCAGAGCGCTGGCCTGCAGTGCAGTTGATATTCTTTTACTGTTATTCTGCATGGCTTATTAAGTCTGCAGCTGCTGCTTGTTTCCTCTCTTTGTTAGCAGCAGGTTTTTCCACTCACAGAAGCATTTCTTCTAGTTCTTTCTATTTTTTTTTGCTTTTTTTATAATTTGCATGGTTTCACCAGATGATTTCTTTAAATACAAACTGTTTGAGTCCTCGCTTGTCCCCTCAGTTTAGATTTTCTGCCAGTTCATGTAACTACAAGAAGTAGCACTTAATTTCAGAAAGCTCAGAAAACAGCAGATTGAACAGGATGCACTTTTCCGGTCATGTGAAACATGGATAACATGGAGATGCTAGAAGGGATATCTGCAGAGTGCACGCAGCTAATGGAGCTGATGACAAACAAAAACGTCACATTAGAACAGAGGTGGGTAGAGTAGCCAAAATGTGTACTCAAGTAAGAGTAATGTTACTTTAGAAAAATATTACTCAAGTAGAAGTTAAAAGTAGTCATCCAAAAAATTACTTGAGTAAGAGTAAAAAAGTACTTGGTAAAAAAACTACTCAAGTAGTGCGTAACAGAAACATCTGATTTATTTGTCTTCTGTGCATGAATTCAATCAGACATACGATATGAAGGTAAATTCAATTAAGTGTATATTCAGGTAAACCTCTTTAACTAAAATGAAAAATTAAATCTTTATATGAAATAAAACATAAATTATATCACAAGACACACGTTCCTGCAGGTTGCAGGTTTCAAGCATTTTCTTTGCAAAATAGTCTTTTAGACTGTCCCTGAGGTTTAACATAAAAAAATTAGACATACTGAATGACTGTAACTAAACGTAACTTAAGGTTTACCAATTTTTAAACCTTTTTTAATAGCAGTTTTTCCAAAACATAAAACCAAAACAAAGGTAGCAACTCTGTGAACTTTCAGTGAAAAGATACATCAACCTTTAACCTGCCCTCCAAATGGCATGTCAGGGCTAACCAGGTAGATTATATTTAGGCAGTCTTTAAGTATAACAGGTGTCTGTGTCCAAATGAGAGAGCAGACAGACACAGAGAGAGACAGACAAAGAAAGCACACACCCAGAGAGAAAGACATACCTCTGTCCATCAGCTAGGTCTATGCGTGCCACAGATACGAGCCCGGAAGCTACGCAGTTGTGCGGTCGTGAGGTCTGAATAACGACTTCTGATTGGTGATGTGGGAGAACGTTTTGCGGAAGTGTGTATCTACCAAAATAATAATTTTTTAAAAAGTATATGCGTTATCACTTGGATAACAAGAAAAGTAACGAGCCGTGAAGTGCAACGTAAAGGAGTAAGAGTTGCGTTACATATCCACAAAAATACTCAAGTAAAAGTAAAAAGTATTGTTCATTAAATTTACTCATAAAAGTACAATTTATCAAAAAAACTACTCAAGTAAATGTAATGGAGTAAATGTAACTCGTTACTACCCACCTCTGCATTAGAAACATGGGAACGTAGTCCTGACCCCATTTTGGGAGTGGGCTGTTATTCATCTGCTTTAATACTGTCCCAAGTATTACACACTTAATCAAACCAGAGGCTGTGTTGTGGATGGGCCCAAATTATCTTAATAAAGAAAAAGAGAATCAACAGGAATGAGAGAAATAATCCATCACATATGAATATGTTTACTTTTTTGATTTTATTCAACAGTATGAAATATTTCATTGGATGATGAATCTGAAACAGTTATGAACTTGGTATTGATCCTCTGTTTTATTCATTTGTTGATGGTTGTGTTTAGTATTTTGTTCTTCAAATTCACATTGAACCCTTTTTTGATCCCAGCTTTATGACCCGTTTCCAAACAATCCTCAGTGCCTGTTTTCAGCTTGTCTTTTCTCTCATAAAGCTATGGTCTACGATTTGGAAGATTGGTAATTATTAATAACACCCTTTATGAGGTCTATACAGTATAAAAAGCAAAAATAAGTTAAAAAAAATCCATTCAGTATATCAGCTGCAAAACGGCATAATAATTGACCAATCTGAACCGCTGTTCCCCTCATTTCGGGTTTGTGCACAAGTCCATCCAATCCCCTGTCTCCCCTGCTCCACACCATCCTGCCCATGGTCCCGCCTCGTCCTTCCCCACTACCCCTCTCACGTCAGCTAACTGCTCAGCTACTGAAGCGTCATGGAGCCGGAGAAGACTGAAACCAGGAAGCTGTTACTGTTACCCTCCACAGCGAAGGGAAGAAAACTAAAAACTTTCAAGGAAAAGGCTAAAGCAAGGAAGAATTTTGAGCGATACAGGTGCCAACAGAGACTTGATATTGGAGAAATGAAGGACCAGTGGAAAAAGCTGCAGAGGAAGTTGAGATTGAAGACTGACGCAGAGTCAGCTGAGTTTCTGTTGAACAGGTAAGGACTTTGTTTACCACAGTGGGAGATGTCAGCTGAATAACTCTGGTTAGTCTGTGCCTGTACTGGCTAATGACTGAACGCTGCTGGTTGGAACGGGTCGTCTCTCTCAATAGATTTTAGCATAAGTTAGCCGCACATCTTTGGCATTGTAAACTGAGCTGGTGAAGACCTGCTTTGGCCTGACAACTTATGGTTTTGATCACACCGGTCCAATTGAAAAAGCTACCACTATGTGTTACAAGGAGGATGACCGTTAAGTTTGTTACACTGGTGAGGCAGGCTACAAAGCCAGCTCTCATGTTTCCTCGATCATAGCTCCTCCGATCAGTCTCCTCTCTCCTCTGAGCACAATTATGGCTTAAGGACAGTCTTCAAAACAGCAACTCAGAAGTTACTTCTGGTGCCGCAGAGGAGAAAGAACTGAGTAGGCATGAAATTATCTCTCTGAGACGCACCCAATGTCTCTTCACTGACAGACACGCCCCCATATGGAATATCACTCTCTGATTGGACGCTGCTCAGACTTCTCTACATAAAACTTCACAAACACAACAGAGTTTAATGAGAGAAAAGACGAGCTGGAAACAGACACTGAGGATCGTTCAGACACTGATCATAAATCCACTAATAAAGTGTTTGTTGTGAGTTTAAAGCAGAAAATACTGAACACAACCATCATCAAAGCAATATAAGGGAAGATTAATACTGAAAACTGAAATCAAATAAATAATATCTTCCTGAAACACAATGAACTGGGTTATATTAGTATGTTTTAGAGTTCGCGATCAGATAAAGCTCTAGATAAATACTCAATAATTCATGATAATCTTACAATTACGCATTTTACTGGTAAAGTGATCTATTAGCTTGTAACGGGTACTAAGACGCAAGTGAACGATGCAAGTGGAGGAAGGAAGGATGGAACCTTATCACTATGAGACGAACCACTGTCTCCTTCCTCCTCCCTTGTCTCTACTCTGAGCACAGCTGTCACTTTGGGACATCCTTCAATATGGCAACTCAGTAAGAGGAGAGAGGAGACTGCAGTTTATCACTTTGTGACGCACCCTGTGTGGCTGCTACTTCTTCTTCTGCTGGTTTTCTGTCAGCCTTCCTGCTTTGTGACTCCTGGCTGCCTGTGCTGTAACTACACAACCAGTCGTGTATTTTAAGAGGACAGTGTTTTAGCAGAGAGAGAATAACAAAGGGGGAACATCAAAAAAGGCACAACACAGCAGTTAAGCTCTAAATGTTAATTATTTTTCCATTAATCACCCATCTCGATTTAAAACAACTCACTTTCATTAAGTCCTATAGAGAAAAAGTCTATTTGTAAACAGTGACTCAGGGAAATACAAACAGCTGAATCATTTCAAGGTCACGATATATCTACTCTATTAATCAACAATCACATCTCTAAAACCTTTGTTTGTAATACTTGTTAACAAAAACCTTGTTCTAACTTTCAAGTAGATTTAGTTGTTTTCCCATTTTTCAGTGACCTCAGTGAACTTTCTCAGACAGATTTGACAACAAGTTCTTTTCTATTTAACATTTTTTTAAACAAAATTTAAAAATCATTGAAAGAAATATTTTCATTTTATTTTTATTATTATTATTATTATTTTTTTTTTTTAGTTTTTTTTTTTTTTTCTTTTTTTAGGAGGGGGAGGGGGTGGGGTTGGGGTGGGGGATGGTTTCACTTCTTTTTCCATCGGTCAGGTTTCTTTAAGCCCAGAAGGTGCCAAGTCCTTTTCCACACTGATGCCCTTGATGTTGGCGTCTCAGGCGGGCCCTCAGCTCCTGCAGCCCCAGCTGGTTCCTCGGGTCCAGAAGTCACCTCAGGTCCCTGGGTCTCAGAAGGTCCTGCAGTCTCCTCCAAGTCTGTGGTGTAAACCTCCATGGCCTGCTCCTCTTCGGGCTCCTCCCTCCTCACTTTGTGGAGTTGGTTGGAGAGCTGCGTGTTTTGGGAGTGCAGCAGAGCACACTGCCTCCTCAGCTCCTCCAGCTCCCTGCAGAGGGCGCTCTCCCCCTCCTTATAGGTGGTTTTTTGGGCGTTGATGTCCTCTGCCATCTTCTCTTGCATCCTGCTGATTTCAGCTTTCAGAGTGATCATTTTCTGCTGGTCGTCTGTGTTTTCTTTTTTCAGATGCTGGATCTGCCCCTGGAGCTCCTGCTGCTGGCTCTCAGCTTGGTTTATGACTGACTGAAGATCAGCGTCGAACTTCAGTGTGAGCTCCTGGTTCCTCACTCTTAGCTTCTGCAGCTCTTCTTGGAGAAGCCCGTTCTTCGTCTTCTCGCCTTGAAGCTCAGCTGTCAGGTCCTCTTTGGCGCTGTTTGGGTCCATGCCGGCTTCGTGAGCTCTTAGTTTAGTTTTCAGCTCCTCCAGCTCGGCGCAGTAGAGCATCTCCTTTTCAAAGTTGCTCATGTGTAAGTCAGCGACCTCCTTGTTCATCTTCTCACGTACGAGGTCCAGTTCCTGTCTCAGGGCCAGGATGACCTGCTGGTCCTGAGAGGCTTTCTCAGTGTGAGCCTGGTGTTGCTGCTGAAGCTCTTGCTGAAGTGTTTGGACCTGCAGCTTGGCGTTTTGGATGTCGTTGTTGTACTGAAGCTGGAGTCCCTGGTATGACTCCGACATCCTGCGCAGCTCTTCTTGTTGAGTCTTGATTTTGTTCGCCATCTCTTTGATTTCTGAAGAGAACTTCTCATTGTTGACAATATGAGCCACCTGCAGCTCCTCATAATCGGCGTGAAGATGTCTCTTCTTCTTCTGCCGGGTTGTGTCCCTCACCTTCAGGGCGATCCTGTGCTTGGAGAGCGTTTCCTGAGAGCTGTATTTCTGGAGCGTCTCCAGCTCTCTCTTGGTCTCTTTCCCTCGGTTAATAAACATTTCTTTGAGGTTTTTCTGTCTCCTCAGTTCAGCCTTGGTGTCCTCCAGCTCCTGGTTGAGCAGCAGCTCTCGGTCTCTGGTCTGAAGATGGCGAGACCTTTCTAACTCCAACATGTCTGTGAGCTGTCCTACTTCCCTGCGGAGTTTTTCCATTTCTACACCTTGTCGATAGGCGGTCCTGTTGATTCTTGCTTGGTAAGCTGATCGCTGCATTTTTCTCTGTCTTTGTGAAAGTTTCAGAGTGAAATCTGAATGTGACTGTGTTCGTCGATGAATGTTTGAAAATGATCCGACTGCTTGGACAGAGTCTCATTTATAGAGGTGAAGGCAATGTGATGTCATAGAGATGAAGGCACTGTGATGTCATCAAGGGAAAGGCACTGTGATGTCATAGAGGGAAAGCCCCTTTCATCTCAGGAACTCTCTGCTGATTGTTTACATTCAAACTCAACAGCATCTGTCTGCGTAATTTTTGATCACAGGTTGTGAATTTGATTGTAAACAAAGGACAGATTTGTCTTCTGACTGCTAAGCCACGCCCACCAAGGTGTTGTTACAGGTGTCACAGTGAGAGCACATAAGCAGAAAATGATATCTGTATAAACAGAAGAAAATAATGAGGCCATTGCCTCTGTTTATGAGAGAGGACAGAGATTCGTTTGGTGAGGAAAGTGGGCAGAAAGGAGGTCCCATGTGAGCTCGGTGTTATGTCATCCCATGGCTCCAGATTTGATGTATTGATGATGTACTGAAGGTGAAAGGAGCTGCGTCTTTATTTGCATTCAGAGTGGGAAAGTGAAGATGCTTTTCTGACGCACAACAATGCAGAATGTGAACGCTTGCACTCAGAGCTCAACCCTCCGGACCAGATAACCCAGGCGGTGTTTTAACACCCCCTTGATTTACACATACACCCTGTGATTGGTCTGCTCGGCAGCGTCGTATTTCCTGCTGCTGTCGTCCTTCCTCCTCTGCCTGCACTGATTCAGGGGCCATAATTTCCATCTCCTCTGTACTTTTCTTCCTCGATGTAGTAATTGCAATATGATCCACTGCTGCTCAGAATTCATCAGATCTGTTAGCCTGTTAGCATGGAGGATATTCAGCCTGTGCTGGTTTTGATTGTGATTTATTGCACTGTACTGTAGGTGGACTTGTTGAACCAACACTTGAGAGGAAACAAACAATTATGGCAGAGCCGTTTTGAAAAGCTTGTTTTTGCATTTTTGAAACAGCTTTCACTAATTAATCTCTGCCTCTCGTTAAAGGATGAAGACGGTAGAGATCAACCCGTATTTTGGCTGTCATAAACTCAGCTGTTGTAATCTGGACATCCACTGACAAGTCCAGCTGAAGGTCTCCAGTTTACAGGGTCACTTTAAACTGGAACACCAGGAGCTGACAGAGACACATTCACACCATCAGACTCAAAGAAGAGCATTGTTTAGTACTAGAGATTATTTCCCCAGACCTAAATTTAGACCCTCGCTCCTGGGATTGAAAAGCACACAGTTCCTCAAAAATTCTGCTTTGGGTGAAGTTCAGGCTGTCAAAAAGCTACTTAAAGGTAGAGTCTGCAGAATTTTCCTAAAAAAAGAAAAAAGTCAACTTTTACAGGCATAATCCTGCTCAACCGTCTCCTACAGACCTCTACACATACACTATATTACCAATCAGAGGGGAACCCTCTGGGCCTTCAAGATATTCAGTAAAGGCCTAATAAAAAATATTCAAAGAATTTTTTTACTGCTAAATTATTATTTTATTTCTTTATTTTGTTTTATTTTGTTTTTGTTTATTTATTTTACTCAATGAAATTATAGCAATGACTTTTATATTATTTTTATAAACTTGTCCTGGGGTTAATATAACTAAATGAAAAAAAGGACCAATCACAATTTTCCTTTTGATGGTATCTGGGTAAATCAGCAACACATTCTGGCAGGCAGAGCCTTCAGTGACTGCAACAAATGCCTGTGTAACTCAAGCGAATGTGGACACAATTTGACAATGACAGCTGTCTTAGCCAATCATATTTTGTTAAGTTGTGGGCGGGATCATTTCCTGTCATCTTCCGGGTATTCGCGAATACCTACCAAACACCCCCTCCCTGCTCGTCTGCCGGTTTCCTCTGCACTCAGATGGGGCCATATTTTACTTGACCAAAAACACAAATAAACAGACTCCCACCGAAAAAATCTGATATCAGTCTGCATTCACGCTTTATTTAGAGAATTTTCAGCGCGTTACTTTCACACAAAAACACCACTAAATAAGGCTCTAGTTCTCATTGTGTCATAAAACGGCGCTACCTCCGCTGCAGAGCCACAGCTGGCTACGAGGCGCTCGCCGCTTGGTGTATCAGTCTGCGCGCGGCGTGCCGGATATAAACAAACACAGGTAGTCTGCCAGGATGAAGAGACATGATGAGAACTAGAGCCTTATTTAGTGGTGTTTTTGTGTGTAAGTAACACGCTGAAAATTCTCTAAATAAAGCGTGAATGCAGACCGATATCAGATTTTTTTCGGTGGGAGTCCGTTTATTTGTGTTTTTGGTCAAGTAAAAAATGGCCCCGTCTGAGTGCAGAGAAAACCGCAGACAAGCAGGGGGGGGGGGGGGGGGGGGGTGTTTGGTGCGAGTGTAACATAGTTAAACAGGCTCATTGTTAAATCCATGCTAAATAGTTCAGTAGTGACACCTGCTGTTCTAAAAATGCAAGCACAGCTCAGCCTCAGGGTAATTATAGTGATGCATCCTGGGTAATTCCTCACTGCTATGAAGGAATTGCCGCAGGTAACGTGTCTATATCTTTCTGTGAGAATGATCAATTAACGTCACGTTAAAATAGACACACAGCTGAAAGTAATGAGATCTGAGTTATTTTTGAGTGTCAGTATCTGTCAAGTTTATTTAGATTTATTCATATTTTTTGTTTTTGCATGTTGCTAATCCTTGTTTCTCATCTTTTTCAGTTCCTGTCTACCTGCTTTTCCTCACCAGTGATCACCTGGCCTCCCCTTTCCTTCTTTAGCTCTGGGGTTCCCTCACTTCTCTGCCAGATTATCACTATTCACTAGTCGATACATCCAGCCTGCTTTTGCTATTTGATCTTTGTGTTTTTGACCCTTTGCCCGAACCTGGTTTCCTGATTTTTTGCCTGTCGGATTTTTTGCTTAGCCTTGCTGTTTTTTCTTCATGTGTACTGAGTATACCCTTGATTAAAGACTTGTGAACATTTTGACTGTCCCTGCGTTGGTTTCTTTCCTCTGCGCCTGACATTGAGTTTCTTAACTTTCACTTCACGATGTTTATAATGAGTTTACCCTTCCATTTTGTATGTTTAAAGCAATATGAAAGATCGCTAGCTAGCGACTAATGTTAGCAACATCCCTCTTTCAGATTGGAGAGTGTGTGTGAATGCCCTGTGTCACCATTTTATCCTGCATCTGTCTCTGTTCACACAGGTATGTAACTGGGCTGAGTCTGTCAAAATGTTGTGGGTTTTAAAAAATTCACAAATGTTAATTTCATGTATTTTGCACGATAATAATTCATGATGTACTTTCAAGTTAAAAGGTGTTATGAATTCATATTGTTGAAAGTAGTTAAAACAAGTTTAAAAATCCACTAAACGATCAATATTTTTGTCTTAAATAAGTATTTTATTTTTATTTTGTATTGTACACTCACTGCTATGGAGGAATTGCCGCAGATTGGAGAGTGTGTATGAATGCCCTGTGTCACCATTTTACCCTGCATCTGTCTCTATTCACACAGACTGACATGCATTAAAAGACATCGTGGCTTCCATAAATAGCTCCGGCGAGTGATTTCTAGAGAGGACGGCCTGCAGTATTACACAGGGTCACATGAGCGCTCTGGGCTTCTGCTGCTGTAGGGGTCATTTCTGCCCTAAACCTTGTGATAGGACTCAACTTGTTCCATTCCGGAGTATCACTTTAATGGATAAGCGCCTAACTGTAGCTGTGAGTGAGTGAGGAGAAAAGAGAAGATCTAGTTGGCAGAACGTGAAGAGAAATGACAGAAAGTAACGGAGAAGACTGTGTGGTTGCTGGATTACTTGAAACTCCGTTTTTTTTTTTTCTTAATTTTATATCTTAATTTTTTAAATTGTTTGAAGTTGTGTTAGGTGTTGCAGTGTTCAGGCACATGATAAATTTGTAATCCTGTAAAACTATCAATATACTGAACTTCCATGTCACATGATTCTGGCTATTGTTTTTATTTCTTTGTTTGATTGTTTATTGCCACGTGTGGTCCCATGGTCCTACTGAAGGCCCAGTGGCTGGGGCCACGGTTTGCCACTGTTACCAATAGTATTCGCTCACCTGCCTTGACTCACATATGAACTTGGGTGCCATCCCATTCCTAACCCATAGGTTTAATATGTTGTTGGTCCACCTTTTTCAGCTATTACAGCTTCAACTTTTCTGGGGAGACTGTCCACAAAGTTGAGGAGTGTGATTATAAAATTTTTTGACCATTCTCCCAAAAGTGCATTGGTGAGGTCACACACTGATGTTGGTGGAGAAGGCCTGGCTCTCAGTCTCCTCTCTAATTCATCCCAAAGGTGTTTTATCGGGTTCAAGTCAGGACTCTGTGCAGGCCAGTCAAGTTGATCCACACCAGACTCTGTCATCCATGTCTTTATGGACCTTGCTTTGTGCACTGGTGCACAGTCATGCTGGAAGAGGAAGGGTCCAGCTCCAAACTGTTCCCACAGGGTTGGGAGCCTGGAATTGTCCAAAAACGTTTTAGTATCCTGAAGCATTCAAAGTTCTTTTCCCTGGAACTAAGGGGCCAAGCCCAGCTCCTGAGAAACAACCCCACACCTTAATTCCTCCTCCACCAAATTTCACACGTAGCCCAATGCAGTCTGAACTGTACCGTTCTCCTGACAACCTCCAAACCCAGACTCATCCATCAGATTGCCAGATGGAAAAGCGTGGTTCATCACCCCAGAGAACACGTCTCCACTGCTCTAGAGTCCAGTGGCAGCGTGCTTTACACCACTGCACCTGATGCTTTGCATTGCACTTGGTGATGTATGGCTTGGATGCAGCTGCTCGGCCATGGAAACCCATTCCATGAAGCTCTCTGCGTACTGTACCTGGGCTAATCTGAAGGCCACATGAAGTTTGGAGCTCTGTAGCAATTAACTGTACAGAAAGTTGGCGACCTCTTTGCACCTCGTCATCCCCTGACCCCACTCTGTCAGTTTACATGGCCTACTGATTCATGGCTGAGTTGCTGCTGTTCCCAAACTCTTCCATTTTCTTGTAAAAAAGCTGACAGTTGACTGTGGAATATTTAGGAGTGAGGAAACTTCACGACTGGATTAGTTGCACAGGTGGCATCCTATGACTGTTCTACGCTGGAATTCACTGAGCTCCTGAGAGCAGCCCATTCTTTCACAAATGTTTGTAAAAACAGTCTGCTAGCCGGACGCTTGATTTTATACACCTGTGGCCAGGCCAAATGATTAGGACACCTGATTCTGATCATTTGGATGGGTGACCAAATACTTTTGGAATTTACAGTGTATGTCTGTGTCTGCCTCAACCCCCTCCTCTGCCTGTATGTTGATGTTTTGGTTGTGTCGGGACATTTTTGGGCCCAGCGTAAACGTGGTTACATCACAGCGTGCCCACTTTGCAGGGGACTTAGAATGTTGATAAAGCCAGTGATCGAAGCTATCCTGAGCAGCTATGGTAGTGGACGCAGCACAGAGGAAAAAATACACAACCAGATCAAAACAAAATGGCAAATAGATAAAGCTTTTTACCTAACAAGGGTGAGGCTTGGATTGACTGTCACTCACTTTTAGAGGCTTGGAGAGCAGCACAGACAATTTGAGTTGTATTTCTGCTGAGCAGGTTTGTGTCAAATACCCGTGATTAGCTTGTGCATGGCTCTTGAGTCTCTCCCATGTAGAAACGCAACGCTACAGGTGGTTGCTGGACTAGTGAGTGTGTTCCCGTAGTCACGACTGGAGGCGGAGCCCAGTAATGATGTAATGTTTACCAACAAGTAATAAAAAAATCCTGCATACCCTGGAGACTTTGAAGATTTGGAAAAGCTAGTGATTTTCCAGGATAAAGAGTTTGTTTCCCATAAGCACTTGATTCCTACCAAGGTGTGCAGCCAGAATCTGTGCAGTGGATGCTATAGAAGACTGAGAAAATAACAGTGGAGCACATGTAACAAAAAAAAAAAGTTTTTTTTTTTTTTTCTTTTGACGGTCTTAACTCTTCTTGACTCTTCATTCTGACATATTTTACAATTCCTGAAAAAATACACGAGAACAACAGCTGTCACTCGTTAAACATGACGTAAAGGCTCGTTTTTAACCCCTTATAATTAATTAAAACCAAACTTTTCAGGAAAAAACAGGACCTAAATATAAGGCAGCCCAATAATATCTTCAAACTGTCACAAAAATCAGATGTGAGAAACATTTCTACGTGGTGTATTCATTTTTCAAAGTTTGACCACAGCTCATCTGGAATGACTGGGGAGATGGATTTTTCGACCTATACTGCAGCCAGCCACCAGGGGGAGCAGTTTTTGTGGAGACCTCACTTTGAGCTGAGCAAGAAGACATCCATTTTTTTTTAAATTTTTTTACAGTCTATGGCTGTGTCCGAAATGGCATGCTAACATACTACATACTACATGGTCGTTGTGTATATACTGTATACTACATACTATAAGTATGAGTAGAGTGCCAACCGTTTACACTGTAGTATACTACTAAGTTTCCCATGATGCATTTCAAAACCTCCGACGACAAAAATTGGAAGCACACATAAGTCTATGGAAGCACACCAGGCTATCAAATATCTCTGTTGATTCACCATATTTGAAAGTTTTAAGAACATTTTAGGCGAGAAAGTCATCACGCAGAATACCAAAATGTGGTCATTTGGGCCACAAAACACACGGATACAAATTTAATTTCGACATTTCGGACATTCTGTTAAGAGCGCCAATACGTTATTGAAGAAACTTCCGGTCCGCTCCAAAACAAGAGCCCAATTTACAAAAGCGTTAAAGAACTTCAAGGAGATAAACGGGTGCTTTTATTTTGAAAACGGGAAGTTCGCTAGTGGATGATTTTTAGCTAACACCGGTCTCAAGACGAATTCATCTCTCTTCAAAAAATTAAAAAATGTTTACTGCTCGCAGACACCGAAGACGATCCGTCCGTCTCCTCAGGCACTTTATTTCTTTGTACTTACGTTTAGGTTTCCCTGTAGAGCTAAGTCCATTTCAGTTGCTTCTCATCATGTCATCTCATTCTGTATTTATGTTTATAAATACGGGGCTCGCAATGCATTATGGGGTGTGTCAGTGCGACTAGTATGCCCACCTCCCATACTTAAAATTTTTACCGATATAGTATACATCCGGGTATTTCCCGCGAACACAATCTTTTCAAACTATTTAATGTGAACGCACTACATACTATTTTTGACGTCACACTTAGTATGAGTAGTACGTTAGTATGCCATTTCAGACACAGCCTATGGTTCTCTTTGCTTAACTTAGCTGGCTGGCGTGTCATGGGACTTTAGACGTGCTGTAAATGAATCCTGTCTTGGAAACTAAGAAATAGCATTTAGGAATAACTTACTTTGACCCTGATAATCTCGTTATAAGGATTAAAGTCAGGCAATTATCTTGAAAGTTAGATTATTTAAGATCATTTTGAAAGTACACACAGTCCCTTAAGGAGTGCTCAGGTCCAAAATGTCCAAATGACTCTCTAATCTTGTTGCTGCTCTGCTGACTCTGTTGTTAAACCGCAGTGATAATATTCACTTTCAGCATCCGGACTCATTAGATGAAGCAATTATTCAAAAAAATCTGAGACACTTGTAATTAAACCCTCCTCAGAAAAGGTGTAATTATCCTCCAAACAGGGATACTCTTCTGTTTCATATCCTGCTATTTTAAACAGCTTAATGTGCTGTTTTAAAGGAACAGTTCACATTTTTATCAGTTCAACATGAACACACAAACAACTCACTTCTCTTTCCTTCTTCAGACAAAATACTCGACTACTCCGCATCTGCTCTCATACTTACCCCAGACTGAGTGAGCACAGCTAATGTTTCTGTCTAAAGGACTGGCTTTAGCTAGTGAAGCCATGTTTTTAAGTCTGTTCAAAACTCCTACAGGTGACACATCAGTAGAGAAACATCTTCATGCTTTAAAGGTACTTTTCCACCTCAGGGGAGCAGCTCCTCATCTTCATAATCTCATTAGTCATCACAGTACACAGTGATGCCTTACAAGGACTCCTCCCACGTCTCAGACATCCTCAGATCTGGTGAGGACACGTATTTCTGTAAACTGTACCTGAGTGAAAATAGAGACAACACCTTGTCTTTCACCTTCTCCTCCTGAGTGTCCAGTCCTCAGAGAGCTCAGCAGCCTCTTCACTCTCTGCACGGGCTTTCTATTTTTAGCGCTATGCAGATGAAGACTCACTCAGGGCCGATCAAAGCAGATACCTGGGTCAGACTGACCTTTTCAAAGCGCTATCTTTAATCTTTTTACCTCTGGAGGCTGCACCAAAACTTTCAGGGCTCCCTGTGTGTCCTGAACTCTCTGTGCTGCTACAAACAGCTGGGGACACACCTGTGAGCTGACGTGAGACAACATGACAACAACAACAACACAACAGCTCGGGAACAGCAACACCTAACCCCCGGTGTCAGAGGGAGCAGCGATTCTTCACAGAGCCAGGGTCACTCTGTTTCTCTACGGCTGAATCCTCACAGGAGACATTATGAGCTCAGAGTCGCAGCTTTCACCTTCTTTTGGCCGACTTTCATCACGGTACACGCAGAAAAGGTCAGATTATAATATATAGTCCGTAGAGACTCGTACGAGGACGTTACAGCTCTTCTTTCACTTTTCTTTTCTTATGAAGCAACAAAAGTGCTCGGTTAGGTCAACAAGATAAGTTTTAGTGACTTAGATGCTGACTTTAGACCTACAAATATTTGGATTGTGAATCCCGCAGAGCACCAAACCCATCCTCCTGTGGCATGTCTTAAAGCCTCAGAGTTCTCCTGCTTGGCTCTTTGATTTTTCTTTTCTTAAATAAAACTTAAGATTCAGATTGTTTAGTCTATTTGATTAATTAATGACATCAATCACACATATTGAGATTTAAAAAGTGATCTATGTGAAACCCATACATTGAGCACATTTAGACCATCATTGATTCCATACTACAGTTGATCATTTAACAGTTTATTTTGCAGGTTGGAGTCAGTCTGTGTGATGAATCACTGCCAGCAGTCGTGTAGTATGTGAAAGTGGATCATAATTAACATAATCATATTCAGGAAGTTGTTATTGTGGTCCAATTAGATGGAGAGCCATCCCGTAACAAACCCTCATCCTCTGCTGTGCTCCAAATACGGGAAAACAATGGCACTCATCGCTGTTTGCCTGTTTTCTTTTTTTTGTTAGTTTTTTTAATGATGAACATGTGTTTGTAGCAGAACAGCGTCGGCCTCTTAGCCTCCTAACTCACTTCATGTTGTTGTTTTGATGTGTTTCCAGTTTAATATTTCCGCCCCCACAACTACAGAGCGGAGAAAGATGATGAATATTACATTTTTAATTTATATCCATTATAAAATTGAGGATCTGGACAAAAACAAGTTGTCACATGGGGTATAAATCCTTTTTTTTAAAAGGTCCCACATTCTGCTCCTTTCCTGCAGTTTAACATGGATCATTGATGTCTTCATGAAATGGTAGTAACATGTTTTGGTCCAAAAAGCCAATAAATCAAGCACAGTAGCATTGTTTCCAGGCTCTCATAGCCCCTCTGTTCAGAACGCTCTGATTAAGTGGGCGTGGCCTTCATATGTAAATGAGCCACCGCTGATACCGACTCACTCTTCAGCATCACTGAGAGCGGCGCCATGAGCTCAATGTTTAGAAAACAGCGAAACTCGTTTACTGTAACATTACAGGCTAAAACAAAATGCAAACCGCAGCTAAAGTTAGCATCCTGAAGCTAACATAGAGACAGGGGGGACACTGAGGAAAAGCTCTTACATCTGCTCCACAGCACACAGCATTTAAAATACTCACATTTCCAGGGTCTGACGTTTGTTGGCTGATGGTTGGTAATGAGCCTGGACTCAGGACCAGTCTATTCACTAGCCCTCTGTTGTACTGTCCAAAGTTGGAAAAGCAGCCGGCCGTGAAGTGACTAGCACACACATGCACAGTTTTACTGAGTGTAGCTGGAACATTTCCTTAATAAATTAACTCCAGCCACTTTTCCGAGATGGGAAGCTTGTGCATGGAACTATAGGGCTTTTTACAGCCAAAAACAAAGCAGTGATGGCTCTTCAACTTTGGCATTCCCCTCCCCGCTGCTGGAGAGATTTCTCTCCAGCAGCGGGGAGGGGAGTGGGTGGGGAGGGGGCTCGGGGTATCTGCTCCGGTGGACCAGTCAGGTCAGACTTGCACCTGATTGGTTAAAAAAAGGGAATCGCTGATGTCAGCAAATCCCCAAAATCCAAACAGCTCGTTTTAGGTCAGGATTTTAAATTCACAAGCACTACCAAGTACAGGTTTTGTCATTAAATATCATATTTTGTGGGCTGGGAGGAAAGCCAAAGACCCACAAATTTTACTAAAAGACTGAAAAAGTTATTTTTGCATAATATGGGACCTTTAAACTTCCAAAATTGTCCCATACGGAAATATTGTAGTAGTTTTTCTTAAAAGGGAGGTAATATTCATTCTCATCATTCAAACGTATATTTAGAATAACAAAACTGGATGTTCAGGCTAATTGTGAGCAGATTTTCAAACCTTTACAGGTTCAAATGTTGCAGTGTAGTGGGTTAGACGTTTTTCAAGAAGGTGGGGTGCCAGTCAGAGTCATGTCTGTCAAATAATAATCATAACAGAAACAAATTAGTTCTATCAAACTATACAAGACCATAATGCAAATAGCACAGAGTAGCAAATTAAACCTAATCATCAAAAATCAGCTCAGCCAAAAATGAGAGTGTCATCAAGTGAATTGTACAACTTTTATGGAAAAAAAAAAAAACAGTCCACAACTTTGAAGTTCGATTCAGGTTCGATCCAGTTCCAGGTTTTCAGACCACCCAGTCATGGCTCAATCCAGTCTAAACATGCTTGCTCCAGGGTTTACTGAGAACCCCCACAAACAGATCAGAATAGGAATATGAAACTGAAACAACATTGTTTGTATTCACAAGCCAGATACTAGGACTATTCAAAACATATTCACCGTGGGCCTTTGGATACTGTTTGCTCACAGTACCGTGGGTCAGCCAGTCAAGGGTCAGTCAGTCTTAACCCAGGCCCCATTCACGGTTTTACACTGAAACACTGAGAAACTGTAAACGCTGTAGTAAGCATACCAGGCCTGTAGTCGGCGCTATAACTGTCTTGTCCAGAAGTGTCTTTTGGTAGATCTCTACTGAAGTAGAGTTGGACGATCATCTGGTGTATTGGGGAATACTAAGGCCCCGTTTACACGGAGACTCCCGCAAAGATTCTTCCTTCGCGTTTCCAAAAGCCACCCGCGTTTACATGAGGACGGCGTGAAAACGATCCGCGTTCATACGACTCCAGGAGGACCAGTCACTTCTTCTGTTCTTTCTTTTTCTGCCGTTTTGTTGTGTGAGACGGTCGGCAATCCAACCATGATGCGCATTACCGCCACCTACTGGACCGAAATGGCTCAACTGGAAATGTGGCTGCGCACGGAGCCTTCACCTGAAACTGCGAGTGCGCATGCAGTGACGTCTGAAACGCTCCGCTCTGTGTTTACACGAGGCTGGATGGAGGAGCGGATTCAAATCTTTCCACTCTGGGGAACATTTTCAAAAGTTTTCACTGAAAACGCAATGCGGTCTCATCTAAACAGAAGGCCAAAACGCAACAAAATGTTTGCGGAATTGACCGTTTTGGGCGTCATGTAAACGGGGCCTATGTTAAAAAGTGGAGTAAAAGATGCACATTTTGTTGAAAGACAGTCAGCAGATTCAGCAGATTGAGCAGCACAAGCACGACACGGTACTTCACGACGATCATAACAACGGTGCTGTTGTCCTGTATGCGCGCGTGTGGGGCAGAGTGTGACATCAGCGTTTCCACTGAAAACGCCGGCTTACTGTTTACACGGCAACGGTGTCAGGACCGTTTCAGAAAAATCCCACTCTGGTGTCCGTTTTCAAAAGTTTGCGTTTTAGGTCAGCTGAAACGGCGTTTCTGTGTAAACGCGAGGCTGAAACGCATCAAAACTTTTGCCTTTCACCCTAAAACCGTTGTCGTGTAAACAGCACCTAAAAATGAAGCCTATGCGGAAGTGCCCCCCCCCCTGCTGAGAGTGTCCTGTATTTCTCTGCCTCAAAGTTGGCAACCCTACCTACGCACCACCTGGGGGTGTATGTTTGATTTGCTGGAAAGAAAAAAAAAAATCTGGTGACTTCTAGCTACTTTTGGGCGGGCCTATAGCTACTTCTGATGCTGAGTTGGCAGCACTGTGCAGTAGTCCACGATTATCGTAACAACGGAACTGTTGAACTGATGTTCCCACTTGTGGGAAGCAGAGCATGACATCAGCATTTCCACCGAAAACGCCAGCTCACTGTTTACACGGCAACTGTGTAGGCAGCGTTTTAGAAAAATCCCACTCTGGAGGCCGTTTTCAAAAGTTTGCGTTTTAGGTCGGCTAAAATGTTATTTCTGAGTAATTGCGAGGCTGAGATGTAACCCTAAAACCGTGGACTAGCTATTCCTGAGAACACTCTGTCTGGGCAATAAACCTCCACTGGAAAATTCTGTCTCTTGGCACTGACTTCAGAGACTCAGTGGCATAAGAACACAGACTTTTGAAAGCGACCGGACACAAGGCAAAGCAACCTGGAACACCTGACTGGCAATTCTGTCGAGAACAATAGACTTCCCCCCGGGTTAGACATTCATTGCCCGGGTGTCTTGGGGAACTGTGATTGGAGGATTGCCAGATGAAGGTTATTAACAATGAGAAACATAAACCAACTCTTCGACTAGTGAATAGCGTTGCAGTCAACCGTTGGTTGCGACTGTACAAACTCCTGAATCTGTCTGTAAACTGATAAAAACACTCCATTCTAAGTGTAGCACAAGATCTTCTTGAGGCCTGCACAGGAATTGCACAAGATCTGCACAAGACTTGCAGAAATGATGAAGTCATCACAGAAGGACATGGTGACCAGTTCATGTCTTGTTGGAGAGGAGGGCCTCAAACACTAAGGTCTGCCCACAGCTCTGCCCCATGAAGGCCTCCAGAGGGATAGCCAATCAGAGAGAAGGGGGTTTGAGCAGCAGGAGTCTTAAAGAGACAGCAGCCAAAATTAAGCCTTTCAGACAGAGGCT
The DNA here is from genome assembly GCF_033239565.1 of Halichoeres trimaculatus. NCBI lineage: Eukaryota > Metazoa > Chordata > Actinopteri > Labriformes > Labridae > Halichoeres > Halichoeres trimaculatus. The sequence goes on along the minus strand of NW_027437191.1, from coordinate 6,974,462 downwards.
GAAATTAAGTTTTTTTTTTTAACACCTATGTGAGGAAAATAGGGATTTTCTATCTACTCCAGGGGCACTGGAGGGACAGGATAAAGCCTAGAAATAAAGCACAACACCTCAAAGTCACATCTGAAGGTCAGATTTTGGGTATAGAGCGTGCAGGCTCTGGTTGTTGGTGATGAATCTGTTTGTCTGTGTTGGTCAGCTCCTAAATGTAGCACCAAAGAAGTTAAATCTGTCATTATTTATCGTCCTGTGTGAGGTCTCACTTTTTCACAATCTGCTAGGATGATAAAAATATTTTAAGTGTGGGCAACCAAACACAGCGGCTGTTACCACTGGTGTGATGAGCATGTCAGTTTATGAAGCTCAGCTGAGTGTAAATCCTCTTTATATGTTTGGCATGCTGACTTTTCTCATTACAGGGTGTCAGCGGAGCAGCTGTAGTCATTAACTCTCCCTCATCTTCCAAATGATCAATCACAAACTCATCTTTAACCTGCTTCCTCCCTGTCCAACCGTAAATCCTCTGCTGTTAGATATGAACATCATGCAGGAAGGATCTGTAACAAACATGAGGCACAGCACCAGCTTCAACCATTCACTGCTTTTCAACAAAGCATCTGTGAAGCTTTGAGAATAAAAATGAAAAATATAATCATAAAACTACTTAATCCAGATTATATAATCATCTAGATGTCTGTTAATGTCAACTTTTCTATGTATTAATTATAACAGGCAGAGAAGATATCTCAGCTGAACTGGGATACAGAGTACATGAGATGCGTCACTGTTGGAGGATCATGTAGGAACAAACTGTGCTACATGTTTAATAATAAATAACCGTGAATAATTCACACGCCTGTGAACATGTGTGTGAACAACATACATACTCTGACTAAGCCTAGATTTTAAAGCGGTATCTAGAAAGAGGGATCTCAAAGGACCCCCATAGGCCACCAGCCTCTAGCTTTGAGTTCCTCACATATTACACACACACACACACACACACACACACACACACACACACACACACACACACACACATGTATATATATATATATATATATGTATATATATATATATATATATATATATATATATATATATATATATATATATATATATATATATATATATATATATACATTTATTCAGTATCATGAAATTACAGGTCACACACTGTACATTTAGAAGTTCTATCACATTTTCCATTTCATGAGTGAAAAGGGGCAGGAAGAAGAAAAACTTATTAATACCAGCCCCTTTCATGACATGATTAAGCAAAAATATTTAATGGTCTAACCTTCAGATAATTAACAACCAATGCTTATTTAAAACGCAGAAAGTCAGAGTTATTAATAATACTTAAATGATACATCAATGAAATAGAAACAAATAATCACAAAAAACTGTCAGACATACACAACTACTCATCATCAACAACAATAATATATAAAGCAAAAGAGGACCTTTCACCTATCACCTATATTTCCTTATTATTTTTTTTTTATACTTTCTCTTCAACTGATTAATATTACTACAGGCTTTCAAATCAATTGTCAAAGAATTCCACAATTTGGCTCCACACACCGAAATACACTTTTGTTTTAAAGTGGTACGTGCAAATGGATGTTTAAAATCAAATTTCCTTCCATGATCCTTATTTTTTGATCTAAAAGCAAAAAAAATGTTGTATATTTTGTGGCATTGTCCTGCCTTTTACCTTGATTATAACTGGTAAAGTCTGCAACTCAACAATGTCTTTAGTTTAAGTAATCCTGACTTAATAAAAAGTTTGTTAGTATGTTCTCTTGCCTTCACTTTGTTTATAAGTCTTGCTGCTCTTTTATGTAAAATAAATAATGGCTTGATATAAGTTGTGTAGGTATTCCCCCAAATTTCAACACAATAACTAAAATAAGGCAAAATAAGTGCACAATACAAAAATCGTATTGTCTCTTGATCCAAGATATGTTTCACTTTGTTGATCACAAAAATATATTTTGACACCTTAGTTTAAACATAACTTATATGGGATTTCCATGTGATGTTTTCATCTATAATTACACCCAAAAATCTACACTGATACCTTCTCAACTACAGATCCACCAATAGACAAAGACACATTACCATCTCGTTTCTGTTTAGAAAATACCATGAACTTAGTTTTTTTTTTTTAAATTAATGGATAACTAATTGACAAACTAATACTTCATTTTAAGCATTTCCTTACTAATGCTGTCTATCAAAGTTTCCAAATTTTCTCCTGAACTTAAACAATTTGTGTCATCCGCAAATAGAACAAATTGTAATATTTTTGATACCTCACAGATGTCATTAACATATAAAAGAAGTAACTTAGGCCCAAGGACAGAGCCTTGAGGAACCCCACACACGGGTTGTCTACGCATAGATTCATGACCACCAAATTGTACATACTGTTGTCTATTCTCTAAATTCTAAGACCACACCTCTGATCCCATACATTTGTAGTTTAGAAATTAAAATAGTGTGATCTATTGTGTCAAATGCCTTCTTTAAATCAATGAAAATTCCTACTGTGTATTTTTTTTTTTACATTCAATTGCTGTTGTTATTTCTCCTACTATTTTCATTAAAGCTAGTGATGTTGATCTGTTTGTTCGAAAACCATATTGACTCTCACTCAGTAATTTATTCTTTTCAAGGAAACTATCAAGTTCTTTCACAAACAGATTTGCAAGTATCTTTGAAAACTGTGAAAGAAGAGATACTGGTCTATAGTTCATTCATAAGCAGTTTGTTTGTCTTCTTTTTCTTCTCTTTTAATCTGTTTTATCATCACCAGAAATAGAAGAAGACTTTTTTTAAAGATTATTTTTTCCTCATTAGTTATTGATTACATATACATTTCTTCTTTTGTTGACACTCTCTGTGATTCCTTGTAAAGGGACAGTAAGGAGTTTCAAATGATCTCATAAAAAGTCTCCCCTCTAGATATATGCCTGATTGTAATCCACACTTTAAAATGAGATTATCAACACCAGTATAGGTTATTCCTAAATGTTATTTCTTAGCTTCACAATCAGGTTGAGCAGCATGTCAAAGTCTCTATGACAACGCCACGCCAGCTGACGAAGTCAAGTAGTTTTTCTCTGCTGAAAATGATTTCTGTGATTAATTTTGTAGTGATGGTGAACACAGGAGCCTAACTGTCTGACAGAAAAAGGACAGAAGAGCAGAAGAAAGATAAACAGGAGAGAGATAGAGCCGGAGCTAAAGGCTAACACAGGAGCTAAACTGTTAGTGATAATGTTGACTCCAACCCACAATCAGCAGTTATTCTGTATCCCTGGCTACTAAACCACGGTACAAACTGACAAAGTTTACTTGTCTTTACTCATGTTAGCCGGCAAATACGTCAGATCACTGGACTGCCAGTAGCACTACACATAGCTGGCTGCTGAACTACGGCAAAATTTGCTTTTTGTCGCTTCAAATAACAGCGCTACATAACAGTTGATAAATACCTTACCTCGTCCTGTTGTATCTTTTGTAAAAAGTTGTCTTAAACAAAGAAAATTTGTTCAGATCCCATCTTCATTCATTCCCAAAGCAAACACTCACCTTGATGAAAGCCACATCTTCACAACAGTGAACGTGAGACTCCAAGCCAAAAGGTGGCGCTGCAGTCTGATTAAAGCAAATCCTCCTCACTCCACGTTTCAACAATCTTTATTTGTATATTTTTATCATTCTCTCATGGCTCTCATGGGTCTGGTTCCAATTTTTCAGTACAGCATTACTCTGTCCTTTGTCTTTTTAGTCTGTTACACCCCTCGGAGGAGCAGAACTTCATCCATTTAAACTTCTCACTGATGAGCCTGAAAGCAAAATGAGCTGAATGATGAAAAATCTGTTCTCATCATTTTCTCTCAGTTAACAGGTTTTAAACTTACCAAAATAACGGCACCATGGTTCATGACGTAAATGAAAATTTAAACTTCCTGAGTAAAGAAAACAACTTTTAAATTGATTTATGATGCATTCAAGGACATCAGGAAATCAAAATCTTATGCCGCTTTAACAACACAGACGCAAACAAGGTTACTTGAATGATGGTCACACTCACCCTTTTCGGAAATGTTCAAAATTAGGAAGGTACAAGGAAAGTGTATGTATGGATCTTTAAAAAAAAATCTGGGTTAATCAAATGTCCAAAACGTTTTCTGTTTCATTTCCTGATAATTTTGATCAGAGAAAGTGTTTGTGAGGATGCTTGGTTAACATTTTTCTTGGGGCAACTTAAGACGGAGCTAAGTCCTTCTACTATAAGAACCTGGCTGGACATTGTAGAGGAGATTAATCATATTAAACGACTCAAGTACATTTTAAGGATTTAAAAATTATTCAAGAAAATAAAAAAGTGAAACCCCCTAAAGACTGCTCATCCAGACACCACTTATATTCTCAGCTGAAAGTATAGAATGTAAAAAATATGGACGTCATCTTGCTTGACTCGAAGTGAGGTTGCCACAAAAACTGCTCCCCCTGGTGGCTGGCTGCAGTATAGGTCAAAAATCCATCTCTCCAGTCATTCCAGATGGGCTGTGGTCAAACTTTAAAGAATTAATACATCTCAAAAAAATGTTTCTCACGTCTGATTGTTGTGGTGATTTGAAGCTATCGTTTGGCTGCCTTGTATTCAAGGATTTTACGTCGTTCTTGTGTATTTTTTTCAGCCACTGTAAAATATTTCAGGAGGTAGAGTCAAGAAGTGATTTGACTCTCGAAAGAAAAAAATATATATATTATTTTTGTCACCTGGCTTCCCTCAGATTCTCCCAGAATCCTTCACAGTATCTACTGCGCAGACTCTGGCTGCACTACTGCTTCAATAGCTGCGCCTGTGACGGGGGAATTTTGGCTTCAAAACTGTACAATGACAAATGGCGGAGCCACACTGTCCACTATATATACATGACTAAAAGTGACATTTTCATCTGATAACAATAAGTGTACATGTACAAGTTGGTAAAGGGATATAAGGATGCACTTGTGTAAATTTTGGTTCTTTTCTCAAAACTCAATAAAATCTAAGTTTAAAAAGTGAAGTATAAATACTGTATCAAAGTTTGACACCCCCAGCTAAGGGTGCAGGTATAACCTGTTGGAGCACCCACTGAGAGCCCTGCGTACGCCTTTAGTATCTCCCCTCACAGCCTGATCAGATTAACAGCAGCACTAACAGCTGCACGCTCCTGTTTCTCTCTTTGCTTTTCATCTCACTCACTCATCAGGTAGGAGGACGGACGGAGCGGCTCACAACAAAGCAGCTCATTAATCTGTTAGGAGGTTCATGTGGAGAATCAGAGGAGTGAGAGGCTTTTAAAGCAGATGTCAGAGTGCAGCTCTGCTTCATCTCACGAGCCTGAGACACACACACACACACACACACACACACACACACACACACACACACACACACACACACACACACACACACACACACACAGAGCTTTATGCTGAGATTCAGTAATCATTTATTCAGCAATCCCTAAAACACGCTCCACCAACAGAACACCAGGGGGTGACAGCTCGTAAAAACACTCCTCATACTCACTTTAATCTGTGAGTGCCTACTTCTGACTGTTAAGTCATAAAGAAATATATAACAACTGACTGAGCCTTAATGGAATAACTTTAAATGGTTAGTCATTGTTGTCAAAAAACATAAATGAAAAAAAGTGAAATCTTACGGCTGAATCATATAGATACTTAGACAAAATTACAATATCAACCCAATGTAATGAGACCAAATCAAAAGCTCTGACATGATGAATGAAATTAAATGATGAAAAAATAGAATTCAAGGACATGTCAAAGTTATAACAAAATCAGTTTCTCATGAGGAGATTAAAATGTCATATAAGATTAAAAAAGGCGAGGTGATGGTATAAAAGCTCAAAAACATAATGATATGTGAAAATAACAAAGCAGTGAATCATAATTATGACAATACATGTAAATCTGTGGTCTCTGCTGCTGGTAGTGATAATTTTTTTCAGGTTTAGAAAACCCTACATTGTTTCTTTAATTAAAAAGAAAAGTACAAAAAGTGGTAAAAGTTAAAAATCAAAATCAAAAACAAACAAACAAACAAAAAGGATTTGGATTGTGCCCAAAGAGTTAAAATCCTGTGTTCAATGTAGAATAATTTAAGGATAACAAATCAGTGAAGTCAGAAAAACAGAGAGCTTAATAAATGAGTCTTGTTGGATTTTTGAGGCAGTAGATGGCAGCATTTCTTTACTACTGTCATTTAAAACGCTTGGGAGTGTTCAAGCTGCTGTATCTCATCTCTCTGTGATGTTTCTTTTTTTTGTATTATTACTCTAACACACCAAAAAAGACCACAAAACATCATTATTGAAAGTGGTTATTTGGTTTGCTTGGGCGAGGAGTAAAAGGTGAGAAAATAACAAAGAAGGCAAATATAAATCTGTCGAATGTATAGTTTTTATCTTTTTATGTTTGTCATGACCAGTCATGACTGGTCCTTAACTCTAAGGATAAATTTGTTATCAGCCGTTGTTGATAGACCCCCTTGCATGAGAATTGCATAATCACCATTTGCTTTCTTTTTTCATTGGTTAAAAATATTGATACATTTTCTCAAATGACCATCACAACCCCATATCTTCAGAGTAAAGGTAAATAAAGTGAACACCTGCAGCAAAGGTTTTTCAAAGCCATGGATTAACCTTCAGGTCAAGTCCAGGCATGTCAGGTACCAGACAACAGTGAGTATGTGTGCAGAATATCACATCAGTAGGGTGGCCCTGAAGTGAAATGACAAATAAAGGAAACACAACACACTAGAGATGGACTGTCAAAAGGAAAAAGGAGGTCAGAGCAGAAGAAAGATAAGCAGGATAGTGATAGAGCACAGGCTAAAACACAAGCTCTACTATTAGTACTAATGTTGATTCTAATCCACAGTCAGCAGTTATTCTGCAGTGGTCTGTTCAAACTAGAGAGTCTATTAATAAAATGAAGAGTGAGGTTACGTTAGCTCTGATTGGTAGAAGACTGGCAGGACATAACCAGGATTCACTAATGTTACTGACATGTCTTAGAGCACCGGGCTGTGAGTAACATTGAACAGATAGTCTTCTCACCTCCTGGGCCTGTATGCATGACAAGCCATTAGCAGGCAAAACAGACCATTTGTACAAATGGTGAAAAAAAAGTTTATTAGTGGTATGCATTAGCAAGGTTAACAGCCCAAAAGAGTGTTTGCTTTAATGGAGGTATACCCCACCATTACAGGCACTAACAGCAGGAATACAGCACCTGTTTAGCTGTTTAACACGTTACAGTTTGAGATGCAATGTACAAAGAAAGGGGACAATTTTGTTGGAAAGGTGGCGATGTGTAGCCATACAGCAGCTCTAGATTTAGGAGACACAACATTTTTTTCAGTGAGCAGATGACATAAGGGAGACAAACTGACGAGGCTCGCTCAATTTTACAAGTTTGATTCACTTTTTGCTTTTATATGTCTGGGTCCTTCCAAGATGTGTGTGGTGAAATGTTGGAGTTAGTAAACTGCTTTAAAAGTTATTCATGGAGGTACTGGGGCATGCTGTGGCACTTGTTTCGCAAAGCAGCTTTCATGTAACAGATTTTATTATACAGGTTTTCTTCTGTGCGCTCAGAAACACCACACACATTTGCTCTGTTCAAGATCAAACTTTCTCTTTCTCTTTGTTTACCTGAATGACTCATGGATAACAGCTGTTCGTCCATGTGTATTCTTGTAAAAAAATCTCCATTTCTCTGTCTGAAAAACCTTTTCTTGATCATCTCTCAGTCACACCTTTACTGCTCACCAGGTTTATTGCTGTCTAAGATTGGTAGACATGCACAGTTCAAGTTTGTTCGATAGGGTTTTCCAGGAGGTTCCCCTTAATTAGGACGTAACCTGCCCCCGTGTCTCTTTCATGGTGTTAAAAGTTAACAAGACAATTATCTGCAGTCGTGCATGCAGCTAACACTGCAGCAAAACGGGCCGTTCCATAACAGAACGTTAGGACTAATGGTCCTGTTGTTTAATGACTGAACGTGCATACGCACCCTGAACCCTAAACTAGTAAACTAAGTTTATAAACTTTGATCGTTGTCATGTTTCAAACAATAAATACTTGCGTTACCTTGTTGCTTTGCATCCTGGGAAAAGTTAGCTTAGACAAAGAAGAGTAATGTTAATAAGAGGATCTGCTCTCCTAAACAAACACCTTGGTAAGAGTCACGTCCTCACAACAGTTGGTGATAGTGCTCATGGGAAATGGAGTCTTCATGCAGGAAAGACACTACAGGTTCCAGACATTGGTGTCACTACAATCAAAGCCAAACAGATAATCTTTTTAAGGCCTTTAAAGGGGATGAGAGGACTATCCAGAAAAACTAATGTTTTTTTCGGGAACAAAGACTCTGTTTCCCATGAGCACCATCACCCACCGTCTTAAAGACACAACTCTTACTCAAGTTAAGCATTTGTTTGCTTTCCTCTGCTCTTCTGTCCTTTTTGTTTTTGACGGTTCAACTCTAGTGTCCACCATCACTATGAAATTAATCACAGAAATCATTTTTAGCAGAGAAAAACACAGATCTCTCATCTCTCTGCTAAACTTTGCTGGACTTTGTGGGGACGATTCCAGCTCCTGCAGTCACACAACTAAGTATCCTTGATCATGACACTGAACCCCAAATTGCTCTCAGTGTTGCTCAGTGGCGTGTGAAAGGGTATGAATGGTGAAATAAAAGTGATGATTCCCCAGAAGTCCCTCCTTCTACCATCAGTGTGTGAATGTGGTGTGATTGGGTGAATGAGACTAATGGTGTTAAGCACTTTGAGTGGTCGGAAAGACTAGAAAAGCCCAGTATCAGTACTGGTCCATTGAGACAAAGAAGCTGAGAAATGGTACATTGATGAAAACTACTTAATTTAAAACTTAATTTATGTTTCCTATATTCTTCTTGAGTACAGTCCACTAACACCATAAGCTAAACCTGTTGAAAAGCAACACAAACATGAAATAAAACAGACAGACAATCACTTTTGGATGACTCTTCTTTTATTGGTGCATGGTCGAGGTAGAAAACAATGTCAACACAAAAAGAAAAACTAGTACAAGCCATAAAAACTCCCTTTGAATACATATAAAAACACTTCTTCTACATGTGATATTCATGGAATGGTACAGCCAATACTAGCACTCCAAAACCCCACATTTTCTCCAATCTCTGATGTTAATACACTTAGATGAAGATCATTCTGAGGGATTAAGGTGTACTAAAGTCTGTTTTAATACAACAGTTGAATGTGTTTTATTTCTTTTTGCATTAAACGTAGATTAAGACAAAATAAAAACAAGGACTGAATGAGTACATCCCTCTAAAAGTGACGACTACAAGATCAGAAATAAATTTTAGAAGTCATAAAAATGTTCATTACCTTAAAAACACCCTTCAGTTGATAACATAATCGCATCTTGAACCCACATTTGGAAGAGACCTCATCAATCAGGGAGGAGGAGAAAAAGCCAGGGATTAAAACTCCATCCTGCTAATCTGTAATCCCTTCCACCCCTTCCTTCCCACCATGCAGTTCACTTCAGAGGCTCTGACCAATGGCAGCTGGGCCCTCAGTTGTCCTCACAGGTAGACCTGTTTCCAACGGGCTCCGGTCTTCTGTCATCATGAGAGAGCCTCTGGACCTATAGGAGAGCAGGAGAGGAAGAGGAGTGTCAGTGCGTGAGGGGATTACTGGGGGTAGCAGGAGAGGAGAAGAGCTCACCTAACAGCAGGGTAGAGAGGTGGGATAGGAGGGCTAATCCAATCTGGATTAGAGAGGTAGGGGGTCAGGGTAGAGCTGGTCACTGTTGGAGTTAAAAAAGCTTTCACTGTGGGGGGCAACAGGTGCATTGCTAAGGTTATTTAACAGTGAGCACATAAAAATCCTAATGCCCTTCACTCTGATTTCACCCCTATGAGGCAGTGATAGGCAAAAACAATCTTAGTATGGGATTGAATCCACTGCTTGGGTTATGAGTTAGAAAATGGGACCGTTTCTGAATCAGTAAAAGTTTGTGGGAGAAACGTCATTGTCGTGTTTCCTGCTCTATTGTATAATATTGATGTTTTATGTATGTATGGCCCATTGTATTGAGTTTTGTACTGTCATATTTCATCATATACCATATTTTATCACTTCATATTAAATTGTATTGTATCTTAAAATAATATCAAAATCATTTCATATCATATTAAATCATATCATATCATATCAAATCATCCTGAATTTACTGTCAGGTATAATTCTATTCTATTCTATTCTATTCCATACCATCTATCATATTATATCATATCATATCATATCATATCAAATCATATCATATCATATCATATCATCCTGAATTTACCGTCAGGTATAATTCTATTCTATTCTATTCTATTCTATTCTATTCTATTCTATTCTATTCTATTCTATTCTATTCTATACCCTCTATCATATCATATCATATCATATCATATCATATCATATCATATCATATCATATCGCATCATATCATATATCATATCTTCCTGAATTTACCCTCAGGGATAATTCTATTCTATTCTATTCTATTCTATTCTATTCTATTCTATTCTATTCTATTCTATTCTATACCATCTATCATATCATATCATATCATATCATATCATATCATATCATATCATATCATATCATACCATATCAAATCATATCATATCATATCATATCATATTATATCATATCATATCATATCATATCATATCATATCATATTTCATATCTTCCTGAATTTACCCTCACGGATAATTCTATTCTATTCTATTCTATTCTATTCTATTCTATTCTATTCTATTCTATTCTATTCTATTCTATAACATATATCATATCATATCATATCATATCATATCATATCATATCATATCATATCATATCATATCATATCATATCATATCATGTTTTTGTGTAGAATGTCATGTAGTATTTTATCGTTTTGTGCTGTCACATTGTATCTCATCGGATCATATCATGTTGCACTGTAGTTTAATGTGTTTTGTTATACTGTATTGCATGGAACTGTCTCAGAACAAATCATTTCACATTGTATCTCATGTTGAATCAAGTTGTTTTATGTTGTTTTTTTTTTATGAAAAAGCTAAGCATCCTATTGCATATTAAAACATTGTGTGTTTTGTTTGTAGTATTGTATTGTACCCTATAATGTTGTATCATATCGAGTCATGTTGTGTTCAGACTCATACGATTATCCTGTGTTTTGTGGATTCATATCTTACTATAATATATCAAACCATGTCATATAGATTGTGTTTGGTAGTGTCATTTTTATCAAAGGTATATGATATCGCATCACATCATATGCTATGTTATCGTACAATACAATAGCAAAGTGTTGTTTTTTTGTTGTGTTGTTTTGTATTGTATGACATTTTATCGTATATCATATCATATCATATCATATCATATCATATCATATCATATCATATCATATCATCATATCATCATATCATCATATCATATCATATTGTCATATTGTGTTGTATTGTATTGAGCTGTATATTGTGGTATTGTAGTGTATGCTGTAATATTCTAAAGTATAATATAGTATTAAGTTATAAGGTAATTTATTGCATTGTATTGTATCGTGTAATGTTATGGCCAGTGTGTCTTGTGTTGATTGGTTTTATTGTTTCTTATAAAACAAACTGAATTTGAATCTAATGGAACCATACGACATACTAGTGACAAACACTATAAGGTTACACCCACAGACTTTCAGCATCTGTCATTTTGTCACGTTGGGTGTTTTTGGCAGGCAGTATGTGCCAAGCAGCCTTCAGGGCTCTCTTCCAGAAAGTTCTTTACTGATGCACGTGTCTTGAGTAAAACTAGGATTTAGAGTGGTTGCACTACCTGCAGCCAATCCACTATCTGTTACTAAATCTAACTACACGATGGGCTTGTAAACCTTGCCAAACTGGTTTTATCCGGGCTCCAAAATTGCTGTAGAATAATTGACTTCAGCTTTTGGTCTTACAGGGATCTCAAATGTCCATGTTTCTGTTTGATACAATTTTCACTGCCCTTGCATTTCACTATTCCCTGAAAAACTTCTTGATTATGGATTAGAAATAGGAACTTTGAATATTTTTTCTCTCTAGCTCTTCGGGTTTTTTATTGGTGAAACTAGATTTTTGTTCTTGTTGATAACAGAGCACTATTCACTGACTTTTTTTTTTTTTTAAAAGAAAGAAAGTTCAAAAAGCAAGCTGCATGAAAGTTATCCAGTCTAATTCGCACCCTTATTTACAAAGTGCCATCTGCTGGAGCTTATACTGGTGTAATTCATTTACGTGGAGTCTGATCTGTTTAGTGCGTCCTGTAAATGCAGATGGTCGGATGATGTCATCTACCTGAATGGTGCGGCAGGCAGCTGGTTGAGTCAGACACCATCTGTGTGAACTCAAACCAAACAGCCACCACAGGTCAAAGTAAATATGTCTATTCTTATTCAAAATATTGATGAATTTTGTCTGAATGGTTAGAATCAACAGACCTTAAGCTCTCTCTGAAAGCCTCTGGGAATAGTCTGCTGTGTTTCCCAGATATATCTGTCTAAAACCAAAGGTATCTCACTGATCATATTCACACAGTATGCATTTCCTGAGATTACACATAAGGTGGGAAGCTCAATGATGGTTTGGTATTGTAAATGAACAAAGTATAGAAACTGTGATGCAGTTTTGCAAGATTTGGCTGACCACAGTCACCAAAGTTTGATAAAAAAAAATCTGAAAACAAAGCGGATTGTCAGCTGTTAGTGTTCCTCTGGGGAAAAGCCTTACTGACTAATTTGGAAAACAATCATATCTATCTATCTATCTATCTATCTATCTATCTATCTATCTATCTATCTATCTATCTATCTATCTATCTGTCGGTCTGTCTGTCTATCTGTCTATCTGTCTATCTACACCAGTAGACACACAAGGTGAACATAGGTTTGCAGCTTGATGTTGCTCAAAGAGACAGTTTTTTGATGTAGAACAAAAAGACACTTCTTTCTTCAGGCCAACCTGCCTGAAGCCTGGTTTATACTTCCGTGTCCTTTGACCCTGGGCCTGAGTATCCCTTTGAGAGCCTCTGTACATAGCCTGACTCACATCTCCTCCCAAATGTAACTACGTTTTGATACGACAGGATCATACTTTCTGTAATTACAATGTATCTGGTTATTTAGCATGTCAGACATACGTTGGCCGTACATTTAAATTTCTCCAGTATCTCCTCTGTTGTTCCTAGCAATAGTTTTTGTATGATAAGCAGCGACATGTATTAGCTTTGATACAATATAATACGTTATAATTCCTGCAAAAAAGCAGAAAACATCACAGACCAGGTGGAAGCGGTTTGATGATCATAATTACCACACTGCCCCCTTGTGTTTTGGAGGTGTTCTGCAAAGCGACACAGTGATGCAGAAGTATGAGTTTTTCAAAGCTGCGTAAGCAAATACAGCATCTAGTCTATGCATATGTAGGATTCCCAGAAACTACACCAATGCCAAGCAACCAACTGTGCGACTCTGAAAAAGCCAAGCTCTTTTCATGAGATTTTTCTTTTCAGTTGAGAGGGAAAAAATGACAGTACAACAAACCAATGTGTGAGCTTCTCACCCAGGGTATGACTTCAGAGGAATATGTCTGCCATGTAAATATGATTTATAGTTTCCCCAAAACTCAAGTACAGTGCAATCAAATCCACACTGAGAGTGCAATTTAACAGGACCCCACACTTTCTGCTGTTACCTACCGTTACTTTGTGGTCACAGGCTCACGCTTCCTTAGTCAGGCTTGAGGCTGAGCCGCCATCTTTGGAAAACTCTGAGCGGGCAGTGAAACCAGGCCTCTGCTCTGATTGAGTTCGACGGGTAGAGTTGTCCATTCCTCTTGCGGTTAGCCGTCCCCGAGAGGCCTCCCCCCAAGGTCTTGGGAGTGCAGAACTACCAGGAGGGTTTTGAGTCTCTTTCAGGCAGAAGACTGAGCGGGCATCACGGAAAGACACGGATGGGATAATATGCTCAGGGTTTTTATCTGTGGCACGGGCTACTGCTCGAGGAGAGCCTGGACGAGATGAGGACCTGGAGGCTGTCTGAGGTCTGACTACAGGAGGGCTCGGATACCTCTGGCACACGGAGGGACAAGATGGCGGCAGTCGAACCCTGGAAACAGGGGGTGCTGTCACAGGTAAGCCAGAAGAGTTCAAGTCACTGTCATAAAACTCATTGCTGTCGTAGTTTTGTCCCACCCTGGTGTGATGTGGTGAAGGACCTCTGTTGCTTTTGTCAGGAGTTTCTGATGCATTGCGCAGGTGAATGATCTTTCGTGCCTGCTGATACAGAGCATTTACTTTGTCAAGTTCTGGATCCAGATCAGTTTCTTGCTGCTGTTCTGCATCTTGTGTCCCCACTGGAACCTCTTGCCTGACAGGACGGGTGGGCCCCACAGTGACTTTGTTTGGCAGCACCTCCACATTCTGCATGGATGCCTTAAGGCGCTGGGAGACCCCAGTGCTTTGACTCATCAAGGGAGGACTTTTTGCCCCATTACCTGTTGCACTCTCTGTGCCCTGGAATGAATCATCCATCAGGACCTCTGGGGGTGGAGGTGGCAGGTTGTCTACATCTAGGTCATCCCGGCTATCAGGCCAGCCGTTGTTGTTATTGTTCCCGTTGATGACTGAACCCCCCTCATTGCTGTTACCTGTGTCAGATGACAGAAGGGTCGCACCTTTCCTTGGCCTCCTGATATGAGGAGGAATGTTAGCAAGGCTCTGTCCTGGTCTACCATCAACCCCTTGACTGAAGGTGTTAATCAGCTTCCTGACTGATGGACGTCGAGGTGGCTGCGGTGCCAGTCTTGGTAAGAAACAAGGTAACTGATTGGCTCTGAAGGGGCCTCTCTGTGCACCTGCTGCCCCACTTAATGAATGCCTTCTTAGTCCAGCTCTGTAAAGATTACTCAGAGACCCTCCAGCCTCTCTGTTAGCACGTAAATGAGCCATCTTTGTTACTTGCTGATCCAAGTCCCTCTGGCTCCGCTGTAGCTCCATCATTATGTTCACACATCTGGTAGATAAAGTATCTCCAGCTTTGGGTGCAGTGAGAGCAGGCAGATATCCTTTACCTGTAGGCTGCCAATCCTGAACGTAGTTTGCACGCATGAAGAGAAGGGCTTGACTGGGATCTGGTGGGGAAGAATTTGACCTTTTTCTCTGAGGCCCATCCATTTCATCATCTTCATACTCATCATCATCATCGTCCTCATCATCATCTTCCTCATCATCTTCCAGGTTGGGCAAATTTCCTGACTGGGTGTCAGATGCACCTCGAACATTGTTTCCTAACCCACAACTTCCAGAACCAGCACTCCCTCTGTGGTGTCGCTGTCTCTCAGAGCCAGGTAGACTTTCGTTCTCCCCTCCGATACCACTGTCCTCACTGTGCAGAGCTGTGTCCTCCAGGTTGGACTTCCTCATAGCAGCCCCCTCTACCAGAGTCAGCACCTGGGTCAGCCTCTGCTCTGCAGTCTGCTTGGCCTGCAGCTTCTCAAACAGCAGCTTGGAAAGAGATGAGAAATACTCCACAGCTTCCTCAAGGGTGGTATCACCAAGTGCCTGGACTGAGCCCCCAACAAGCTTCATTTTCTCTGTTGAATGCTGGAGCAGCTGTTGTAACAAATCTGGAGGTGGCTCAGGGGGACTTCCTGTGGTACCTCTGTGTTTGGCTTGTAGAACAGCTGGGCCCAACATCCCAGAAGGCAAGGCCATGGAGTCCCCATGCTCCTTTAGCATCAGCTCCCCCTCCTCAGCCATCTCTTCCAGCGCCTGGTTGATCTCCTCGAAGCGCAACACCAAAGCGGACATCATGGGTTGGAGGGACAGCTGTGTCTGAGCAGCCTGGTCCAGCAGACCCAGCAGGGTCTCGTACTTGGAGATGTTTGGATTCAGAAAGGAGTAAGCCGCCTGGTGAGCTCTTACCATGTGTGGGGGGAAGTCCACCTTAGCCGGGATGGTGAGGGACTTTCTCCGATCAGATCTCCTCTTGCCTTTGTTTTTCTTCCTCTTCTCAACCTTTTTAACCGCTGCTGCTTGCTTAGCCACATTGTTTAGGAGACGTGGCAGCACATTCACCTGGACCTCTTTAACGTCCTCTGTGTTTGGTGCTGCTGATGTGATGGAGGCCAAAGGAGAATTGGTCGACTCTTTAGGGAGCTCTTCTTCTTTTGTTGGTGGTAGGGGGTCATTTTCTTTCTCGTCAGTGGTCAGAGGTTTGGTTTCGTCCTCAGTAGGTTTCACGTTGAGCCCATCCTGCTGTGCTTCAGCAGGTGGAGCATGTTCAGGTTCAGCTCCACTTGATTTTGAAAATAACTTCCCTTTGGACGGAGAGCAGCCCATCTTTGCTCAAGAAAACCTACAAACTATTTTCAATCAGAGCGGTCAGAAGGTCTTCAGGTGTGAATCCATAGGTGAGGTCTTTCTGTCCAGTCTTCTTTGTTCCTCTTTTTCAAACATTTTAAGCTCTCTTCCAAATATCGTGGTGAAAACAGGCAGGTAGAGACACCTGCAACCTGCCGAGCGGAGCGAGCACTACCAAGGACCTGAGAGGATAAGACGTCTCTTTCCTCTCACTCCACAGATGGTTTTGGGCACGAGTGCGCGCGCGCACACACACACACACACACACACACACACACACACACACACACACACACACACACACACACACACACACACAAAAGAAGGCTTTCAGATGTAAGACTTTAAGCTCATCAGGTTAATCAGGGCCCAGTTGGTCAGGTGGTGTTTTTAGTGTGATCCACGGCCTGTTGGTGAGTTTACATCTACAACTGTCGAGTTCACTTGAGGGAAAAACAACTTTGTCTTTTTGATGATTGTTTAAATATCACACAGAAAATAATCCAAATTCTCTGGTATTAGATTTATTTCTGCTATAAGTATGAACCTGTGAGATAAGTCCAGAGTATTGCGTCATGGCTGTCTCATTGTTTTCTCCTCGCACACAGTTTCCAGGTACAGGTGCCACCTCAGTGCCAGGATTTGTGAGGTTTTCAGACAAAAAGGAAGCTGTGATAATGATCTTCACTCTTTTCTCACGCGACACATTTCCCTCCTTGTTTGTTGACACACCAGCATGTGGCAATGACAGCTTAGCACAAAATGCTTTGAATTTCCTCATCATCATTCACTCTTTAAAAGGTGTCATAGAACAACTCAACCAGTCTCCACACTTTAAAATCTAAAATTTAAGCAATTGTCTGTCTTCTTTTCATTATGAAATCATCTCTTAGACTTAATATATGGCACATTAATCCAGCAGGTCCAAGAAAAATCAGGTAGTGTGACCCATTTGATTATTTTTTTTACTAAAAATCAGACATAAACACTTTTTTTTAGATTTCAGGTTGTCTTCAGTGAACTTCATTATCATCACACACTCTAACCCACCTGGTGTTAGCGCAGCCTGTCAACAAGCCACACCTGCTCTCTGACTGAGTGATTGGATGACAGGATCATGACGGACTTAACTGCATCTATTTATATTTGTTTCCTCTTTTTGTGTATAGGAGGTTAAGATCAACCATGTGATCTATTTTATTAATGGACCTAGAAAATTGATCTAATTAACTGATGCTTTATAAATATATGATGATCCATTTTTAATAAACACATGCATGGCTGAATAGTGACAAATCTTTCATGGCTGCTGTAAATAGCTGAGCAAGCCCATTTGGGTCCAGTTGGTAGCACTTTCCAGAGTCTGGAAACATAAACTGAACTTGTGGCAGAGTTTCCAGCAGATGCCCAGCCCAGCCGTCTCTTAAACACTTCTGTTATCTCTGCCACCTTCGCTGGGGTGTGTGTCAGTTTTAGGAAGAGGCCCAGCTGCTGGGCTTCAGAGCAGAAGGAGATCAATCTGCTCACAGCTTAACAGGGCATAGTTTTCCTTTAGTCACTAACAGTCTGTGGCTCAAAGGTGCTTCAGTCTGTTATTGTGGAAAACAAACCAGCTACAGCACTGATTGTGTCCTACTGCACCTTAAGTACATAAAAAACCCTGGTAACATAACTTTTTTTTTTCTTTTTCAGTGAAAGACATCATATGTATGCACTCACTGGCCACTTTATTAGGTAGACCTTGCTAGTACCGGGTTGGACCCCCTTTTGCCTTCAGAACCGCCTTAATCCTTGGTGGCATAGATTCATAAAGGTGCTGGAAACATTCCTCAGAGAGTTTGCTCCATATTGACATGATAGCATCACACAGTTGCTGCAGATTTGTCAGCTGAACATCCATGATGGGAATCTCCTGTCCACCACATCCCAAAGGTGCTCTATTGGATTGAGATCTGGGGACTGTGGAGGACATTTGAGTACAGGGAACTCATTGTCATGTTGAAGAAAGCAGTCTGAGATGATTCCAGCTTTATGACATGGAGCGTTATCCTGCTGGAAGTAGCCATCAGAAGATGGGTACACTGTGCTCATAAAGGGATGGACATGGTCAGCAACAATACTCAGGTAGGCTGTGGACTTTAAACCAGGCTCAGTTGGTACTAAGGGGCCCAAAGTGAGCCAAGAAAATATCCCCCACACCATTACACCAGCAGCAGCAGCCTGAACCGTTGATACAAGGCAGGATGGATCCATGCTTTCATGTTGCTGACGCCAAATTCTGACCCTACCATCTGAATGTGGAGCAGAAATCCAGACTCATCAGACCAGGCAACGTTTTTCCAATCTTCTATTGTCCAGTTTTGGTGTTGCTGTGTGAATTGTAGCCTCAGTTTCCTGTTCTTAGCTGACAGGAGGGTCACCCGGTGTGGTCTTCTGCTGCTGTAGCCCATCTGCCTCAAGGTTGGACGTGTTGTGTGTTCAGAGATGCTCTTCTGCAGACCTTGGTTGTAACCAGTGGTAATTTGAGTTACTGTTGCCTTTCTATCAGCTCCAACCAGTCTGTCCATTCTCCTCTGACCTCTGGCATCAACATGGCATCTGGCCCACAGAACTGCAGCTCACTGGATATTTTCTCTTTTTCTGACCATTGGGGCCATCGGATTGGGGAAGGAAAGGCTGGATAGATATCGAGTTCTAACCAGTACATACAGTTTCCATCAATTCTTTGTATTTCCATGCTTGTTATTTTTTTTTTCCAATTTTTATTTGATTGGCAAGCTACTAACCTAGGGCCTGTGAGCGACCTGTTCGGGACACCTGATCTCCCCTAAGGCAGGGGTAAAAAAAGACGCTTGAGCCTGTAACGCTTTATTCCCTTCACTGTCGTTATATTTCCCCTGCTCCAGCGTGTCAGCCTCTTACAACCCTCGTCCACCCCAGTTCCTTCTTTAATGCTGTGTCTGTTTTTACCGGTGTTGTATGTGTTGTCTCTGATGCTCACTTTGTTTTGTACCCTGGGGGTCTTTGCTGCTGCTCTCACCACCTCAGGCTTTGGCATTCTACGTGAGCAAGTATGTAGAGCTGGTAGCTCCCAGAGCAGAGCCGTACTGCCAAATTTAACTTGTTCCATGCAAATAATGAATTCTTTTAATGAAAGCGCTCACATCTGAACAATATTTGAAGTACTTTAAAGGCAGCAAATAAGACGATTTCTCACTGTAAGGTAGAGTGTTTTATGGAGTTTACTGTTAACTGTCATTATTTCCCACCTCTGAGACGGACACTAACCTTTTTTTTACCACAGAGTCAACAGGCAGGGGGAATGAGACAGGGTTGAATTGAATTGAATTTATTTATTTAATAGGGACGATGCAGTTTAACATAGTTCCATAACTAAGTATGAATCTGATGTGCTGCACAGAGACTTTATAGCAAATGCTAATTTCCAACTCTTGTCCCTAGTTGGGCCTTTAAAAGTCATAAAATGAACAATATTTAACAGCATAAAATAATTTTAAAAAGTTTACAAAACAACAATAAAATACATGTTCACATCAGAACAAGTAATTATACAACCCAGTTCAAAATGAATAAATACAAAAAAATGTTTTTGGCAAACTAAGAATGATCACAGTTCTGATTTGCTTTTAGCCAACACTTGACCTTTGTAGAGGAGAGTTTTAAGTCTGTGATTAATTTGATTTCGGTTGGTAATGAATGCCAGAGTTTCGAGCCTTTAAAAGAAAAAGCTGATTGTCCAAATGTTGACTTACATTTTTGTATGCTACAGTTTCCATTCACCTTGCTTCTTGTAACTCTGCTGCTGTTCTGCCTTTGGATAAATTTGGATAAGGGTTCAGGGGCAAGATCATTGATACATTTGAAAACTAATTTAAGGAATGAAAACTGCATGAAGCTTTCAAAGCTCAATAGATTGTATTTTCTCAAAATGTGGCAGTGGTGCCATTGGATAGGTTTTTTGTCCATTACTTTGAGGGTTTTATTATATAAAGATGACAGACCTGTCACGGTCCTGTCAGTGATTAATTTGAGATGGGGTGTTCACTGTTAAAATAAAAATGTAATGTTACAGGAAATGGTCAGTAAGTTTAAACAGATTTTTCATGTTTTCTTATAAAACAACAAAATGCTAGTAGATTTACAGGTATTTTTAGTAATTTTACACAGTCAAAAAAAATCTGAATTTTACGGTTATTAATCCTTGATTTGGAAAGATTTTTTTTTCTGTTTTTTTTTTTTTTTTTTTTTTTTTTTTTGAAAGCATTATAAAAAACTGTAAAGTTACAGAAATTATCTGTAAAATGAATGAACATCCTGGATGTTTATTTAGGTATAATGCCAGCTGAACCCTGTACCCTCCTCACTCATGGTTGCAATTCACTTTTGGAAAAAAAAAAAAAAAGTAAAAAAGACTGTAATGATTTAGGAAAAATCTGTTAAATAATGTTATTTTACTCTAAAAGTACATATTAATATTGTAGATCTGAAAACATTTATCTTTAGTTTTATGCACAGTTTGTTTTAATACATTACAAATTTGTTATTGTGCATGGGAAAAATAGTGTTTTCACAGGACTTTACTGTAGATTGATTTGACTGTTTTCCAGAATAAACAATTTATACCATAAAATTACAAAGATTAACCCTTGATAAATCTAAATCTAAAATACTATGTTTTAATTAATTTTGACTGTAAAATCTGGTCCCGTTTTTTTTTTTTAACAGTCATTTCATGTAGTTCTGTGTTTTTACAGTGTTTTACTATAATTTTACGGAATTTGTCTGGAAATTTTACTGCCAGTGCCAATTCTGTTTCTCTACAGGTTTTTTTTTTTTTTTTTTTTTTTTTTTGCTGTGTAGACTTGTAGAGGATGATTAGTTTATCTTTAATTACAGTAAAAACAAACCATCCCTGTGTTCTCAGTGACCTACTTCAAGCTCTTAGAAAATAAACTATTGGTACTTCAGTTATCTGAGCGAGATCAGACATGCAGTGACTGGAAGAGAGATAACACCCGCATATCCTACAACACCTGATGTAATCTGAGTATGGGGACAGAGACTTAAGATCCTGTCACCGACAATGGATGCATTATGACTTTCACTGTTTACATAAAGAAATATGAGACAATCAACCTGAACTTCTTGTTACAACACTGGGAAAGGAAATATTCATCTGTTTCTGTTGAAGCTGACAGTTTTATGTGACAGCGGTGAGGAAAAACAGGCTGTAGAGGCTGTCACGACAGAGAAAACTGTCCTCTCTCTTGACTAAAGATGAGTCATCAGTATTCAAGCTCTGGTTGGTCAGTGTGACAAGTGTTTTTATAGCTCAGATTAGCAGTGCTGCTCGACTCCTGTGCTATTCTCAGCAGCCTTCTCTTTCTCTCAGGCCTCTTAGTCAAGAAGAGATTTATAAAACCTCTGAAGCCGACCACCCCTGAGGACAGGGGCGGTTTATTTGTGCGTGAGGTATCAGAATACCATGGAGGATAAGCAGCTTAAGACTAGAAGTTAAAAACAAAACAGGTGAACACACAAGAGGCTTTATCACTCCTTGTTTTTCAGGCTGTGGTCATCAATTCATTTCTTTGTTTCATAGTTGAGGTCAGAGGTACCTAAACTTTTAAGTCATAATTGATCAGATTTACAAAAAATTGGACTAATTATCAAACAACATCAATTAATCTGCCTTTAATGATTCTCTTGTTTCCTGGGTGTAGTCATCTTAGGGTCTTCAACTAAGAAATGTGGAACAAATCAAAGATTTTCTGTTTCTGTGGCTTGATATAAAATGTAACCTCACATATTTTTTAAAAAAAATTTCACAGTTATGAATACAGTTGAATGATTTTGGAAGGCAATTCACAACCTCCCACAGGGTCCTGATCCCTGCTTTGGGATCCACTTTGGGTGATTCTTTTTTGCTGTCATGTTTTTGGGGTAAATTTAATATCTCTGTGTAAAAACAAAAAACAAAGAAGAATCCACCAATCAAACGAGGCTAGCATGATCCCACTATCAGACTGTGATTGGTCAGCACTTAACCAGGGAAGCCAAGTGACTGTTTGGACTTGTACCAGTCAAACTAGAGCATGGCATCAACACAGACATGAAACAGCTGGAGACAACCTTCAACATTAACACGTTTATTAACAACAACAGTATGGGGTTGGTAAATTACAGTTATGGTTAAACTAAAGCAATCAGAACCAAATCCCTTTGGCAAACAACTAATACAGGTAAAAGTAAATACCAAACAGCCATTGTTGGACAAATAACTTTAAAAATTTGAGTAAAAAGAATTTACTCCATCATAAATGCAATTAGTCACCAGGGAAGTAACTGTTGCATTATCTTTTTGAAAAACCTTCAAATATGTAAAAGAATTCAGATTTTTGAGCATGTTTTTTCCTTTTACATCAGTGATGTTGAAGCAGTGTCTGTACTTCCATCCTGAAAATGCCAGTTTTAACTCCACGGAACGCTCTTGACACACCATTGTTGTCTCTAGTTCTCTTTGTTTGTTTCGCACTGAGGTTTGTAACAATGGCTGTTTTCGAATTCGCCTACTACATACTACTTTCATAAGCAATATGTAGTATGACTGTTCAGTTGGGTTAATTTTTGTAGTATGTTACGCTGGTTTTCAGTACGAAGAAAACGGAAGTTGGCTACGGCTGACGTTTTTTCCCAAAAAAACTTTATTGAAAATGTAGAAAATACACAAACCACGAGTAACTTATCTGCAAATACATTGCCAGAGAGAGCATTTTATATTAACTTTCAGTGGTGGAGATGATGAGGATTTAAAGATAAAAAAAAGAAATGGCTCTTACATTTATATTTGTCTGCTACTCCGGTTGTTGTTGCTCCGCCCTCTGCCATTTTCACTTCTGATATGGGACCAGGCGTGTTGCATTGTGGGTAACAGTATGCGAAGCAGACTGGTCCGATGCATACTGTGGATTTTTCCAGATTCAGTAAGTCATCCGGGTGTTTTCATCATACTACAACTCTGACATTTGTTCGCATACTGCATACTGCATACTGCATACTACATTTTGGTCGAATCAGTAGGCACTGCTAGTATAGTATGCGAATTCGAAAACAGCCAAAAACACCCACCACCCTGTGGCTCTGATTGGCTCACCATGAAAGTGTAATGAACCTTTAGCCAATCAGCATTACTTGTGTGTCCGTCACCCCTCCCCCCTCAGAATAGAAGTCCTTCTTTGCTGAGAACAGAAAAAAAAATAAAATAAACAAACACATTTCATTTGCAGCCCATATCCTGTGCCTGACTGGTCTACAGTTTGGTACAGGTTGGATCAGTAAAGCCTGATCCTGTTTGCATTTCCACAGCCAACCATGCCCCCTCTTGGTGGTCAGCATGTAGGCTGGATGCCAATAGCCGTGTCAGCTATGTGATAGTGTGATGGCATAGCAGCAAGACAGTGTACAAGCAAGATGCCTGCTCTACTGAGAGACAGTAGAGACAAACTGAACCGCTTGGTGAAAACTACCTTTTATAGACACAACAGCTGAGATGAAAATGTCAGACAAAGGCTGGTATAAGAATTATGTTGCAGCTATTACAGATTGCTTCATTGCTGCCAGCGTTCATATCTGGTTGTTTGCAAAGCAGGTGCAATGAATAAGTCTTGATGTCTCAGTATATAAACTAGGGCTGTCAAAATTGATATGATAATAATGATCTTTTGACTTATGTTACGTCGTTTTGGTCTGACACAGCCCTCTAACACCTACTACTACTTTTCAAAATGACTGTCAAGAGGTGCACATGTGGTGATCATACGCCATGGATCATACGTGCACACGTCTACATGCTTGTGCTCGTGCATGAGGTGAACCGTGCTGACACCAACCTCTTTGAAGCGGAGAAGTAAATTGTGCTTAAGCATGGCACGGTTGTGGTCACACTGTGGCCAAACAAGCTGGACTTTCGGGTTGAAGAGTGCCTAAGCACAGCACGGTTTGCCAGTGTGACCGTGTCCTCAAATACCACTCGCTGGCCAAGCATACAGGGTCTGCAGAGATACACTGTGTTAGATAATTTTTTTAAGTGTGAAGCGTCCTGGGAATTTTTTTTTTTTTCTGGACCACAAGTACTTGTTGGACAATTTGTCTGTTGTTGTGATGCATGAGCTCTATCAGTTTGTGGCTGTTTTGGTTGAAAACTTAACCCTTTAAGGCACATTTGAAGAAGATTAAAAATATGTGATCAATTTGAGATTAATTGCAAGTGAACGATGAACAATCATATGATTGATCAGGATTAAATGTTTCAATCAATTGACAGCCCTAGAATAAACACAACAATTTTGTAGAATACTGAAAAATACAGACTAGAATAGAGTAAAACTGATTGATTAATAATCGATGAAATAGAAACATGCTGCTGTGTTGATAACACAAAAACATGAAATAACACACTAAGGCAGCCATCATGGATTGTTGTAGATGTAATGAAAACTCTCAGAACATATTTTTCAAACACATTATTGTGTAATACCACTGTTATCTGTGTACAATGCATGAGCTTTTCTATTAAAGGCATATCATGCTTGTTTCTCCTTTTCACTATGCCAGACTAGTAAGTAAGTAACTAAGTAAGTAAGTAAGTAAGTAACCTTTATTTGTATAGCACTTTTCACAGACAAGCGTCACAAAGTGCTTCACATTAAAAACCATTTGATTTAAATACAATAAAAATTAACATCAATATTACTGGCTCTGACTAGGATGCCTGTAAAGCATTTCTGCCCTCAGTACAAGTCATTTAGTTCCTGCATTGCCCCACAATAGAGTTCTCAATATCCTCATTATAGGCCATTCTGAAGATCTCGTTGAAACACTCTGTTTTTAGAATGACCTCCAGTAACCTCGCAACGTCACAGCCCTTTGTGCTCTGATTGGTCAGTTCTATCAGAGGGGCAGAGGGGGTAGAGCCAGGGGGGCGGTTTTTGCAGCATGGCGGTATTTACAAAATCGCCACATTGGATGGGGCAGACCGAGCGAGTTTGCTGTTTGCCAAAACTTCACCGTAAGATATTGATAGCACTAATAAAATGGCAGAGTGTAGGATACGTCCTTTTGTATTGGACCCCGTGTCAGACCCGGACGGTTCTGCAGCTCAGGAGGAAGAAAATCCACCTGGACACAGATCGTCTCAGGACGCTTCAGTGTGGTGAGTTAAACCGGTAACATGTATAGTTTATTCCTTTATACTCGGCTCTTGGTGGGTGTATCCCTCGGTGGCGGTTGTGTGACTAACTGACATCACAGAGGAGGAGCTGCTTTATCAGATTACTCCAATAAAAAGAAAGGATCCTCATGTTGTCACGAAGGTCGAAATCTCGCGGCCAACTGGCAATGACCTATTTTCAGAGGCATCAAATCTCGTTCTAGGATTTTAGAAAAAATACAATATCTCATTTTTTGAAAATTCAGGGGGTGAAAGGTCTTGTTTTCAAATTTATTATTTTATATGTAAGTATTAAATCATGGATCAGCATGATATGTCCCCTTTAAAAAAAAATAAAAGAGGTTGTAGCTGAAAGTAGATCTTAAGTCCAGTTCATTGGTGTGTGTTCAACCAATGTTGAGTTAGTCTGAACTTCTCTCAGCATGAGACACTTCTTCTTCTCCTGAGCATATTTGACTCTCGCCTGTTGGACAGAGGATGAGGAGGAAAGTTTTCAGTAAGAGTTGGTTGAATGACCACCTCAGAACCAGGACTCAGGGTGTCTGGACTCAGTATTGTTGTTGTACTTGCCACAGAGAAGACGCTGGGTCTCGGACATGCTATGTTCACTGCTATGTCCATGTCTATGTCTGAATCAAAGCTTGGACCGGAGATGAGTCTGCATTTCCTCAGAATCCTCCCCAGGGTGTGTGTCTCTGCCCCCAACAGAGCTTCATAGCACTTGGGGAAAAAATGGCAGAAGATGATGCCGTACGTGGAAACCAGGATGGCTGAAACCTGCACAGAGGTGCGTTGTTCATTGTTGGTGATGTAGACGGGGATGAAGCACACCCACACAAACAGATACATCACCATGCTGAAGATGATGTAACCCGTCTCACTGAACTCCTGAGGAACCTTCCGGCCTTTGAAGGCTAAGAGGAAGCAGACCAAAGCGAGGAGAGCGATGTAGCCCAACATCACGCTGAAACCGATGAACGTGGAACCTTCACTGCACTGGATTGTTTTGGTCATGCTTTGTGGGGATGGAGGAGTATCATCAATATCAGGTGAGTCAAACAGCAGCCAGAGGAGACAGATGACGCCCTGCAGAGAGGTCATGATGACGACGATGACAGGCGGTTTGTACAGTTTGTACAGATACCTTTTGGTGATCTGACCAAAGGGGAGGAAAGCCAGGAAGGTTCGGTAGGCTTTGACCAGGATACAGGACACACACAGGGTGAAGCCCATGGCATACATCACCTGACGGGCCCGGCAGAGGTGCAGGCTGGGCCTGTCCATGAAGCATATGACGCTGGCAAAGCTGACCGCCAGCCCAGCCATCATCACACAGGACAGCCTCACCTCGGCTTTCTTCATGGGAGCAGAGTTCCTGTACGTCAGGAAGATGACGAAGACCACGAACAGGAGCAGGATACCAAACGCTGCCGCCGCCATCATGCTGATGGGATGAGGGTCACTCCAACGCAGGAAGGACTCCCAGCGAGGCCTGCACTTAGTCTGGCCCCTCAGGGACCACATCCCATCGGGACACTTTTTGCAGTCAGGGAGATCTGTTGGAAGAGAAAGTGCATTTCAGGTTCAATTAAAGCAGAACATCTTCAAGCTGCAAACATCAAGTTCAAAGGGACTGGGTGGAATATCTGTTTGACCCTGACGCTATGACATCTTGGCCAGAGTCGCCCACACTTTAGTGATGACATGACTCTTAACAAGGCGTGGGTTAGTTTTGAAAAGTGGATGAAGATCAGATCTTATTTTTAACACTACTGTCCTTTGTTCAAGACAACTTTTTACCAGTTGAGGTAAGGTATTTATTAACAGTTGTGTTGTGTTCTTGTTAAAAGCATGACAACAAGCAAACTATGTCAATTTGTACTGTAGTTTAGTAGCTGTATATATTTAGTGTTACTCACAGCCTGGTGCTTTGAGACATGACTGTAATGTGTAACGTCAGTGAAAACTCCCAAATCAAAAGGAGCACACAGACCGCTGAGTCTGAAACCTGGATTGTACTAAAGGGGCCAAAAAACTGCACCAAATATACCACAACATTCATGGTTTGTATTTTAAGATTACTAATAGGACTGGTTACTAGTTTGATAATGTACTGCAGTTTCACTTTATACACAAAACCTGTCTCTGTCAAAATAGGTTCCCATCACTTTCACCCCTCCATCTTGAGTCCATTTTAGGTCACCTCGGCCCAAAAACAACTTTTTCATTAAATTCACAAAGTAATTTATTTTGAATATCGGCAGTTAAAGATGCTATGAGGAGGATTTGTTTTAAGTGGACTGTCTCGCCACCTTGGCCTGGAGTCTCACACTGTCATAAAGATGTGGCTCTAAAGCCGTGTTTCCACTGACTCATCCCGGGACGGATCCCTAAAAACCGAGACAAGCTGACCTACTTTTTTGGGACCCTTTCGTATGGGTGCCAGACTGAACCAATCCGCTCTCGGAAGGTGGAGCAACACACTGCAGACGGTTGATTGGTCGAAAGAATCATCACTTACCCCGACAGCAGCTGCATTTCTCCTGGCGGCACACAGTCTTCACTGAAACAAAGCTTGATTGCACTTTGTATCAAAGAGCTACATGCCAATTACAGAGAGGACGAAATGCTGCATGTCTTCCATCTATGCTCTTTGTTTACTGTGTCGCATTTTTCTTTGTTGGATTTAATAGCGGGGTAAGCTGCTACGGCATCGCGCTTATTGTTTAACAGCTGTGGCTTCCGGCATCCGGCTTACACACCACCCACCACGAGAGGGCACAGTTTGCTGTGGAAACGCGAATGGGATCAGGCTTAACTGTACCAATCCGTACTGAACCGTACTAAGCCGACCCGAACTACTTGGGGAAAACACACCTTAAGCCCTTCGTGTGTTATTTAGAACAAATGTTTTTGTTCGAGTCAACTTTTTACCAGATACAATGTGACGAGGTAAGGTATTTGTCAGTACAGTTACATAGTGCTATTGTTTGGAACGTGACAACAAGCAAATGTTGTACGATTGTGCCGTACATCAGCATCCAGCTATATGTAGCGCTGCCTGGTGCTATGACATATCCGCAAGCTAACGTGACAACAAGCAAACTGTCAGTTTATCCCGTAGTTTAGTAGCCGTCCTTACAGAGTGCTACTGACAGCCTGGTGCTCTGAGACATGTCTGTAATGTGTAACTTTAGTGAATCCTGGTTATGTCCTGCCAGTCATCTACCAAGCAGAGCTAACGTAACCTCACTCTTCATTTTATTGATAGACTCTCAAGTTTGAACAAACCACCGCAGAATAACTGCTGACTGTGGGTTGGAATGGACATTAGCACAAACTGCTTAGCCCCTATTTAAGCCTTTAGCCCTTTTGACAGTTAGGCTCCAGTGTCCACTATTATTACAAAATGAATTCAATAAATTGTTTCAGCAGAGAAAAACACAGATCTCTCTTTTTATCACTAGACTTTGTCAGCCAACATGGTGTTGTCAAAGAGTGTTTAATTAACAAGTGTGACTTTTTCAAGATCACTTAGAAACTCCTCACAGCCCCTTGAAATGAATATTTAAAATAGGAAGCACATGAAGGGTTAAATAAAAAAAGTCAGCAGCCTAATTAAGCTGCTGTCTCTTTCAGACTCTCCGTCCCACAAACCCCCATCCCCGCCATTTGGCCAGTCTTTTAGATACCTGTGGGGGTGGAGCTATGGGCAGACTTTGGTGTTTGAGGCCCACCACTTCAACATATCATGAAGCAGTTTGGAAACGTTTATGTGATGACCTCATCATTACATCAAGTCTTGAGAAGATCTTTTGAAGAGCTCCTTGAGAATATTTTCTTATGCTATTATAAGAACGGCTAGTTTTTTAAGCAGGCTTTTGTACTGATATCAGTTAATGTTCCAGTAACTCAAGTCAAGTTAAGATTTGAAGTTGAAGTAGAAACAAGGATCAACATGTCAGTCATCCATACCGTCCTCATCTGAGAAGGTCCCCTCTGCACACGGAGTACAGTTATAACAGCAGGACACATTCAGGATCTTCATTGCAGTGCCAGGCTTGCAGTGCTTTGAGCATCGAGCCCAAGGAGCCTGAGAAGACAAAAGAAGACAGGGGTGATGACCCTGAAGCTGATAGGAGATATTTTATCATTTAAAGACTCCATCACCTTCTGTAAACTCCAAGATACAGCATCTATATGTCTCAGATACAGACAGTCAAAATAAAACATTAACTGAAGCAGTTACCTCATAGATTTCTCTATGAGGTAACTGTGGCTGATGAAAGTCCTGAGTTACCAGTAACAGTTATAATCAGATCTGCTTGTGACCTTTGCTGAAGCCAGTCAGCAGGGGGAGCTCTAAATATAATGGTGTCCCACACGTTTTCTGTCTGAAACCAGAACAAAGCATACTGCTCATGGCGTGATGCCCACTTTTCCTTTGCAGAGTTTCTGTTCTTTTCTTTAAAGCACTCCTTCTGAAAGACGTTTCAAGTCTACACTGTTGCCCTGTAATCTCACCGTGCCGTTGGTCGATGAAATCCAGTTTAATTTCTGGACATGGAGCTCTATTCGTTCACCAGCAACTCTGTATTTCCCAACCGTCCTCATTCTCCTGTGCTGTCCATCTTTTTCCCACATGAGCAGATCGTAACCGTTCACAAAGTCCCCGTTCTCATTGAAGAAGAAATCCTGGTCATCGAGCTGGAACTCCACCTTCTGCAGTTCTTGGAGAAGCTGCAAAGAGGAGAACAGAGTTTGAGTTTGGGCTGTTTTCCTGCAGGGTGCCGTTACTTTGCAGAGAAATTCATAACTTTTTTTGTCATGAGGGTTCTAAAGGCGCTTTGACAAGTTCCAGCAACCTTTAGTTTTAAGCCCCATTTCCACCAAGTGGTCTGGTATAGATCAGTCAAGTTATATACAAGTTGGATAGTAAAGCCTGATCCTATTCAGTTTGTACCGTACAGTTTGATCCTGTTTGCATTTCCTCAGCCAACTGTGCCCCATCTTGGTAGGTGGCGTGTAAGCCAGATGCTGATAGTCGCGTCAGCTAAGTAAGAGCATGACACCATAGCAGCATGACATGGTGTACCCAACAAATAAATCCAACAAGAAGAAAAATGTGACACAGGTTTGTCTTCTTTGTGATTGACATGACATTACTTTATTATCCCTGTGGCACAAGGAGTGACATTTTGTTTGGCCTTCAACAGACTGCAGAGTTTCAAGCTCCACCCTCTGGGGTTGGATCGGTATGTCTGACACCCCAACAGAAGGGTAACAAAAAGTTAGACGGAATGAGTCAGTAATTTGGGGACCTGTCCTGGTTTTAGTCAATGAAGCGCCACTAGATACGTGGTGTATCAAGAGTAACTGAACTGAACTGCTAGGTGGCAATGGGACTTTATTCATCCTGGAACTACTTTTCCAGGAACTGGTTTTAATAATGCTTTGCTGCCCTGCAGATGGACCTGTTGAGATTTGATAAGAGACAAGCACCAGTGTTTGGGCTTACAGAGCATCAGCGTTAATTCATGACTTCCAGTGGGACGCATCTTTCTCAAACATTTTTTGATCACTCTCAGGGATGGGTGCCAAATTAGGTACTTTTATGGGTACTGACTGAAGTCTGTCTGTAGTACCAGATACAGATTCACATAAAATCAAAGGTACTATGTTAAGGTACCTAAACACATCCTTCTGGCTGTGAGGGAGTGGAAGAGTAGGCGCTTTTCCATGCTGGACACAAACACCGCACAAGTTTATATATTGAGAAAAATGTGTTTAATTGAAAAATTTGAGTTTTCATTATTAAAAAAATAATATTTATTACCTCATAAACCCACACAAAAGTACCAAATTGGTGCCATGGCGTACCAGTACTGATTGCCAGGGCATTGGAACAGTATTGTCTCAAATGTGAAAAGTACCCATCCTTTATCATTATTAAATACTTATCAGACAAAGTATATCGATTGACTTTCATGAAATTCAACCAGGATCCATCCCTGAGGACTTCTTCTGTGTTTGAACAGCTGTCGTAAACTGGATATACGCTAATTTGTTCAGCTGAAGGTCTCCAGTTTACAGGGTCACTCCTTAAACTGGAACACCGGGAGCTGACAGAGACACAGTCACACTATCAGGCTCAAAGAAGATCATTGTTTAGGAGGTACTAAACCAAGTCCATCACAGCTGGGGGTCATCTTATTGTGCACAGAGGGAAGGGGAATTAAAAACACTGAGGGTGCTCCACCAATCAGAATCATCCAGCTTGTAAGTCCAGTCCTCTGGACAATGCCATTTCAAGGAGTGGATCAGTTCTCACAAAAAAAAAAAAAAAAAAAAAATGAAAACCCAAGTTCCTCAAAAAGTTCCTAGTTCCTGGGAAGAGTTCTTATGGCCAAAACCACCTTTGTATAACGACTCACATAACTCTGAGAAATAGAAAGGAGGGTGTCTCTGGTCTTACCTTCCATGGGGGGAAGTCAGTCTCTCCAGAACATGAAGAGCTGTCACACCTCAGCAGTGTTTTCAGAGCGTTAGCCACAGCCCACACAGCTATCCTGTGAGAGAAAGCCTTACTCGTGTCCAGAGAATCCACCAAATAGTCGTCATTTTGCTCCTGGGGGTTGGTGATGCTGCAGGCCTCTGCAGATTTGATTTTCAGGAGCTCCTCTGGGGGGCAGTAAGGGGGAGGCTGGTTGGAGAAACACTCTGGGGTGCAGTTGAATCTGAGGTTCTTGTATTTTTCGATGAAGTAATTGTGTCCTCCAGGGGTTATGCTGAGATTTCTGAGGTAATTATCAAAAGATTCACTCTCCCCTGCAACGAAAGTAAAGCCCAGGATGTCCCCGACCTTATCGATGCCATCCATGTGGGCAAGGGACCAACTGTTGGACCAGGAGTCACTGGCAATCCAGATCCTTGAGGTGTTGGTTTTGAGCATTTCTTTGAACAGGATACCAACCAGCTCTGCCCTGAGGATCAGCAGAACCACCTGAGCCGAGGAGGACCTGATGTGCTGGGCGACCTGTCTGATCCTCTGAATGGTGTCTGAGAGACCCAGGTAATGAGACAGAACCTCCTGGTAGGCCAAGCACACACCACTGGCCTCGGCATCCAGGAGAAAGCTCTGGAAAGCTGCTCTGCCGTAATCGTCATCCCCGTAGACGACACCGACCCAGTTCCAGTCGAAGTGTTGCATGATGCTGGCTAAGGCTTTGGTCTGATGGACGTCACTGGGGATGGTGCGGAGAAAAACTGGGTAGCGTGACTTTTCGCTCAGTTCAGGAGAAGATGATGTGCTGCTCAGCTGATGAGATACAATGAGACAGAGAGAAGAGAAAAATTTACATAAAGAGTGAAGACACCAGAGGCAGTGTGGATCTCTAATTCTATTCTATTCTATTCCATTCTATTCTATTCTATTCTATTCTATTCTATTCTATTCTATTCTATTCTAACAGTCAGACAAAAGTCACCACATTGCATCCAAAAATGTTTTTTTTTGCAAAATGCTGCTGAAAATTTTCCAGGGACATAAGCTTTTTTGAGGACTTATCAGGAGTTAGGCAAAAAGGTGAAACAGTTCACACTCATGGTTGAGAGATTAACCTGTCTCCAAATGTAGAGACAACCTGCTGGTCACTGCAGGAGATGGCAGTCCAGTTGCATTTCAGTAAATAAAAATGTTATTAAAAGTTCATTATTTTCTGTCAGTGTTTCAAGAAAGTTATAATGTAATTTCCTTCAGACTCATCGCATGTAATATTTAAGAGGGGGTGTTATGCTGTTTCATATTTCTTAAAGAGACAGCAGCTTAAAGAAAGCGTTTCGGACAGACGCTGAAATAAGAGCCAAGGACCACCCTGAAAGTGCTCCAGAAAGACTTGGAGGCAGCAGGTACAATTGTTACAGAGAAAACAATAGGCAATGCACTCCACCACCATGGCCTCTATGGACACTCAGCCCACAAGACTCCATTCCTCAAGAAAAAGCATG
This sequence comes from Halichoeres trimaculatus, assembly GCF_033239565.1. Taxonomy (NCBI): domain Eukaryota; kingdom Metazoa; phylum Chordata; class Actinopteri; order Labriformes; family Labridae; genus Halichoeres; species Halichoeres trimaculatus. The sequence continues at coordinate 6,940,642 of NW_027437191.1, read as the reverse complement.
TTGAAGCTGGTTTAAAGTTTGCTAAACAGCATCTTGACAAGCCTGTAGAATACTGGGAGAATGTTGTCTGGTCAGATGAGACCAAAATTGAACTTTTGGGCTGTCATACTACATACCATGTTTGGAAGAGAAATGGCACTGCACACCACCCAAAAATCACTGCTCCAACAGTGAAGTTTGGAGGTGGAAGCATCATGGCATGGGGTTGTTTCTCATCTCATGGTATTGGCAAACTTCATATAATTGACTGAGCAATGAATGGAGCCATGTATGGGGAAATTCTTGATATGAATCTGCTGCCATCCACCAGGATGATGAAGATGAGACTTGGCTGGACCTTCCAGCAGGACAACGATCCAAAGCACACGGCAAAGTTGACTCTCAAATGGTTTCAAAAAAATAAAATCATTCCGTCAACCAGAGGGCACCAAAGAATATTCAAGATTTAAAGACAATCTGTGCAGAGGAATGGGCCAAAATCACACCTGAGCAGTGTGGGCCATCAGTTCAAACATACAGAAGCTTCTGGAAGCTGTCACTTCAAACAAAGTCTTCTCCACTAAGTATTAGATGAGTCTCAGTTAGTGTGTTCAATACTTTTTTCCTCTGTTATTGTACTTAATTCCACATAATCATTATTTATGGACCTAAACGTTGTGATTTCTTATCACGTGTGGATTATTTGAGTTAACACCAATGTCTGGGAGAAATTTTGTTTGCACAGCATCTTTGGAAATAAATGTGATAAAAAAAAAGTTAACGCCTTCGACATATATTTTTCCCACTGTATGCAGCCTACAGCGTTTGCTCCACATCATTTTTCGGCTGTTAAAATGTCACATTATCTTTAGTATTTTCGATTGGACATTGTTCGCTCCCTCTGCCTGCATTTGGAGAGAGCTGTGGACTTTCCACTGTTTTTCTACTGTTTTTATGGTGGAATCGAATATATCATCAAGCACACTGTTGCTGTTGTTGATGATTACACTCATGCTCAGCTAGATGCACATTGAACAAACAGCTGTACATTGCCGCATAAAAGAGAAATCTTAAGACTTGCAGGGATGCAGAAGAGGAAAAAAAAAAAACGATGAGGGAAGGGAGATGGTGCAAGATGACAGAGGCTTTGGGAGAGAAGAGATGATCTGTGTCTTTCCTCTTTTATTATGGACAATGAGAGATCTCTGCTATAGAGATGGAGAAGCCAACAGGTCAGGAGTCAGGGTTTTGTGGTGTGTCTTAAGGAGACGTGGCTGCATCAAGATCCACACAGCAGATGAAGCATCTGGTTTTATTTTATATTCTGTTAAGAGTTCATACTAATATTCTTACTTAATCACAATTAAGAAAGAACGCTGAAGTTCCCCTGGGGTTAAGAAAGCGTTTCTGATTTTTGATGCTTTCATATCAACACTGTGTGCACACTGACTGTTCAACATATGATGCACTTGGTGACTTACCAGAGGGACCATGTAGACATTCAGCAGTCTGGCCACAGCGATGGACACCTCAGAGTACAGCGCTCCTAAAATAATCTTGACTGTGGGTCTGAAGTCGGTGTAGTCACACTCCACATGCAGAGACGAGTTGACAGCCAGCATGAGCTCCACATTGTGCAGAGCTTTGCTGGCGTAGGAGCACGTGTCACACATCAGATATCCAAGACGCACTCCTGGGAGGAAACCTGCTGCGTTCACCTCCTCGATTTCATGGATCGTGGCCAAAGATAGCATGAAAGTCTCCAGATCAAAACTGGAGAGATGAAAGATACAGAAACAAGTGAAGAGCAAGGGTGGGAAAAGTTCACAGCTCTGGTTCCTGAAGCTGGTTAAGTAATGATATAGAATATTTAATGACTTTTCAACAAACCTGAAAAAAGTCAGCTGCTAGAAAATGAAGCCAGGATGTCAGAACCAACAACTAGAAAAGCACTCAGAGAGCGCAGACCTCCACTAAGCGTATTGTGATTGTCACCAACACTTTCGTCCTACTTTAATGTTATACTCCCTCTCAGCAGACTGTCTGCCACAATTTGGTGTTAGTTGCAGGTTTGTACGATAATTTGTTTCCTGACAGTGTCACAGATTATGATGACCCAGTACATATTTCATATTCTGGATCTTAGTATTCAGTATATTTCCAGGATCTGGATCAAACTCTTACATCTGTCAGAAATTATGGTGACCTTGTCTTGTATTGTTTTGCAAAGCAATACGACCATTTATGGTGGAGTTATATACACATATGGTGAAAACGGCCCTATCTCACAAAAAAGAAAGAATCCTTTAAAAAAATCCTGGATCCAGACGGTGATCTGGATCACCTCAAAAATTTAATCACTTCTTTCTTATCTCATTTTGAACATTTCCTGAAAATTCCATCAAAATCCTAGGGAAGTCTGGGCTTCCCTGCTTAGGCTGCTGCCCCCGCGACCCGACCCCGGATAAGCGGAAGAAAATGGATGGATGGATGTTCACAGACAAACAAACAGACAGACAGACAAACTCAAAAATATAACCTCCTTAGTGGAGGTAATAAGAAATGAACTTTCTGATTCACATACACCATCTAACATATCAGTAAGAGCTGCTCGCATACTCACTGTGAGCACTGGAAGCTTTCAGGAACGAGCCGCTCATGAGGAGCAGAGACCTTGAGGTGACAGGGTAACATTATCCCTATCACCACGTCCCCCTTAGCTGCTGCCCCACACACCGGCAGAGCAAAGTCACATCCACACACACCCGTCAGGAGGCAGGTGAGTGGAAGCAGCACTGAGAGGAGGCTCAGCAGGACACCACACGTCTGCATCTTTGCTGACTTATTACTGTGAGGAAGTGCTAAATAAACAACAACCCATTTTTCATGTCAGTGTTGGAATTTGGGAGGTTCTAGATATATGTAGAGCATGAAACTAGTCAATAACCAGAAGTAAACACACTTTTCTTGCAACATAAGAGGCGTTTCCTTCTCTGACCGGTGTAAGGGTGGAGCTGAGAGCCTGAACTGTAGCTCAGCCCTCATGCTAACAGGCTAACTGTGATGCTACACACAAAGATGCTGACCTGTCTTTGCCTTGTATGATGCAATCTTTGCTGAATAGTCTTTACTGTTTCTATTCTATTCCATTCTATTCTATTTCTATGTTATATTTATTATTATTAATATTATCCTTCACATGTCATTGTCTTGTTTTACAAAAATGACTTCTTGTTACGACTTGCCTTCTGTTGATGGATGTCAGTGACGTCTGTATAGGTCACAGTCGGTGGATTCTGTGGCTGTCAGTGGTCTCGTCCTAAATTACTTGTGACTTACCTTGCACCAAATAATCAAAAGTGCTTGATTTTTTTTATTTTCGTCGATTTTGAAAAACAGACCAAGCCTGATAACATAACAGAAATCAAGGCATTTTTCTTGCTTCCACATTTCCAGCTACCAAGAGACAGCATGCCAAAAAAAGAAGGTGTTCAGGGTGAGGGTTGGAGGTACAACAGACAAAATTTTCTCCAGAGCTGTTGATATGAGGTAGAAAAGACACATTATACTTCAAAAACTGAAATTCAAAAAGGGTTTATGTCTTATTTACAGCAAATAAAGAAAAAACAAACAAACAAACAAACAAAAAACTAAAACAAAACAAAACAAAAAAACATCTTGGTTGTCTTAATTTGAGCCACATTCGCCCAAAAAGTCTGGAAAACATCTTTTTTTTTCAAAGATATTAATCTTATAAGATACAATTATTCAATCTTTTAAATAATAAGATATTAAATTTTATTGTACTTTTTGCACTGTACACTTTCTGACCCCTGAATTTCCCCTTAGGGATAAATAAAGGCTTCTCTATTCTATTCTATTCTATTCTATTCTATTCTATTCTATTCTATTCTATTCTATTCTATTCTATTCTATTCTATTCTATTATATGTAAGAAGATAAAAATGACACCTGAATTGTTTGTGAGAAGTAAAATAAATCTGTCTAGTTTTCTTGTATTGAGACATTGATTCTTATTTGAAGAAATGTGACAAGTAAATACAAGCACTCTTGTTTTTCTGCAGAGATTGAATCTCAGTAGCTGTAACAAAATAGAACAAATATGTAAACAAGCAGGAAATATACTGGAATATGAGGGCATAAACACAACATTCCTTATCTCATCTACACTGTCACCTTAATATGACATCAGCCAGTAGGTTTTAAAAATCAAGTGGCACTATTTCACCCAGTCAGACTTTCACATCACACGCAGTATTTCAAAATAACTATCTTGTCTTCATGTTAAGTCTCTGTTTATAATATGACATTAAGACTGTATAATGATTTTGTATAGTGTCTTGAGATAACGTTTTTAATAGATGGTGAATTTGAATAAAGGTTGATTGATTGGTTTGTTTCATGTAAAAAGTCAACAAACTGGAGGCAGCAAACGGTTTTGTTACAGGAGAAAGAAGCGGTTGGGAGACAGTTTCAGTAAACATAGGACAACACTGCTCTCTGCTGGTTGGTTCAAAAAAAAAAAAAAAAAAAACAACATGCTGGAGGAATAAAAAAGAAGAGCCTGCTGTAAACTGTCAGGAAAGAAGTTTGACTGAAATCATTTAAAAGACAATCAAGATGTTTTAGATAATGCAGTTTGTATAGAGGTCTAAATGAAAGTTATAACCTACGACAATACAAACCCTAAAACAAGGCTCAAAACTTTATAAGAAGAAAAAAAAACAAACAAACAAACAAAAAAAAAACTAACAAAACAACACAAACAACACAAACGACCAAAGAAAACAGTCATAGTCACCAACTTGTAGACAAACGTATCCAGTCATGTCAAGTGAGTGGCTGCACTGAAACAAGGCGTGGTGCTGCCCCCTGCAGGAAGTTTGAAGAGCTTCTACAGCTCTTCACTGGAAGTCATAGGGATTGATGAAGTTAACATTGATGTTAAGAAAACCTCCAAGGGATGTTTGTGACTAAAATTGCAAGCTGGCATTATCTTTGGGTTGTGCAGCCATAAATTAATATGAAATATTAAAAAATAATAATAATAAAAAACACTTCAAATAAAGTGAATTTACAAATACTTTATTCCACCAGCAGAAACTGAATGCGCAGGAGGAAAGTGACCCAGAAGGAAAAAATATTTTTTTTTTGTTAATTTATCTATTCATTCATTAGCTACCAGTCATTGTCTGAGTACCTTCAACAACCTTTTAAGACCCAAATAATTTTGTTTTCTGTGACTTTGCAAACACCAACACTACCTAGGAAGAGTGGACAAAGAAAAAAAGTTTGAAAAAAAAGCGAGGTGTTAAAAATTCAGTTTAGATGATTTTCAGTGTGTTCACAATTTGACCATCTCAGATGTTTTTTTTTATATTATTTTAAACAATATTGATAGCGGTAAAAATAGGTTATCTGCCATTACAGCAATATTAATTTGGGATATTGGTATCAGCCAAAATTTTCACATCTGTGCATCCCTAGACTGAACATATTTTTTGTAAAAGATCAATTTTTGAAAGAAAACATAGAAGAGGGCAACGAGCTGATTTGTGGCTGTGACAAATAGTGATGTTGCTCTTTGAGATACTGACACATAAAATGGATATTACTGAGGAGTAACGGTGCCTTAAACCTGTTATAAAAACAACAACAAACAGCTGTTTCAGGGTTTGAAGGTTACTTTGGAGTCTTGTGAAGGTTAAGGGCCAGGGCACCTCAAAGGTCCAGTCAGACAGACGTGCTACAGCAAAGAGCCCAAACTTTTCAGGCCACAAACTTTTAAATATTATTGAGGGAGATCAGAGATGCCCTGCTGTGGAAATACACTAGCAGGATAATCCAAAAACAAACAATGATGAATAAAAGGTTTAGAATGCCCTTAGCTGATCTGTAGAAAATAAGATTAACCATGTGCATGTATTGCTGTGTTTCCTGAACTACTCAGTGGCCTCTGATGCTGTTGTTTCCTGGTTTAGTAACCCTGGGGGTCTTCAACAAATAAATATGGAAAACAGATCAAACTTTCTGTTAACATGGTTTTAGATAAAACTCAACCCTTATTTTCATTTGTTTTTCATTATAAATGATTAAATACGCAGGTGTTTTTACATTTTAGAGTGTTTTACGACCCATCTGGGTCCTGATCTCTGTTTTCAGAACCACTGTCCTACAATGCAAGCACTGGCATCCGCCCACTGGATGCTAATGCTGATGGGCTAGTAAAGGAAGTATAAAAAGCTTGCTGCAGTGAAGTGTGACTTTAACACAGACTCACTTCTTGGACCATAGACCAAATGAATATTGCAGACACTCCTCTGTTTTTAAGATTCAGGGAGGATCATCTGCAGCTGTTGAGAGTTTGAAACCAGTCTGACACAAAGCACATTGACACATCGGTCTGGTTTCTAACTTTAAAACGAATCAACTGATAAACTCAAACTTCCATAAAATATAATCTTCCTCTGTGACAAGAAGGTCTGTATTTGTGGGGCTCCTTATGTTAATGTTTTAGGACACACAGAAAACAAACCCCAGTCTGTTGAGGACAAAAAAAGAACCATCCTCTGTGACTGTACCCTTTGCTGTTTGTTGTGCAGAGAAACATCTGTTTGATGATAACAAACATGCTGAAAGGTGATTCTAGAGTCAAGAAAGACAAACAAATTCAACACTTGGATTCCTATTTATTGAAAATAATCATCCAAAGAGTTTTCAAGTCCCCTGTTTTAAAATGATCTATGAGATCACTTTGTTCAGCTACTGTTAAATACAAGCAAAATAAATAATGAACAGGAAGAAAGTTCAGACTGTTCTCAGTGTTTCTACTTCTCTGATAGAGCTCAGTGCTTTGTATAGTAGTCGTACATGTTAGTAACATATTAAAATGAGGTTAGACAATGAAACTGAGCGTCTATGTCTGATTGAGTCTCAGATTATGGCTGTTTATTCCCTCAGCAGACAGGAATGTGGAGGCAGCCTCTAGCAGCTCCAATAGTCATGTGTTTAGATCCATACTGTAGTTTACAGGCTGTCACTCAGGCAGCCTCAGAATGAACTGTTTCTGCTTCGAAGCCTTACAGGCTCTGCAAACACACTCTCACACACACATCATGCAGAAGTGTACACTCAGAGCATGCATCATGAGTCTCTACACCGCCCTCTGCCTGTCCCGCGGGCTCAGAGGCAGGCCGGTGGGTTTCAGGGAGGAGGGGATGGGCAGCTCGTGCAAACAGTCCGGGAAGCTGGAGGGGCTCAGCTGCTTCAGGACAGTCTGCATGGCGCTGAGGACCAGCGGTGCGGGGCTCCGTCCTGACAGATACTTGTACGTGTCCTCCCCCAGCACCTTGGTCCAGCGCTCCGGCTCCCTGCTCAGGGCTGCCTCCATCTTAAAGCGGACTTTGGGCATGAACATGAGCAGGTTGTCCAGGCACTGCCTCCCGTCCCCGCCGCGCATCGCCTCCGAGTCCCGCAGCTTCTCCAGGATCACATCCAGCGGGGTCAGGCCGTTATGGTCCCGGGTGTGCGGGGACGCTCCGCTCCCGAGCAGCATGACCACCGCCTCGGGCCGCTGGAGCTCACAGGCTAGGTGTAGAGGGGTCCTCCCGTCCTCCACATGGAAACAGCCGGTCTGGTCCGTGAAAGGGGGCGTGCTGGGGACCCGGTGAGCCTCCTGCAGGATGAGGCCGAGGATGTAGCGCCTGTCGTAGCGGACTGCCATCGCGAGATGCGGGGCAGAGGACGGGCAGCAGCAGAAACGCTCCCCGGGCTCCGCTAACGCCTCCTCCGTGTACCGGCTGAGGAGGTACCGGGCATACGGCTGGTGGTCGTGGACTATCGCGTAGAGAAGTGCCTCGGACGGGGTGTAAGTCCTTTGACCGGCGTCTTCCTCTGGATAAAAAGTCTCCATTATCCGTATGTCCTCCAGCAGCCAGACCGGCTTCAAGTCCCGGACCGCCCGGTAGAAAAGCAGCGAGAAGGACTTCCGATGCTTCTCGAGACTCCGAGCCGCCGAGCTGACTGTCAGAGAGGCCATGACGACGACCTGAGTCCAGAACAACCCGCGTCCTCAGGGGGTCTGACAGTCCTTCACCGTCCTGGAGACATGACTGACAGGTTAACGGATGAAAGCAGAATCTGTGAATTCAGTTTTAAACGCCGAATGAACGCCGTGTTTACGGTCTTTGACACATAAACACTGTGACATTCCTGCACTGAGCCTCTGACAGCTGCTGCGGGACTCCTCTCCGCAGTACTGCGACAGTGCGCATGCGCAAAACATGATAACGGCTTAACTGTCAAAGAAACTTTATTGACAACCGAAGTTTGTTTGTCAAACGCTGATTGTTACTGTCACAAAGGAGCATTCCAACCACAACCAAACATTTTAGGTAGATACATTTATAATATAATAGCAATTATTTCAATATAATCTGAAACTTTGAGGAGCTAAACTAAAATTTTAAAGCTAAAACACATGCTTTGCTATTTAAACATGTTTAATCGTGTTCCTTTTTGTAACTGTAAATATTTAAATATTGATTATGATAAAAATGATACTAAGATAGAACCAGCTACTTTTTTCACATTCAATTTCAGCAAATTTGTGACCTGGATAACTTGTACCAAGTAGGTTAAAAGTTTACAACAATGTGTTGATTTGTTAAGGGAAATTCACCTCTCTGAGCTTTTGCATCACAGTGCAGGAAGATGTGCTGATTTAGAGCAATCTGATCTACTGGACAACGCTATAGAGATATCTCTTTATAGAGATTTTAAAAAAAAAACAGTCACCAGAATATTACCTGTAAAACTCGGGATTTCATTGTGGCAGTGTTTGTTCTGTCTGCTTTAGCTCTCCATACAGAATGCTTGTCTTGCAGGAACCAAAGCCCTAAAACAGGGAGAAGTCCTTGTAGTCCTTACTTGATTTGTAGATCCAATAAAAACTACAAACATACTGCAAACAAACAGCCCAAATGCTGAAAATAAAGATTCCTTAAATACAGATTGTACATTTTCATGCTGAGTCTGTAAAAAAAAATATCAATAATAAAATATATATGTTAAAAGAAAACATTTTATTTGCTTTGTTCCTATACTCTCTTCCCCCCCTCAGGTTTCTGTAACCCCCCCACCCCTGTTTGAATCTTTTAGGGAACAATATTATAGTATACTGTTATATTGTTAATTTCATTAACATTGAAGATAGAATGTAACAGCTAAAATATTTAAAAATCTGTAATCTTAAGGGTCATGGCTATCAAAAAGTGACCTGTGGGTTTCCTCTGGAAAACAGTTAAACGGATGTTTGTGTGTCAGTCATTGTGGACTTATGAACTGTAATGATTTCCTGTGTTCTGTTATATATGATTTGTCTTTGTGTTGACTGGACTGAAATGGTGTACTAAAGCTACCTTTACAGCAGGATCAGCTGTTGGTTCATCCATGCTCTGTAAGGATAAGAAGCACTGTGTGGTCATTGGCATGGGTGCATCAAAACTGTAATATAACTGAGGATGTACAAGCAGTGCAAACATCTAAGTGGGTATTTGACATGCTTAACTCTTACTGTTCATATTTTATACTTTCCCAGTATGAAAACCCTCACAATATTTATTTTATACCAAATTTTGAGGGTGTACTTTAACAATCGGCAGCTTAGAAGAAATTTAGAATGCGAGTTTGCCCAATTAGAGGCACAGTAACCTACCTTTTTTAACACCTCTTTGGTCATTTTTATTCTTTAGTTGATGTATCTGTAATGATTTGTACCTATCTGGTTACAATTAGGGTTAACAACAATGTTATTGTGAAAAAAAATCAGACACTCATGGTACAATGTGCTGATCGGGTCTTTTTTTCCCCAACAGAAACTTTACTACTTTGTTCTTGTAAGGGGGTACTAAGCAGAAGAGAAAAACAAAAAACAAACACACACACACACAAAAAAAAAAAAAACACAACAAAAATTCTCAGGGGGTACATCGCTGAAAAAAGTTGGAGAACTGCTGCCCTGTAGCTGTTTGTGTGGGTGGGGACTCAAAGCCTGTCTTATTTCCGGTATGGAACTACTGATTTGCGTCAAAACTCCATTTCAGAAACAGACAGGTAATGAAGTCCAAGCACTGAACACATTAGTTATGAGTTAAAGCTGAAGCTGACAAGATGGATTTATGATTCTTACTAACTGTGGCACTTCTTGGAATGCTAATTTTGACTTGCATCAAGTATATCATGTCAAAACTAAATTACAGTCATAGGGGATAAAAGCAGAGCGTTTCTCAAAATGTCTTTTGCAAAGCAGTTGAATTACAGGCCGCCCTGCCTAAAACCCTCCACTTCCTTCCAATCCATTTGACTCTAGACAGGACTGTGTGTCAAAAAAATGAATATCAAGCTTTGCTGAATAAAACCTACAACATGAGATTGCGACCATGAACTCATGAGTGAAATGTTTACTGAAAGAATAAATTAACTGAGAAGTTGGATTACTTTCTCACAGACTTGAACCATTGTGATAACCTGCTGTGGAAAAGACACACCTGATGTGTGGTTTCACTTTTGCTGAAATGACTCCTGTAAAATGCAGAGAGCAGAGCTCATAAGGGAGTGTAGTGACGCTGTTGTGATTCAGGGTAAAAGTTCAGATCAGTCAGTCATTTATCTGAAAGATTCATAATGTCAGATTAATTGTGTGACCTCTAAGAACTGAAGATACAACTATGTTTAACTGCTACAAAGCATGTGACGCTAAACTTTGATAATTAAAACACAATCTTGTATTTCGGAAGAGTCAGTGGCAGTGAAATGCAGTTTAGTTGTGAATGCAAGAGGACATACATTGTGTGTGTGCAGAAATCAAAGTGAGTTGTACCACAAATATTCAGGAAAGTTCAACTTTTTTTGACCACATCACCTTTTTTAGCACCAACTTCTGATAGGGGAATGGTGCCATCTAGTGGTAGAATCATGGAAGACCTGAGTGTTTCAAAGAGATGTACACATTGTCAATACATGGACAGTAATGTATTAAAAATTATAAAACAAAAAAAGACTTGACACAACAGAAAACAAGTAGAACTCTTTCAGTCTGTTAAACTTTTCAATCAGACATGTAAACAGGCGTCAGTGTTCATCTTAAAACGAGACCATCTCTGCAGAACTGAAGCCTAAGCAGGTGTTTGTCTTATTCTGAGTAAAAAGTTTTTCATTACACTTGATACAAGCAACATTCACCTGAAAAATCCAGTAAAATGTTTTGTTTTAAGAAAGTAAAGACAAAAATTATTTCTGAATTGCTTCTAAAGAAAATGAACAACTTTCATTGGGAGAAAAAAAAGTACTTGTTTCAAGTTTCTGTGTCCCTGAGGCTCACTGATAAAAAGTACACTCCCTTGTTTGCCCCATCCCTCTCTATCAGGAACTCTGTACAGATAAACAGAACAGTTCAGACCTTTTTTTTTTTTTTTTAAAGCTAGTCCTTACAGTAAGTGTTTACTATAACATGCAGGTTTAATGTTGAATGTTTAAATCAAACAAAGACATAATGAAGCAAATTCTGGTACTTCAAACCCAGTCGGTATCTGCATCTTTAGAATTCAGAGACAGATAGAGCATTCTTTGTTTCAGCACAGCCTGCATAGATGAAAACAGGTGTGAGTGTGTTTTTATCTATCCCTTCCTCCATCCACCATAGCACTGACTTTGTTTAATAACTCCTAAACAATAGACTTCTTTGAGCCTAATAGTGTGAGGAATGTATGCGTCAGTGCCTGGTGCTACAGTACACACACACACACACACACACACACACACACACACACACACACACACACACACACAAATAAATAAATTAAAAAAAAAAAAAAAAAAAAAAAAAAAAAAAACAATAATAATAATAATAAAATATAATATATATATATATATAGGCTTTCGCGGTATTTTTTACTACTTTTCTCCTGTGTTTGTCTGGAGATCCTACATGTAACCATGGCTGCATTGTTTACATGTGAAATTAGCTGTTAGCAGCCTGTAGCATGTCAATGCTAACTGGTGTAGGGCTTGATGATTTCCCTCGAGCTGAGGAGGAGGAGGTGAGGACGACGTGCTGGTTCTCGGATGTGAGCTGGGAGGTGATGACGTGGACCTGTCCTTCCATCCATCGTTGTTGGGAACGTGGGATCTCGCTCCGGGGGATGGATGAGCTAGCTGTGCTAACCCAGCAGCATCGTGCTGTTCACGGACGTGGCTGACGGAGCTGACATCGGACGCCGCGACACATCAGAGGAGCTTCGCCTGCTGTGAGCAGACAGGATCCAGGAGACAGAGACTGAACAGACTGCTGGGGAGGCTCAGTCCTGGACCCTGTGGAGGTGGAGACTGGCTGGGCTGGAGAGTGGTAGACGAGTGGTGGACGGGATGTCGTCATCTAATTTCTTATGGACATTTTTGCACTTTCTATACTCTTTCTTACTTTTGTTTTCTTAAATGCTGCGGTGACTCCTGAATTTCCCCTCGGGATAAATAAAGTATTCTCTATTTCTCTATTTCTATTTCTATAAAGACAGAGACAGAGAGAGAGAGAGAGAGAGAGAGAGAGAGAGAGAGAGAGAGAGGTGCCACTTTATTAGGTAAACCTCACTAGTACCGGGTTGGACCCCTTTTAGCTTCAGAACTGCCTTGATCCTTGGTGGCATAGATTCATCAAGGTTCATTCCTCAGAGAGTTTGGTCCATATTGACATGACAGAATCACACAGTTGCTGCAGATTTGTCGGCTAAACATCCATGATGAGAAGGATGGATCCATGCTTTCATGTTGTTGACGCCAAATTCTGACCCTACCATCTGAATGTGGAGCAGAAATCCAGACTCATCAGACCAGGCAACGTTTTTCCAATCTTCTATTGTCCAGTTTTGGTGTTGCTGTGTGAATTGTAGCCTCAGTTTCCTGCTCTTAGCTGACAGGAGGGTCACCCGGTGTGGTCTTCTGCTGCTGTAGCCCATCTGCCTCAAGGTTGGACGTGTTGAGTGTTCAGAGATGTTCTTCTGCAGACCTTGGTTGTAACCAGTGGTTATTTGAGTTACTGTTGCCTTTCTATTAGCTCCAACCAGTCTGTCCATTCTCCTCTGACCTCTGGTATCAACAAGACATTTTGACCCACAGAACTGCTGCTCACTGGATATTTTCTCTATTTGGGACCATTCTCTGTAAACCCTAGAGATGGTTGTAGGTTAAATTCCCAGTAGATCAACAGTTTCTGAAATACTCAGACCAGCCCGTCTGGCACCAACAACCATGTCACGTTGGCAGAGCAGCAATTGAGGTGGAGCTTCCTCTGTTATAAGGAGCTAGAAGTGAGCACATACTTCAGTTAAACAGTATGGCTGTTACGATCGTCATGAACTACCGGTTGTGCTTGTGCTGCTCAATCTGCTGACTGTCTTTCAACAAAATGAGCATCTGTTGCTCCACTTCTGTTCTTAGCATTCACCAATACACCAGATGATCGGCCCATTTCTACTTCAGTGGAGATCTACCAAAAGCGGCTTTTGGACAAGACAGCTATAGCGCCACCTACAGGCCTGGCATGCTTACTACAGCGTTTTCAGTCCCTCAGTGTTTCTGTGTAAACACAGATTTTTTTTTTCATGTTGTCATGTAAACAGGGCCTGAGAGCGCTGCTGTGTTGCTGAATGTGTTTATTTCTGACTGAAAGATAACATCTTCGGCCTCTATGTATCAATTGATGTGTGTTAAAAGAAATATCATGAGTGACTCTATGCTGTACCTACACAGAGCCCCTAGAGGCTGCGGAGCCCCTGTTAAAGACTGCTGGTTTAAAGAGTGACCCTGTAAACTGGAGACCTTCAGCTGAAGGTGTCAGTGGATATCCAGTTTACAACAGCTGTTCAAACACAGGAGAAGTCCTCCAGAATGCATCCTAGTTTAATCTTTTTTTCTTAATTTACATGTCAAAATACCCTCAGATAAGAATTTAACAATAATGTAAAGCTGTTTGATACAGCTTTATTTGCTCTTTCTGTCTTTCCTTCTAAAGATCACCCGATTACCTATAAGATATAATCCCCATCTCATGAGATGATAAATCATCGGCATGAGGAATTTTTGCGACAGCTTTTTCCTTGTCCACATGAAATGTGTGGTGTAGCCTGCTGCTACACAGAGTTCTCTGAGCATGATGACTGATGGGACTGTGCTTTGTAACCTCTGTAGTTTTCCACAGTGTGGCAGTGTTGATCCATTGAATGCTGAAGTGTAAGTGTCCTCTAAATAGGAGCAGACACAATGTCAAATGTGCAGAGCTGAGGCAGAGTCGAACAATGTAAGAGCTCCATCATGCAGCTGCAGGTTAAATATAGCTCCTCTGCATGTGTCTGGTCTTACAGTCAACACATGATGATAAAGATGGAGGATCCGTTACAGAGAAATACAGCAGATGGATGGGAACTGTGGAAAAGACTTTAAATGTGACCTTATTTTCTTTTTCCACTTCAGCTCTGAGGCACTCAGACTTCCATTTAGTCCTGGAGCAGAGCCAGTTCAGCTTGTATATCTCAGAACGATGTGCAGAGCCTCAGCGGACCTACAGTCACTTATCAGAAACAGTTACAGGGCCGAGCTGTGACAAGCTCCAGCAGAGCCCCGGATATCTTCCGGGAGAAAAACCTGAGTGGCTTTCAGACAGCAGGGAAATAACAAAACACTCAAAGTCCAATCAGAAAGTCTGAGTCAAATGTTGATAAAAATGACCCCATTTCCTACTGCTGTTACAGTTTCTTACACCCTCTAACAAGTGAAGCCTGAAGGAGACTGAGGAGAATGATTTATTCACCAGCTGCAATTCAAAGCAGGATAAAAATCCTGTTTATCCATGAATGCTGACACGGTATCTAAGAGAGAAATGTGATACATGTTTGTCACAATGGTTTTAACTTTTACTGTCTTTACTTGAGCTCAGAGGCAAATTTAAAAATATTCTTTGATTATGTCTAATATGACAATTTCTACCATAAATAAGACAAATGCTTCAGTAGATTCCAGTTTTTCAGTGCATTCATAACAATTCTAATTCTAACCACGAAAGTGGACTCATATAACACAGATCGCAAGTCAGAGACCGTGTTATGGAAACAAGTCTGAACGAAATGAAGAGTGAGGTTACGTTAGCTCTGATGAGCACCGATTGGACATAACCAGGATTTACTAATATTACAAATGCATCTCAGAGCACTGGGCTGTGAGGAACACTAAATAGATAGTCTGCTCACCATCTGCACTCTACACTACAAATTGAGTTTAGAAAGTTTGACTGTTGTCACATTTCCAAAAATAACACTACATAACACCAAATAAATACATTACCTTGTCGCTTTGCATCCTGGAAAAAGTTATCTTGAACAAATAAAAGTGGAGTTAAAAAGAAGATCTGTTCTCCAAAATGGTTCACGACAGTGGGTGATAGCGCTCATGGGAAATTGAGTCTTTATCCTGGAAAAACATGTGATAGAAGTTATTTTGTGATTTTGTGGTGCACAGTTTACCTTTGTTTCATCATCAATAATAATATTAATAATAATAATGATAATATTAATGAAGCTCAGTTTACAATGCTAAAGATGTGTGGCTAACTTATGCTAAAATCTATTGACAGAGCCGACCCGTTCCAACCAGCAGCGTTCAGTTATTAGCCAGTATAGGCACAGACTAACCAGAGTTATTCAGCTGACATCTCCCACTGTGATAAACAAAGTTATTACCTGTTCAACAGAAACCAGCTCTCTCGGAGTCAGTCTTCAGTCCCAAACCCCTCTGCAGCTTTTTCCACCAGTCGTACATTTCTCCAATATTCAGTCTCTGTTGGCACCTGTATCGCTCATAATTCTTCCTTGCTTCAGCCTTTTCCTCAAAACTTTTTCGTTTTCTTCCCTTTGCTGAGGAGGGTAACAGTAACAGCTTCCTGGTTTCAATTCGCTTCAGTAGCTGAGCAGCTAGCTGACGTGAGAGGGGTAGTGGGGAAGGACGAGGCGGGACCATGGGCGGGACAGGGGAGCAGGGGGTTGGATGGACTCACGCACAAACCAGAAATGAGGGGAACGGCAGTTCAGATTGGTCAATTATTATGCTGTTTTGCAGCTGATTAATTGAATGGATTTTTTTGTTCTTTTTGGTTTTTGTATTGCGTACATTGGACCATCGAACCATAACGGCCTCATAAACTGTGTTACAGATAATTACCAAGCTTTCAAATCGTAGACCTTAGCTTTAAACTGAACCAGTCTTTCTTTTGTAACTTGGATCAGAGTTTTTTGCTTCTTTTCCTTCTGTCCTCCTGAAATCTGTGACGCAGCAGCTGAGTCTCGGTTCTTTTCGTCGGCAGCTCTTTCTTTCTGTTGAATCTCTTCCTGGTCTGAACAGCAGATCTGTGAAGGTTTCAAACTTCTGTGTGACTGATCAGATTATCTCGACTATTAAGATTCCTTTGATTAGAGCTGCAGCGTCTGATCACCTCTGGCTGAGCTTTTGATTGAATTTGTGTTTGCTGGGTGGTCAGCAGCGTGTTACAGTGTGACCGCGTCGCTTTTATCCGCAGTAATTACACTCTTCTGCTCTGACCAATTGAATTAAATGTGAGAATGAGCCGGCTCAAAGAGCACTTTGGCGCGCTTTGAAATACAGAGTGAGCTCTGCAGATCTGTGAGGGCCGCTGATTTTCATGCAAAGCATTCCTTTAATTCTGCAGATGATTAATGTCGCGTCTGCTGGCTGCAGTCATTGCTGTATGTGTGTGTGTGTGTCTGTGGAGGTCTGTCTGTAGAAACTGGTATGAGAGCAGTGTCTGTGATGACACAGGTAAGCTGCTGCTAAAGCACAGCGGGTCACAAAGATCCGTGTTCCTGGGGGGGCAGAGCTCAGGGACTGATGATCTCCTCATCTGGACAAGAAACAGCATTCCCTGGTCAACAACTTTGGCTATGTTAACGAGTTTGGGGTCTTTTAATTGGTGCATCTGCCTCAGATGGTCCCATCTCCCAAGTGGGAAAATCTTCCAGCCTTTATTATTCATTTACAGAGGATGATGGATGATGCAAAGGAGAAATAACTTCATTAGAGGTGGTAACAGGTGCTCTCTGAAACCAGGGTTTGTTAGCCTCCACCCCACACTCACCGCATCCACTAGGGGTGACTAAATCTTCAGGAGTGATCATTTGTAAAACAGTGAAATATTGGTCTATGTTTTGTCAGAGTCGAGGAAGACCTTGACAGAAAGAGGAAGGTATGGTGGCACATCACTTCCAAAATCCACTACCAAAAACATCTACCTACTGTTTTGGGTTAGATAAAGTTTTACGAAAACCCATAAACCCAGCAAGCTAATCCTAGCATGTCCAGTGTAGGAAGAAGGACAGAACAATTTTAGGGATAGTTTCATGAATGAGAGATACATAGCCAGGATAAGCTCACCTGGGCTTTTGAGTCCTGTGACAGACTGACTGGCAGCGTTGAGGGAAGCAGCCAGCCCCAGTGTTGTCGTCACAGTTCAGATTTTATTAAAAGAGGTTGAGTCTTAATGGAAAAGTATAAAGTGGTTTCGAACCAACAGTCCAAAGTGTTGTCTTCTGAGTCTGCTGAGTCTCTGCATTCTAGCTTGTCCAGTGCATCAATTCCTCCCTTTTTTCACAGCTGAAGCCATTTCTCTAGATTACGATGATGTCTCAAAGAGAACCGAGCTCCCGATCCAGGAATGATGCATTAAAAGACTCAAGGCAACACAGTGACTCTTCCACATCACTTGTCCAAACAGAATACGAAATAAAAACATGAAAATGAAGAAACACTAAGAGAAACTCTTGAGTCTTCTATCATCCCTAACAGTACACTGATGCAGAGGAGCAGTGGGAGGCGAGAATTCAATGACTCCCAGACATCCCAGAGAGCGTCCAAACTGTTAAAGCTTTTAACGGACAAAGTGGCTCCCCAGATTGTCCAGCTGGTTCATTGTGGGACTGATACACAACGACCAGCAGCAACAGTCCCACATAGACCTGCAGGTCAGATCAAGTCTATGTCCTTATCGTCATGAACATAGTCTACCATGGGCATGCAGAATTGTAATGGTTACAAGGGGCAGCTCACTGGATTTTGCTGCCCTCAGATAACCACCATGGACCATATAATACATGGACATAGTGTCTGTGATGTCATCCATCTGTTCCTGAACAGGGGTAATTATGACAATCATCAGCAGCGGACATATTGGAAATGCTGACTCAAGAAGTGGGCTTTAATCTTACTCGAGGCTGTATCATGCTTTCCAAACAAACATGACGCACAGCCAATTCCTCTTTTCTGCCACAATTTCACGCCAGGAACTATTCATTACTCAGTAGACATGGTAATCTCTGTGTGATGGATCATATATATATATATTTATATCACACTCAGAGCTCCGAGGTGCAGACTCTGAACTTTCCTTGCAGAAAGACCGGCATGAGGGGGTGAGGCGGCTAAAATGGCGATATTTGTCTGCAAGAAGCTGCGCGGACCTTGCAGACAAGTCAAGAATAAACCAATCTTTAATGAAAGCTGTAGGGTGCCAATCTGTTAATCAGTTCAACTGTGCCTCTCATAGAACAAACCCATGGTCTTAATATCTTCTAAACCACTGAGTTAGAAAAAATTAACTCAAAACCATAAACTCTACAAAATCCAAAACCAAACACACAAGAGACCTTATACTAGAAAGACCAGAAGCACGCTAACAGGATACACAAGCAGGGCGACAGCAGACAATGAACTGATAAGGAACTCAGAAACACAGAGACTAAGGCCATGTCCACACGCAGCCGGGTATTTTCAAAAAAGAGTATTCCCCCTCGTTTGTTTTTAAATATACTTTCGTCCACACGCAGCGGGTAAATCCGCCAGTGAGAGCAGCTCAACGTAAAATCTGTGCCAGCCAATCGGGATGGGCCTCTGTCATTCAGCTGTGACGTAGAAGAACTGTAAACTCTGCTTCCCAGGGTCCACACCCTGGGAAACCATGAAACATGAGTTGTCCAAAATCTTCACTTTGGCCGGAGATTTCAGAAAAAAAATGTTTTTAGTGACGTAAAGCTGTGGTTTCGTACAGATGACAGGCATAAACGTATTAAAAAATGCCCGGCTACCTGTGGACGTGGCCTAAATAGAAAGGAGAGCAATCAAGCACAGGTGTGAAACAAGGCACAGGTGAAACACATGAGGAGCAATCAAACAGGAGGGAAACACAAAGAGAACCAAACCAAATACAGGGAAACTCAAGACGGAGACTGAATACATCTAAAACACAGAAGCACTAACAATTATCACAAAAAGACATATGCATGACAAGAACAACAAGGAACATAAACTAAAGACAAAAGCAGGAAACACAGAATTCACAACTAGAACAACTGAGGTAAACACAAGAAACACATGGTAAGAATCACAAAGAACCAAAAAACTCAAGACATACAAGAGAATCCAGAACCCAGAATACACAAACACAACTGAAAACTCACACCATCACACTTCTTTTAGAATTTTGAAGCTGTTCTTACAACCTGCTGATGATCCACTAGTAAGTGTTCTTGAAGTTTTTCCCGTGGACTGAAGATTTTGTTAAGAAGTATAAGAGTTATATTTTTAGATGATATCCTTTAGATCTGAACAGTGGGAATCAAAGTCTGTCTCACACCCAGCAGTGGACAGAGCCACTTATCAGCTCAGTGAATTAAATTATGACTTAGACCAACCATCACTCACAACTACAGCACCAGGAGGATGAGAAATGGAGAGACACAATGATCGTCCAGGAAAATGTGACCAGAGAAAGTAAAGTTATTCAACGACTGACACAGAGCCATGATTTTAATTTTTCAGTGTTTTTTTTTTTTTTTTTTAACAAAAGAAAAGTGGTTTGCACTGCAGCCTCACAGCAAGAAGGTCGACAGTTAGATTCCCAGCCTGGCTGGTGGGCCTTTCTGTGTGGAGTTTGCATGTCATGTTTACACGACAACTGTTTTGGAGTGAAACACAAAAGTTTTGTTGCGTTTCAGCCTTGTATTTACATGAAAGTGGTGTTTCAGCCGACCTAGCAAACTTTTGAAAACGGCCTTCAGAGTGGGATTTTTCTGAAACTCAGCCAAACACCCTTGCCGTGTAAACAGTAAGCCTGTGTTTTCAGTGGAAACACTGACGCCACACTCCGCTTTGCGCTAGCGCATACAACAGAACACTACCGTTGTTACAATCGTCGGGGACTACCATGTTGTGCTTGTGCTGCTGAATCTGCTGATTGTCTTCATACAAAATGAGCATCTGTTGCTCCACTTTTGCACTCAGTATTCCCTTATACACCAGAGGATCAGCTCAACTCTACTTCGGTGGAGAGCTCTCAAAAGTTGCTGGACAAGACAGTTATAGCACCATCTACAGGCCTGGCATGCTCACTTCAGCGTTTTCAGTCCCTTGGCGCTCCTGTCTAAACGCAGATTTTTTTTTCTTTGTGTTTTAGCGTTTTCAGATGAAATGTTGTCATGTAAACGGGGCCATAGGCTCCAGCCACCTGCAACCCTGAACAGGATAAGCGGTCAAGAAAATGAATGACAAAAGAAAAATAGAGGTCACTCATTCCTGTTTTATTGGTTTTATTCCAATAGTGTGCCCCAAATCGCATACTTCCATACTCAAATACTCAAAATTTTGAGTATACTGCGTCAAAATGAAAAACAGTATGCATAGTATGCGAGAAATGAGTATGCAAAAGTACCAGGATGATGTACTCAAATCGTCCCAGATTTTGAGTATGCAGCTGTGGACACTTAACCCACTCATTTCATCCTCTGGCAGCAATGTATAAATGTAAGTTATTGATGTTGTTTTTTACACGTGTTGTTTCCACCAAGCACCATCAGCTGTTGACGTTGTGTATGTGGTGTAACTTGTTTTTGTTTGTTTTGTTCTGCGAATGATAGGCTATGCCAGTGTTTCTCAAATCTGGTCCTGGGGACCCCCTGCCCTGCATGTTTTAGATGTTATCCGACTCCAACACACCTGATTCAAATGATCAGCTCGTCATCAAGCTCTGCTCGAGCCTGATAACGAGCCATTCATTTGAATCAGGTGTGCTGGAGTGGGGTAACATCTAAAACATGCAGGGCAGGGGGTCCTCAGGACCAGGATCGAGAAACACTGGGCTATGCTAATGCTAGTTGAGCTAACAGCTCTCTCGAATGCTAAAGCTCATTGGGCTAACAGTTACCGGGGCCCTAGCATTACCTGGTGAACCAGGTAAATATAATAACAAGAGGGTTAGACCCTGCACAGTGAGTACATGACCAGAAGCACCACTCAGACATTTAATTTGTGGATGTATTTTAACTGCCGCAGCGCCCCGGTAGCTCTCTCGGTAGCCTCAGTCAGCTGCACCGACCCCCATTAATAAACGCTACACCGCTGATCGTGTTCTTAGCTGTGTTTGATATACTAATGAGAAGGCTTTGAAATTTTGCGGGCAAATAGTGGCGGTATTTGGCGGAAACGCGCTGGAAGCCGGTCACAATTAGATGTAGAAGAAGAAGAGGTCGACATCATGTCGTCATTCCCGGTAAGTACGGCGCTCGGCAGTATGCGATTTGAGACAGTACTACACCCTCAAAATTCGCGCACCAAGCCAGTGAGTATGTAGTATGCTTAGTACACTCAATTTGAAAATTTTGAGTACTCAGTATGGAAGTATGCGATTTGGGACACACCAGAACCTTCATTTGCAACTGACACATAGGTGGCGGCATTTCAGACAGTACGTGGTGTGTCTCACCTGTCAAGACCACAACAAACAGAGTGGTACTGTTCCTCTGTAAAAGTGCGTTCATGCTTCTGTTTTTCTGTCAGAGAGCACAGCACAGAGAGTCGCAGCATGTTTCCTGTTTTGATTTGAGGGGAGGAGCCGCCTGGGTCTTTTGCGTCATGATGCATACGTTGTCCATGCTCACCATTTTGACAGGCAGGTACATCAGAATGATACCAGTGGCCCGGTGCAGTGTTTCATTATAAATATGAATGATCTGTAGAACAAGCTGAGCAAAACACAGACGTTTCAGGGAGTTAAAAGTTAAATATGATTTAAAGGTTACACTTTAATCTTAAAGATATTAAAGTTTTATCTACACAGCACTCTTGAGGAGGGTGTTAGTGCAGCTGTGTTTCTTTGGACAAACAGGTTTTTTAGGGTTTCGGTCTGGATTAAAGGTCCACCAGCTCTGAGACAGCTCAGCCCAGTGATAAATGATCTCCTAATTGCTTCAGACAGCAAACTTTCCTCCACACCTTTCCTGCTAAATCTTAGTGCTCTACTTGCCCCTGTTTACCTTCACATCCTATTACAGAGACTGAACTTTTAATGGGCATTAGAGCATCCACATTAAACGGGTCTAAATCAAATTCATCTGATCAATTCGTCTTCACATGGGAGAGTATTAGTTTTTACTCTGGGTTAGGGAACAGTGTGAATACTCTGCTGCCATGCAGATGGTTTCCCATTTTATCTCTCAGCTGATCACCATAATTAAACCTTATTGGTTGATATCCAGCTGCAACGGAGTTAATACTCAACACCGAACTGCTGCCAGGAACAACCAGATCCTACACATCAAAACAATCAGCTGTGGACTGATCACAATAGAAAACTCAAAACTGGTGCAGCAACACCCCAGTCTGGTCTCAGTGTTTGGACTCCAGGTTTGCTGACTCCTCATTCTAGTTAGCTCTTGGAGATCTTGGCTGAGGGGTTCACATACGTTTCCAGCCTGTACTGTGAATGTTTACACAGGGTGTTCAGTAAAAGCATGAAAACATATCATTGTTTGTGTGGTGTAACTTTAAGCAGTCTGGCTGTTGTTGTGACTTTTATGACCATTTTATTCAGAAACTCAGATTATCTCAAGGAGTTCACATACTTTGGGCTTACCCCTTACCTACATCTGGCCAGGCGACGCCCAAGAGGCTGCCTGTTGCAGCATCTCTCTCTTTACTGTTTTGTTTGTTTTTTGTTCTTTTTTGTTTTCTTCTACTTTTGTTTATCTTATTTGGAGTCAGTAATTAGTTTTGATGGCTCATTTGTTGGCCACTGACACCAAACTAGTTGCACTAATCCATGGTTGCATTGTGTACACAAGAGATTTCACCTGTTAGCAGCCTGTAGCACATTGATGCTAACCGGTGCTGGGGCTGGTGTTCTCTGAGAGCTGAGGAGAAGGAGGCCTGGACTATGTGCTGGTGCTGGGTTGTGAGCCAAGAAGAAACAACACCGACCTGTTCTTCCATCCATCTTTATGGGGAACGTAAGATCGTTCTTCAATAAGATGGTTGAGCTAGCCATGCTTACCCAGCACAAGAGGGAATACCAGAAGGCAGAGTAGCATCGTGCTATTCATATACAGAGCTAATGAAGCTAACGTCAGACACAAACACCATTTGAAGAATTTCACCTGCTGTGGGCAGACAGGATCCAGGAGACAGAGACTAAACAGACTGGTGAAGAAGTCCAGCTCAGTCCTGGACCCTGTGGAGGTGGAGGCTGATGGAGAACAAGGCCAAGCTGTCATCTCTGATAGACTTTTTATTTCTAGTGACACTTGTTATTTTATTCTATTTATATATTCTTGAATTTCTGCATTAGACACTTGTTTGTATTGCTGCTGTGACTTTGGGGATTATCAAAGTACATTCTATTCTATTCTATTCTATTCTATTCTATTCTATTCTATTCTATTCTACCTTTCTTACAACTGTTAATCCTCCTTTAACCTGAGCCATCATAACCACTAAATGAACGGTCTGATCGAAGTGACGATAGCTCTACGTTAGCATTTAGTCATGGAGAAAACCTCATGCAAACATTCAGTAGAATGCTGTGACAGTTAAAAGCAACAGTTTTCCTCAAAACTGTACTCAGAGAGTAAACTGACTCCATCACTGATGATTTCAGGCCTCTGTCAGCTGTTCTCTGTACTTTCTTTTAGCAGCTCTGACCTGTGCCGTCAGTTTGGTTGAATTGAAACACACATGTTTAAAAAAGGTGCATCCCTACAAACAACTACTGCATAATAAACCAAATAAAGGTAAACAGGATCCTCCTCGGCTGGGTGTTTCTGCTCCAAAGCCCCTGGCCTCCCTAAAACTGGGTAAACAAACAGAACTGTGAAGCAGAAAGTGTCACTCTCAAACCTCTGCAGGATTCCTTTAAATTGCAGATTGGGTGTTTTGCTCTGAGCCTGGGTGGATTTTTGAGATGGAGGGATAGCTCAGCCTCAGGCGAAGTGACGGCTCATCAACATGACTGACCGCTGTCAGAGCCCGGCTCCACCAAAGGAGAGGGAGGAGGCAGCATGAGTGATACACCCACAGACTCAAAGTCAGAGCTGCAGTTTTTCTTCAGGAAACAAACTCAGACTGTGACACGCTGTGAGGCGTATGAACCACTGACTGTTACTGTACCAACAAAACTTTGACCAATGCACTGGAGAAGTGTGATCAGACAGTTTAAGACTGAAGAGGTGGAGACTAATCAAAATGAACCCCCTTTTACAGTGTGTGCTGATAGTAAAATTAGAATAGAATAGAATAGAAAATACTTTATTTATCCCAGAGGGGAAATTCAGGAGTCACAGCGGCAATCAAGAAAACAAAAGTAAGAAAGAGTATAGAAAGTGTAAAAAGGTCCTAAGAAAATAGAAGATGACAGCCCCTCCACCACTCTCCAGTTCAGCCAGTCTCCACCTCCACAGGGTCCAGGACTGAGCCTCCCCAGCAGTCCGTTCAGTCTCTGTCTCCTGGATCCTGTCTGCCCACAGCAGGTGAAGCTCCTCCAATGTGGTGCCGGCGTCCGATGTCAGCTTCGTCAGCCACTCTGCCCTCCGGCAGCCCCTCTGCCACTGGGTTAGCACGGCTAGCTTGTCCATCCCACCGGAAATAGATCCCACGTTCCCAACTTCCATGGATGGAAGGACAGGTCCACGTCGTCACCTCCCAGCTCACACCTGAGAACCAGCACGTTGTCCTCACCTCCTCCTCCTCACCTCGAGGGAAATCATCAAGCCCTACACTAGTTAGCATTGACATGCTACAGGCTGCTAACAGCTAATTTCACATGTAAATAATGCAGCCATGGTTACATGTAGGTGTCCATGACCAACAACGAACCATACAAAGTAATGATCCACTCCAAATACAAAGATGACGAAAAGGAGATGAAAAAAATGTACAAGAAACGGACAAAGAAGAGAGAGCTGCTGCAACAGGCAGCTACTTGGGCAGCGCCTAGCAAAGAATGAAAATTAGCCACTCTCTTGAAAATGGCCTGTACTTCCTGGAGCGAACCACAAGCAGACACTTGAGAAACAACAGATTTTAGCACTTCAGCATTGTCTCATATGCTTAGACTGGAGGTTGCCGCTTGCTCTCATCACAGCCTTAATGCCAACCTGAATCCCAAACAAGCTAATAGGTGTCACCCGATATCCAAAGCAACAGCACAAATGCAAAACCTACAACAAGAATGCAAACACCACAAAAGGAATTCAAAAGACACAACACAACGGAAGTTAAGAGGATAGTTTTCCTAACAGACACAGAAAATTTGTGAAAGTAAGTAAATTATTATTTTCTTTTATAACTTAAGCTATGATAAATACAGCCCTGATGTTAATGTAGATAAAGAAATGTAAGTACTATGAAGGATATCACAAGGTGACACCCCTAAAAAGCCATATTTATCATAGATGGCTTTAATTATTTACTTACTTTTGCAACTTTTCTGTGTCCGTTTGGATAACTAACCTCTTTTAACTTCAGTCATGGCTGTTCTTCCATTCAGTTTTGGATTTTGCATTCATGCTTTTGCTCTTGTATTTGTGTTGTAGCTTTGGCAAATCTTCTGGCACCCACCAGCCACTGTACCACACGACTTCAGGTAAAGTTGCAAGATAACTTCACATGGCAAAAAGCTGGAATCAGGGTGAAAATTGGCCACATTCACCTGACAAAGTTAGAGAAATGTCTTATTAAAAGGTATTAAAGACATTAAATGACCCCTGAGTTGATTAAAGAATGTGTCACTGGAGTAAAAAAAAAAACTTTTTGGGTTTCTTCAATGAAAACATTTTTTTTAATTTAAGAAACTAAAGAAGGACATTTTTTGTACGTTTGGCAGATTTTTTAAGCAGTGCAGGCATCATGTCTGACATTTTCTGGTAAATGTGGCTAATGTTGAGTATAATAAGGAGTTTTCACTTAAAATTAGTTTTAAACACTTTAATTTCAGTTCTTGCAGTGCACTAACTGAAGTAGAAATTCCAATGAGCTTTTTTCTTAATGTATTTAAATGCAGATTAAAAGCTTTAGAGGATGATGAAGTAGACCGTAAAAGCTTTGACTGAAAATTTTCTGCTCTGTGACTCTGACTTAACTCATTGATTTGTCTGTATCTGTGCTTGAAATTGTTTTTTGTCTGTAACTTTGTAAATGTGCTGCTGCCTGTCTTGGCCAGGACACTTTTATAAATGAGATTTTCAATCTCAAGGAGGTTTTTCTGGTTAAAAATGGTTAAATAAAATATTAAAGCAAGATCTTACAATGGCATGATTGATCCCATATGAGGGAGGATTTGAGATAAAAGTCAGAATCTGTCTAAACTGCTCGAAATGCTCTGTTCTGAAAATAATAACGAGATTCGCTGAAATAATGAGGTCATCTCATGAAGGATCTCCTCACATGTTGGAGGTGTGGGCCTCAAACATTAAGGCCTCCCACCCGAGCAGGCCTCTGGAGTCCTGTGTAAATGAAGTGCACGTTTTACAGAAAATTTTAATCTTTTACCTGGTATGACGTCGACCTCACGTCTGGTCTGCTTCCTGTAGACCTGATCCACAGTCCTGTGAGCAGACCAGCTCCTGCTTCACAGGGACAGTTCAAATCTTACGTGAGCGTTAGAGCAAAACACAGGGATGCAAAAAAGGTTTATAATACAGTGTATACAAATAGTGTATTAAATCAGCACTCAAAATGATAAACAATGCTAGAAGGAATATTCTAATACTTTTTTTTTTATATATATATTTTTTATTTAATGGACCACATGTTCCTTTATATTGACTTCTTAATGCAAAACAGACTCGGCTTGAATGAAATCCTTTAGGGCAAATACGTTTGTTTCTATTTTATCACTGAAAGACTGTAACTTAGTGTCTGCCTGTTTTTGAACAGAGTAACTGACTGTAGCAGCAAACAATGACACAACCCATCCTCCGTTTTCTGATTTTAATCTGTGTCTCTGGGAGAAGTGGCAAACGTCTCAGTATTTCCAGTGAATCCAGCAGGTCTCAGTTTGAAGTCGGTGAAGTAGAGCTATGGCAGGATTTATGGCATGATTTGATCCATTTTTAGTTCAACAAAATGTTAACGCTTGATTTTATTTAGTGTCTATTTCTTTAATCATCAATACTCTCTGTAAGAAAAGTAAAAATTCTTTATTTCAATAATATTTTTTTGAAGCTACAAGGAGCCACTGCTAAGGAGTCTAGGGTGTATTCAGACCTAGACTGTTTGGTCCACTTAAAACGGACCAGGGTTTGTTTCCCACGCTGGTGGGGACTTTTCATGCAGGTGTGAATAGACACAAACGAACCCTGGTGCGGACCAAACAACCGGACCGAGACCCACTTTTTGAGGTGGTCTCGGTCCGAACGAACTCTGGTGCGGTTCTTGGTTCTCTGGTGCAGGTCTGAATACAAACCAAGGTCCATCCGAACTAACTACAGGATACATGCGCCTTTTGGGCCTATAAAGCCACCGTAACCTAACCGTCTTTGGTTCATACCTGATCCTCCGTCTTTTATTTAGCCACGCTGTTGCTAGCATGTTGTGGGTCAGGGCACACAGAGCATAGCGTCTCCTTGCTGCGCGCATTCGTCTTCGCTGTTCCAAAATTTTAAATGGTTTTGCTAAGCCTGCTTTGAAGGAGCTGCTCTTGAAACTGAAAATGATTTAGCAGCTCTAACAAGAGCACAAACACACGTTTACCTCCATTTCTGGGTCTGTATTCTGTGTGCCGCCCTTTGTCAGTGCTGTCCAATGAGAGCACTGATCGTCACACACGTGGATGTGTTTACAGAATATAGTCCACTTGCAAAATGTACAATCTGAATACAAACCGCACCAAAGGAAAAAAATAAAGTCCGCTTTTGGTCCGGACCAAACAAGTGGACCAAAGGACTTTTCTGGTCTGAATACAGCCAAAGAGACATATGAGGCTCCAGAGCCACAGGTTGCAGACCTTTGGTCTAGAATCATCCTTTAAACTGATGGACATGGACATGATCACATTTTGTCATGTCTGTGTAGTTTCATTCATTTTTTTCACATTCTTATCATGCTTTTATTTTGGAGCCTCTAACCCCTGTCTCTGTTTTGGATGTGTTCCTGTCTGCCCTGCCCCTGTCTGGTTACACCTGCTCCCTGATTGTTCCTCCCCAGCTGTTTCCCACTACCCTCATTACCACTGGTATTTATCCTCATGTCTCTCACTTGCCACGTATACATGGACCCAAATATTCCGCTTGCATTCGGTTTATTTGCTCAAACGGAAAGAATTTAACCTTTGTATACACCTCATTCCAAAGAAAAGTGCTAATCCAAACGGACATTGAATTGGTTTCACAGGGGTGGAATATTCCTTTCCTCAAACTGATTGAGGAATCCTGTATCTACTCAAACGGAAAGTTGTCAAGGTGCGTTCTTTCAGCGCATTCTCAGATACGACATAAGACGCAACGAGAGACATTCCTCAATTTTAAAAATGGCAGCCAGCCGTCAGTACTGGACTGCTGCTGAAAGTTTGTTTTTGATCCAAACTTTGAAAGTTTGGATCAAAATTTCAAGACAGGACGGACAAAAATCTCACAATACGTAGTTATTCCAAAAAGTGAAAGAAAAACTCTGATAAATCACATGATGTCTACGTTTTTCTGGGCATGCCCCATTGAGTTGTCTGTTTGATCATAGCGGTGCATGTAGACCAAAGATTGGAATATTCCTTTCCATGTATACTATTGTTTTTGGAAAAGTCATTCAGGAAGATTCCATTCGGAAAGACGAAAAACTCCTCATGTAACCGTGGCTAATGTCTTGTTGCCAGTTCGCCCCAGCAAGGGATAGGAATTGACAAGATTTTGTCAATACCAATGCCCTTATGGATTCTGCTTATCGATCTGATTCTGTATCGATTCCCTTATCAATTCCTGTTGTGAATTTTCTTGGTACAAAAAGTAGCTTTACAGGTTTTCTGTGTCAACAACATTTAATTGAGTTTATAGTGTAAGTGAATAAAATATAATTGGTCCCTGAGTCTGAATATTTCTGGGCATAATTGAACAGAAACAGGTAAAAATGCACACAATGTGACGTTGTAATATGTCAATAATTCAAGTAGGCCATCTAGTGTCTTAAAGTGGTTATAGCAATAGTTTAAGTTGTTTGGAACCTTTCTGTAGTTATGGAGTCAACCATAAGCCTTTCAATTGCCTGTTAGCTTTTGATGTTTGAAATTCTCAGTGTTTTTTTTTTACAAAGAGTTGATGTGATATAATAATAATATAATAATAATATATTTTATTTATAAAAGCGCTTTTCTCAATACTCAAAGACGCTTTACAATGGATAAAACAGCATATAAAACAACACACAATAATAAAAAATGATTGAAAAGAAACCAAGTGGATTTAAAAGACAATCAGACATTAAAAGCTATTTTAAAAAGGTGGGTTTTTGTTAGTGTTTTGAAGGTGGGAAGGTTGGGACAGATACGCATATGAAGTGGTAGGACATTCCAGAGAGTGGGGGCGGCGACAGAAAAAGCTTGGTCACCCCAGGTTCGGTGCTTGGTGGCAGGTGGTAGGGAGAGGAGGTGGGCGTCGGCGAATCGGAGGTTACGGGGGGGCGTGTAGTGGTGGAGCAGGTCGTTGATGTAAGGAGGAGCCTGCTTATGGAGGGCTGTGTAGGTCAGGAGGAGGATTTTGAAATGAATTCGAAATTTGATGGGGAGCCAGTGAAGATTTTGGAGGACAGGGGTGATGTGGTCTCGGGAGCGGGTGTGCGTGAGCAAGCGGGCGGCAGAGTTTTGATTATATTGCAGTTTGTTGAGTTGTTTTGAAGGGAGACCATAGAAAATGCTGTTGCAGTAATCGAGTCTAGACGTGATGAATGCATGTATGAGAATTTCAGCGGTGGGAAAGGAGAGGGATGGACGGAGACGGGCGATATTTTTGCAAATGGAAGAAGGCAGTTTTAGTGAGTTGATTTATGTGATGTTCTAGAGTGAGATGAGTGTCAAAAATGATGCCGAGGTTATGGACATGAGAGGATGGTGTGAGGGTAGCATTGCCAATTGAGAGGTTATGTTTCTGTGATGAAAGATGAAATTCTATTCTAAAGCTGAAGTCATGCTGATGTATGCTAACTGCTAGCATATCCATGCAGTTTCCCATATACATTAGCATCAAGCTTGTGCTATTTTGTTATTTTGGTAAATAAGGTGATTTATACCGTTTCAAATGTACTGAATATGAATCTCCTGAGAGAGAGTAATGAACATTTCTTTATGAAGTCAGTTCTTCAGTAAAACTTCAAGCTGTAAATCCTGAATCTGAGTTTTCTTGGGAAATGTAAGCTAACTGCTAAGCTAAGAAAGAATTGATAGGGGAATCCTTACCACAAAGGCTAACAATATCGATGGATTGAAACATTTCTTATCGATTCTCAACAGGAACCTGTTTTCTGTTCCCATCCCTAGTCCCAGACCTCTTTCATAGTCATAGTCTTGCAGTGTATTGAACCTTGCCTTATTTGACCTCACCTCTTCCCTCACGTCTGCCTGTTACCTTTGCCTGGTCTGCCTATCTGTGTACTGACCTCTGCTTGGATATTGATTAAAACCTTTTTGCCCTTTGAACTCTGGTTTTGGTGTCCTGCATTTGTGTCCACCTTCCTGTGCTAAAGTTCATGACACATTTCTGTCATTCAAAGATTCAGTGAATCAGATGGAGTCACTTTGAGCTCCAGTTTACTCCCACTGCAGCCGTCAGAAAGAAACACTCAGAGGACGTCACGTTTGTCTCAGGAGATTTTTAGTTTTATCTTTGTAGCAAAAACAACAAATTGAACCACAGAAACATTTTTTTACAGCTCCAGGTGAGAAAAATGAACAGCTGCTACTCGTCACCTCCTCCTCTGTTCACTCATCTTTCCTCTGGAGAATGATACAAAAAGAACTATATGCAGAGACTGTACACACGCAACCAGTTCAGAAATATCACAAAAGTCATTCAGACAGCATATGAGAAGTGACAGCATCAATGTTTACACGACTCTAGGGTCTTCTGCAGCAGGAACATGCAACACATGACAAAGAAAGCAAACTTCATAACGATCAGAAGAAGTTCCTTTACGATGGACTTCAGATGGGTACGTTCAGGAAGTTTAATTTACTCATACTCAGTATTATTTTCTGAAAGGTCTTCAGGAATTATATGGGTGCTGAAGAATGAGGGGAATGTTTTTGATGCTAACTCATTGAAAAATACTGCTTTTATGTAAGTGAATGAAACACAACATCAGATTTTATTTAAGAGTTTTTGGAGGATGCTGACGAGAATTGTGCTTATTGGGCTTAAACTGTTTCTCTGACACCTCTGTGATACCTTTACATGATTTACAGCTCAATATTATTTACATCTCTGGATCTCTGGCTGGTGTCTGAAAACTCTCAGTTTGGAGCTACTCTCTGGAATCCTCCTCCACTGTTGCCTTGGTACAAAATCCTTGTCTCAACCAGTGTTTTTCTGTTTGCTGTGACAAATTATGAAATAAGGCCAGAACAATTTGAACTACATAGTTAGGAAATTGAAGTTATTGATACATTTATTATGCTTGTTTAAGATTTACCAATTAGTGACATCACTAATTGAGCAAATCTTGGGTTCTTCTCATGTGACCTCTTCCTCTCAAGACTTTACCCACATTTAGTACTGACATCCAACAGTTGGTGAAGAAAGCCTTAGAAGTGCTTTAGATCTGTAATTTTGGTAACCACCAGCAGGAGGCGACTTCACAGTTTATATAAAGCCGTCTGACTGAATCAAAGTCGGTAAGAAAATGTCTCAACTCCTCAATTCCATTAGGTAATCCTAGTGGTCTCAGTATGTGATTTATGCAAACAAATTAGCATCCAAAATAATTCCACAGTTTGCTTGTAGCTTAGCATTTTCTAGCTTATCTTTGCCCTTCACCCCCCTTTATATTATCTAAATCTCTGTTTCAAGTCTTTTCTTAATAGCAGTTTATTTTCAGAGTCATTGTTTCTTTTGGAGTCAATATGAAGTAGGGGAGGATGAAGGCGGGGCTATCTGAGACTGACAAGCCATGGGAGGTGACAAACTAGAAAATGTCAAGTCAAGATTTTATTGTAGTTTTGGACTCTGATGGCTGAAACAAACCAGATGTGTTTCTGGTCCAGCTCCTCTCTGTCATCAGATAGGTTTCCACTTGAGTTGGTGTGTCAACTTATACTAGATCTGCCCGATTGTAATCCAGCTGCTTCCCTGCTCCGGCAGGTTGCAGCATATAAGCAACAATGCTGGATGCTGGAGCTGTGACGTGACAATTTACAAAAACGAAATCGGACAGAAGGTTCACACTAAAACTCCTGGTGAATTTCAAAATAAAACAAACCGTGATAAAACCAGATCATATTTAGCTTGACTATGAAAACAAACCAACATGATGAGCAGAGCCATACCAGGAGTTAATAGGTTTGAGGTTTTACAGCCCAACATGAAGGAGAAGAGGCTTTTCGACGGAGTGGGAAGTGACTCTAGCTGTCTGGTGAATCTTGCAAGGAGCATAGACTGTATATAGAGTGGACAGTGTGGCTCCGCCATTTATCATTGTACAGTTTTGAAGCCAAAATACCGCCGTCTCAGGCGCCACCATTGTAGCAGTTGTGCAGCCAGAGTCTGCGCAGTAGAGACGATGAGGGATTCTGGGAGAATCTGGGTGGAGCTGGGTGACAAAAATTATATATTTTTTTTTCTTACAAGGATCTTATCACTTCTTGACTCTACCTTCTGACATATTTCACAATCCCCCCAAAAATACACGAGAACGGCATCTGTCAATCATCGTTAAACGTTACGTAAAACCTTGTTTTTAACCTCGTATAACTACTGAAAATGAAACTGTCAGAAAAAAGAGGACTTGAATACAAGGCAGCCAAATGCTATCTTCAAATCATCACAACAATCGGACGTGAGAAACATTTCTACAAGGTGTATTAATTTTTTAAAGTTTGACCACAGCCCATCTGGAATAGCTGGAAAGCTGTATTTTTTAACCTATACTGCAGCCAGCCACCAGGGGGAGCAGTTTTTGCGGAGACCTCACTTTGAGCCTGGCAAGATGACTTCCATTTTTTTTACAGTCTATGGCAAGCAGCTGGACTTAACATGCAGCCAGTGTGAGTTCATGTACCAAGTCAACACATGATGGAGCAGAACTGGACCAGAGACACACATGGTGCCACAAGGAGTCACTCTTCATTGTTGCACCTTGCTAACAATGCTAGCACTAGCTTTATGTTATAACTTAGCCTTTGCTAACTCCTTTCCAGTTTCACCTTCTTGTAGAGTTATGGTCATTCTGGTATCAAGATGGTGTCAATGAAATGTCACACGCTAGTTTTTAAAACAGGTGTGGGAAAAACAGAATTCCTTTGATTGTTAGTTCAAAGAACGTTTGTTTGACTTATCTTTCGAACAGCCAAACCACACCACTGAGAATGCCTCTGGTCTGTCCCCACTCCTTCAAAACACTGGATCTGATAGATTTTAATTCAAGTTCAACTCAAGCGGGCCCAGATCAGATACACAAGGCTCCTTTTTCTGCCTGATCCTAGAGGAACAACTCATCAAATTGCACAGAGTGAGACAGGAAGCCGAGCACGGAAAACACCAATTAACACCCAGTGACTTTCAAAATAAAACAAACCAGATCGTGTTTAGCTGGACTTTAAAAACAAACTGACATAAGGAGCAGAGCCGGACCAGGAGTTAGCAGGTTTGAGGTTTTACACCCAACATGGAGGAGGAGAGGGTCAAATCCTGGGACGTGTCAAACTGAACATTCAGCTGATGTAAGAGCGCTCAGGTAGCATGCCACGGAGCAAAGAGGAGCAAACATGGCTCTGGTCTGATTCTAGTGTAACTGGTTTGTTTCCAGCTTCCTTTATTCTCTGACTGTCTGGCTTTACTGGGGCGAGGAGCAGGAAAACAAAACGCTTGTCTCCTCAGCATCACACTAGACTTTGGTGATAAATTGAAGCTATTTGTGATAAAAATGATGACAGGTAACAGAACGGCCCTCTAGCTTTTCTCACAGCATCCAGTATTGACCTGAAAATGTCGGTTTTGTAAAAAATGTACCATGTGTTATGGATCAGTGTAAAAGAAGGGAGTTCCTAGAATCTGCTTCAAATCCCCAATAAAAAAAAAACAAAAACAGAACAAAAAAAAACACAATTTACTACAAGACCTAACGGGTAAACTGTACACGACCAAACAGGCCTACATGTGGGTGTGATTATCCTTCCTGTTGCACCAGGTTATTTAGAAATCATTTGGCATTTTTTAAACAGTGAACTGAGTCCTGACAGAGCAGCCAGGGGATGATCAGTTTACAAATTCAAAATGATGAGCAGAGAAATATCGACTGACCCCTCAAATATATATACTCTGTAGAGAAAGTAAAGATATTCAAATACAACTCTGTCAATAAATCTTTTTTTTCTTAAATCTGAAGCATCACATCTACATATATATATTTATATATATTCAAATATTTATATTTTACTGCACCGTTCAGTCAGAGAAGAGAAACTGCATCAGGAGGTCACCGAGATGAGGATGAATTTACAGCAGAAAATTTAAACCTGGACACACCTTAAAGTTTGTCAAGGCAAAGCCAGTGTTGTGTTTGACCAGCAAAATCAAAAATATAAAACTTTAATTTCATTACATACTTTGAATTTTTACAGAAGAATAACAGTCCATGAGCGCGACCTCATATCTGTGTCAGACAGCACCGCTTCACTTCAGCCGTTTGAATCTGTCTCTGTACAACGCCTGAGTGAGGCAAAGGTCTCTCTCCTGATCTTTGATTTGGCTGTGACTGTGACTCATCAGTCTGAGTCTGAGGAGGAGGAGGAGGAGGGAAAGGAGTGTGCTTCATGCAGGACGAAGGCTCTGAGACCAGCAGGTCTGTCTTGGCATGGCCGCCTGTTGGGGCAGAGTTTGATGGAGTGACGGGTCTCTCCTACACAGTACTCTCCATCACCCAGTCGGCGCTGTCCAACGTGCCCTTGCTCCCCCCCGTGTCCCCTTCCTCCTCGCACTGCAGCAGCATGCCGTTCACAGACAGGCTCCTCTTAGTCCAGATGCTGCTGATCCGTCGCGGTTTGTTGCTCAGCTGCGCGGCCCCGGCGCTCGTCACGTCCCCCATGTCGAAGGACTGACTCCTCCTGGGCTTGGCGTCCAGAGGGAGCATGAGGAGCCGGCTGAGGCTGGAGTCCAGAGTCCGACCCAGCAGCGGCTCCCTGTCTGTGTGCGGTTTCCTCACCGCGGTTGACGGGGCGCTGCTGGAGGCCCCCGCCTCGCTGCTCTGAACCCCCCGCAAGTCCAGAGAGGTGAAAGCTCCCAGGAGGTGGTCCAGGTTGGTCCTGGGCTTCGACTGGGCTGACCTCCAAATGTTTGCCAGGGCGCTGTTGGGGCTGTACGAGCCCCCCGCCAAGGAGCCTGAGGAAGAGGAGGAGGAGGTGAGGCTGCTCTGGAGGGAGCCGCACTTAAACTCCACCACCTCATCCTGCAGGGTCACTTTAGCCTTGGCCTTTGGCTCGGGCTGGGGCTGCGGCTGAGACTGGGGCATCAGGAGTCCGTTCTGCCCCAGGCGCCCCCCGTTAGTCTGAGAGTGAGTGTCGCTGACGTTGGTCAGCTTCCCCACAGGGGGGTCAGTGTCTGCAGCTTTGTACCTCACCATAAGGATGACGATGAAGACCAGCAGGGTGGCCACGATGATGCCCCCCACCACCAGGATCATGGTGCCCCCCAGCAGCTGGCTGGGCAGAGACTGGCACTGGGGGTAGTCGTCCTGGGTGAAGAAGTGGGTGCAGCCCACCACGTTGGTGGCGGTGAGGGTGGTGGCTGAGTCGTCCCAGGCAGCGAGCACACACAGGTCGTAACGCGTCCCAGACACCAGGTTTGTCACCAGGAAGGCTTTGCTGGAGGCCGGGATCATCCTGAGGAGAAGGAGAGGAGAGTGGGGTTACTTCACATCCAGTGGATCCAACACACACAGATGAACATGTTAGAATTGACTGAGAGGAAAAAAAACCTCAGCTGAAAAAAAGTTATTTTGGACCCACTTGAAAAAGAGCAGTTTCAGTGCCCCACCTCGCCCACACAGACGCACAAAGGTTTGCAGGAAGTCTGTTTTTACGCCTCACAGATATAAAAACAGCTCCAGTAAATACCGTGTGATTTATCCGTTGATATCTGAAGAGGTTACTCATTCAAAACCAACACATTCACTCTCAAAGCTCTTTTCACTGAGCCACGTTTCCTCCAAGCACAGCCACAGTTTCTATTTGCATTTCCTGGAGTTTGTCTCCTCACTTAAGTCTCTCCGGATGCTCCTGTAACAGACAGCCAACAGTAATTGGCTTTATCTCTCAGAGCCATCTGTCTCGCTGCAGCGAGCAGAGGGTCTGTGATATCTGAGCTCTGGAGTGGTCAAAAATAAATCGACAGAAAACTCAGAGAAAGGCTTGAGAGTTCTGTCTGGGCAGAGAGACCGGTCAGGAGGCTCTGTTGCTTGAGGAGGAGGACGCTGAAGAAATGTCTCAGGTGGTATCAAGCTGTAAGCAGGTGTGTGTGTGTGTGTTTTCCACAGTTTAACAGATAGCAGCAGGATGTTTCAGTGTCCCGAGGAAAAACAGCTCCTGACTGCCCGAGGCGAGCAGCTCAGCATCCAGCGGCAGGTGGTAGTGATGCTGTTACACTCACTCCTGCCGTTTGACTGATACAATCATTCACCTCCAGACACACAGCTCCCCCTGCAGGGACTCACATCAGACATGAACCTGACGGTCCGCCCCTCAGGCAGTCTCTGGGTAGATCTGTATGGGAGGCTGTGAGCCACACAACACCAAATTAAATCATGTTTGAAAAGAGATTAAAAGCTGTTCAGGATGCAGTGTCAGATTTAAATGAGCTCACATTGTCTCTGTGCCCCTAAATATATATAAATAAATAAACACTCTCATCCGTTTAAATCTAGGACAGGGCCGGATTAATCTACTCAGAGGCTAAGCTAATTAGCTCATGAAAAAGATGCTCTTGTTGACTAACATTACCATGATATCAGCGCTGATTGTACAGTTAATGACTGATAGATTAAAGAATTAAACATGAACATAGACTGTGAAAAAAGATGGACAACGTCCCCAAAAGTGAAGCCAAAATGGGATGACTGCCTTCTGGTGACTGGCTGCAGTGCTATATGGGAAATGGGTTACGTTACAATTTCAAAATTAACCAGAACCTGAAACAATTTTTTTTTACATAAATTCTGTCAAAGTAAGTTCTTTTCAAAAATTTACTTTTGGGCTTTTCATGCCTTGAATGATAGAGGAGAGGACAGTGGTTAGAGCAGGAAAGGAGGTGAGAGTAGGGAGCAATATGCGAGAAACAGGCCACAGGCTGGACTTGAACCCAGGCCACCTGCTCAAGGGCAAACCTAATGTGGCCCCGACATAAACCACTAGGACATCTTACCCCCTGTTAAAGTAAGTTCAAGGGTTTTTTTCTGACAAATTTAAAGAGGGGGTATTCTGAGATCCCACATTCTAAACATGGGTATAAAGTGACAATGCTGGATATTCAGACTAAACATGCAGAAATTCAAACTAAGTATTCATAGTATTTATGTCGTAGAAATCCCTGAATCTGTTAGTAAAATAGTCAAAATACTGAGTTTTAAAGTAGCACCAGATCTTCACGAGACTTGCTGAAATAATGATGAGGTCATCACAGGAACTCCTAATTGTTTCATGACGTGAAAAAAGGGTGGGCCTCAAACACCAAGGCCTGCCTTTAACTTTGTCCCCAACAGGCCTCCTTAGGGTTGGCCAATCAGAGAGAAGGTGGTTTGTGGAGAAGGCAGTCTTAATCTTCTAACTTTCACTTTTTAAATGAAAGGGACACAAATTCCATTTGACTTTTTTAAAGGACAGCGATCAAAACAAAGTGAGAAAGACTTTTCTGAAACACCAGAAAGAGAGATTTTTTTTTTCCTTAAGCCATAGATCATGTGAAGCTGCTAAGGGGGCACCAGAGAGACAAAATTAAGACAAAAAAGGCATAGTACCCCTCTTTGAACTGTTATCATTTTTTTTTTAAGCTAGAAGAGAAAATTTGACATCATGGATAGCAGGTGTGTTGATACATGAGGCTCTGTGGACTGCGAGGGATTTTTGTTGGTTCATTGTTGAATTTATAACAACAACAATAATAATAATAATAATAATATATTATATTTATAGAGGTCTTTTTTTTTTTTTTTCAAAAACTCAGACACTTTACAAAGCAAACAAAGATAAAGAGCAAGTTAAAAAAGATAAAAAATATACAAAATACTGAAATACAGTAAAATAAATGTAAGGTAAAAGGCAAGACAAAAACACTGAAAAGGTAAGGTCAGGACCGGGGTTTGTTAATTTAAGTTTTGAGTTTTTACTCGAAAGCGGTGAGGTCAGCAGTATCACGGAGGGGTTGTGGGAGGGAGATCCAAAGGGAGGGGGCAGTGAAAGAGAACGCTCTGTCTCCCCAGGTTTCGGTGCCTCATCCTAGGGATGGTCAGCAGGTTTACGACTGAGGAACAGAGGGTGCATAGGGGTGGAGGTGTGGAGCATGTCTGTAAGTTAAGAGGGGGCCTGGTTGTTGAGTGCTTTGTGGGTATACGGTATGGGACAGGAAGCCAGAGGAGATCTTGAAGAATGGGGGTGATGTGCTCACAGGAACAGGTACAGGTGAGGAGTTCTGAATATACTAAGTTGTGAATGTGTTACGTGTTGGTCAGATCGAGGTGTTGAACATCCAATCTGCAGCTGGAGCCAGAACTTCATCAGAGTTTATTTCGGTGGCGTTGTGGTCTTTTAATTTTTTAATTTTTAGAGAAGGAAGCACACTATCCATACGTTACGAACTATTTTCTGCCTTTAGCTGAGAGTCAGAACAGTGAGTGGAGTAAGAAACTTGGTAGACAGATGGAGCTATGACGTGACAAAGGACTGCAGGGTGGAAGGACTACAGCCTCTGTACATGTGACACATGATTTAACCTCTGAGACAAACCAGTGTGACACTTCTAACCACACCAGGGAGAAATGAGGTCAGCCTGGATGGCCGAACATGTTTCCATTTCACCAACAAGACTCTTTAGAGGACATGTCAAATCTAACTGGTGTCTGTCAGGAGTGGAGGAGGGAAAAGGGGGGCCGTTCAGAGCCTTCAGAGTCCACAGGGACCAGGTGTGATGGACCAACAAGCTGTTACTTTGTCACTGAAGTCCCTGTCTGCTTTTTGTCTCCTGTCAGTCTCTGGCAGCCTCGGCAAACTTGATCCAGATTTCCTCCTCCACTCGTCTGTGAAATGTCTGAGTGAAACTGGAAAGAGTTTCCAGCATTGTGGGAATGTCCAGAAACTTGTTGGAGTGATATTAACACAGCAAGAAGATCCATTACTACACAACGCTCCTCCTGCATGGCCTACTCCGCCCCAAAAACCATCATTATTACATTGATGTCAACAGACCAATTTACACCCCACGTCATCAAAAATTGGGGTGCATTTTGTCAACGCAGGGGGCATTTAGCCCCATTCATTCAGACAATTTTACACCATGGAGTTAACTTCTGAAGAGTTCAGACCGTTTCAGAGCTACCGCTGTTTCGTAGTTAAAAGTGGCCGTGCTAACTGTTGACTCTCAATGTGACTGGGTTTTTTTATGGAGACTTATATTCTGATTAAAATTAGGTTAGAAGCATAAACCAAATAAATATTCCCCATATAAACACCTCAATCTGAAAAAAAAATAGACTGGAACTAAATGGAATTTCATACTGACGAAGTTTAGCAATGAGATGAGAGATCTGTGTTTTTCTCTGCTAAAAACGATTTCTGTGATTGATTTTGTAGTGGTGGTGGACACTGGAGCCTAACTGTCAGACAGAAAAAGTTCAGAAGAGCAGAAGAAAGATAAACAGGAATGATATAGAGCATGAGCCAAAGGCCAACACGGAGGCTAAACTGTTTATGCTTATGGTTATTCCCAATATCAATAGCAGAGTGGGGCACCAGTTGTGGTAATGTATTAGTTAGAGTTTCACGTCAATATGTAAGAATTTTAGAATAGTTTTTCAAAATGTTCTCTGTCCTGTTCTGTTCTTGATGCATTGATAAGAAAAAACCAATCTGATGAAGTATATTCAGTAAAATACTGTGGAAGCTTAGAAATAATAATAATATAGTAAATAATAATAAAGACCCTTTTCAAATCCCATTGTGTTGATTTTTTTAGTAGGATTGACTTTTCCAAATTGATCATATAAACTATTAGTTATTAATACAATTTCTGTATCCGGAGATGCTTCAGGTATGAAGAACTGAGTCTGACATTTGTTTGTCCTGATGTTGCAGTATTATAGCTCTATAGCTGCATGTTGTCGCATGTCCAACAGGCCACCATGTGCCACAAAAAGCACTAGGCAACAGATTTTACTGTGTCCTTTGACATCGTTTCACTCACACTGTCAAGCCAATAGTTTCAACTTTCCACTCTCGTCTGTGTTTCTGCATCCTTTGCTTTTCAATGGGGCACAGGGTGGAGTACCAAATGCAGCCACAGACATGTCTACTTCAGGTTTCCTGTGACTTTCTGTCACCCAATTAATGATGAGCACTTATTCCACGCTGAAAATCAACCAACCAACTGCCGTCTCTAGTGGGTGGACGCAAACGCATGTTGAATTCAGGCAGAGTGGTGCTGCTTTCAATAGGGATGTCCCGATATTACATTTTCACTTGCGATACGATACCGATACTGCAGCATTGAGTATTGGCCGATACCGATATTAATCCGATACCATATCAGCATTAAACATGCATACTTTTATTACTTATTTTGTAGTATGTCTGTCATGTAAGGAAAGGCTTGATTAAGTGATTTTATTCAAACAAAGAACAGTAGTCAGCAACAGTAGGTATGAGGAAAAACTGACCCATTTATTATTAACCCATGGGTAACAGAAATTTTAACATTAAACATAAAAAATACCAATAACTGAATTAAATAAAGAACAAATTAGAAGACCCAGAAAATAACCAAAATAAATCAAATAAAAACAGCAGGAGTGGGGTCTGGAATGGACTGCTTATATCGGAGATTTTAGATGCATTACGATATGATACCGATATTTGTTTTTTGCTGATATCGGACCGATATCCGATATCAATATCGGACTGGGACACCTCTAGCTTTCAAGGCAAACTGGAAGTGTGGAACAAATTGCATCCCGTATTGATTTAAAACGGGACGCAACCTTTAAGTGTGAAAAATGGGTCAATTCTGTATTTAAGGGACGGGTGGCAACCCTAATTCCAACCCACAGTCAGCAGTTATTCTGCAGTGGTCTGTTCAAACTTGAGAGTCTATCAATACAATGAAGAGTGAGGTTACGTTAGCTCTGCTTGGTAGATGACTGGCAGGAAATAACCAGGATTCACTAAAGTTACACATTACAGACATGTCTCGGAGCACCCGGCTGTCAGTAGCACTCTGTGAGGACGGCTACTAAACTACGGGATAAACTGACAATTTGTTTGTTGTCACGTTAGCTTGCGGATATGTATAGCACCAGGCTGCTAGTAGCGCTACATGTAGCCAGCTACTGATAACTGTACTGGTAAATACCTTACCTCATTATGTGTTATCTGGTAAAAAGTTGACTTGAACAAAGAAAATTTGTGCTAAAACAAAAATGCCCAGACGCCTGATTAAAAGTCACGTCTTTACAACAGAGTGCGTGAGACACCAGGCCAGAAGGTGGTCCACTTAAAACAGATCCTCCTTACAGCATCTTTAGCCGCGTTTCCACCGAGCAGTCCTGTTTGGTTCAGTACGGTTTGGCATGGTTTGGTACAGTTAAGCCTGATCCTGTTTGTTTTTCCACAGCAAACTGTGCCCTCTTGTGGTAGGTAGCTGAAAGCCACAGCTGTTAAATAATAGCGTGACATAGTAGCAGCACGACACAGTTTACCCTGCTATTAAATCCAACAAAGAAGAAAAATGCGACACAGTAAACAAAGAGCATAGATGAAGACATGCAGCATTTTGTCCTCTCTGTGATTGTCATGTAGCTCTTTGATACAAAGAACAATCAAGCTTTGTTTCAGAGAAGACTGTGTGCTGCCAGGAGAAATGCAGCCGCTGTCGCACGGTAAGTGACGATTCTTTCGACCAATTGACAGTCTGCAGTGTTGTAGCTCCACCTTCTGAGAGCGGATCGGTTCAGTCTGGCACCCATACAAAAGGGTACCAAAAAGTGGGACGGCTTGTCACGGTGATTTGGGGATCTGTCCCAGAATAAGTCAGTGGAAAAGCCGCAAAATGCACGCCGTACTGAGACGAACCAAACTGGTCTGCTTGGTGGAAACGCAGCTTTTAACTGCTGATACTCTAAATCCAGTTTTTACTTTGTGAATTTAATGAAAACTTGTTTTTTGGCCAAGGTTATGACCTAAAATGGACTCACTATGGAGGGTAAATATAAGTGAAAGTATTTTAACAGAAACAGATTTTGTGTTTAAAGTGAAACTACAGTACACTACAGTCCTATTACTAATCTTAAAATACGAACCATTAACGTTTTGGTATATTTGGTGCAGTTTTCTGGCTCCTTTATTATAACCCAGGTCTCAGACTCAGTGATCTGTGTGCTCCTTTTGATTTAGGAGAGATAACAGCCACAACACTGAGTGGCTTATCTGTTTAAACTCACCATTAGTCACCTGTTAGATTGGTGTTGTTTAGGTAAGAAATGTGTTTTTTGGTGGCTAACACCATCACGTTGCTTGACAAACTACTGTACTCAGCAGCACTTCTGTTGCTAAGATACCCACACAGCCATAACTGTTTACAAACAGTAAATTGGTCTGTTAACTGAAATATAACGTGTCAGTATCAACAAGAGAGAAGATAACACTAACTGAAGAAGAAAAAGTCATCTGAAAAGTAACATCTTTAACTTTAAGACATTATTTGTGTCACAAAGTGAAATGTTTGTTTTCAGCTGTACTTTTTTTGTTGTTGGAGGTTTAAAAACTACACCTTTCTTTTTCAAGGTGCAGGAATTTGCTCTGGCAAATCCCCTGATGTGAAACAAGTTTTTTCCATCTGTCCAATTAACCTCAAAATCTTTTCAACAAGGAAACTTTCTGCACCAGAGATCATACATGAGTGAGTCAGAAACATCATAACTTCTGTCCTCTCTTCCTCCCAATTAGTCCACGGCGCTCAAACAAAAGACGCCGTCTTCTAATGAAAAGTTCCCTCTTTCCAAAAAACTTGCTCCTTTTCATTACGCTCTTATAATTGGTTGCCTGAGACTGGGAGGGAAATTCTTCTGCCTGCTCTCTGCAGAGTCAGGCTCTAATTGATTTCAGGTTGTCTGCGTAGACGACTTTAATTCGTTTAA
Organism: Halichoeres trimaculatus; assembly: GCF_033239565.1. NCBI lineage: Eukaryota > Metazoa > Chordata > Actinopteri > Labriformes > Labridae > Halichoeres > Halichoeres trimaculatus. Next base: position 6,896,680 of record NW_027437191.1, on the reverse strand, counting down.
TACGTAAGAACAAAGCAGCGTCCGGAGAAACCTATGCCCGTGCTTATCACGGCGAGATAAAAGTCTTTGCCGCCCCTGCAGGCTGCAAAAGGCAATTTGTGGAGTGTCCTGCTCAGCTCCTCGCGCTGGTGTGAGGCTGCAGCATTAATCAGAGCGAAGAAGAGGAGACACGGGGGGAGATTGGCTCTGTGCTTCTTTAAGCTCTGTGAGAGATTTATTAGGAACACTTTTATTATCCCTTCTTCTTAGTTTAAAGAAAGAGCTGACAAAACAAACACATCTTTCCTGGACGCTGCATCATTCCTGTCCACAAGCTTCAAACTGTTTATGGTTCTGCTTTCCTCCCCAGCTGAGACATTATACATCATCTCTATTGATTTCTTCAGGCTTCTCTCCCTGGACTCGCACAGACAAGGTCATGCCACGCGGTCTCCTGCCCCACTGACTCAGCGTAAACATGGGCGTGACGCCGAGAGATTTGATTATGCTTATATAATCAAAATCCCTGACGTCCTCGCGGTCTGCAGCTGTAAAGGATTAAATGGGCCGTGACATTTTTCCGTCTCTGTGCGTACCCTTGAATATCTCCTGGTTGCTTTACAACATCCTCATCCATCTGAGCGTAATGGGTGAATGCTTCAGGGAGAGGAAGCCGTGCTGAAGCGCTGCTTTGTGTTACTGTACGTGTTTGATGAAACAGCAGAGCTGCTGTAAACCTGCAGGGAGCCTCATGTATCTGTCTCTCCCTCTCTCTCTTTCCTAACAGAGTGGTGGCGTGGATGTGATTACAGCTCACACCAACCAAACGTCCACTAACAATCATCTGTACGTCTGAATTTAGACCAACATGAATCCAAGACTTAAATCATTGAATTTTAATCCTGCTGGATGAAAACACATCAGCTGAGCTTCTGTCGACATAACAAGAGGAAAGAGAAGGTGACAGAAATAAACGCTAACCAAACTGAACGTGCAGTCAAGGAAAATTAAACAAGTGACGTATGAAACTGCAGAAAACACCTCAGTCTGGGAAGTTAAATATGTATTGAATCAAATAGGCTTTTTTTTAACAGTGATTTGTTTTGAAAAGCTAAAACAAAGCTCGGTGCTGCTTTTGAGATAACTGATCATCACATACTCCTACAGACATTAGAAAAACTACTTAGCTTTTCATGAACGGCTCATATGATCAATAAATCCTCTGTACACACCAGGAAAAGTTATGGTGTTCCTCAAGGCTCAATGCTAGGACCAGTTATCTTTATTTCATATCTGCTTCCTTTTGGTACTGTTATGAAGAAACACTCCGGAAACTTTCACTGTTATGCAGACGACACTCAGCTGAGTTTCATCGATCATTAAAGTGAGACAAAAAAAAAAAAAAAAAACACAAAACAACAATAGTTGTTAAACTCAACCTAACGTTTTTTTCATTGCTAGGCGCCGCCCAGTTGTGGCTGCCTGTTATAGCAGTTCTCTCTGTTCCTTGTCTTCTCGTAATTTTTTCATCTCTTTGTCGTCTTTGTATTTGGAGCAGATCATTACTTTGTATGGCTCATTTGTTGGTCATGGACACCAAACTTTTTGTGTCTTTGGTGATATTTTTACTATTTTTCATCTTGTGTTTGTCTGGAGATCCTACGTGTAACCATGGCTGCATTGTTTACATGTAAAATCAGCTGTAAGCAGCCTGTAGCATGTCAGTGCTAACTGGTGCAAGGCCTGATGTTTCCTCACAAGGTGAGGAGAAAGAGGTGAGGTTGACGTCCTGGTTCTCAGGTGTGAGCTTAGAAGTGACAACATGGACCTGTCCTTCCAGCCATCGTTGTTGGGAACGTAAGATCTATCTCCAATAAGATGGACAAGCTAGCCATGCTAACCAATGCACAGTTTTTACACATTGTAAAATGCTCAGTAAGTAGATGAGAGAACTAAGGAAGAGATGACAGTGACGAAACACAGAAGAATAATCGAAACTGTTAAAAGGAGTACTTTTTATTAAATTACAGCTACAGTCTGAAAAAAAGAGAGGAAGCATGGCTACCCTTGGCCTTCAGGAGAAAACGCCACTGATCAGGACCTGTCCTTTGACTCTAACATCCAACAGGTCTCAAGTACGGTGTTTTTTCCACCTTCCTGATAATAGAAAAATCAGACACATCTTGTCTCAGAGAGATGCAGGGGAAAAATTACAAACCAGTCTATGGTTTGTTTCTTCTAGGTTGGACAACTGCACCTCTCCTTTATTTGGCTGTCCTCACAAGTCTACTGATGGTTACTGATGATTCTTTTGACCAATGAGCAGACTGCAGTGTTGTAACTCCACCTTCTGGAGTGGGACGGTACAGGTCGGTAATTTGCTATCCGTCCCAGGATTAGTCAATGGATGATAAAATGCGTACCAAGACAAACCAAACTAAGCTGCTTGGCGGAAACGTGACCTGAAAGTACCAAAAAGAAGAGGAGCCTTTTGTTATCAGGCTCCTCTTCTTTGGGATCATCTACAGGTCAGGGTCCTTATTGATAAAGCTAATAGTTAGACCTGGATCAGGTCTGGACTAGGGATGCAACGATTATAGATTTTGATTGCACGATTATAGTCTGAGGAATAATCTCGATTTCAGGATTATAACGATTATCGTACATTAATTTTACAACACTGATAATGAACAAATATATTAAAATCACATGAACGTTCTTTAGAGATGTCAATGAGCTTTGTATTCCTGTCAGAAATAACAGATTAATCAAATAACACAGTACAAAATAATAAATAAAGATAAACATAAATTATAACTCTTCCAATTGGAATTAAATAAAGTGACCTGTGCTCTGTAAACATCTACGTCAGTATTCCCCTTTTGAAAAAAATACAGCGTCTGTGTCTGTCAGTGTCAGTGTTGTTGAACTCTTAGGCTAAAAATGAATAGGAAAAATGAAACAAATAATCCATGCCATGATGAACTTTGATTGGATTTGCAGTAATGATTTAAGTTGTAATTATTTAAATATCTGAAATAAAGTATTTTAAGCATTATTATTAATATAAGACTAAACTTAACTACATTGATCCCCCAGAGGAAAATGTTATTTGTGTGTAAGTAACTTAAGTTTTATTGTCATCCATGCTGATTTTTAAATTCATTTTTAGTAATCTAATCTATTCTTTGGATAATCTTCATACATTTATCTAATTTTAAATGTGGTCTGATTAAATTCTGTCTATTATGGTCATTATTATTGTTTGGTTGAAGATTAATCATGATAATGATAATGGATTACATTTATGTAGCGTTTTATCCTTGACTGACACTCAAAGTGCTTTACAAGTTTTAGTAAAAAAATATAGGTTGAAAAAAAATCTCTTATGATGTGTTAATAGCAACTGAAATGCAATTAATTTGTTCCCATGGTACATTGCTGGAAGTCTACCAGCTCCTGATGTTATTTTAGTGTTTGGAACCTGATATACTAAAGGATAAGTTTGGTTTATACAGTAATACCCGGAGAGCTGACTTTGAGGGACAAACGTAACGATTAATGGAGTTTTAGGAGCGGCGCTGTCTATGCCCTGATGGATCCCATTATACGGACGTCCGCTGCACGATTTTGGATCTAAATGTCTCCCGAAGCACTGCTTGGATCAGGAAAACCTTCGGGGTGAGTATTTTGTTCTACTTCATTCTATAAACAATGTAAAAGCTGTATTAACCGAACTTATCCTTTAACCTACAACCTGGTACGTTAACCTACAATGCCCAGAGTTTATTCAACACAGAGGGGAAGAAGCAGACTGTAACGTTAAATGGTCACTGACGGAAGCCTTGAGAGGAGGTATTTTGTCCTCCGTAGGCAGACACGCTGCTTTGCTGCTGTTTGTTTACACTGAGCTGAAAGCTCTCCTCCCACTGCAACGCCACTGACAGTAGTCGACACGTTTATATTTAACTCCTTTCAACTCAGTTATTAGGTGTTCCCTTTAGTTCGGCGTGTAAAGCAGGGTGGTGATCCCGCAAATGCTGCATTAAATTCGACGTGTTTGAGCCTTTCGCCGAAACTTCTCTTCTGCAGGTCTTGCATACAGGTGAACCGTCGTCCTGAATAACTCCCTCGTCATTTTGTGTACCCAAAATGCTCCACACTGCCGACTTCACTTTTTTCTTTGGTGGAAACAGAGCTTTGATGCTTGATGCCTCTGCCATTGTAGCTAATGTAGCCTAGCATAGTACGGCTCTAGAAGCAGATGCAACGCTGGTTTGTTTTCCTCACGCGCAGGTTGCGGCGAAGATAATGTCCCAACAAGATGTCCGTTTTTTTGCGGGTGAGAACAGAAATACTCGGTGTAGAGGAACCTCTGGGATTAATTAACCGTGACGTTACAAACCGCGGTTAATAGTAAGACCGGTTAATCGTTGCATGCCTAGTCTGGACTAGCTCATACTGTCAGGAGGAACTGACACACTGAGCTCCTGTTTCCCTCTTTCCTCTGTCCTTTACTAACTTTAAAAGTCAATGACCATGGATCTCTCTGGGAGTGCCTTAGTTCGGCTTAAGGGTTCCTCTGGGTCGTTGCTGTGGACGGCCTGCTGCTGAGGACCTGACAGACTCAACTCTGCCCACCTCACCATGTTGCTACACCTCTCCCTCCCTCTGTCCAGCCTTCTGTCCGTTAAAGGACATTTTTCTTTCCACTGTGACTTCTTAAATACTGCAAAGGTAAGTACTCAAGGTGGGTTCAGATGAGATCAGACTTCTAATCCTGTCTTCATGTTGGGTCTTGGATTGATTTACTGAAAGCTGGGGACAAGCTGATCACATCAAACTATTCTGTCTTCATGTCGGTACTGTGGTAAAAGCTTAAAGCTACAGGGTAAAACTACCCAGCCTGCAGCGTTTTACAGTCTAACTTTCATATAGTTTGGATGCTGCATTGGTTCACGTGTGGACTCCACACTCAACTCCTGTCTACATTCAGCTCTGCTTCAGAAAACTTTGACTCTGCCTTTAACTCCTTAGAGCTCAGTGATAGAGTTGGTTTTATTTCTCTTGGATGGTTGAGGGGTCAAACTCCAGCACATACAGTCCACTTTGGGATGCAGAGACATGAACCCCATTCGTCTGGTATTTTGGTTCTTGCAGACAAAGTGTGAACCCAAAGGTTTCATTTGAGGGATTCACTCTTAGCTGCAGATGGCAGACAGGAGTTCAGTATCTGCAGAGTGATGAATGAAGCTGCCACAAGTGCCCGAACCCACTTCTCACTCTGTTTTATTTCCTACTCAAGTGATTTTTTTTGCATTGAATAAATCCACCTGAATGATAAAGTATCAGTATTTCCACTCGTGTGCTTCTTAAGCTGCCCCTGTGATTTCAGCAGTTTTTCACTTTCAGCAGCTACAGAGGCGTTTTTTTTTCCCCTGCCAGTGACGCTTTTTCAAAAGTCTGTTTTGTTGTGAATGACCCTCAGGCTCTCACAGTCCTAAAGAAAGGATTTACGTCAAACCTGGAGTCTAAGCAACAATGTTCCAGTCATGGAGCGGAGAGAAGTTTGTCCTCCATCTTCAGGGTTTGAAGAGGAAACAGATAAAGACTCTCACCTCATGTGAACAACAGCAGGACACAGCTGAGGTGAGGAAGTTTTGTGGATCCTCTGAACCTCAGCAACTTTTTATCTGAACTTTTACAAAGCGTTGTCTTCATTTAAACTCTCCTGAATTCAGCCCTGTTCTCAGGAATCAATCTGTGAGACATTACAGGCTGCGCTCTGCTCAGCACAGACACTCCACTTATTAAGGCAGAACATCATATTCTCACAGCAGCGCCACACTCATCCCTCTGGATCTGGTATTTTTAACTTCTTAATTTACCTGCTGAGTTCCTTTATTTCAGCTCTTATCGGCCTCAGCTTCAAATGAAGACTTCCTCGGCAGACACCATTACTGGGTTCAGGAGAACACGGAGGGATATTCCTCCTGTTTCTCTGATATTCAGCTTAAAACTTACACCAGCTCCACCGCAGATAACTTTACAAATAATGAAAGTTATCAGGGCATTTCTTGAGTTTTGCTGTTCCCTGTTCCTGATGTCCCCAAAATTCTGTGTAAATACAGGAAAACTCATGAGAGCTATGTGCATGAGATGTGAAATTTTCTTTTTTGTTTTCTGGAGGCCAGGGTTAGGGCCAAAGAGTGATCGATGCAACAGCTGCTTCAGGTCTCATCTGTTTTGATTTTAGAAGATGGTATTGCTGTCACTGTGATCTATTTCACTTTCAGCACTTACGGTTGGGTACCGAATGAAGTACTTTTATAGGTACAGTCTGAAGTGTATTTGTAGTACCGAGTACCGATTGACATAAAATCAAAGGGTGCCATGTTTGATACCTAAACACATCCTTGTGACCTTGAGGGAGGGGAAGAGTGGGTGGTTTTTCCATGCTGGACACAAACACAGTATTTTAAGTTTACAAGTAGAGAAATAAATGTGAAATTGAAAAACTTTGAGATTTTATTGTCAAACAAATTAATATTTATTACAACATGAACACACAAAAAAGTACTTAAAATTGGTACCGTTGAGTACAGATAACCGGGTACTGCGCATCGGTATTGTATCATTTCTAATTTCACTGCTAATGGTTGGCTTTCTCCTTTCTTTTTAGTATCACAAGAACTAACTAACTTTCAAATCGTGCCGTGCTTAAGCATGATTCACTTCTCTGCTTTGGCCCGCTTCGGAGAGGTGTGCTTCAGCATGGTTTACTTCATGCACAAGCACAAGCATGCGGACGGCGCATGTGATCTATGACGTATGGTTGCTGTGAGCGCATCTCTCGACAATCATTTTAAACGAAGCAGGGGTGTTGGAGGGCTGTGTCGGGCTATAACGACTTAACATGAGTCTAAAAGTCTCTAAAGTTGTAGCAGTGCTCTCTGTGTCTCACTCACTGTGACTCTGATGAGATCATGCTTCATATAGACAGATACTTCACAATGACTTTGGCGGGTCGTGTGTGTAATACCCGCTAAAGTCTGGTTCATATTGGAGTCATGTGATCGCCGATGAACGGTGCTGCGGGGGGGCAATCATGCTTAAGCACAGCACGGTTTGGATAGCCAGTGTGACTGCACTCTAAATTTACACCTTAGCTAAGTGGTTTGCACAAAAGGGTGCCCCAATTGTTTAAAACTGTCATTGAAGTGCCCTCTTGGAAGCCAAAACGCATGCTGAAGTGCCCTATTCAGAGCCAAATTAATGCTTAAATGTCCCATATTGTGCAAAATTCACTTTAGACTGGTTTTGTAACAGTAATATGCGTCCTCAGCCTGTCTACAAACACCCCTGAAATGAGATAATTCTATTGTCTCCTTCTCTTGCTTGCTCCAGACAAAGTTTGCTTTCAGGACATGTGTGCTCAAACACGTAGAGTTGAGATGTGCCCTGCATGACGTCATGCGGGGCAGAAGTTGAAAAAAAGTAGCTCCTCTAGGCCCGCCCCTTGTCCTACTCCTTCTGTGCAGCGCATTTTTCACTTTAGCTGCTCAGCTGTTTTGGTAAAACGAACATGGCGAAGGTACGAGCGAGGCACGGCGGTTGCTCTGTTGTTGGCTTCACAAAAGAGCACAGAAGTCTTTTTTTTAACTCCATCACATGAGGTTTTGAAGACGCAGTGGATTAATTTTATTTTTGATGGAGATGCACCCACAACAACTCCTAAATTGTTGTATGTGTGTGCTCACCATTTCACTTTGGACTGCTTTCTCAACGAGGGCCAGTACAAAGCAGGATTCGCCAAGAACCTGAAGCTGAAGCATGGATCTGTACCAACTGTCTGTGACCCAGCTACATATGTGGGAGCTATTAGTTTTACTCATTTATGTTGCTTTACTATATGCTCTACCAAGTGCGATAGCCTGATGAATGTGGTTTTAGCATGGCAGCTAACGTAAGTTACGTTAACACACATGAGTAAATATCAGGGGACATTAAAGAGAAGATATATGGACATATATTTCACGTGAAGCTAGCTTTATATACACCAGTGGGGAACCTTCAGGGACTTCTAGGCCTTCAGAGAAGGCCTTAAAAAATCTGGACCAAAAAATATACGTATCATATATCTATATATATGTATATATAATTTCTCATTTAGTTGAATAAAATACATTTAATACATCATGTAAGTTTTAAAATTTAGTGTACTGCAAAGTTCACTTCAGCAATGAAAGGGTTACTGTCTTGAAACATGTTATCTCTATAGGAGCCCAGTTTGCTGGCTCGTTTAGTGGTTAGGACTTCACAAAGGCCAGGCTGTGTTTTGGTTTGGAGAGAGACAGGACAAATGACCAATCACGATTTGATTTTTGGGGGGGCGGGACAAAAACTGAAGAGCATAGGCCTTCGTGTAGTCCGAACAGTGGGCAGAGTGGTAAGAGCGGTGAAAGGAATGGCAGAGGACGAGGGCGAAGTTGTGGCTAGCTTGTTAGCATCTTTTTCAGCGTGTGCGAGTAAAAATTTCATCCGGTCGCGCTCGTGCGAGTGCTTATGTCTTAATACTTCATCTATCACAGGCACTGAACAAGACATTGTGGTTTGAATTCTTCCTCTCTTTCACTGGCTCAGTCAGTCTCCTCCACCTGAACTCTCCCTGTTCTAAAGAGAGAGCGCTGTCGCGTACATGTGCAGCTCGTATGTGCATCACACACCGAAGACAGACAGAACTTCATAACGACACGTTTCACTATTCCAGAGTCAGCCTTCTCACTTTATGATTCCCGCTGCTCTAAACTCTCCTGATTGAAGAGGATGCTGTGTTAGAGCAGAGCTACGTTACTTTAACTCACGACATGTCAACACCAAAAAAGAAAGATAGAAAACAGCTAAGGCTCTGGTCAACTCTTCATCAACAAGTGCAGCACAGTTATCTGTCTCGGTCTCTGAGGTCTCCTGCAGCGTCTTTGGATCAAACCAACTTAGAGAGAGGCCCAAGTACGGGACTTCATTCACTCTAAAAAAATATTAGCGATCACAGGAGCATACTTTAAGTGGGGGGACAATCAGGAGAAATCACAAGCCGGGAGAACAGCCAGAGAAAGGGTTTAAAAAATGGGAGACTCCCTCCATATTCAGGAGTGTTGGCAGCCTGCCAGCACTCTCGATGGGTAAAAGTAACAAGTTTATGACACAGATTGACAAAGATAAAAACTAAAGACATTTTCTTCACCATTTTAGGTTATTTAAGTAAGTTTTGTAAACTCACTTAATAATGTTCGTCATTGTTTTATGTAAAGCCTCTTTTTTATTTTTATTTTATTTATTCAATGAAAATGTTTTTCATTAACTACTTTTTTCCACGAGGATTTCTTTTCTAGGCTGTGAGGGCTGAGGTGAAGGCCCAGCTGTAGTACTCACGGTTCGCCACCGACATACACAATGTTATGTTTTGTTTGGACGGATGTGACTACTTGTAGCTGTGGTCTAATAGCATTTGGTTACTTAAAAGGTCCCTAGTTCCTTGACAAAAATGAAGTCTGAATTGCTTGTAACAAGAAAAAGAAACATCAGCCGATGGAGAAGAAAAACGTGATTTGTAAAGTTTCTTGAAATAAGAATAATGTCTCAATACAGATGACCTTCCCCTTGTTACATTGGCAGATTTTGTTTACTTGTTACAAGCAATTCAGACCTCATTTTTTCTTTAAATAACCTGAAATAAGATACATTTTATTGACTGGTCGGATGAATGTGGCTCACATTAAGTCTAAGATGATATTTTGTTTTTACTGAAAACAAGACAAAAACACTTGATAAGATTTCAGTTTGAAAGTGTTAAAATATCCCTTCATACCTCCTCAAAGTGAGACTACAGAAAAGATGTGTTTGTATGGAAGCCTCAGAGGGATTAAAAGTTCCTCTGGGAGCTTATCAGGAAGAGTCGAGGCGATCTGAAGTGGAGGATAAAGAATTATTGACAGCAGCTGCTGAATTTGAATTTAATTCACTTTCCTGCCCCCTGAGTCTCCTTCCTGACAGACCAAAGTGTGAGCGTATTCAGTAGAATTTCTATACATCCCGTCTTGTTTTGCAGAGCTCTTTGAAAGCTCATTGACATGCATGAGGTGTTTTTAACTGGAGCCTTCTTTGAGTCAGCTGTCATTTCTGTACATATTGTGCAGCTTGGAGCATATGCTGTTTGACAATTTGCATAAAATGAATGGTTTCTGTTTAATTACACAATCCTTTCCAGAATTAGGTTTAAATGCTGATTAGAATGGGAGTGATTTATGCATGGACACACCACGGATGCTTTACTATGCCTTATGAATGCTGTAAAGAATTCTCAGTGTTACAATTTGCTGGAGTCGTAAGATATAATTAGAGAAAAAGTGTAAAACAGCCTTTTTAGGAAATGAACAGGACTAACAAGAAATAAAATGAGCCTCATAATGAAGAGGAATATTGCAAATAAAGGAGGGGCCAACCAGCCCAGGGGCTGCAGCTCTTTGTATCCTATTTTCCACACTTTACAAAGAGTCAGTGATTAACACAGCCTGGAGTAAAAAGGACTTTTCTGTCTGTTTCCACTTTTGTTTCAGGGGCTGTGAAGAAAGGAAAAAAAAAGCTCATCTGTGAAAGTTTACTCTCTAACAATTTCTGCTGGACTGACAAAACCCTCTGCCTCTTCCAGAGGAGACCTCCTGGGCAGAGCCGAGCTTAATAAAGCACACAGCGCTGCTCTCAGAGAGGACGGAGAAGTCAGGTGATGAATAAGGGAGCAGAGTTGTTGTTTTTCTGCTGATGAAACAACAGACCTGAGATAATGGGCGGTTCAAACTGTCAGAAAGAGTAAACCATACGACCAACGACATTAAGCTTGATCAATCTGTTGGGTGTTGATGTAGGTGACACCTGTGGCCAGATTTAGTAGCCTTTTTTTTAAACAAAGACTCCATTTCCCACAAGCACCATCACCCACTGTGGTTTGTTTGGACTCCTTTTGTGTAAAATAGATAATAAAGTAGACCAGTTTGTAGCCTGGCTTTCTTAGGATTCCCAGCTGCTATGTACTAAAATAAGGGTTGGGAGTTGGGGAGTTGTGACCCATATCGAGAAAAATAGTCAACTTCTCAAATGTATTCAATGAAAAAAAGATGCAGTTTAAACCTAAAACAGCCCAAAATGGCTGAAAGAAAAGAAAGCCCATGTCTCATGTGGTCATTTTTGTATTTAGCCATACTTTTTTAGTCCATCGTAACAAACTTTGTGTCTTTTACTGCACTGTAAAATGCCTGGTGTTAACTAGCATTACAGGGAATTATTGCCACCTCTTTGCTGCATAAAAAATCTACTTCAAAATAAAAGCTCAGGATTTTTCTGTTGGTATTTCCTTTTTGCTGTTATTGCCCAAATAAAGGCTCAGGGACCACTGAAAATGGGTCCCTGACCCACTTTTGGGACACGACCCACCAGTTGAACACATCATTCCTAAACCAAAGATGTAGCATCGTGTTTTAATTTGGTAACTTGTAGCTCATATAAACCGTAACAAAAACAGCCAGAAAGCCAGGGTTATCCACCGTCTATGGCAGGGGTTCCCAAATTCTTCAGTCCACAACTACAAAAATTTTAATGCAAAAGACTTGCATCCTTTTGCCATTGGAACACACAACTGGCCAATCACAAACCAGGCAAAAAGAAAAAAAAATCTCTCAAGTCTATAAGTAGACTAGCCATATGCACCAGTTGTTGTTTTTCTTAAATCAATCTGCGTCCATAGTTACTGCTGTCCCTGGTTTAGTCAACTCTGAGGTCTTTAACTAAGAGATAGATCAAACATTTTCTACTTGAATAGTTTCATAAAAACTGAACCCCCTGGTTTTGTTCAATTCTTGACAATAAAAGGCATTCTGTGACACCCCCCCACCCCCCCCAACTGCAACCCCAGCCCCAACCCTTACTTTACAAATCACTGATCTCGCTGATATTTTATGAATTCTCCACAAATAACCCTTTTTTAGGTTCGCTATGTTTTGTCAGCTTGTTTAAATAAATGAACATTTTTCCCTCTTCACACATTTGAATTGATCTGGTTTATCTTCAACCCATCAATCAGCTATTTACTCACATGTGGGTCATCAAATCCCCAACGTGAACAAGAAAGTGTTTACCTGTAGATGAGCACCTCATCGTCAGAGCAGTTGTACTGGAGCTGGTACATCTTCACCTTGGGGGCGGCCTTGCTGACTGTCCATGTGACCAGCGCTGAAACAGCCGTCACCTCGGACACAGACACAGTCCTTTCTGGTTGGCCCTTCGGAGCCCCCTTGCTGATCCTGGTGGTCCCTGTGATATCAGAGAGGCGGGACTTTGGTGCGGATGGTTGTCCTGTGCCGTTGCTGAGATGGGGGAGCTGGACTATGGACACCTCTACGGGGGCAGTGGACTCCCCGGCCACATTGGCAGCAATGCAGGTGAAAGTGCCGTAGTCCTTGGAGGTGGTGATGGTGATGCTAAGGGTACCGTTGCTGAACACTGAAGTTCGGGAGGAGTTACCAAGAAGTCGATCATCGGGGGAGATCCAGTGGATGGTAGGAGAAGGGTCTCCGGTGGCTTCACATCTCAAGCTGGCCGTCTGGCCCTCCAGAACCAGCATCCTGTGGGTGTGCTGAGTAATGAGAGGTGGCTGACACACAAACTCCTCCTCCTTCAGATTCCAAAAGTAACGACCCTTCAGGGCCGGAGGGGAGGCACAAGTCTCCAGGTCGTCATCTCTCTCAAGTCTACGCAGCCACAGCATCTCACAGTTGCAGTGCAGCGGGTTACCCCCCAGGCTCAGGGACAGCTGTGGAGCATAGGGAGTAGTTAGGATCATCGAGTCCTGGGCGCGGGCAAAGATTGGGTCTGGGGGTAACTTCTGTAAGCGATTTGAGGTAAGATCCAATCGTGCAAGTCTTTCCAGGTCAGTGAAGGTGCCCTCTGGGATGAAGTCCAACAGATTGTGGTCCAGACTGAGCTGGTGTAGATTTATCATCTGGCGGACTGAGTCCCAGGGCAGAGAAATCAGGTTGTTGTAGGAGAGATCCAGGTCTTCCAGTGCTGGTGCGAGGTCCTCAAAGGCCTTGTCATGAATCCGTCTCAGTTGGTTGTTGTTCAGGATGAGGTGCTGCAGGTTAATCAAGCCTCGCAGGTCATCAGGACCTAGCTCCATCAAACGGTTGTTGTCCATATGAAGTGACCGCAATGTTTCCAGGTCACCGAAGGAGAAGGGCTGAATGTAGCTGATGGTGTTCCTGGAGAGGGTCAAGTCCACCAGGTCACTCATATTGGCAAAGTCCTGCTGCGTGATACGAAGGATGTAGTTGCCTCCAAGTCGGAGCTCCACTGTGCTGCGGTCGATGTCTGGAGGCACAAAGAGAAGGCCTTTGGAGGGACACAAAGTCCCCAGGGACTCAGACAGGTTCTGGCATGAACAGTACTTGGGACATGCTTCAGCAGTCATCACTGTGGCTCCAAGGACCAGCAGGCAGCAGATGATGTGGTCCATGGTAGAGTCATTCAAGGAAACCTGTGTAGGAGACAGAGAAAGGAACATGAGTCAGAGGTAATAATGTTCACGTTGGTAAAAAAGAATTGGGGACAACATGAGTCACAGGGTCAAGGTTGGGAGTCAGTTTAGCAACCAATGCTGTGGGGACCATTGTCTTTGTACATGAGGCACCTGTTCCACCAACTGAACCAGCACCACTAAAACTCTTCAGGAAGTGAGTATTGGTTTGACCTCTTGTATAACCTATTACCCATGGAGCATATCACCCAATCCATTTGAGTGAGCTTTGGCTGTTTGCAGTGGAACAAAGTGCAAACCAGGAACATTTCAAGTCCCATCAAATGACTACTTACAGTTTCAGAAAGACATTTTTACAAACAAGTGTAGATAACAACCTGGTTATAGATACTGTCTCTTAAATTATACTCCACACTGTCCCTGCAAGATGTTGGCCAGACTGGAAATGATCCACAACTGGATTCCTCAGTTTTGGTCTTAATCTTTAATATTTAAAATATAAGTAGAAATTTTTGGATTCTTCTTGATCCATACAAAAGACGAGAAAGTTCCCAATGAAGATTAGACTGTTGTCGATAAATGACTCTTCTTTTGGGGGTTTCCCAATTGGGGCACTGACTCATACAAGAGGGAATTTGTGTGCTCGCTCACACACATACACAAGCGCTGATCTTAGGAGATCTTGACTGCTTTTTCTTTCATCCCAGCCCTTGTTGGGCACAAGTAATGGTACACACCAAACAAATCACAGCGCATTACAGGGCTACCACAAAGAGACAGACAAACTTTCAGACCTTTGAGCAACTTGGAGTGACCATCAAACTGAGGAGCACTTTTTTAGACAGGAAGGACCTGGAGAGAATACACATCTCCACCCAGAAAGACACCCGTCCAACCAGGGTAGCTTGTGTATTTCTTAAACTTTAAAAGGTAACACAACAAAGCAGCAAAATTTGGATCTTCTACACTTCATCCTTTTAAGTCAAAAAAGTGACTTCAGCTTCAGGAAAAATGAGCTCCTGTCATTTATATAACAATTTCTGCTGTAAATAACATGACCTAACACAGCACTTTGAAGTTCTAAAGACAAAACTAACAACCTGGAAAAGAATAAACTTGTTCCCAGCTAGAAAAATCTGACAGTCTGAGATCAATAAAGGGGTTTATCAATACTTAAAGTGAAGCCAGGCAAAGGGAAGAAATAAAATATAACAATCCTCAGGCAGTGAGAGTCCCTTGGAGAAAGATGACTAAAAATACAACAAAAAGTTAATCTTTTAGGCACCAACATTGCTAACATGCATTTTTGGACAGAGGGGCTCTGCAGGAGTTTGCAGGCGATACTTACCTAAAATACTTGGAGATCTGTGGCGTGTTTTAAAAAGTTGCAAAGTATCTACACTAAATTACATTTGGACACAAAGAAAGTAGCAACCAAAACCACATAGTCTCTGTGACGTCACCCATTTATTTCTGATACAAAGCACATCAATAACGGGTGCTATATGTGGAATGCTGATCCTAACCCAGCTTTGTTCCTGTAAGGGTGAGCTAAAGGGGCCTTTAGCCACTTTGCAGATAGCTACAGGATGCTCACCTGTTAGTCAAGTCAGTCATGCCCTTATATGGGCAAAACTTGTAAGTTTCAGAATAAGTTATAATTTAATCAATCCATGTAAAGTGTGTGAAGACCAAAACACCTCACACTATTAATATATTTTAGACCAGGCTGTAAACATGTACTTTAGCTGAAAAGATTGGCTTTTATAAATTGGCGTGGATGTGATTTGTTGTTTTTCTGTGGTCAACCTCAAGTGGACACTTGAAGAATTGCATTTTCTCACGGCAGCAGCTAGACTAAAAATATGAGACAACGCAAAAGTGCTAAAAAAAACTGCAGTTCACTGAGTGTCTGTTTGAGTCCGACACGGACTGAGTACCAGAAACCACATACACATCAATCCCCCAAAAAAGACAATTTGTACAGCATTAATAAACATGTTTACAGACTGGTACAAATATATATTAAGATTGCAAGTTTGCCTTATCAGAAACAGAGCTCACCTGATTGACAGTGTCTTATAACTCATAAAGAGGGTTTTAAGCCCGCCCCACTTTTAATATGACTTCTGCTAATTTGCACTATAACTCCACGTCAGAGACAGAAACAGAAACAGATTAGTCCATTTATTATTGTTTACGGTGGCAACATACAGAAATACTTTAAAGATATTTTGTTGAGAACAGTCCTGTTTCTCTTTGAAAATATCAACTCAGAGTTTTTTGGTGGCATACTGCATTTCAATGGGGCATGTGGCACCCCTGGTTACCTTTCTGGACACGTCCCTGCAGCAAGCATCAGCAAGGGTAAACCTCAATTGACAGCTGGCATTTAGTAATAAGGCTTTTGTTTTTACCTTAATATTGTAATGGAGCTGTAAAATACGTAATATTTTCCCCTAAAACCACGAGAAGCTGACTTTGAACCATACATTCAAATAACCTTCTCAAACTGTAGTGAATGTTTATTTGACAGCCCTACTTCACCGTTTGTGCACATTTCAAGTTTGTGAGGAGAAAATAAGGTTACGATATCTACAATACCACGCAGAGACACTTACTGAAGCCCTCACTTCTGTTTTCAATGGTATTCATGTCCTGTTTGTCTTGTATAGTCTGTTCCATTACCGTGCTGTCAGTTATCGCCCTGCAGGGACATCAGAGCCGCCTCTATCTGGGCCGTCAGCCGACCCTGGTCCATTTCTGCAGGTGTACAGAGCGCTCAGGTGTGGGTAATAGTGCAATCATTATGTAGTCCTGTGATCAGGGAACACTGTGCAATAACTCAAGAGCAGAGTGTTGGACAGCCGGTGCTCAGAGACACATTTCAGCTGTAACAGCAGGCCGCCAAGGGGGGCAGCTATGTTAGTTGTGATAAATTAGCATATCTCAGAGCTTTAAATGTGGTCACTTATTACAGCGTATGAGACATGATTCCCGCCTGTTAGCTCATTAATGCCACAGAGACACCAACAAACACTCTTAATGTTTGCTCTGAAATGCAGAGACGTGACTCAGATAAAGACAGCAAACAGTGTGAGGTAGAACAGTCTGAAATCAGTATCTTTTCACATTTTCACACCATTTCATGCACGACATCATTATAAACTATTATCATTTAGAAAAAAAAACAGCAAGCCTCCCAACATAAACAGACATTATCCCTTTTTGTCTTGCTGGCTCACACCCACACATGCATACAGGCTTTGAATCTGCACTGTGCACACATACAAACCCACACCAACATGTGCAAACATCCAAACAAACACTGCAGCTTCGCCAGATATTGCCTGTTATGAGTCACACCGAGCAGCGCTGTCTCTGTTCTTATCAAGTTCAGCTGAACACCAGGTTCCTTTACAACACGAGCGTAACCCGTCTGATATGATAGAGGTGCTAATGGCTGTAATGATGGTGATGAATAGCTCAGAGTAGCAGCTGGAGTGACAGATAAGAAAAAAAGATTAGCTTTGGGAGCTCATGTAGCTTAAAAACGATATTTTAGGAGAGTTCTGAGTGAGTTTCTGTAGAAAAACCTGAGACACTTTTTGATGAACATATTCACTGGTGCATTGTGTTTTTGATATGATGATGCTTCTTAAAAAACGTCAAACACAATCTGTCAAATTCAGCAGGCTCACAGCTGAGAAAATGTCTGCATAGGATCATTGAGCTTTGATCACACATTTTCTGATGACGTCACATTGAGGGCAGGCACCTACGTCAGCTGAGGTCTGTGAAGATGGATGACAGATGGGCTGATGAAGATTACATCCTTGATGATGTTAAAGGTAGGACTGATGATGCCATCTGTAATGTGTTTCAAAAAATTTTTTTGACACTTAATCTACAAGAAAATGTGCATAACATTAAAGAGGGGGTATTGTTCTTTTTGAGGGGATATATTCTGACCCTCCAGTGTCTCTGTAGTATCTTTACTTGGTTTAAAGTTATAAAAAAAATCTCTATTTTTCTCGCATTGGTGTTTTAGAAAACTCTGATTTCAGCCTCTGCCTTAAATGCTGGCTGTCTCTATAAGGCTGCATGCTCAACAAACCCCCTTCTCTCTGATTGGCCAGCCCTCTGGAGGCCTGATGAAAGCAGGGCTATGGGCAGACCTTGGTGTTTGAAGTCAACTAATTTTGGCCCTGTTTACAAGACGTTTCATCTGAAAACGCAGTGAAAAAAATCTGTTTACACAGAAATGCAGAGGGACTGAAAACGCTGTAGTAAGCATTCCAGGCCTGTAGTTGGCGCTATAATTGTCTTGTCCAGAAGCCGCTCATGGGAAATCCCCACCGAGGTAGAGTTGGTTCGATCATCTGGTGTATTGGGGAATACTAAGTTCAGAAGTGGAGCAACTGATGCACATTTTGTATGAAGACAGTCAGCAGATTCAGCAGATTGAGCAGCACAAGCACTACACGGTAGTTGGCAACGACAATAACAACGGTGACAACGGTGCAGTCGTCCTGTTGTATGCTCTCCTGCATAGCAGAGTGTGATGTCAGCATTTCCACTGAAAACGCCGGTTTACTGTTGACACGGCAACGGTGTCTGCAGCGTTTCAGAATAAATCCCACTCTGAAGGCTGTTTTCAAAAGTTTGTGTTTTAGGTCGGCTGAAACGTCGTTTCCGTGTAAACACGAGGCTGAAACGCAATAAAACTATTGTGTTTTACCCTAAAACCATTGTTGTGTAAACGGCCTTTTTGACTTATTGTGTGTTTCATTAACAAAAAAAGGGGGAATCCTAAACATGCAACATAAAGATGGTAAATGCTAGTTTAAAGAGGGGGTATTGTGCTTCTCATATGTTAAACATGTAAAGCAACATTGCATGATGTTTCATATTTTTTACACTGCTGTACATTTTATATATTTTCTAAATTTCTGAATCTTTCCTTAAAATTTTCACAACAGTCCGCTCTAAAAATAGCACGAGATCTTTTCGAGATTTGCTGAAATAATGATGTCATTGCATAAGGATCTCCCAACTGGCTCATTGTTTTGAAGGTATGAAAGTAGCTTTATTCATGAGCTGTTTTTTGTCATACTGTCCTGACTTTATGTATGAATGAATCCAAACCTATCTAGTTTGAATCACTGTTTGTCGACTATTAAATGACATGGTGAGCATGTGTCATTGTCAATGTGGCTAGCTAGCAAATGGTGTTTTGTCATGGCTGGTACCATGGGGACAGTTGCAACTGTTGCAACTGTCCCCATGCTATTAGGTTAGTCATATTAGAAGAGACCACACAACCATATTTTTTAAGATTTTTAGTTCAAAATAGGCAAAATTAATATATTTTATTGCTCATGATGAACAGAACAGGCAATCATATGGAGAAACTAACGCTTACGATAAACAGAATAATTTCCCAAATAACTTGTTAAGCAAAAATGAGCAATTAGTTATTGTTGTATGTTGTATGTGTCATATAAACTTGTCATATAGTGAATGAATCATCTAAATAGAGAAACTGTAAGAAAAAAAAGAAAATTATTCCATTCTTTTTGTCCCAAAATGCAATATTGAGTTTTTATAGCTTCAGTAACATCTGCACATTGACTCAAGGTAGGCCCATGTTTTAAACAAAACAAGACTAATTAAATACCTTAAAGCTGGACAGAAAAGAAAATTGAATTTAGAGCCCACTCTGGGTCATAACATTAGTATTTTTCCTATTTAAACAAAACACTGAGGATAATTAGTGAAAAATTAATGTTTTTTTTATATGTTGCAACCATCCCTGATCTGTGTTGCAACTGTCCCCAGGTTTGGGGTCAGTTGCAACATCTGAATTCCTCTATTCAAATGAATATTGTGATGACACTTTTTGGGGGCAAGGTTGAAACACCAAGGTCTGCCTATAGCTCTGCCTCTAAGGGGTCTTCAGAGGGCTGACCAATCAGATGGAAGGGAGTTTGTGGAACAGGGAGGCTTAAAGAGACAGCAGCTAAAATAAAGAGTTTCTGACAGACTGAAATAAGAGTTTTCTAAAACATCAGTGAGGGGAAAAAAGCTGTAAATTATGAAAAGATACTATGGCGGCACCTAAGGGACAGATTGGAGCCCATGTAGAAAAAAAATCTCTGTATCTGACTCTTTATTTAAAACAGAAAGTTTCATCAGCTGTCTCCTCTAATAAACTTTATAAACATTGTGATGTATAGTAGGAAATATGACACAGACTAATTCATCACCAAAGTGCCTGAAACTGTTGTTGTTGTATTCGTCATGTTCTGGTGATAAGTTGCACGGCCCCAGACTCCTGGTGAGAATACAATGCATTGTAAATGACCTGCAGAGTCCTTTACACTGCTCCCACAGGGCCGGGGGACACAGGGAGGAGTGTTTCATCAGGCGGGGCAGCACACCGAGGTGGAGCGTTTAGTAAATCATCTGGTCAGAGTCAAGGGTACGAGCACAGGATGGATGGTGTGGAGGTCAGGGAGTTAGCTAAACGAGATCTGTGCTGACAGGTGGAGCGTGGCGGCCGCGCAGGTGGTTCTGAGGTGTCGTGCTGAGCGGTGCGGGGACAGTAGTAATCAGTGAGGACCTTGATGTGAACACTCATCACAGCTCCTGACAGACTCTGCTGCGCCGGCTTGGGGCCCCGACAGGCTCCAGCCTTCATGCCCCGACCAGCTCAGAGGTGGACGGCAGAGAGACCCACACTCAGCGAACACACACAGCCACACACACACACACACACAGCCACACACACTGCTGCTGCTGCAGAGCCTCGTGCTGCCCTGATAAGCCCCAAATTCTCCCCTTCCACCATAGCTTTCTGAAAGATTGAAGTTAATATTGAATTTCCTCAACATTCACAGCTTTCTCAGACTGTGTTGTGCTGCTGAAAATTCATTTCAGCATGAGCTCCAGAGGGTGTCGAGTCTGCACACACAGCAGCTGAGTGAGAATAGAAAAAAATGAAAGCAGGGAGAAGCAGAACAGCAGTGTGTCTCCAGACGACACGCTGCAGCAGTCTCAGCTGAAAAAAAGTCAAATAGGTGAAAAATGGGAACAGTGTCGGTGAAAGTTATAAAACTGGATCCCAGTGTACCCACTGCTGTAAAAATATCCTCCTCTGTCACATCCCATTTGATCACACACTGAAGACACTCTGACTCTGACCTTGAAGACTTGTTCTTTCTGTCTGCTGCTCTTCTTGGTTCTTTCTTTTCTACTACAACTCATTTATTTGCTCGCTGTTATCTTAAGCTGTCCACATCAGACTGTGTAACATCACAAACCAAACTCTAAACATGACAGAACAAGTCCTTCTCATCCTTCAGAGCTCATAGTTTGTCTCTCTGATCTGCTTTAAGATATCAAACTCATTGGTTTCCAACAGGATGACGAAAACAAAAAGGTAAACACCACAAAGAATGATGTGGATCTGATCACTGCCAACACCCTCACAGGCTGACTGAATGTTATCAAAGGATCAGTTAAATCTGTGCTTGAAGTGGGGATGTGTAGGGCAGAGATTCTCAAACTTGTTTTGGTGATGTACACTCTTTGAAATGTTTATTCTGTCATGTACCTCCAAACCAGCGCAAAGTAGCTTTGGTTGGAAAAACGTGAAAAAACAGTGCTGTAGGGGAGACTGGGGACAGTTGCAACAAGGGACGGTTGCAACAAGCCTTATTTCTCTAATCAGAAACATGCTAGAGCAGACCTGGGCAAACTACGGCCCGCGGGCCACATCCGGCCCTTTGTATGTCCCTGTCCGGCCCGCGTGAGGCCAATCATAAACATAAACATAAAACTCGTGCGGGTGCATATGTCTTAAAACTCCATCTATCACAGGCACTGAACAAGACATTTTGGATTGAATTCTCCCTCTCTTTCACTGGCTCAGTCAGTCTCCTCCACCCTCCTCTGTGTGCTATTACAAACCCGCAAGAGAGTGCCGTTGGTACACGCGCAGCGCATGTACTTGACGGCACTGTCTTCAGTACAACGATACGTGTTTCACTATTTTAGAGTCAGCCTTCTCACTATAAAATTCACGCTGCTCTTTCCTGATTAGAGAGGATGCTGCGTTTGAGCAGAGCTACGTTAGTCTAACTCACGACATGTCATGTCAAAGTTCTCCAAAAAAGAAAGGAAAAAGCTAAGGCTCTGATAAAGTCTTCATCAACAAGTGCTGCACCGTTATCTGTCTCTGTCTCTGAGGTCTACTGCAGCGTCTCTGGATCAAACCAACTAAGAGAGGGGGGTGGATGGTTTCTGAGTTTTCGATATAACGCCCAAGTACGGGACTTGATATGACTTAGTAAAATATTAGAGCTCACAGAAGCATACTTAAATTTTGGGGACTATCAGGAGAAATCACAAGCCAGGAGAACAGCTGGAGAAAGGGTTTAAAAAATGGGAGCTTCCCTCCATATTCAGGAGTGTTGGCAGTCTGCCAGCACTCTCGATCGGTAAAAGTGAGTTCATGTATGACAGATATTGACAAAGACGAAAACTTAAGACATTTTCTCTTTCATTTTAGGATTCAATAATTGTTTTGTTTTTTTCTACTTGACCTATACACCACAATTTTACATCACCTAATATAAACATTTACAGAGTGCTTTATTCTTCTGATAATCAGTTCCGACTATTCAAAATATTTAATTTAGAGCATTTTACGATGGAAGAAAGTTGGTGGCCCTCTGACACAATTCAGGTTCCTCATGTGGCCCCTGGTAAAAATTAATTGCCCACCCCTGTGCTAGAGTGATGACACTCACACTGCACATGCTCAGTTAGACCCTCTACCCACCAAGAAGAGAGGCCATGTTGAGCATCTGGTCCTGCTTGTATCAAGTAACGTTGTTTTGGAGGTATGAAAGTAGCTTTTTTCATGAGCTGTTTTTTGTCATACTGTCCTGACCTTATGTATGAATGAATCCAAACCTATCTAGTTTGAATCACTGTTTGTTGACTATTAAATGACATGGTGAGCATGTGTCATTGTCAATGTGGCTAGCTAGCACATGGCGTTTTGTCATGACTGGTACCATGGGGACAGTTCCAACTGTTTCAACTGTCCCCATGCTATTAGGTTAGTCATATTAGAAGAGACCACACAACTATATTTTTTAAGATTTTTAGTTCAAAATAGGCAAATTAATATATTTTATTGCTAATGATGAACAAAACAGGCAATCATATGGAGAAACTAATGCTAATGATGAACAGAATAATTGCCCAAATAACTTGTTAAGCAAAAATGAGCAATTAGTTATTGTGGTATGTTGTATGTGTCATATAAACTTGTCATATAGTGAATGAATCATCTAAATAGAGAAACTGTAAGAAAAAAAGAAAATTATTCCATTCTTTTTGTCCCAAAATGCAATATTGAGTTTTTATAGCTTCAGTAATATCTGCACATTGACTCAAGGTAGGCCCATGTTTTAAACAAAACAAGACTAATTAAATACCTTAAAGCTGGACAGAAAAGAAAATTGAATTTGAGCCCACTCTGGGTCATAACATTAGTATTTGTCCTATTTAAACAGAACACTGAGGATAATTAGTGAAAAAATTAATGTTTCTTTATATGTTGCAACCGTCCCTGATCTATGTTGCAACTGTCCCCAGGTTTGGGGTCAGTTGCAACGTCTGAATTCCTCTATTCAAATGAATATTGTGATTAATATGTTATATGTTGCCATCTTTAAATGGTATGGGCATTTAGCAGACAGATGTAGGTTTAATATGTAAAGGTTTGGTGAGACTAGTCCAAATATTCTCTGAGTAACTGAGAGTAATGTAAAAAGTGTTGCAACTGTCCCCAGTCTCCCCTACTATTAGTGATTTATAAGATATTCTTTATAAACAATAACATTGTTGTTAACCATGAAAATTATGACCAGTTAGGCACAAAACATTACAACAACTAGATCAAGTTTATGATAAAAAATGACTTAAGATGTATCAAAAAGTGAAGATTTGTTTACATGAAAATAATTTCAACTTAAAGTGACTTCTTTTGGTTTCAAAGTATTAAGAGCTGGTCTCAAACCTAAATTATTATTTTTAAATAAATAGACATTTGTTCAAAAGAAAAGACTTAAATTCCAAAGAAAAGATTTGAAAAAAAGTAAAAAATAAAAAAATGAAGCTGTGCTGGCATCTGCTACTGATGGATAATTCCTCCTTGCAGAAAAATCCCAGTGCCTTGGATGGGTTGCAACCTGTAGATGCCAATACCATTCATAATATTTTTTCACATATTGACAGTTTTGCCTTCTCCATGTTTGCAGCAGCATTGCTGCTATGCTTCAATCTCTGCAGTATTTTGTGTTGTTATCCTGGTTTGAGGGAGACTCCATTATTTGAAGGGTTGTAACAGAACAGAACCTCGGTTGCTATTTCTTGAATATGCATTTTTGATTCTTTTGTACCCCCATTAAAGAACCATTGGTGTAGGGTACATGTTGTGCACAGTCTGTCTCCCCTCTGTTGCAGTTTGGCTTTGTGCTCCCTTGTCCTTCATCACTGCCTGGCCGTGTTTTCAGAGGGCAGCACAGAGTGGCACGCAAGACAGCTGAGGTCACAAGAAAGAGGATTTCCTGTTTCTGTCTCCATGATGAACCTCTCCCAAGCAACAACCTCTGGGTCTAAAAGTAAAACCCAAAGCAGCTGCACAAACATCAGAAACCACAAACACCAAGCCCAAAAAGTTGATCTTTTATGGCAAATAGACGAATGGTTTATTTCCCTATCATCACACGCTGCACAGAGGGTTGGTTTCTGTTGTAACTTATGAGTTTTGCCCATATAAGGGCATGGCTGACTTTTATGTGAGAAAAGGTCTCTATGTCATGCTAACTTAGACAAAGCTAGGATGAGTTCAGCTCTACAAACAAGAACCCAATCAACGATAAGCTTCAAAACTGTATATTAAAAATAAATGGAGGATATCACAGAGACTTCACAGTCTATAGTCCCATTTCCACAAAGCGTTTGGTTTAGATTAGTAGAGTTTGGTACAGGTTAGCTTGGTTAAGCCTGGTCCTGTTTGTGTTTCTACAGCCAACAGTGCCCCCTTGTTATGGAACAGCCCATTTAGCTGTAGCGTTAGCCGCATGTATGTCTGCAAATAATTGGTGAATTAACTGATTGCGCCATGAAAGCGAGGCAGGTGTGGAACATAATATGTCCAGGAAACTTTCTAGAAACTGGACCAGCTCTATACCCTTGCAAGGGTTCTAGAGGGGGCATGGGAGTTTGCCCAACCAGTCCACATGTGCTTTGTGGACTTGGAGAAGGCTTTCGACCATGTCCCCCAAGGTATCTTGTGGGGTGTGCTTCGTGAATATGGAGTTGATGGCCTGTTGTTACGGGCTGTTCAGTCTCTGTATTTCCGGAGTGAGAGCTTGGCCTGTATTACCAACGGTAAGTCAAACTCGTTCCCAATCAGGGTTGGACTCCACCAGGACTGTTCTTTGTCACAGATTCTCTACATTACTTTTATGGACAGGATTTCCGGGCCCAATCAAGTGGCAGATGGAGTCAGGTTCAGGGGTCTCGGGATCCCATCTCTGCTTTTTGCAGATGATGTGGTCCTGTTGGCCTCATAGAACAGTGACCTTCAGCTTGCAACGGGGGCAGTTTGCAGCCTAGTGTGAAGCAGCAGGGATGAAGATCAGCACCTCTTAGTCCAAGGCCATGGTCCTCAGTTGGAAAAGGGTGGACTGCCCACTCCAGGTTGGGAGAGCATCTTTGCCCCAAGTGGAGGAGTTCAAGTATCTCGGGGTCTTGTTCACGAGTGAGGGGAAAATGGAGTGAGAGATTGACAGACTGATTGGGATGGCATCAGCAGTGATGCAGACGCCATACTGGTCTGTTGTGGTGAAGAGAGAGCTGAGCCAGAAGGCAAGGCCTACAAAACCTATGCTCCGACCCTCACCTATAGCCACGAGCTGTGGGTAGTGACTGAGAGAACAAGATTGCGGATACCAGCAGCTGAAATGGGTTTCCTTCGCAGGGTGTCTGGGCTCAGCCTTAGGGATAGGGTGTGTTGCTCTGACATCCAGAGGCTCGGAGTAGAGCTGCTGCTCATCGAGAGGAGCCAGATGAGGTGGTTTGGGCATCTGGTGAGGATGCCTTCTGGACACCTCGGGCATGTCCAACTGGGAGGAGACCCCCGGGTGGACCCAGGACACGGTGGAGAGATTATATATCTTGACTGGCCTGGGAACGCCTTAGTATCCTCCCAGAGCAGCTGGTGGAAGTGGCTGGGGACAGGGGTCATTGGTCTTTGCTGGTGGCACTGCTGCCCCCACAACCCGGACCCGGATAAGTGGTGGAAAATGAAATGAAAACTTTCTGGAAAACCTCCATCGACCATACTCAAATTGGTCATGCACACTCATTACATCACTCATGACATTTTATTAGTATATTATAGACTGAAAAAACAGCCAGTCAGTTGACAAAAATTAGAAACAAGGACAAAGGGAAAGAATTTGAACAGGGTAAAGGCAAGATGTGTGTCTTCGTGCACAGTAGAGGCTAAATGAGAGCAATAAACCTAAAGTTATAGTCTGTAATGGTGAGATTTACCTTCATTGAGATAAATTCTCTGTTGGGGTGTTAACCTGGCTTATGTATACAATTAATCAATTTTTTTTCACCATAAGTACAAACTGTCCGTTTTCAACGCTCACGGTTAGACGTTGTACCACACCTGCATCCAGCAAAAACAGAAGTCTCAAGGGCTTCAGGCTGCCGCAATCCAGTGTGGATCCAGTGAAAACACACATGGACACTAGTTCTTTGCCAGGCTCTTTGGATTCTCTTCACTGCGCCACTTTAAAACCAAGCATTCCAGGAGCCTCCTCCACTGTTTCCATGTTACAAAGTCATGTCTCTTTTGAAATAACCTTTATTATACACATGGCTGGATGTTTTAGTCCTTGTATCTGACAAAGTAAGTTCAAACTCATCCTTGGATTTACCTTGAAATTTGAAACTCTACCCACACTTACTGCTGACACCCAGGACTTAATATTTGTGTGTGATAAACAATAAAAAGCACGTCACCATCTCTCTAAACCATGGAGTTAAAGCTCAGACTCTTTGTACCTGAAACCAAACATCGTGACTGAGTCTAAACTGAGAATAACCACCAAAGTTTTTACCTTAAACTCCAGAACGAAGAAGCCCTTCAGGCTTTCAGGCTCTGTCACATCACATTTAGTTCCTCCTCGTGACGGGGCCAACATGTGCTCAGGTGTTATGCTCATCTGTTCTACATTTTGTGCAATAACCTGATGAGGAACGATGATTCAGGCGATGGTGAGTAATGTGCCTCTCTGTCCTCACGTTGACGGAACAAGAGTCCTCCTCATTATAAAGAGCTGATGGTGGGAGTTCTCCCTGCTGGTCACAGACAGCATGTGGTCGTCTCTGACTCATCTGCAGGTTTAAAATTAGTCTACAGGTTCTCATTAGAAATACCTTTAAACTGACTCCCTGATTTACAGCACGGTGATATCTCCTGGAAGAGGCCCTCGCTCTGCGTCGCCTCGTATGTGATCGTCTGACTGTGGGAAAGACAAAATCCTGACAGTGATTCTATCTCTCAGCTTTTGCAGGGCCTGTGAAGCTGCTGCGTATTTTGAAGGGCACTCTCAAAGGTGTACAAAGAATGTTCCAGAATACAAATTCACTTTTCAAAGCTCTTAGTATGAAGCAGGCTGTTTGACCTTGGCAGACAGAGCTAAAATATAACACCACAAAGATTCATCTGAGCCCCGCAGAATCCAAAAACCACTTCACATTCAACCTGAGATTACAAAGCGAACGATGAGTTTCTTCATTTATTGAGTAAATTCAAAGTAAAATTTATTTTCATGTGAAAATAAATTAAAGCTACAACAAAATTCAGCTTTGATGGATGGTTTGTCTTCACACCAGGCATGCACTGTGTGCGTCACGCAGCAGTCTTTCTCTCACGCTTATAGTTTATTTATGGATTCTACGTGATGATCAGGCTCTGCTGGCCTGCATTTCAGTGTGGGAGGTGTTTCTGTTTGAACTGCTTTTAAAGTTCAAGTAGAATAAATCAGTCATGGTTCACCATGCTTTGGTTTGTGAAGGAAAAACAGTCTGTACGGAGAGCAAAAGCAGGAGAATACACTCCATCCTTGCTCTGATCAGTGATCATTTGAATTATTAATATCATTAATAGGATCACTTTATTTGAACTGCACTTTTTAGGTATTACAATGGTTCATTGTAGGCTGTAAAAATGGTTAAACAATCTCCTCTGGCAGGCTGTTCCAAAGTTTGGCAGCTCCCCCTGTGCCTTCAGCCTGGACTTTGGGACAGCGAGTAGAGCTGTAACAGAGCTTCTCAGACTGTGTCCTGGCTCGTGGGGACAAAAGATCAGACCCAGAGGGAAGGTCAGGTCTATGCACAAAATAATCTTATAATCAGTCCTAAAAACACTAGACAGCTAATGCATGTCAGCTAAAGTTGGGGTGACATGGGCATTTTCTTTGTTTCTTGGTTTAAAGCCAAGCCGCTGTGTTTTGTTTGTAGATGATGTATTGATTTCTGGCTGAGAGTTTCCCTTATAAAATTTCTGAGCTGACTTACCATGTCTGAAGAAACAGTTTAACCAATGACTCAAAAGTCAGGCACTGGTCAACAAGTACTGACAGGTGTTTTGCTGAGAGCTTGACATAATCTGATGGATTATCCAGGTTAGAAATGACGAGGGCCCGGATGCATGTCCAGCCATTAGTGATGAAAACTGAATGTTTGTACTATCAATAAAAATAAAAAAGGATTTGTGGTATGCATGAGCCAGGTTAACACTCCAACTGAGCATAACATCTAATGAGAGCGGACCCCACAATTACAGGCGCTAACAGCACAATCACTGCACCTGTTAGGCTGTTTCAAAGATGGTGGATATTGTGCTCATGAGTTACTGTTCAAGACAAAATTTGGAAAAAGAAGAACAGATATTTAAGGATAAAATTAATCCTTTAAAAAAGTATGATGCTGTTAAGGTATACAGCAAATTTAGATTTAGGAGAGATGACACTTTTCATTTTTAGTGCTGTTTATATCTAGGGATGCACAATATTGGAATTTTGCCGATATCCGATATGCCAAAAACCCTTTTGGCCGATACCGATACCGATAATCACAAGTTTTTTTGTTTTTTTCACTGTAAAGAAAGCAAAGTCTATCCTGTACTGAAATTTATATGTTACTCTTATTGTGACGGTCTTATTTGTTTAAGAAACACACATAAAACAAGACAAAAAACATTTGATTTTACCATAAATAAGAAAGTTTTTTTCAAACTCAAGGCATTGAGTATTGAAATACAGAAAAATAATTTCTTTAGATCACATGAACTTTAAATGTACAATGCATTTTTAAACATAACCAAGTTGCATTTGATTATTTTAGAGCTACTGTAACAACCTGGTGACAGACACAGAGCTCTGCAGTGCAAATAAATGAAGTGCTACATTTTATTTAAGGAGCTTATTTTTCAGATGGAAAATAATAATAATCCTAACTGAATAGCAAATTATCGGCAGAAATTTTCATATCTGCCGATACTGATAAACAGGTTTTTAAGCTTTTATCAGCCGATACTGATATTGTGCCGATAATATCGTGCATCCCTAATTATATCCTTAAATTAGATCGGTTAGAGAGAGGTTCGAGAAAGTTCTCTGGATGTTCTGCACCTGCTTCTCTTTCATGGTGAAACCATAGACTAATAGACTGCCTGTAGAGTGGTGGCTTTGCCTACCACCATTGTAAAGTTTTGATGCCAAAACACCCATTCATTCATTCATTATTTCATTCATTCATTTTCTGAATCCCTCATCCTTTTCAGGGTCGCAGGTGGCTGGAGCCTATCCCAGCTGTCATTAGGCGAGAGGCGGGGTACACCCTGGACTGGCCACCAGTCAATCACAGGCCAAAATACCCATGTCATATATGTATATATATATATGTATATACACACATAATTTTTCAAGAGTCTTATCTCTTTTTGGCTGTCCTTTCTGACGTACTTATCCTTGAAAACTACACAAGACCAGAACGACAGCTGCCAATCATTGTGAAAACATAAAACCCAGTTTTTAACCCCTAACAACTAATGCAAAAGAAAATCAAAATAAAAGAAAAGAAAAAAAAGAGGACTTGAATACATAGCAGCCCAATAATAAATTCATACCACCACAGCATACAGATGTGGGAAACATTTCCAGGTCTTGTGTTAACTTCAGAAGGTTTGACCTCAGCCCATCTGGAATGAATGGGGAGACAGAGTTTTAAACCTTTACTGCAGCCAGCCACCAGAGGGAGTAGTTTTTGTGGGGACCTCACTTGGGCCAGAGTGGGATGACATCCATTTTTCTCTTTTACAGTCTATGGGTTCAACTAGATAACTGGCCAATGGACTGCTCCAGAATGTTCCTGTTTGTGTATTGACTGGATGTGCATATCGGCCCTGATCATTTTTTTGCTGGTGAAACAATTATTCCTGTTTAAATCTCATTCTCTATCTAACCATTGACTGACATCCAAGAATTTATTTAAACAGTTAAGGAGAGCCATGGTCATCATGTCTAATTGTAATATAAAGTTATGCATCATCAGCAAGCAGTGAGAATAAACATCATAAATACTTATGATATTACTCTTTATTCCTCAAATCTGCTGGACGCTGTTACCAGAGATGACGAGATTTTTAGATAACTGTCCTTTGAGAAGAAGATTACCAGATTAAAAAAGCACTAACAGGAATAAAATCATCTAAGACTGATTCATAAGTTATCAGTGCAGCGAATCAGCAGGAGGGTTTATGGGAATGACTCTCACATACAGAGTTAGGAAGCATTGATTGGTTGGTGTGCTCCTGCGTCAAAGTCAACAGGTCGCCTCATGCCTAAGAGGCTTTTTTAAAGCGACAGAGGTGGACGTTTGACATTGGGGCATTCCACTGGTTGCACTGGATGAGAGGTTTGTGCACAAGTTAGCACTAAAGATCATCTACTTTAGTTTTCACAGTCGACTTATGAAAGTCCCGACCAAGTGCTGAGGTTCAGAGTGACGCTGCTGCTCCTTACCAGTGAGAGCAGAGTTAAACCCTGTTCATCTTTTCATTCTGTGATCCTCTGATTCTTATCCTTTCTTCTGTTTCCTGTCCCGAAAGGCCTCAAATCGCAGAGCTGGACCTGCCGTGTGCGTCATACATGAGCACAGTTAATGGCTCTGCTTGCCTCCAGCTCCATGGTCCCTCTATCTCACTTCACTCAAATGATCACATGAATCCTCCACTCTCACATCTACTGAACGAAGCAGCGTCAGATAATTAATTCAGTTTCTGGAGCTTTTCACACTAATGAAGATTAAACGCTGCACCTTGTGGCATTATTACAGTCTTTAATTCTTAAATACTGCTCTAAACGTCTGCTATCAGCTCATATTCAGCACTTAAAGCGCATAAAGCTCCTGTTCAAAGAGGTTAGACGACACTTTTATACACTCATGTATTTCCTGTATATTCTGCTGCTCTGAGGATTTGTGCTGCGGAGGATTCAGCTCAGACGTGACAATCAGACTTATCTTATGCACAGACATGAGATTTGGGTGTAAGTCTGCGTGTTGAAGCGTTTGTCTGCAGAAGAGCAGCTCCAGAAGCAGGATCAGGCTGTGATATTTCATCTAATCTCCGAAACGCGACGGACTAGCTCCTATTAGCATTCTGCTGCTGCCGGGTTTTGCGAGCAGCTTTTAAGGAGCTTTCGGGCTGAAATCTGCCTATCGCCTTCAGAGGGCTGCCGAGTCTGCAGCACGTTACGGAGAGTTTGCACTTTAGAGGATGAATGCAGAGAGCGGAGTTTAATAGACACAGTCAGAGAGTCAGCCTGAGAAGGTGTGACCTGCGGGGAGGAGATGAGGTTTAGACGGCTGCAGGTCGAGGTTTAGAGAAGGGAGCGGATCAGGGGAGGCTGACAGGTCTGCTGCGTTCGTTTAATGCCTTTCTGCTGAGAGGAGGGCTGCTGCAACTTTCACAAAAACACACCGATACATGAGGTTTTCTGTTCTAGCAAGCCCCGACAAGTTTCCTGATTTCCACACCTGGCAAAACGCATCCAGGTGATCAGAGCTACAGCTTTGAGCACAATTATCCACACATGACACATGGAAGCATCGGTGGCGTGTGGAATGATCTGACCTCGTGGGTTTTATGCCAATAAATACAAGACCAGGATCAGTATTAAAACTTATCAGCTTCT
This sequence comes from Halichoeres trimaculatus, assembly GCF_033239565.1. Taxonomy (NCBI): domain Eukaryota; kingdom Metazoa; phylum Chordata; class Actinopteri; order Labriformes; family Labridae; genus Halichoeres; species Halichoeres trimaculatus. The sequence continues at coordinate 6,864,754 of NW_027437191.1, read as the reverse complement.
GAAACAGTCTGATGAACAAAGAGTTTTTTTTTTTTCCACCGGAGTGGAAAGTGTTCACAAAGTCCTTTTTTCACAGTTAAGTTCAGCTAGCTCGAAAGAAACAGCACAAGTCCTGCTGTAACTTGGTTCATGCAGCCTCAAAGCTCTGAAGCGTCCTCATTAGGTAGTTTTTGACTCACCTTTTAAGGAGAAAAAGGTAAAAGTAATTGCAACACACCACAGGACCAGTAGAGGGCAGTAAGACTAGACTGAAACACCTCTATTAGCCTGTTAGCATGGAGGATAATCAGCCTGTGCTGCTTTTGATCACATTTTAATGCATTGGCTGATGGATTTGTTGATACTTGAGAGGAGACAAGTGCGAGTGGTAAAGCTGTCTAATAAAGCCTGAGATGCTCGACTTAATGTGATACTCCGGGATGGAACAAGTTGGGTCCTATCACAAGGTTTAGGGCAGAAATTACCCCTACAGCAGTGTTTTTGTGCAGCAGAAGCCCAGAACGCCCGCACCAAACACCCCCTCCCTGCTCCTCTGCCGGTTTCCTCTGCACTCAGACGGGGCCAATTTTTACTTGACCAAAAACACAAATAAACGGATTCTCACTGAAAATGTCTGATATCAGTCTGCATTCACGCTTTGTTTAGGGAATTCTCAGCGCGTTACTTTCACACAAAACACCGCTAAATAAGGCTCTATTTCTCATCGTGTCTCTTTGTCCTGGCAGACTGCCTGCATTTGTTTATATCTGGCATGCCGTGCGCAGACTGATACACTAAGTGGCGAGCGCCTCGTAGCCAGCTGCAACGGAGGTAGTGCCGTTTTACGACACGATGAGAACTAGAGCCTTATTTAGCGGTGTTTTTGTGTGAAAGTAACGCGCTGAAAATTCTCTAAATAAAGCAAGAATGCAGACTGAAATCAGATTTTTTCGGTGGGAGTCCGTTTATTTGTGTTTTTGGGTCAAGTAAAATATGGCCCCGTCTGAGTGCAGAGGAAACCAGTAGAGGAGCAGGGAGGGGGTGTTTGGTGCGTGCACTCTGGGCTTCTGCTGCACAAAAACACTGCTGTAGGGGTAATTTCTGCCATAAACCTTGTGATAGAACCCATCTTGTTCCATCCCGGAGTATCACTTTTAGGGTGGTACACATTTCAGGGTTCTCCAAAACTTCACACATTTAGAGAGCACACACTTGATGATAACAAAAGACAGACACAAGATGTCTCTCTCCTGATCTTACAGTGTGTGGTGTACACACCACACGCTAACAGATTCTTCAGCAGAGCTTCAGCTTCTTCACCCTCAATATTCCAAATCTTGTGTAGTAAAACCTGACTCCGGTGTAAACAAACATGACAGACATATGGGAAACAGCAAAGATGTTTGTTTTCAGACTCTAGAATTTCCAAAAAAAAACACACAAAAGAAAAAGGCTTATGGAAAAGGTTGTGAAGACAGCGGGGATATTGGCTGTATGAATAACAATGTGAGTTGGAGGTGAGTAAAGTCTTTTAAGTATTACAGATAGATTTCCTACTTCCTCTTTGGTCAGTCAGCTGAGTCAGCTCAAGTCTTGATTGGCTTTGCTCCGGTACACATGACATTACACGCCATACCTGCTCAGCTCCTCTCAGAGCGCCCCACACACTACAGGATCTTTAGTCCCAAATATTAAATATGTTCATTATCTACGATCACTGAATCAGAGGCCTTCAGAGCAGATCCAACTAGAGGGAATCACTCTTAACACACCCGACACCACAGGAAAACCACACATGATGTCATCAGACAATCGGGCCTCTGCTGGCTTTGATCGTTAGGGGGAGATAGGGACAAAAATCAGCCTGATTATCCTTTAGTGTGTACCTGCCTTTAAACAACAGAGATCAAGCTGTGTTTTGGTTTAAAGAACAGCTGAGGTCTGCATCCTTCTGAATCAGTTTTAGATCATAGTTACACTAAAATGCATTCCCGGGGACTTCTCCTGTGTTTGAACAGCTGTTGTTAACTGGATATCCACTGACACGTTCAGCTGAAGGTCTCCAGTTTACAGGGTCACTCTTTAAACTGGAACACCAGGAGCCGACAGAGACACATTCACACTATCAAGCTCAAAGAAGATCATTGATTATGGTGTTCTAAACCAAGGCTGTCACAGCTGGGGGTCATCTTATTGTGGACAACGGGAGAGGGAAATAAAAACACTGCGGATGTTCCACCAATCAGAAACGTTGAGCCCTCCATAGTTTCCTGAACATCTGAACATCACTAATCCACAGGCAGGGCTGGTTTCAAAAGATAAATTTAATCCCTAATTCCTGGGGTCAAAAAGCATAGTTCCCCCAAAAGTCCCTATTTAATTGATTCTACAGAACTATAAACAACCTTTTTAGATGTGGTTTGTTTGTATGCTAAGCTAACTGAAGGTCATATGTTTGCAGACTAACAAACTAAAATCATTCAAACTTCAAGGTTTTTTTTTTTTTTTTTTTTTTTAAGCTTTAGTAATAAACATTCTGAGTCATGTGGCTGCTCCACTTTGACCCATATGGCTCCCTTAGACATGACATTTACCAATCACCTCTTTTCCATGATTTAGCTTCCCTCCCAATCTGTCTGTTTGTCCTCACACCTCTCTTCCCTCGGCTGGTGTCTGTTCTATGTGAAACACTCTGGAGGAGATACCAAGAAATCTGTCTATGCATGAGTGTCTCAGTGTTGTAGTCAGTCCCCTGAAATGTAGGCTGAAGTAATAAATCTGTTGTTGATATTCTAAGAGCAGATTCTCCAGAAGTTTCAAACATGGGTCTATCTATTTAAACACTTAAAATAATCACAGGTGGTCCTGAAGAAATTTAAAAAACAGCGTAAAGGCTGGAGAGGAAATCTTGAAGATGAAATGTAAATATTTATTTGACCATTTATCGTGTCTCTTCGTCCTGGCAGACTACCTACATTTGTTTATATCTGGCACGCCGCGCGCGTGGACTGATACACTAAGCGGCGAGTGCCTCGTAGCCAGCTGTGGCTCTGCAGCGGAGGTAGCGCTGTTTTACGACACGATGAGAACTAGAGCCTTATTTAGCGGTGTTTTGTGTGAAAGTAACGCGCTGAAAATTCTCCAAATAAAGCGTGAATGCAGACCGATATCAGATTTTTTTCGGTGGGAGTCCGTTTATTTGTGTTTTTGGTCAAGTAAAATATGGTCCCGTCTGAGTGCAGAGGAAACGGGCAGAGGAGCAGGGAGGGGGTGTTTGGTGTGAGCGCTCTGGGCTTCTGCTGCACAAAATCACTGCTGTAGGGGTAATTTCTGCCCTAAACCTTGTGATAGGACCCAACTTGTTCCATCCCGGAGTATCACTTGAAGCTAAACTCAAGAGTCCTTTTACAAGTCTGCAGAGAGGGCGAAGCTGTTACTCACAGACAGCTGTAGGAGTTTAAAGCTTACGTGGACATAATCTCTACACGATGAATCACCAAACTAGAAATCTCTCAGGTAAAGCTCTAACACATGACTCACCTGTACTATTCCAGAGAGGAACATGGAGACGGCTTTTAACTGCTGCTTGTTGGAGATCACTGCTCTGCTTTACAGAAACTAGAGCCTGGTACACTCTACAGAATAAAGGTAATTTTTGTGTGTTTTTGCAAAATTTCAGAGGCCAAAAAAACCCATCTTTGCTTTTTCCCGTTTGTCCGTCATGTTTGTTTACACCAAAGTCACATTTTACCATGCCACATTTGGAATATTGAGGGTAAAGAAGCTGAAGCTTTGCTGAAGAATCGGTTAGTGTGTGGTTTGCTCCAGAATGTACACCACACACTTTAGGATCAGGAGAAAGAGATCATGTGTGATCTGTCTTTTGATATCATTAAGTGTGCGCTCTCAAAATGTGTGAAGGTTTGAAGACTCCTGTAATGTGTACCAGCCTTAAAGGATGAGTTTGGTTCATACAGCTTTTACATTGTTTATAGAATGAAGTAGAACAAAATACTCACCCAGAAGGCTTTCCTGATCCAAGCAGTGCTTCGGAAGATATTTAGATCCAAAATCGTGCAGCGGACGTCCGTATAATGGGATCCATTGGGGCATAGACAGCGCTGCTCCTAAAACTGCATAAATCGTCCAAAAACTTGTGTTTTTCACCAATATTCCATCATGGTCCGCTCCGGGTTAGTCCTCTGTTGCAGTCTGTGTCACTCCAGACAGCGCTGTGTGGCTGTAATGACCTCTGAACTGACGAAGACTTTGTTTGCGATTGCCCCTCCGCGCATCGTCATGTAGCCTGTCGTCTTCTCCTGAAACAATGAGCCGCACTGCGCATGCGCGGAGGGGCAATCGTAAACAAAAGCAGAGGACTAACCCAGAGCGGACCATGATGGAATATTGGTGAAAAACATGAGTTTGTGGACGATTATTGTAGTTTTAGGAGCGGCGCTGTCTATGCCCTGATGGATCCCATTATACGGACTTCCGCGGCAGGATTTTGGATCTAAATATTTCCCGAAGCACTGCTTGGATCAGGAAAGCCTTCTGGGTGAGTATTTTGTTCTACTTCATTCTATAAACAATGTAAAAGCTGTATTAACCGAACTTATCCTTTAAGACAGCTCCACTCTGTTGATCAATTTCCAATGAAGATACAAATCTGTGTGACATCTGATACTGAATCAATGACAGTTTCTCAATAAATTAGGAAGAAATGATTATGGCCAAGTATCTTATCTTTTATAAGCCTTATATACAGGAGTATGTCACTTTTAGTCTGTTTATGAATCAGATAAAACTCCTCACAGCAGCTTGAAGACGTCTATCCGAGTCATAAACCAGGCTGTGCTCCTCTTGTTGGCAGGGTTTGCGTGTATTTCTGCAGGGGGCAGTAACTTTAGGGTTGACCTGGTTTGATGAGGAGGAGGCGTGGCTTAATGTGGTATTTATTTCTAGGGTTAAAAGTTCCTGTCAGAGCCCAACCACTCTCACACCCTCACACCCTCTCACACACACTAAGTGCTGTTTCTGAGACATTATCCACACTCAGAAATGTGTCGCTCTCTCCTCCCCGTGTGTGTTTTTCTGGGTACGGCCGTCTCATTCATCACAGGTGTCAGGAGGTGTTTTCATGAGAGCCACTCAGAGTAAAGATCAGCTCATTCAGCAAACTAACAGGAAGAAACCCCCTCATGGCTCTTCTTTTAATGACCCCTCCTCTGCCTTAGCCCCCCCTCGCCCTGTGAGGAGACTCTGCACCCTGGCCGCTGCCTTCAGGCTCGGTTTGAAGATTAATAACTCCAGCTGGAAGCAGAAGTGACATCATGAAATTGCTTTCTATTGTCCGGCTAATTAACCTTCCTCCGAAGTGCTGTGAATAGTGTGTGAGATTCCTCTGTGGCGTGACAGCAGCGTGAGAGAACAGACAGCAGCCTTTCAGCAGAAACACACGCTCAGGGCTGGGAGACGTCCAAAAGGGGAAACTCTTCACAAAGATATTTCATATTACAGTCACTCTGGAGACAATCACATCAAGAAACTTTGGAGAAGTTCAGACGAGCTAATGAGAGATTTACCTCACAGCACAAGGTATGTTCACTGCAAACCCCGGTAAGTTGAATTTACTTGAAAAATGCTTGTAAACCACTTACCTTAAAAAACCTTAAGTATTAGAATATGAAATTTAAGTTAATATTACTCAGCATCTTGAGTAGTTACAATTATTATGGAGAATCATTCTACTGAATGTCTTTAATCAAATGAACCTGATGCTTATTTGTTACAAAATAAAATATTAAGCAATGTTAAAAAAATGTTGCACATCACTGTAAAACCTTACTCAAAACTAAAAGAGGTGATATTATAAATTTTCCTTATGAATTAAGTAAACGTAATGATAAAAAAATTGAAGCAGATCAACTTAATTAAAAGCGTTTTAAAGTACAGCTGGGTCTCATATCCACAGTGCTCCCTCCTCACTCATGGTTACAAACGCTGTCACAACAAAAATCAGCTCTGATTTCATAACGTTAGTAACCGTGAGTGAGGAGGGAAGGCAGTAGACATGAGACCCTGTTGTACATTGAAACATTGTTCCTCAGGAGAAACAGGTTGTCTGAGCCCCACGGCACTGACTGCTGGTCTGTGCTCCATGGCACAGAGTCTTGTACCTATTGACTTGTACAGTGTGCACCTAATGGTTAACGAATTATTAAATGAAAGGTTTGACTGGACTATTATACTGTTATCCACTTAGATTCTCCCAGAATCCCTCACAGTCTCTACTGCTCAGACTCTGGCTACACAACTACTACAATGGCTGTACCTGTGATGGGGTATTTTGGCTTCAAAACTGTACAATGAGAAATGGCGGAGCCACACTGTCCACTCTATATACAATCTGATTCACACACTCGGGTTGCTAGGCGCCACCCTGTTGGCTATGGCTGCCTTTTGCAGCTGTTCTCTCTTCTTTGTCTGTTTCTTGTAATTTTTTTTTTCATCTCTTTTTTGCAATCTTTGTATTTGGAGTGGATCATCACTTTGTATGGCTCATTTGTTGGTCATGGACACCAAACTTTTTGTGGCTTCAGTGATATTTTTACTACTTTTTCTCCTGTGTTTGTCTGAAGATTCTTCATGTAACCATGGCTGTATTGTTTACATGTGAACTCAGCTGTTAGCAGCCTGTAGCATGTAAATGCTAACTGGTGCAAGGCCTGATGTTCCCTACAAGGTGAGGAGAAAGAGGTGAGGATGACATGCCTGTTCTCAGGTGTGAGCTAAGACATGAGGACATGGACCTGTCCTTCCTTCCATTGTTATTGGGAACATAAGACCTATCTCCAATAAGACGGACACGCTAGCCATGCTAACCCAGCAACAGAGAGAATACCAGAGGGCACATTGGAAGAGCTTCACCTGCTGTGGGCAGACAGGATCCAGGAGACAGAGACTGAACAGACTGCTGAAGAAGCTCAGTCCTGGACCCTGTGGAGGTGGAGACTGGCTGAACTGGACAATGATGGACAAGCTGTCAGCATCGATTTTCTTATGGACCTTTTTGCACTTTCTATACACTTTCTTACTTTTGTTTTCTTGATTGCTGCTGTGACTTCAATTTCGTTGTACTTGTTACAATGACAATAAAGTTCTATTCTATTCTTTGACTTACCATAAGTTCCTTCATTGTTTAAACACACAAGTGGTGTATGCTGCTTGTTGTCCTGGATGAAAACCTTTTGTTTCTAACTAACTTGACTGTTTCAGACTCATTTGACTGCACTGATTCATTCCACAGTTTTTGTCTTTGCTCCCTTTTCTCTTCTCTTTGTCTACTTGAACTACGAGCTCCCATGTCGAGGAACTGAATGAGAGACATGAGGGAGACAGGAAGCCAATTTGCCAAATAAGAACTTCTTCGTTCCTCAGCGTCACTCTGACACGACGTCAAGTACAGATGCTGAGCTGCTCACCTGTCACAGCTGTCAAACCCACGGCACAGCACGTCCCCTTATTTAAGATCTGTTCCAAAACTCTGGCGCATGTTTCACTCATAGATGGATGGATATCTGAGTTACAGGAGCTCTGAAGCCTGAGTTTATTGAGATATGTACATTGACTTTATTTGCTGCTATATCGCTGCGATCTGTGTGATGAAGCCCCACAGAGCTGTGCGACTTTCTATCCATCTTTTTGTTTAATAAAGTCAAACACAAAGCCACAGCACCTTCTAATTAAATCCTCCTGAACCCATGTGTACCATACACTGCACGTCACAGTCTGCTATTTACAGCAAGCCGCTGCAGCGAGAGCAACATGAACAAAAATAATAATAACCTTTGTGTGGAGGCGTGTGTTCGCTGGAATGCCGCACCAACCATGTCACATCTTTTGTGAAGACTTCTGCAAACAATCAACCCATGTTTCCCTGCTATGAGCTCCGCTCTCCTCAGGCCTTCCTCTGGAGAAGTAAATAATTTGACAGAGAGAATCCAAGGATGCTCAAATTAATGTAATGAGAAGCTTCCTTCGTCTTCTTCTTCTTGTTATTTTTGCAGCGCTGGGTCTCCTGTTTATCCCTTGGTAACATTAGTTAACACAGCATCTGCTGAGAGTGAATCCACTAAGCAAACATGTTATAAAATATGGGGAACTCATTACGTTTAAACTATCTGACTGAAGTTATAAAACACATACATGGTGCACTGTGAATCTTATAATATGTATGTGCAATCTGTGTCAAAAAAATCATATAAAGTGAGTATTTACCATTATGTGACTAACACATGTTCTGTGTGACAGATATGAAGTGTAACAATTATATTACATGTTCACATGTTTGCACATAATCATAGTGACAGACAGAATACACCAGATGCATCTATGATCTGGCTCTGCTCAGCTACATCACTAGCTCAGACAGGTTTCCATTCAAGTTGATGTGTCAAATTACACTGGATCCACTCTGTGGTGGTTCAGCTGTGTCCCTGCTCCGGCAGGTTGCAGCAGATACGCAAGCCTTCTAATTTTGCTGAATGCTGGAGCTGTGACACACCAACTTACAAAAAAAAAAAAAAAAAAATATATATATATATATATATATATATATATATATATATATATATATATATATATATATATATATATATATTTATATATTTTGTAAGTTGGTGTGTCACAGCTCCAGCATATATATATATATATATATATATATATATATATATATATATATATATATATATATATATATATATATATATATATATATATATATATATAAAACGAAACAAAAAAACAAAACAAAACAGATTGAGCAGGACTGGATTATATATATATATATATATATATTTATATATTTTGTAAGTTGGTGTGTCACAGCTCCAGCATATATATATATATATATATATATATATATATATATATATATATATATATATATATATATATATATATATATATATATATATATATATATATATAAAACGAAACAAAAAAACAAAACAAAACAGATTGAGCAGGACTGGATTTTGTGCATGGGAACTATTACAAAACACCCAGTGACTTTCAAAATAAAGCAGGGTGTTCCTTCTATGTCCCCATCCTATCATTTGATTGGGAATCATGACCGATCATGATCTGATATATAAATACTTATATATATTTATATCTTCATTCTCATTTTTAATCAGATCTAAATTATTTCAAAACAAATGGGTAAAATATCAGCTTAGTATTTCCTACAATGTAGTGGTTCAGAGTCAGATTGTGTCAACTCCACTCAGAAACAGCGCAGGGCATGACATCACTTTGCTGCAGTGACACTATTGGTTGAAAGCACAGACTGTAAAAAACAAAAAACAAAAAAAAAATATATGGACTTCATCTTGCTTGGCTCGAAGTGAGGTTGCCACAAAAACTGCTCCCCCTGGTGTCTGGCTGCAGTATAGGTTAAAAAAATCTGTCTCTCCAGTCATTCCAGATGGGCTGTGGTCAAACTCTAAAAAATCAATACACCTTGTAGAAATGTTTCTCTTGTCCAATTGTTGTGGTGATTTAAAAATATAATTTGACTGCTTTGTATTCAAGTCCCCTTTAAAAAAAAAAAAAAAAAAAAAAGAAAAGAAAAAAAGTTTCATTTTCATCAGTTATTGGAGGCTAGATGGAAGGTAGAGTCAAGAAGTTATTAGACTCTGGAAAAAAAAAAAAAAAAAATCACCTGGCTCCACTCAGATTCTCCCAGAATCCCTCATCGTCTCTACTGCGCAGACTTTGGCTGCACAACTGCTACAATGGCGGCGCCTGTGATGGGGGATTCTGGCTCCAAAACCGTACAATGGTAAATGGTGGAGCCACACTGTCCACTCTATTATATACAGTCTATGGTTGAAAGCCGTAAAGTGGAGCAGAACATGGCCGGAGCTTAAAGCTTGGAGCGTTGTAGAGGCCATTTTAAATTGTTTATTGCAAAGAAAATTAATTACATTTTTAAGTTCATATGATTTATTCTGGGTATAAAATTCATTTAAATTTATTAGCTTTCAAACAATTAAGTAGGCAGTTTATGTTGATTCATAGTTTTATTCAGACCGTTTGAGGTGCTTGGTTGTGGGTGGAGTTTTTGTTTATGAGGACAGTCAGTTCAGGTGTGGAGGTCAGTCTTTTGTTTCAGGGTGAGAGGAGTGCAAGCCAAACGTTTTGTGACCGTGGAAAAGAAAAAAAGTCTTTATGTTGGATTTTTTGGAATTCATAAGAAAGGAATGACAAGAATGAGCTTCCATCAGAAAAATAAATGGATCATGGAACAGACCTGTGAGTACTGGACTTATTCTTAAAAATGGACATGCTGAGGCTCCTCTCTTTCAGGTGGCTTTTAAACTCATCGCAGGGTTTGCCACTACAAGCGTGATGCATTGGAGTAGAAGTATCGGGTCAGGCCTCAGTATCGGCAGATAGTGAAAATCAAAAGACTCGTACTCTAGGGCAAAAAACCCTCTATGGGATAGAATAGAATAGAATAGAATAGAAAATACTTTATTTATCCCCGAGGGGAAATTCAGGAGTCACCGCAGCATTAAAGAAAACAAAAGTAAGAAAGAGTATAGAACGTGCAAAATTGTCCATAAGAAATTAGATGACGACATCCCGTCCACCACTCGTCCACCACTCTCCAGTCCAGCCAGTCTCCACCTCCACAGGGTCCAGGACTGAGCCTCCCCAGCAGTCTGCTCAGTCTCTGTCTCCAGGATCCTGTCTGCTCACAGCAGGCGAAGCTCCTCCGATGTGTCGCGGCGTCCGATGTCTGCTCCGTCAGCCACAACCCTGAACAGCTCGATGCCGCTGGGTTAGCACGGCTAGCTCATCCATCCCCCGGAGCGAGATCCCACGTTCCCAACAACGATGAATGGAAGGACAGGTCCACGTCGTCACCTCCCAGCTCACATCCGAGAACCAGCACGTCGTCCTCACCTCCTCCTCCTCAGCTCGAGGGAAAACATCAAGCCCTACACTAGTTAGCATTGACATGCTACAGGCTGCTAACAGCTAATTTCGCATGTAAACAATGCAGCCATGGTTACATGTAGGATCTCCAGACAAACACAGGAGAAAAGTGATAAAAATATCACTGAAGCCACAAAGAGTTTGGTGTCCGTGACCAACAATGAACCATACAAAGTGATGATCCACTCCAAATACAAAGATTACGAAAAAGAGACGAAGAAATTACAAGAAACGGACAAAGACGAGAGAGCTGCTGCAACAGGCAGCTACTTGGGTAGCGCCTAGCAACCGAGTTAATGATATCCCTAGTTCCTTTCTCTGAGAATAAACCCATTTGTAGGAGCAGGTTTTCAACCTAACCTAATCATGTCTGCCAATGTACTTTCACAAATCAAGGGGAAATTTTCTGAAAGTGAAGGAGGAGCTCCAACATGAGACATAATTTCCAAAGAGGATAATTGTTTATAAATGTTGCACTAACCATCCCCACTAATAAAGAACATGTACAGAGATTTGTAATTAGTTTTATAGATAAACACAACATCTAATACAGCTACACGAAAATTCTGGGACTTTGTATTGACATATCAATTTACACAGAGCAGATCGCACCAGGACAGGGAGTCAGTCACTTAAATATAATAAAATATCTGCTGACTTCCAAATTTCATTTTAAAACAGACAGTTAGTATCAGCAGAGCCAGACCAAGAGTCAACAGGTTTGTGGTTTTCCAGACCAACATGAGCAAGGAGAGGATCGGACCTGGAGGGCAGTCAACGGAGGATGGTTTTCAAACTCCAAAGATTTGTGAAATCTTTTTACCTAAGTCTGGGGTCAGTATGTGATGCAAATTAAAACAGTTTTACGGTGTGTAACAGATGATTAACGGCTTCAGTGGTTACTTACAGTCCTCCAGCAGTCAGGAGTGAGAAGATGTGGCAGAGACTGAACAGAGTTTTACTTAAAGACCTAACCTCTCCTCCTTTGCTCCTTCAAAACAAAATGATTGGCTTTTATTTAAAGACAGAGGCTTTTCTCAACCCCCCAGAGCCGCCTGCAGCTCCAGGCCTTCATTTAATATCAATAGAGGTATCACCTGAGCAAACGGGCTATCAATGCAGATAAAACAAAGGACAAAAAGTGGAGAGAAAGTTTGAGAGCGGCGCTCTATAATGCAGCAGCAGCCTCTGACCTCCTCTCTGCAGTATAGATCACGTCTCCTCGCCTCGCTGACCTTCACGCTCTGCTCTCTTCAAAAGAGATAACAGGCTGCTCAGACTACAGGCAGCACACTCCCAGGACCGCTCACTCCCTCTCTGAGGCAGCACGCTTCAAAGTTTGACTCTAAAAAGGTTTCAGAGAATCTTCAGCTGAGACCACGATGGGTTTAAAAGCCTGGATACCAAAGGTGATCTGATACCAAGTCTCCATTGTTGTGAGGAATGTGTGGTTCGCCTTGTTAAGTTTAGACCATCAGATTTCATTTCAATCAGTGTCAGCTCACTGGAGCCTTGAAAACTCAAGAATGTTTTTTTTTTGAAAAGTGTGATCAAACTATTCAAACTACAGTTCAAGCCTAAAGTCATTGGGCCTCATTCACAAATTAGTGCTTTAACAGTGCGTGCTAACATTCGACCCACAAATATGGAATCTTTTAATGTTGTCTTACTTGAATTCATCCTTATTCTATGAACTAATTTCGAGCCTCCTCAGATGAAAATGTATACACTCTTTTAACTTAATTTAAGATGAATCTAAACTATTTCTAGTAAAATAAAAAGTCTTCAATAGAAATCAATAATCAAAACTGTGAATTAACAAAATGTATTAGATAACCATGTAATTTGTGCGTATTCACTCTTTTCATACTTAAAGATACCGTGAGGAGGATCTGTTTAAGTTGGACCGCCTCGCCACCTTCTGGCCTGAATTGTCATGCACACTGTTGTAAAGATGTGATGTTTAAGCCGTCGTGTGTTTGTTTTAGAACAACTCCTCTTTGTACAAGACAACTTTTTACCGGATACAACGCCACAAGGTAAGGTATTTATCAGTACAGTTATGTTGTGCTTCGGTTCAGAACATGAACATTGTAACGTTGTAGTAGCTGGCTATATGTAGCACTACTAGCAACCTGTTGCTACGTATCTGTAGGCTAACATGTCAATAAGAAAACTGTCAGTTCATAAAGTAATTTAGTAGCCGTCCATATGTAGCTCTGACAGACTGATGCACTAAGACATGTGTGAAATGTGTAACGTTGGTAAATCCTGGTTACGTCCTGCCAGTCATCTACCAATCAGAGCTAACGTAACCTCACTCTTCATTTCATTGATAGACTCTCAAGTTTGAACTGACCACTGCAGAATAACTGCTGACTGTGGGTTGAATGAACATTATCACAAACAGTTTAGCTCCTGTGTTAGCCTTTAGCTCGTGCTCTATCACTTTCCTGTTTTTCCTTTTTTTGCTCTTCTGTCCTTTTTCTTTCTGACAGTTAGGCTCCAGTGTCCACCATCACCACAAAATTAATCACAGAAATCATTTTCAGCATAGAAAAACACAAATCTCTCTTCTTACTACCACTCTGTCAGCAGTGGTGTTGTCATAGAGACTTGGACTCAATCCAGTCTTGCTCAACTTGATCAGGACACTACGAAACAGCTATAATGTAGCAAATAACTTATATTGGCGCTGCTAATCTCATTTTAAATTGTGGATTATGATCTGGCATATATCAAGAAGTGAGACTTTTTCATGATCATTTTCAAACTCCTCACTGTTCCTTTAAATGAAATACTTGAGTTTCAAAAATAAAAATGTCACATTCAAATATACAATTTGCAATTTTGATGTTAAATTCTGATCAGATATAGGAGGGCTGCCTGGTTTGGCTCCTAACCTGTTCAGTGCAAATCAAAGATGAACAAAATGCTTAAACTATCTTTGCAAACACCGCTGTCAGCAGGGTTTTGTTTTAAATGTCACCTCTCATGTTCTTCATTCAGAATATGAGATATTGCGCTCTGGAAGACGGTTCATAGCAGAGTTAAAAGGTTTTGCTTTAAACTCTCCTTCAAACTTTACCTAACAATTTGTGGTGACCTAACACAATGCTCTAGTGTATAACAGATCGGTATTCTTATTCTTTCTTGCACTAATTTTTATTGACATTAATTTTGCTACCATATCAGTATGTTTTGTATTTATTCACATGTGTTGTGTCACTGGTGGCATGCCACAGTGAACAAAGCTTTTACTCAGTTATTTACTTATTTACAACAGGCATGTTATTGTATTTTAAATTGTATACTGTTGACCGGTATGAATGAGTGAATGATGCATCAAATGTGAGCAGCACTGCACTTATGTCCATGATAAATTTGCCTTGACAATGAAATTTCTCATCTTATCTTATCTTATCTTATCTTATCTTATCTTATCTTATCTTATCTTATCTTATCTTATCTTAAATAAATAGTTGGGTCTGGTAAATGCAGCATCTCTTATGGAGGTAAGTTATCAAGACCAAGGTTATAATAGTTTTGGATTTGTCATTACAGTTTAGTTTTAATTAGTTTTAGCATTTTAGTTTTTATTTAGTTTTGATTTTTGCAACAAGGCTTAGTTTTAGTTTAGTTTTAGTTTTTTCATACCTCATTAACCAGGTGCAGGATCCAAAAAGGTCAGAGTAAATATTTTGTTATACTGTTTATTTTCAAGTCCATCATAGTGCTGAAATGTTGGCTGCTTCCTTAAACACATGAAAATAATATAAACTTAGTATAAAAAATATAAGCATCAATTATATAAAATAATGTTGACATAAAATACATAAAAATAATATTACTATAAATTACAAAAATGATATAATATGAGCTTAAATAAATAAAAACTTGGACTCTGTAACAATTAAACTATTACATATGCTCTAATTCATTGCTCAACTACGTTTCGTTGCAGCACAGTGCACAGCCAGTTAGTGCAGTAAACAAGCTCGTCCCAGTACGTCACTATGATGGTGCCGTACAGCACTGACAACTGCCGAAAACTGTCTGAAATTAGTTGGGAAAATGTGTCAGATTAATTTAAATCCTAAAGGTTATTAATATTGTCAAAAACTATAACTAAAGACATTTTGTCTATCATTTTAGTTAGTTTCAGTTAGTTTTGTGAACACAGGATACAGTTTTAGTTTACTTATCATTTTTGTTTTCTTTTCTAGTTTTTATTAGTTTGAGTTAACTGCAATGTATTTTAAATTTTGGTTTTCGTTTTTAGCTTCGTTTTAGTTAACTATTGCAGCCTTGATCAAGACGAGAAATAACTGCTTCTCCTCGTGACTTCATACATTTTCTGAGCAAATGACGTGCATACAGCTTCACTGATCACTCACACTTGTTTGTTCTCAAAAGTATCCATCTACTGTTTTAATATGTGTTCATGTTTTTGATAGTCGCTGTGATCTCCCTCATAGCACCCAGAAGCGCCCGCTGATTATTGATCACCTCCTGAAGACTCCTGATTAGGGGACGGGGGAGTGAGCTGAGTGGCTGACACTGGTGACGTGGATGTCAAGGTCGTTGGCGCCTCCTCCTGAGGCACTGACCAGATGTCCTTATATAGATGAATTGGAGTGTGGTAGTAGCTGACTGCAGGGTTTTGGGCACACACCTGTCCGTTTAGGAAGATTCTGATTTACTAACAAAGGCACGTTGGAGAGAAAATAACTGGCTGGTCCATGTGTCATGAACCCGACGGTGATTTTGTATAAAATCTTGTGCACAGATTAAGAGCATTTCTTGACATTTGTTGGTGAATGAGGCCCATTGCGTTTCAGTAGAATGTTTCTGACCTGCTGAGTTTATTGTGTGAAGTTCACCTCCTCACACTTTCATCAACAGCTGTTTAAGTCTTAAATGCCAACACTGACCAAGAATGTCTCTGAAGGAGTTATAAAGCAGACCATTATTATTTCACTCTGGAGTTTGAGTCACGAAACTCAAAAACACTCTGAAAGTCAGCCTTGACACACACACACACACACACACACTTCTCCGTCTTCTTCTCATTCACAGCAGGAGCTCAGAGCATCAGCTAAATGTCAGAACTGTAAAATGTAAATTACAAGTTCAATAAGGCCAAAGGATATTCAAGGACGCACTGAGCGCTGTCTCTCCGAGCGCTGTCTTCACCAGCAGAGCGGATTTGTAACACCGAACACGCGCCCATGGGTGCTGAGAGACAACACACCCCAGCACTCCCGTGCAGCTTCACGCTCTTTATCCAATTTTGGCCCTCTTTATCCTCACCTGCTCCTCATGTTCAGGTATGAAACACACACTACTCTCTGCCGTCTCCGCTCCTCAGACATTCATTACACACAATTTGCACACAGCGCTCAGAAAGTCACATGAGAAGCACCAAACTTTACAGTTTAACTCCTAAAAAGTGAAGCCAGACTCGTTTCAGCCAATCAAACATTTTCTGTTCACTACCCACAGCAGCAGCTTCCAACAAGCTTCTGGGAAGTGAAAAGTCCTCATTATCTTGTTCCTGAGTCCACTTATCTCACCTCTGGTGTTTATTTTTGTGGGAACAAGTATGAAGAAAGTAAACTGCTGCCACACATTGTGGGATAATTTGCAGAGCCTTTAATGGGCCTAAAAACACATAAGCCCGACAACAAACTCTCCAGAGAGGGAAAAACACACACTGACTCTTCTCTGTCTCATTTCTTTAAGAGGTTTGTTTGACCAGGGTTAATTAAAAACAGCATTAAACCAGATGAAGCTTGTTGTATTTCATGAAAGCACCAGAAAACAGCAGAGCAGCAGAAAATTATAAATGGTGTGTGTTTGTTAAATACAGCGAGACATTTACTGTAAGTTACTCTACAATCTGAGGGCGTGGTCACACTGGCAAACCGTACCGTCCTTAAGCAGGCTTCAACCCTAAAGTCCAGTTCGTTTGGCCAGAGTGAACGCAAGTGTCGTGCTCAGGCACGACTCACTTCTCTGCTCTGGCAAGAAAGACAGGATTTTCCACTGTCCCATATTTTAAACATGGACATAACGTAACAACGCTGGATTTTACAAACCTCAAATCTGTCTAAAACAGGGGTCTGCAACCTTTACTTTCAAAAGAGCCATTTTGCCTCAGCTCACCTGAATTTAAGTCATTTTAGAGCCACCAAATCTGCTTTATATTCACACTTAAGACAAAGAAGAGTGTAAATCCTAAAGAAAGTAAAAATCTAGAAATCTAAAGTTGCAAATGTGGTGTCTTAGTTTTGAATTTTAAATACATTTGCAAAACTATAAATAAATACTTGAACGAATGTAAAATTTGTAGTGTAAAAAATCTAATTCATTTGCAAAATTTATCAAATTTCAACAAGACATAAATTTTTCAGAAATGTAAAAAAAAAAAAAAAATTAAACAAGAAAAATGTGCAAAAATGTGCAAAAAGTTAGAAGTTTTATAAACTTCCAACATTTCATAAATTTTTCAAAAACTTCAAGTGGCATTCAAAATTCTGCTGAATGTTCAAAGAGTTTAAATAAAAAAATGCATTAAAAATACTAAAAAAATGCAGAAATGAAAAAATGAAATTGGCAAAAGTTTGCAATATTAAAAAAAACTGATTTTTTTTAGTAAATTTGAAAAAAATGTCAAAATTTGAAATCAAAATTTTTTTGCAAAACTTTCAAAAAATGTGCAAAAATCACAAAAAAAAAAAATCAAAAAGCTTCATTGTGATAGGTTATGCGTATTTAGTCCAACAAAATGTACATGCATATTTTTATTTAGTGTCAATGTCTTTAATCATCAATGCCCTCTGAAAGAAAAATAAAAACTCTTCATTTCAATAACATTTTTTAAACTACAAGGAGCCACTGCAAAGAAGTCAAAGAGCCATATGAGGCTCCAGAGCAGAAGGTTGCAGACCCCTGGTCTTGAAAATGCTAAATTTTCTGGATTGTTCAGGTTAATGTTTTCCAAATGTAATCTGAAAGACCAGTTTTACTAGAAATAAGACTAAAAATTAGCTTCAATTTTATCTTTTTGCTGAGCACTCTCGAGAAAAAAGACTTCCTCTTTAAGAGAATGAGCTGCAGTGAAGGCTCAAAGTGTGTGAAACTCTCCTGTAGGTGAGATTTTATGGATTAAACACTCCTGGACTTTTCCCTCCTAACTGATGTAACCACAGGAGGACGTGTTAGACCCTCATCGCTCTGTCGATTGCTGAAACTTGAACTACTACAGCTCCTGAGCGCTTACTCTGAATATAGAAACAGTGAACAGCACACGTCACACTCCAATAATCTGTCTCTCTCTCTCTCACACACACACACACTCACACACATACTCTGTTACAGTGAGACGGGTCATCTCTTTGTTCCTCGCTGCCTTCTGCACGCTCACTCTCACGGCTCCCACAGATAACTGCCCGCTTCTGTGTCTGCATCTCAGAGAGCATTTCTAGACTTCACTCTTATCTGTGTGTGTCAGACCTGGCCCACCTCTTCCCACACACACATACACACTTACACACACTCTCTCTGCAGGGATGAACACTCTCTATTACCCTGGAGCTGGGTGCAGGAGGACTGTGCTCCTGTTTTAATGCTGGGTGACTTATGAAGTGCAGATGACAGCTCTCTGATTCATTCAGCTGCAGACGTTCCACAGGAAACAGCTCTCAGGTGATGATGATGGTGATGGTGATGGTGATGATGATGAAGCCCATATGGAAGTTGCTCTCAGCGAGGGAGGTAAATCCGCAGTAACACTTCAAACAAAGCTGAAGAGTGGTTTCTGTGAGAGCCGCCATCACGGCCTGTGGCGGTTCAGTCTCCAGGTTTCAGGATGAAGATTGATACTGACTCACATAAAACATCATTGGGTTGTTTTACCTTGCCGCTGTCTCCTATCTCTGTTTTTGGGGGTAAATATAGACGTGGAAACTCATTTATATCTATTCTATCTGTTGCATTTGTCATAATTAACATTCCAGCCTGAATGCTTCCTGCTTAATGTGCTGCTCATCCCTCCGCTTTATGAATCACTTGCCTTTGTTTGGCTCTGCCTGGATGGCTTTATTATTTCAACTTAACGCTGCTTCCTGCTCTTTTTGCAAGTATTTCAAATTGAAGTGTTTTCAAACTGGAGGAACAAGGGTCTTAATTTCATTCTGGGGGAGACTGATTGGTGGAGCATCCACAGTGTTTTCGTCTACAATAAGATGACCCCCAGCTAGGACGGCCTTGGTTTAATACCTGTAAAACAATGTTTTTCTTTGAGTCTGATAGTGTGAATGTGTCTCTGTCAGCTCCTGGTGTTCCAGTTTAAAGAGTGACCCTGTAAACTGGAGACCTTCAGCTGAACGTGTCAGTTTACAACAGCTGTTCAAACACAGGAGAAGAAGTACTGGGGAACGTGTCCCAGTTCAGACTGGTGTTTCTTTGATCAAAGCTGAATTAGACTTGAAACATATTCGCCTGGTGAAGGTTTTGCCACATGTGCTTGTCTCCTCTCAAATGTTAACAAATCCATCAGGTGTGCAGTACAATAAATCAAGATCAAAACCGGTACAGGCTATCATATCATTTTTGCTGAATGGTCTTCAGTGTTGGGTTGCACAATGGTGCAGTGGGAAGCGCTGTTGCTCACCGCTAGAGGGTTAACAGTTCAAATCCTAGTTCAGGCAAGGTGGGCCCTACTGTTTGCATGACTAGATTCTTTCCAGCTTCTTCCCACAGTCCAAAAACCTGCTCACCAGATTAAGTGGGGATTCTCAATTGCCTGTGGGTGTGTGATCGTGAAAGTTTGTCTGTCTCTGTGGCTGTTTTCCAAACTGCCTACTACATACTACATGTGAATATAGCATGTAGTAGGCACTACATTCTACAAACTGCTTTTGTTTGTAGTATGACTGTTTTGTTGGGTCTGTTTTGTAGTATACTACTCTGTTTTACAGTTTCAGAAGGTGGAGCTACAGATGATGTTGGGGTTTTTTTGCCTTTAATATAAATGTACAAAACAAGCAATTGGCAGATCTTGGCATTTGGTTATTTTGTTAATCATATCAAACAGAATCATCATTCTTGATTTCCAATCTTACACCAAAACTTATATCATTTACTGAAAATAAATCTGAAAGGGATTTCTATTTCTTACAGCTGATGGAAAAACCACTTATGGTTTAAAAAGTGAATAAGTGGTTTATATGGGCCAATGAATTAGTAGAAGTAAACACCTCTTTTACAACTGGAAGTGCCAAGATTTACGGGTGTTTCTTCGCATCACTTCACTTCTATCTCATGGACAGTCAAACTTTAGTGTTGCGTTGTATTTATAATGCTGATTAATTCCAGTAGATGGCGGTAATTCACCAAAACCTGCTACCCGTATTGACAAATAGCGTCAGCGCCGTACATTATGGGAAACAAAATGCAAGGTAAACTGGTCTGTTGCATCCTGAGAAATTTTCCTGGATCAGTAAGAAAATCTGGGGATTTTTGGCTTACTGCAGATTTTGCAAGTCTTCACGTACTGACTACTATAGACTGAATTTCAGTCAAAATAGTAGGCACTGCTAAAGTAGGAGGTTTGCAAAACAGCCTGAGTGACAGCCTTGCACTTGACTGGTACCCTGCCTCTTGCCGTAAAAGGCTGGGATAGGCTCCACCACCACTTGAACAAGATACCCAGTAGAAGATGGATAGACAAATGGTCTTCATTGTTGTCTTACTGCCCCCTACTGGTCTTCGCGGCCTGTTGCAGTTACCTTTAATTTTTTCTTTCTATGTTTCTGGCCTGATTTGTGTTATCTGACGGAAACACAAGCAAACAACAGGTCACAGGAACCAGTACTGCTGTACTAGGAACTAAAAATTTCTGAACTTTCTCGTTTTGAAAGAAAAGAAAAAGAATAGAAAAAGACTATTCATCTAATTTTCATGCTGCTTTTAATTAAGTCCAGTGCTTCCACTACCATTACACACAGGTCGGGCAGCCCCCCCAACAGAGGCACTTGCCCGCCTGGAAGTCGGGTTGATTTTCTTTTCCATACAGCGCCAGGTCACAGCTGGAGTAATTTAGAGTTCCCTTTCTCATAAATCAGGTCTATACCTTGTTTTTTTAATCTAACAGACTGAATAGCCTCATGTTATTTATAGAATTTAGATAACGGGATGTCATTTGTACATAATTTCTACTCTTTTGCGCACGGTGAAGCCCTGCCCCAACGTTTACACACAGACAAGCTCATGTTGTGTAGTGGACAGAGTGCTGGGAAAACCACCACAAGAAGCTGACAGCTGACGTTGCCACCCCTCAACGCTGTAAATCTAGGAAACACTGAAGTCTGTGGTGAAGTTTAATTTTGAGGGGGTTATTTATATCCTAGTGTTTCTTTTTGCTTTGTTTTATTTTCTTGTGTAGTTCTCTGTAGATGATTTATTGTAACATCTGACCAGGGACTACAGATGAAGACTAGCCTTTTAGCTAACTCTTGCATATTTACAGTAATGTCCATTAATATGTATTGCCCCAGTTAATGAAAACATAAATCAATCCAGGCTTGATTATTGACACACCCTACACCCACAGCGGGGAAAATAAAGGCATCTGAAACACTAACATGAGATCACTCAAACCACAGTTTCAGGCCGATAATGCCGCCTCCAGTTTCTAAAGCTCAACATCTCTCGTGTTGTGTCTGCACGAGCTTTCCAATAAATAAAATAACAAAAGTGGTTATTTGCTGCTTTTATATTTAATGCCTTTATGGCTGCATGTTACCGCCTGGGCTTTATGCAGAGCAGCTCCACTGATTCCAACAACACAACTCGGCATTAAACCACAATGAGACACGACAGGGAGCGTTGTTCTCCGCTCTCCTGCAGCGCTGTCGCTGAACCCACAGGGAGGAGGATTCAGAGCTCGGTGCGGTCCTCTAAAGGGATCCTGTTTTTTAGTGCGCGTGCCGAGCAGCTGACCCACTTTACTCTGTTAGTGTTTGCTTTGTTAGGATGCTCCACGGGACGATAAAGTGGAGTTTTCACGCTCCGGATTATGGCTGCTTACTGTAAGAGAAAGGGATTAATCAGCTCATAAAACACACCAATGGAAAGCAGGGTAATGTTGAGGTAAAGAGAGCAATTAAAACGTGATGAAACATTAATGAGGAGGGCTATTTCTTCTTCAGACTCGGCCCGGTCAATAACGTTCCCTCTTTTCCTCCTGAGGGGAAACTGTGGCTGCTCTGAGTACGGTCTGCATCCAGAGGAGGGAGGGAAATTCAAAGAGGCATAAACTGTCTGGAGCAAACGCTGCTCCGCCGTAAACACTCTGCAGATAATTTATGAGCTGCTCTCCTCTGTCAGAGAAGTCATTGGCGTAATGAAAAGCCGTGTGTGTATGTGTATTTTTGTGTGTGTGTGACCAGCGGGGGAGAGTCAGCTGCACAAGCGTCGGCTGCATGCGGATAAAATGCCATTTTATTGTTCATTTCAAACCTCTGCTCGTAACGATGAAGACGTGTTCAGGGTCGGGCTGGGCGCAGACGGAGCTACAGATCTGTGGAAACACACAGTGGAGCACAGAAAACACTGGCTGTCTGTGTTTACCGTCTCCATGAACCCTGATTACATCCACAGCCTCTACTCTAAATCAGCTGTGAAAGAACACTCAGCTCTCATTTCGTACTTTAGTGCCCAAAACAGAAAAAATCACAACAATAACGCTCTTCAGATTCCCTTCTGTCACATTAAAGGGAGTGGATTTGGGGTCTGAATTCTCCTTTAGCTCAAAAGAGGAAAAGGAACATCCAAGCAAACAAGCAAACGCTCCAGAGGAACAAACCGTGCTAATGAGGAGTGTCATGTTTTCAAATCCTTTAACAGAAAACTTTAAGTGTGCTGTTTCATTTCATCTCTTTGTTCTTCCACACACACCAAACTTTTCAACAGCCAAGAGGACGGACACACTGATTCTGTATCTCAGCGGCTTTGTGTGACAGATGAAGGCCCCGCTCTGGACGGGCTCTCTCTTTGGCTTGGCAGCAAACCCTTTGCACGCTTTGTTGCCAGTGACTTACATTCTAGTAACAGCCTTGACAATGACTCATTGTGCTGCTCAGTGTTCAAAAAACTCATCTGAGGACACAAAACCAGATTAGAGTTATAAGATAGTGCAGAAAAATTGTGCATGGTACAGGAACAGAAATATTTGGGTGTTGATCCTGATCCTGCCATTAAAACATCCTGACTTATTTTCCACATATCGCCCCCTAATGGAGAACATGTTTACACAGCACGTAACACTGCAGAAAACTGACCACTGATCATCTGGGATCAAGAGACACCTGAGGGACAGGTGAGCTTTGAGATCATAGTCTGTGCTGATGGAACAAGGAGGTTGGATCTCACCTAGTGACTGACTTTACGAAAATCACTAAAAGAAAGAGTTAGAAATTACGTTCACAGTTAATGAATACAGCCTTGTTCTCACCAAGCAGCTCGGCTCGGTTCAGTATGGTTTGGCATGGTTTGGTACAGTTAAGCCTGATCCTGTTTGCGTTTCCACAGCAAACTGTGCCCTCTTGTGGTAGGCAGCATGTAAGCTGGACACCAAAAGCCGCAGCTGTCAAACAATAGTGTGACGCCCAAGCAGTGCGGCACAGTTTACCCTGCTAATAAATCCAATGAAGAAGAAAAATGTGACACAGTAAACAAAGAGCAGAGATGGAAGACATGCAGCATTTTGTCCTCTCTGTGATTGGAATGTAGCTCTTTGATGCAAAGAACAATCAAGCTTTGTTTCAGAGAAGACTGTGTGCCGCCAGGAGAAATACAGCTGCTGTCGCGGGGTAAGTGACGATTCTTTTAACCAATCAACAGTATGCAGTGTTGTTGCTCCACCTTCCGAGAGCGGATCGGTTCAGTCTGGCACTCACACAAAAGGGTCCCAAAAAGTGGGACGGCTTGTCTCGGTTTTTGGGGATCTGTCCCGGAATAAGTCAGTGGAAACGCCACAAAATGCACCCAGACAAACCGAACAAGTCTGCTTGGTGGAAATGCGGCTTAAGTCAGAAAGAGATTCTGGCCCTTTTCGCTAAATCGAATGTGGCCCCCTTTGAAAAAGACCCCCCTGCTCTAGATTGCTGACACCTGCACCTTAAAACAAAACAAAACAAAACAAAACAAACAAACAAACAAACAAACAAAAAAACAAAACAAACAAACAAACAAAAAAAAAAATATATATATATATATATATATATATATATATATACACACACACACACACACACACACACACACACACACACACACACACATATATATATATATATATATATATATATATATATATATATATATATATATTTTTTTTTTTTTTTTTTTTTTTTTTTCTACAGTAACAAAAATGCAGTTGTGGCTACCAGAGAAATACCCTAAAACATTGTTTCTCAAATTGTGGTCCGCCAGTGCCACCCAGTGGTCTGCAAAGACCATGAGGAAATCGTGTTTTTTTAATGGAACATTCACGAAAAAAGAGGGGGTGTGGGCACAAGTTGTTAGGCTACTACACAAATTGATAAAATCTACAAAAATTGGTCTATAAAAGCATTGATTGAATTAATTTGATCTAAGTACTTAAGTATTTAAACTCTAGAAATTTTAAGTATTTTGAAATAATGTATCAGTAATGTAGTCATACTCAAATTTTGAGGTCCATTTTCTCCCTCATTCTAAAAGAAAACAACAAACAAAACACTAAACTATGAGGGACTAAGTGCACTTTTTTACTCTAGACTCTGTCATTTTGAAAAAAAACTTGATCTGAATAAAAGAAATCAAAGAAATAAAATGTATAATTTTAATTGCAAAAATAATTGGTGTATAATCCATTTCAAAATAATCTTTAGTTCCAGCCCTCGCAAGTTGTAATGTGTATGATTCGAGTTTATAGCATAAGAGTTTGTTCTCTGGGGTGTTGTTCTGGGGCTATTTAGCTCGTGGTGGTCCACAAGAGTTTTCTGGGGGAATAAGTGGTCCTTGGTCTGAAAAAAATTGAGAAACACTGCCCTAAAAAATACAGTACGATGTTAACAGCTTTACAGAAGAACCTGTCAATTTTACAGTTTAAAACCTTAAAATTTGCACAGTAAATACCCGGTGTTTAACCTTCAGTCTTAGGCAGGTTGAGAGTAAAGTGTTTCATTCTTCACTGAAATGAGACTGAAATGTTACAGAGAACTTTATTTTTCTTAAACAATTCCATAAGATCAAATGTCAAGGGACAGAACATCGTTACAATACTTCTGAAACACAAAGTAGCCCATAAATACTGCCCCCTTCTCACTCATGGTTGCAACATTTGTTCTGTTTTTGCAATAAACCGTGCTTTGATCTGCTCTGATAATCCAGAGGAGAGAGAGTAGGAGGAGATTTGTTAACAAAAAAAAACTGATAACAGGTTGCCACGGCAAAATCAGCTAAGATCACTTTCCACCAGGGGGCGCCAAAGTCACCACCAACAGAGAAGTTCCTCACAGGAGCTTTAATCATGAAAATGTGCTTCCTACTCACACAAAATGTCCCACACTGTTTTTTGATTCCTCTCTGCTGAGACTCAACTTGAAGTTTGGTGACTTAAGTTTTCTAGATTTCCCTGCAGTTGCTGAAATTTTACTTCTTTTCTCACCTTTGTCTTCCTTAGCTTCATAGCTGTTAGCTTCTCTATAGGATTATCATCAGAGGCCTCATTTGGATTTCCGCCTTGTGGTATTAGTTTTTCCCTCGGCTGCTCTGCTGTGTTGATTTTATGTTTCCTGCTTCACTGAAACATCATTTTATAAATGAGGATGAGGTTCAATAAATGAAGGTATTGATGTGTTTCCAGGGGTGTGAGCTTGTTGTTTCACAGCCATGAGCTCCTCTGCAGGTCTGACTCAGCTCTTTAAATGTTTTGGCGGTGGTTCAGTCAGAGACCAGAGGTGGACCTGGATGCAGGTGCAGATTTTTTTGGTGTTCAGCTGGTGAAAATTATCCTGCAGATCTGTCTGTATGCGTCTCTTGGTCTGTGTCTCTGCTCTCAAACTGAAGTTTACTCTGCACAATATTAATCAAAGCTTTTAAATGGTGATGAAGTTCAGCCGTGTGTGCTGAGTCATGAAAACACTCGCACAGACACGCACACACTCACACACACACACACACACACACACACACACACACACACACACACACACACACACACACACACACACACACACAGAAAGACTAGGTGCAGTGATGTGTAGAAAGTGTAAGATGAGGTTATTACCTGTGACAGGTTTTATTAAGCTTCCTGTCTGCACACAGTGAGACTGATCCTCCTCTCTCTGACCCTCTGATTGCTCACGCTGATCTGAGGATCTGCCGTCTGATGGAGCGTAATGACATTTTAAATGAAGCCTTTTGTCGCAGCTCCTTGCAGCTCTGCAGAGTTTATACATAACTGACTGAACTGTGCTAATATCACTCTGAGATAATACAACAAACACAAGTTGGCCTCTGGTTCACAGGCTGGGACATGAGCTGGGGTCGTCCTTTTGAATGTTTTTGCCAAATCCGTGTTAACCATGACATTCAGAATCTAGGGTCCCGTTTACACTATGTTTCATCCAAAAAATGCTAAAACGCAGTGAAAAAAAAATCTGTGTTTATACAGACCCCTCCATGAGTGAGCTACCACTTTATCCTGGTGTAGGGGTTTGCATGCCCCAATGATCCTAGGAGCTAAGTTGTCAAGGGCCTGGTAGGGTCTCCCATGGCAAACAGGTCCTAGACAAAGTGTAGCTCACACAGACCCTTACGATGACTGATAAAAATGGTTTTACGTTTCCCTTGCCCGGGCGTGGGTCACCGGGCCCCCCCCTCTTGGAGCCAGGCCTGGGGGTGGAGCTCGATGGCGAGCGCCTGGTGGCCGGGCCTGCTCCCATGGGGCCCAACCGGGCACAGCCAGAAGAGGCAACTTGGGACCCCCTTTCTGTGGGGGTCAGGAGGGGCCATAGGGGTCCAGTGCAGTGTGAGTTGGGCGACAGCCGAAGGCAGGTACCTTGGCAGACTGATCCTTGGCTGCAGAAGTTAGCTCTAGGGACATGGAACGTCACCTGTCTGGTGGAGAAGGAGCCTGAGCTGGTGTGCAAGGTTGAGAAGTTCCGGCTAGATACAGTCAGCCTTAACTCAACGCACAGCAAGGGCTCCAGAACCAGCCTTCTCGAGAGGGGTTGGACTCTCTTCCAGTCTGGAGTTGCCGATGGTGAGAGGCGGCGGGCAGGGGTGGCGATAATTTGTTGCCCCCCGCTCAGTGCTTGTACATTGGAGTTCACCCCAGTGGACGAAAGGGCAGCCTCCCTCCGCCTTCGGGTGGGGGGACGGATCCTGACTGTTGTTTGTGGCTATGGTCCAAATAGCAGTATGGAGTATCCACCCTTTTTGGAGTCCTTGGAGGGAGTGCTGGAGAGTGCTCCGTCTGGGGATTCCCTTGTCCTACTGGGGGACTTCACTGCTCACGTCGGCAATCACAATGAGATCTGGAGGGGTGTGATTGGGAGGAACAACCTCCCCGATCTGAACCCGAGTGGTGTTTTATTGTTGGATTTCTGTGCTCGTCACAGGTTGTCCATAACAAACACCATGTTCAAGCATTGGGGTGTTCACATGTGCACCTGGCACCAGGACACCCTAGGTCGCAGTTTGATTGACTTTGTAGTCGTGTCATCGGACTTGCGGCCGCATGTCTTGGACACTCGGGTAAAGAGAGGGGTTGAGCTATCAACTGATCACCACCTGGTGGTGAGTGGGGGAAGATGCCGGTCAGACCTGGTAGACCCAAACGTATTGTGAGGGTCTGCTGGGAACGTCTGGCAGAGCCTCCCATTAGAAAGAGCTTTAACTGTAAATGGGAGGCTGAAATGCAACAAAACTTTTGCCTTTCACCCTACAAATGTTGCCGTTTAATCGGCCCCCTACACACACACTTGTTACTTCACAAAACCTCCCTACAGTGACAGCTATTGTGCAAAATGGCTGATGGGGGGGGCACATTTCTTGCGGTGGTTGGTACATTATTTTTCCTAACTCTCTATTCAGTATATGGCGTGTGCTGGTCTGTGACTGTAAAAAACAACAACAACAAAAAAAAAAAAAAAGAAAAAAAAAGATGAATGTCATCTTGCTCAGCTTGAACTGAAGTTGCTACAAAAACTGCTCTCCCTGGTGACTGGCTGCAGTTTAGGTCAAAAACTCTGTCTCCCCAGTCATTCCAGATGAGCTGTGGTTAAACTTTAAAAAATAAATACACCTCTTAGAAATGTTTCCCCAATCTGTATGCTGTAGTGACGTGAAAATATTATTGGGCTGTGTTGTGTCAAGTCCTCTTTGTTCTGAAAAGATTCTGGTTCATTTGTTATTAGACATTGAAAACAGGTACGTTACGTATCTGCAGACTCTGGCTGCAAAATGGCGGAGCCTGTGGCGGGGCTGTTTTTGGCTTCAGAACTGTACAATGGTAAAAGGCGCAGCCACACTGTCCATTCTACATATATACAGTCTATGGTGCACTAACGTATGTCTGTGTACTCATCAGGGCGGCACTGCCAGGCCACACGCTGAAATTAAAATCTCCCTCTGCAATTATCGACAAATGTGTCCAGCCTGTGAGTGCACTGGTGGAGACAGCTGCCACTGGGAGCCGTCAGGTCTCCGCCTGCTGAGGACTCAGGACTCAGGGTGGAGGATTGACAGAGAGTCAGAGTCTGGAGGACGGCTCCATGAGGAGTGTGACCCGGTTAATTGGTGCTGTCATGTTACAGCACAGTGACAAAGCACAAAGAGGGGACAGAGGCTGCAGGACAGAACGGGTCATGACCTCGCTTTGTAATGAAGCAGATCAGATGTGCTGAATTTCACTGCAGAGTCAGCATGGAAATACAACAAGAGCACGCTCACAGCTCAGGAGCTGTTCTCAAAAGAGGAGTCAAAAAATATCCACATGAAATCTACGAGTGATAACAGAACTGCCATCTACTTTTTCAATTTTCACCCCAACCTAAGATTTAATTCATCAAAAGACAAGTTTAAAACAAAACCTCAAACCCCATTCATCAAAACTCTTCCTTTCTGCTCCTCATGATGGATTGAGGTCAGGTTTCAGAGAACTGTGCAGTTTTGCTTTATGTGACTTTTGTCTGAACATCAGTGCTTCATAGATTAAAACTGACCAACAGATCTTGATGGATTCCATCCTGCCGTTTTTTGTTCAGCCACTCTAGTTACAAACACTATGGGCTCTAATTTCGTGGCGCAGCCTGCGCAGTGCTAATTTCATGCGGCGCACTGCTGTGCGCTGCCAATTTGACAATTTGGTAGAACGTCTGCGCAGAGATGGGTGTGATGGCGCGCCAGGGGGAGTTGATGGCGCACCAGGGGGAGGTGTCAGCAGATTTATGTTGGCGCAGTGACAATTTCGTGCAAATAAAGTGCCCTGAAAGCTCGCCAGCTCCAACCTGGTCTATCCTCGGCGCAAGGCGGAGCGCACCCCACGCAGCTGTAATTTGGTGACAGGCGCACATGTGCGCACATGTCAACAAAGCCTCAGAGGCAGGTTTCCAGAGTGTCAGGCACATTTTAATGCAATAAACAATCACAGCAATCACTATTTAATGTAACTGTCTGAACCAGCATATACATTTATATCTATATTAACTGTCCAGTCACATCTGATGTCAGATTAAAGCCGTTTGTCATAATGGAAAGTTAACCTGACGGCAGCTGGAAGTTTGATGCACATCTTACAATTAAACAATAAACAGCCTTAACATCTGATACTGAGTATATAACTGGTTCTCTCATTTCATTTAATTCAAAGAAGAGAGGGAGAGAAAAGACAAAGAAAAAAAGAGACAAAATAAATGTATGTCACTCAGGATTTACACGTGATTTTCCATATTTCTCTGTTTTAGTCTTTATTTTTAACGTGATCTAAAAAGATGGAGTACATTATTGTAAGGAGGATGAGGTGGAGACACTGGGAGAGTATACAGTATATCACCAAAGGTTCTGCTATTTGGCGATGACAAACCAGGAGTGCAGGTGGATCAAAAGTATTCTGAATGGATAAGCCAGCTGTGTAACTGCCTCTCAATTTTTTACTCCGAATAATGACAAAGGAACAGATTAAATCTGTCCCGGGAGCTGGCCCACAAGGTGACACGCGTCGTGTCCTCCGATGCGCCCCGCTGTCCAATGACCTGCTGCAGAGACAGCGGCTCTGACCGTCTCTGCTACCAGCACTGTTTCCGTGGTGCTGGGGATCACTCAGACCAATCAGACGCTGTGCCTCGGCCGCAGGGCATTTAAAGGCGAGGAGAGGCGCTCATTTGATTGGTGAAAACAGCGCTCGGCTGTGTTAAACCCACTCACGGCTTTTCTCCTTTCTCTCTGCCATTTGCACGGAGGGAGGCGTGGACGCGCAGCTCTGCGCCTGGACTGCGCCTCTCTTGGCACTGCAGGAAACTTGCAAAGTGCGCCGGTCACGCCCTGCGTGCACGGCGAAGGCCGGCGCAGAGCAGGTGCGCCTGGTCTACGAAATTAGAGCCCTAAGACTCAAGATAAGAAAAACAGAGTTCACATTCATGCCCCTAAAGGTCTCCATGCAGTCAGACATTATGGCCATGGAGGGGCTACGTCCTGTGTCAACTCAGGGTTGTGTTAAAAAACTCCATTAAATTTATTTTTTGAAAATGTCTCATGTAAATCTGCAGAAGCTCAATAATTTTCAGTTCGAATTTTGGAATCACTTTGAACTATATTATTTATTTATTTATTTATTTACTGATTTAATTTATTGGATATTCAGGAGAATTCTCCTGAATCTTTGTTACTTTTGATGCAAATTCTCAAGGACCTCAAACATTATTTTGGGAACTGAAGAAAATCTTCAGTTGGAAATTTTGAAATACAGATCAGATTCTTTAAAAAATAGAAACTTTTGAGGTTGTCAATAAAAAGGTATTTGAAACATGAGACTTTTGAAGAGAGGTTTTGCAAAATTTTCAGAACCTTTTGGATGGTTTTTCAAACCAAAGAGGATATTCACTCCAACATTCTCTCCTCAGCGCTGACAGATGGCTCCTCATTCCTCTCCTCCTCGTCCAGCAGCACTCCTCTCATTCCTCCTGTAAGTCTGAAGAGGCTGTTTAAAGTTTTTGGGGGCATGTTTCGAGAAGCTTTCACTAATTTAAAAAAGTTTTCTTTTTCTCAATAAGAACTTTGTATGTTTGGGGAGTTTCAGAGAAATCTCTTCTGGGGTTTTGAATGCTTGGCTGTTTTTGGAAACTGGGTTTTGAACAGGAGATTTTTGAATTGAACAGGGATATTTCGGTACATTTATAAAATCTTCAGGCAGTTTTCAGTGAAGGTCTCTGCAAATTTTCTTAAAATAACCATTGGGAACATCAACTATCATTGAGTTACTCTGTCACAGCAGGAAGCTCTGCTTAGAATCTCAAAACTGAGATCTACACAAGTGTTTATGTTGCCATAAACAGTTGCTTTTTATGCTATGTTTGGTATAAATTGTGAACCACATTCTCCTGCCCAGAATAATCTCTTATCTCGAGAGAATTAAAAAAAAAAAAGAGGACTGAGTTGCTAAAGAGTAAAAAAAATCTACCGTTCTGGAAGAAAAACGTTCTTGTTAAGAATTTGATTTTATTTAAAGCAACTAGACCTAAATTTTCCAACCCCAGACCTCTGGGGGTCACTTCCTGCCCACTCAGGATCCTTACAGAGCTCTCAGAATAAAATCTTTGGTATTTTTCAAACACAATTTTTCATAACTCTTAGAAATGTTTACTTAAGATTTTAGGTATTCTTTTAAATGAAAACTTTTAAGGGGGGTTCTTTGACATTTAACCCTCGATGCTGTGCCAGGTCTTGATGCAGCTGAAATGACCTTTTTATCCCATTATTACCTATTGATTCCTATTCTACACAAAGCAAAGATGGTATCAGATCCTTTTTAATGTGCTGTGTTATGTGATACTTTATTCCAGACCCTTAGGTCCGTATAAATGTATTAGTAGCAGAAGGACAGATGATTCATTAAAAGAAGTTAAAAAAGGAAAAACACAGTTCATATGTTGACAGCAATTGTACCAATGTTTCCAGTAGCAGGATGTGAACCTTGTGTCGCTCATTGTGAGCTGAGTAAGTGACATTATTATTTCATTGTCTGAATCAACCAAGCGACCTATGAATTTGTGCATGTAGTTTCTAAGAACAGCATAAAATGCGGGGACATTGTTATAAACAAACATTTGACTTGCACTCGACCATCGCGGTAATTTAAGAAATATCCTCAAAGCATCATTAAAAGCTAGAGATAGACCGACATGGATTTTTCCAGGCCGATACCGATACTGATTATTTGAAGTCAAGGATGCAGATGACCGAGACTTGAAGCCAATATTAATTTGCAGTTAAAGTGCAAATATTGGTGTCAAAATAACACAAAGAAGAACACAAGCTCCAACAGTTAGCTTCATTTAAATACCTTTGAGTATCTGTTTATTAAACGGCTCCCAGGCTTAGCAGCATGTTTTATGAAGTTAAATGAAAAAAAAAAAAAAATATATATATATATATGTATATATTCATATATGTATATATATATATATATATATATATATATATATATATATATATATATATATATATATATATATATGTATATATTCATATATATATATATATATATATATATATATATATATATATATATATATATATATATATATATATATATATATATATGCACTTACAACTTCTTTTAAAGCATATATACAGATATCTGTGCTGTCTCAATATATTGGTCAAGGGATGATCTTCTAATGTCTATAAATATAACTTAGTTATAACTATTGTGTGAACTTTATTCAAATTTACAATCTCCAGTTAATTTAACACATGTAAGAATGTGAAAAAACATAAAAACAATCTTTTTTTTACTTGTTTATCAATTCAGACAGTAAGGGGTTAAGGCTACATTTTTTT
This sequence comes from Halichoeres trimaculatus, assembly GCF_033239565.1. Lineage (NCBI taxonomy): Eukaryota > Metazoa > Chordata > Actinopteri > Labriformes > Labridae > Halichoeres > Halichoeres trimaculatus. Next base: position 6,831,649 of record NW_027437191.1, on the reverse strand, counting down.
CTTTTATATTTTTTTTAAAAAAGGTGTTTTTTTCTAGACTTCTTAGGTGAATGTGGCTCACATAAGTCTAAAAAGACGATATTTACTAAATAAGCTCTAGCTTTCATTCCCAGCTGTGTTACAGCCCTGGTTAAACTTCTTATCGATGTCTGACTTCATGGAGGCCGCAGAGAGGTCGTATGAAACCTCCATGATCTGTGTCAGCGTTCATGTGTGACACAAACTGAGGGAAAACCAGAGGCAGAGATGGTGTGGGAGGGTCTTTTGTTCAGTCTGAATGTCTGCTCCACAGCAGCAGCCTTCATCTCTCCCTCTCCTCCTCCTCCTCCTCCTCCTCCTCTGTCTCTGCTCGGACATGCTGCCTGAATTTTAAAGAGGGATTACATTTACGCTTCCTGAGCACAACCCACAAACAACACCTCAGCGAGGCGTTCAGAGGATTATTTCTCTGAGACTTTGATAAAAAAAACAGGTGTAAAATATTATCAGACAGGCCTGATGGACTCAAATGCTCTCAGTGCCGTTTGAAACGACCCGGGATTTTACCCACACACAGGAGCCAGAGCAGCTTTCTTCAGGGTGTGAGACTTCTGACGTGGCTCTGACTGGAATCTGCTTCGTTTCACATGCTAACCTTTCACTTTTGTTGGACAGCGTCGAACTGAAAGGTCAGAAATGTGGACATAAATATTCCAGCAGAATTCTTGTTCACCTTCTCGAACATCACCTTTGATAAAACTGGTCACTTTCTTGTGGATTATAAGACATAAACACTGATGTTTGGATCAAAATGTTCAGTTTCATGTTAATTTTTCCTGTGAGGCTGATGAGAATCTGTTGCCATGGAAAAGTTTCTGAGCATGGTGTCAGATCGATAAAATCATCTTTTGTGTTTCTGTCTTAGCTGGTAGCTGGGTGGTTATTAGCAGGTGGTTTTATCAGATTACTGACAGGTATTTGTGTCAGTCTTGTCCCACTCTGTCAGGGGTTCTGGGTAATACGCTAACCAAACTCCATCCCTTACATTGTATAGGGCACATGAAATGGCGGATGAGGACTGGAGATTGTACACAATACATATTTTTTTGTTTAGATAATATGTGGACCTAATCTTTGTGATGTCACCCATTGTCCACCTGTCAGTCAAGTCACTTTGACCTTAATATGGGCAAAACTCAAACGATTATCAAAGAGATATTCAAAAATTCACCTCCTTAGCCAGGCTGTAAACATGTTTATTTTCACTTTTAGAGTCATCTTTTTGTGTTGGCGTGTTTCTGGTCTCTGGTCTTTATGCTGGCAGCCTGAAGTGGACACTTGATGAACTCCAGTTTTTAACCCTCCCACACAGGCCTCATATTTTTAGACCAGACGTCACCACTTGGTTTGGACACAAGTGTCTGTTTTTCATAAATAAGTGAGAAAGGTTTTATTTACGTCACCTGTGAGGAGACCCAGGCCTTTATTTGAAGCAGGCTTGTACTTGAATCCAACCTTCATGAAAGCCCTCACCTCAATGGGAGACTAATAATTTGAAAAACGGCGTGGTTATAAAAAAAAAAAAAACTGCAGTGGCTCTCTCTTCTCTGTCCGTATCGTGTTATCTTTTCATTTTTTTTTTTGTCTTTTTTTGCTTTTGGAGTGGGTCATTACTTTGTATGGCTCATTTGTTGGTCATGGACACCAAACTAGTTTTGTCTTCAGTGATATTTTTACTCTCTTTGCTCCTCGTGTGTTTGTCTGGAGATCCTACATGTAACCATGACTGTGATTTCACATAAAATCAGCTGTTAGCAGCCTGTCGCATATCAATGCTAATTGGTGCTAGGCCTGATGTCTTCCCACAAGGTGAGGAGAAGGAGGTGAAGAAGACGTCCTGGTTCTCAGGTGTGAGCTAAGAAGTGACGTCATGGACCTGTCCTTCCATCCATCGTTATTGGGAATGTAAGATCTATCTCCAATAAGATGGACAAGCTAGCTGCTCCCCCCATTGGGGATAAATAAGGTATTTTCTGTTCTATTCTAACATGTCTTTTTCTTTCATTGCAGACCTCTGATGTTAGGCTGCACGTGGACACACCTACATGCTCTGTGACAAGCTTTTAAGTAGCCACTAATGAGCTGTCCTATCACTAATTGAATCTAGCCCATGCGATTTGAACTCTTAACCCACAGACACTTTGTGTAATTTTTCACAGGATCATCTATGGCTGAACTAATACTTCTGTATTCTTCAGTCTGCATAGAGAGCCCTTCGTGAAACCAACCAAAACAATCTTCTTCTCCTCTGTTTGATTACATTTTTATTCTTATTTTAAAACCAAATGGTCTCAGCTCAGCCTTGGATGTGAAATTGAAATCTCAGCCTTCCAAACAAACATTTTAAAGAGTTGGTCTGACCCTGGAGACAGCGAGGACAGAGCCTCGGGCTCTGAGGTTTGTTAATCCTGATAATCATCTGTTGTTGTGCTTTCTGTTCGGGAGGAGATGAGAATGTCTGAAGGATACCTGCAGTAATGGTGTGTGTGTGTGTGTGTCTGTGTGTGTGTGTGTGTGTCTGTTTGGGACGGTAATGATAAGACTGATTAAAGATTCTTTGATTTATGTATCGCTCTCATCAGAAATAAGAGCCCAGTGTGATATGAGAGGATGGCCTGGGAAGAGAACAACGACAGCCAGGATGTTCAGATTCAATCTGATGATTACAGGAGGCGTGTGTGTGTGTGTGTGTGTGTTTATCTCTGAAGAGCCTTTCAAGTCAAGATATATGGGGGTCAAGTTGTCATTTTTAGTTCCTGATAGGTGGATCTTTTTCATCTAGAAACAGGTCTTAAAAACAAAAAGCAAGAATCTGAAGTCAGAAGATGAAATTATTCACTGAGACTTCAAACGCTGTTCAGACACAAAAGATCTGCGCTCAGAGATTCAAAGGTAAAAATGTTCATCTTCAAACAATGTTTGACGAGCAAAAAGCTCGGTTCAGGAGATAAAGCACTTTGTAGGATCAAAGCTACGATTCACTCTTGGGACATTTTATGAGTCCCACTCGTTGATCTGCTCATTAACAGGAATATCTAATCAGCCAATCACAAGGCAGCAACTGGACATGGTGAAGACGAGCTGCTAAAGTTTTAACTGAGCATCAGAATACAGAAGAAAGGTGATTTAACAGACTCTAGCGTTGAGTGGTTGTTGGTCTGAGTATATCAGAAACTGCGGATCATCTGGGATTTCCACACACAACCATTTCTAGGGTTTACAGAGAATGGTCCCAAAAAGAGAAAATATCCAGTGAGCAGCAGTTCTGTGGGTCAAAATGCCTTGTTGATACCAGAGGTCAGAGGAGAATGGACAGACTGGTTGGAGCTGATAGAAAGGCAACAGTAACTCAAATAACCACTGGTTACAACCGAGGTCTGCAGAAGAGCATCTCTGAACACACAACACGTCCAACCTTGAGGCAGATGGGCTACAGCAGAGGTGGCCAGAGAGCCACAGAAATTACTGTAGTACGACAAAAAGCCACATTGTGGTCTTACAAATACATTTCCTGCCACACATAAACTAAATGACATAAATTGAAAATCAATACATTTCCAAATTTTTAAATGAGATTTATTTATTTGAGCGTGTTTAAATTTGCAGTTGGAGCCGTGTCAAAGACAAATTTCTTTTTTTCTGCAGAAGACAAAGTTCCATATATCAATCTATCTATCTATCTATCTATCTATCTATCTATCTATCTATCTATCTATCTATCTATCTATCTATCTATCTATCTATCTATCTATCTATCTATCTATCTAGAAAGATATATAGGTGTGAGAAGATGAGTGATTGAGAGGAGCACATGTAGAGAAGAGAAACTGAAACTTTAGTATCAATCTCATCACCCAAAACTGATCCCAACGATGGCATCCATATATCAATATTTTAATCGATAGATTAATCGGCACACCACTACTCACAAATAAACAAATCTATGTTAATAGTTTTTTTTTTTCCTTTCTTTTGAACAGGTTAAAGAGCCGCACACAGAAAGGCAAAGAGCCACATGCAGCCTGCGAGCCGCAGGTTGGCCACCCCTGGGCTACAGCAGCAGAAGACCACACCGGGTGACCCTCCTGTCAGCTAAGAACAGGAAACTGAGGCTACAATTCACACAGCAACACCAAAACTGGACAATAGAAGATTGGAAAAACGTTGCCTGGTCTGATGAGTCTGGATTTCTGCTCCACATTCAGATGGTAGGGTCAGAATTTGGCCTCAACAACATGAAAGCATGGGTCCATCCTGCCTTGTATCAACGGTTCAGGCTGCTGCTGCTGGTGTAATGGTGTGGGGGATATTTTCTTGGCTCACTTTGGGCCCCTTAGTACCAACTGAGCATGGTTTAAAGTCCACAGCCTACCTGAGTATTGTTGCTGACCATGTCCATCCCTTTATGAGCACAGTGTACCCATCTTCTGATGGCTACTTCCAGCAGGATAACGCTCCATGTCATAAAGCTGGAATCATCTCAGACTGCTTTCTTCAACATGACAATGAGTTCCCTGTACTCAAATGTCCTCCACAGTCCCCAGATCTCAATCCAATAGAGCACCTTTGGGATGTGGTGGAACGGGAGATTCTCATCATGGATGTTCAGCCGACAAATCTGCAGCAACTGTGTGATGCTATCATGTCAATATGGATCAAACTCTCTGAGGAATGTTTCCAGGATCTTGTTGAATCTATGAGTTAAAGCAGCTGTAAAGGCAAAGGCAGGTCAAGATATCTTTGAAGAGTCGTATCATTACCTAAAAATATTAGTGATAACATAAAAAGTGTATTTTCTACAATAAACATACAACAGTCATTCAGGCTGTCAGGAGGAACACATTCAGCCATTTTGACCCCTTCATCACACCCATTAAAGAAGCTGCAGCCTCTTCCCTCACTGCACAGAAAAGCAGATATTTGGATTTAAGTTTGACTTGTGAAGACATAAAAGTACAGCCCACACACACACACACACACTGGCAGAAATGCAAATCATGAAATGAAGTTCACACTGTGTGTAACATCAAACTGTGTTGCGCTAACCGTGCTACATTTCACATCTGACTGCGTCTGTATGCAGCAGACTGTAAAATGGACTGACTTATTAACTTTTCAGAGCTAACAGGCATGAAGAGAGAGGTGTCAGAGATCTGTGCACATGGAGCGGGCTGGTGTTGGAGCCACATGCACACACACTGACACACACTGTGATTCCACATGGAGCTCCACAGTGATCTCCTCCTCTGCAGCGCACCAGCTCCTGTGACTTCAGGTTCTGTTTCTAAACTGGTTCTGTTTTCAAACTAACGTGAGCTCCTGACAGCAGCTTTAGTTTTTTTCAGTAGCTCCACAAGCTAATGACTCTGATCTGCCCCCTCCTCCTGCTGCTACAGAAAGGCTCCCCACAATCCAGGTCCCAAACACATCATATCTGTAGAGATCCGCACTTTATTTCAAATCTGCAAGGCCCCTACACTCGGTTCAAAGTCTCAGGTAATCAACCTCAGTGCAGATGCTTTGAGTGGTGGGGCAACATCTGCTTTGGAAAAATGAAGCCTGTGCTTGAAGTTGGTGTTAATCGAGGATCAGCTTGAGGCTGGCTGTGGAAAGACTGAAAGTTACATACACACCCAGCCATAAAAAAGAAAAAACAAAAAAAAGAGTCTTACAACCTGGTTAAAAAACAGTTTGGGTCTGAAATGCTGATTTTACTCTTGGCACATGCTGTACTGTGGGTAGAGATAGACGGATATGATTTTTTCCGGGCCAATACCGATTATTTGTAGTCAAGGAGGCCGATAACCAATATTTGAAGCTGATATCAAATTGCAGTAAATAAAGTTTTCCAAAATTTCAATGTAACTGAAATAACTGTAATAACTGCACTGCTGATTGGCTGTTTCCCAAGCCATGGCTCTGCTGCTCTTCTCTGTAACCAATCAGATGGTACTGGGGGTGGGACAGTGCTGGGGATTGAGTAGTGACTGCAGACAGCAGGGCAGCTGCATCAGAGCCTCAACAACGCAGTTTTTAATTTGTTTCTTATTGGCCGTCGGATTGAAAAAAAGGCTGATGCCGATATGCCTCAAACTGACAAAAAATCAACCCAGATAATCGACCTGGCTGATAATTGGTCCATCCCTAATTGTGGGTGAATTTTTTCTAACGCAGCAGTTTAGAAAATGTTAGGCTTGTCTCATTGTCCAATCAGAGACACAGCTCAGCTCATGTGACTGACAGGCGCCCTGTAGCTGTTAGAAAAGAAGCTCAAAGCCGGCTCAAATTGCAGTTCACCTATTTTCATTTCACTGTTTGGGTAACATCCTTATGGTGTTACTCCAGTAAGTGTCAGCTCTTAAAACCAAGTCCTTCACAATCTCCTCTTTGAACTCTCCAGTTTACTTTAGATGTCTGTGTCTTAATGTGAATTTATGTAACAAGAAAACAGAAACACAACATGAATCTGGATTCAATGAAAGTTAAAGGATTTAGAGATCAACTTTTAAACTTGACTTCAAAGTGAAAAACACAAAAAAGTGACACAAATGATCAACAATTAACAGATATGTACTTTTCTTTTCCAATTCTGTTTATGACTCTTCTCTTGCCAGTAAAAAAAGTCACATCCCATTAGATGATTTTAGGATCTTGTTCCTCTTGTACAGCTGTAAATCTTTAAAATAATTAATCAAAATCTTACATCTACTTTGAAGGCTTTATTAAAGGTGCTGTGAGGACTAGTATCTGGGACAGGGGGTGGTTTTCTGGGATAAAGAGTCAGTTTCCCATGAGCAATAACACTGAGGTGTGAGGAGCAGCTCCCGGGACAGTTTTAATCTGTTCCTTTGTCATTTATAGGAGAACAAAATGAAGAGACAGTAACACAGCTGGCTTATCCATTCAGAATACTTTTGATCCACCTGCACTCCTGGTTTGTCATCGCCAAATAGCAGAACCTTTGGCGATATACTGTATACTCTCCCAGTGTCTCTGCCTCATCCTCCTTACAATTATGTACTCCATCATTTTAGATCACGTTAAAAATAAAGACTAAAACAGAGAAATATGGGAAATCACGGGTAAATCCTGAGTGACATACATTCATTTTGTCTCTTTTTCTCTCCCTCTTTTCTTTGAATTAAATGAAATGAGAGAACCAGATATATACTCAGTATCAGATGTTAAGGCTGTTTATTGTTTAATTGTAAGATGTGCATCAAACTTCCAGCTGCCGTCAGGTTAACTTTCCATTATGACAAACAGCTTTAATCTGACATCAGATGTGATGGGACAGTTAATATAGATATAAATGTATATGCTGGTTCAGACAGTTACATTAAATAGTGATTGCTGTGATTGTTTACTGCATTAAAATGTGCCTGACACTCTGGAAACCTGCCTCTGAGGCTTTGTTGACATGTGCGCACATATGCGCCTGTCATCAAATTACAGCTGTGTGGGGTGCGCTCCGCCTTGCGCCGAGGATAGACCAGGTTGGAGCTGGCGAGCTTTCAGTGCACTTTTTTGGCACAAAATTGTCGCTGCGGCAACATGAAACTGCTGACACCTCCCCCTGGTGCGCCGTCAACTCCCCCTGGCGCACTGTCACACCCATCTCTGCACAGACAGTCTACCAAATTGTCAAATTGGCAGTGCACGGTGGTGCGCCGCACGAAATTAGCACTGCGCAGGCTGCGCCAGGCTTGCGCCCTCTGCGCTGTGCCACGAAATTAGAGCCCACAGTGTTTATTTGTAGTTACATACCTGTAGCACTAAGGTGACAACAATCAAACTTTGTTAACTCAGTTTGTAGTTTAGTGTCCAGAAGGTGAACAGACTATCTGTTTAGTGTTACCCACTGCCTGGTGCTCTGACATGTCTGTCACATTTGTGAATACTGGTTATGTCCTACCAGAGCTCATCTACCAACTCAAACCTCACCAAGCAGAGCTAACGTAACCTCACTCTTCATTTTATTGATAGACTCTCAAGTTTGAACAGACCACTGCAGAATAACTGCTGACTGTGGGTTGAAATGAACTTGAGTACTAATAGCTGAGCTTGTGTTTTAGCTCATGCTCTATCACTCTCCTGTTTATCTTTCCCCTGCTCTGACCTCCTTTTGCTTTTTTTCAGTCCAGCTTCAATGTCCATCATTACTACAAAATAAATCCAAGAAATTCTTTCAAGCAGGGAAAACCGGTCTCTCTTCTCTCTGCTAAACTTCATCAGCCGGCATTATGTCATCAAAGGGATTTTCAGTCGAGGTAAATGGATTTGTGTTATAAAGTCCTCACGGTGCTTTCAAAGACATTTGTGACTTTCAGAAGAGCAAACAAGAATGGGAAGAGATCCTTTTCTTTGAGTCTCTGAGTTTTTCATTTGAACCCTCACTGACTACAAAACAACAAAAAGACAAATCGTATAATAATGTCAGAGTGAGAGCAAATAAAGTCTCTGTGAGGAGAACCGGGAGCAGCAGGGTGAGGAGTAATGACTCTGTTGTTGTTTTGTAGGATTAGAGCTGTTGGAGAAACCATTATGATGAATTTTCTATGAGTGTTTGAGATGAAGTCTGAGTAACTTTGTGAGAATGAGCCATCAGGTGAGAAACTCCGTCCTGATTTAGTGATTTTATGCATTAAATGTTCCCTCTCAGGATGGTCTCTGTCTCTCCGTCTCCCAGTGTGAGACATTTAAATGAGAAAAAAATCACAGATGAGTTATAATCCAGTTAGTGCCAGCACAGGAGGAAACCAAAACACAGCTGACATTTCACTGAGCCGTCTGTGCTGTGAGACGCTTTTTGTTCATTTTAGTGCCTTCTGCTGCTGGGTCAGACTCACAACAAGCCCCTCTCTCTGCAGGGCTCTGCTGACTGCAAGACTGTACCACTAATACAGAACAGGAGGGCGCCGGCGCGTCAGAGAGGAGACGCTTCATACGCTGTATCTGAACACACCCGCCGCCGTCTGTCATCGCTCTTTACCATCCGTTCATCCATTCGCTAAAACTGCATCCTTAATCAGTCTTAGCTACAGGGGTTCCCAAAACTTTTAGCCCATGACCCCTTAAAAAAGCGGTACTGCAGACCCCAAAAGATGTCCACATGAGATGAAAATAATCCAAATTTCCCTCATTGACTCAGAGACTGAAAGAGCAGATGAACACCTTTGTTATGACTGTCCTCGGTCTCTTTTTGTTCCCCTGATAATGAAAATGTTTGCCGTGGATGATGTTTGTGTTTGAATCCTCAGAAGTGGAAACAATTAACCTCCACAGGACGCCTCAGTTTGATTCCCTCTCCAAAATTAATGTCCTCTCCTCTCACTTCATTTAGAGGAGGGAAACCATAAAGCAGAGGACGATCCAGGCTGAGAGGATTTTGTTCTGAAGAGACAAAGAGAAGTGGAGGAGGAGGAGGATGATTCAGAGGATATCTGAGGGGAGAGCTCTCTGTCAGCTCATTATCATAGCTCGATGATCCTGTCAGACCATCAGAGACGCATTAAATTCTTTAAATGGACTCACACTGCAACCCAGCCAAGCGACCAGGCTGAGTTTGAGATTTAACGCTTATTTTAGGTAAAACAGAATCACTATCTCTGCTTTAAGAGCACGCTGCATGTGGAGGTCATCACACTGTACAACTGGAGGCTTTCTGAACACATTCATCCAGAAACTGAAGAGGGATGGCCTTCTTCCTTTTCTTTCTTTCATCAGGATGATTGGGTGAGGATCTGCACCCAAAGACATCCTGCTTCAAAGACTATTTCAGGTGACTCTTACATCCCAAAGCTTTCAAATATGATGGCTCAAATATGTTCAACTGCAGCCTCAAGTTACGGTTTTAGAATAAGCAACATTATCTGATCAACCTGCTGTTAGACTTTAACTTTACAGCTTTTTAGTCAGTCACATAAACTATGTTTCGTCTTGATACATTACAGAGAAACATTTATCATTTAGACTTTGAATCTGCATTAAAGCTCATTCAAAAAAAAAAAAATCCATTTTTTTTCTCACTGAAGTTTTAGAACACACTGTTTTAGCTGCTGTCTCTTTAAGACTCCCCATTCCACAAACCCCATTTCCTGTGATTGGCCAGTTGTCTGGAGGCCCATGAGAGGCGGGGCTATGGGCAGACTTTGGTGTTTGAGGTCCCCCACCCTCCAATGTGTCATGAGCCATGAAGACCATTAAATGATGACCTCATCATTTCACCTAATCTCGTGAAGATCTTGTTCAATTTTTGAATGAAGAGGAAAACTAAGATTATAGTCCCATAAACAAACCAAATATATGAATTGAAATAACATGACTGAACTTAAACTAAAACCAGATTAATATAAGGCCTGGATTGCATTTAAAGAGATGCAAATCTGCCAGAGTTGGTCTCCTACTTTAAGAAATGATGTAATACAATTAACTGATGAAGAAAAGTTTGCCTTCTGCTCAGTTTGACAGTCTGTGGAGGCCTGTCAGGGGTGGAGCTGTGGGCAGACCTTGGTGTTTGGGGCCCAGTCCTCCATCCTGTCTTGATCCAGTTAGGAAATCCTCACATGATGATCTTACACAAACAAGTCTTTTGAAGACCTCATGAAGATCTCATGAAAATAAGATCTATAGGCAGACCTTGGTCTGTAGCCCACAGCTATGGGCTAATGGCTGTATATGTAGAGGTTTGAAACCCTGTTTTAGTCTGAGCATTCAGCGTTGTTACTTCATATCTATGTTAAAAATATAAGAAATAAGAATATGGAGGGGGCATTATTAATCATTAATACCCCCTCTTTGAATTCTCAGAATATTAAATAATTTTAAAGTGACAGTACACAGAGATGATGTGTGTCATGAACAACATTTTTTTGGGGTAACTAGGAATGGTACCTTTCACATCTGAAATGATACGGTACCAATGCCCAGTACCTGGCAATTGGTACCTGTAATCAACCGTACTGATTTTTGGCACTTTTTGAGTTAGCGTGGTAAAACATATCAACTTGTTTAATGATATATATATATATATATATATATATATATATATATATATATATATATATATATATATATATATATATATATATATATATATATATATATATATGTATATATATATATATATATATATATACATATATATATATATACATATATATATATTTTCCAATAAAACACATTTGTTCTTTAATATATAACCTTGTAATGCTGTGTAAATGTCCAGGATGGACAATAACACAGCATTTTGTCGGTACCTTTAAAAGTATCTAATTGTTGGTCTTCATCTATCGTAAAACCTGTTTTAAAATCTGTTTTATCCCTTTTTCTTTTATCGTTTAATCCTATTTTGTTTTATTTTATCTTATTAATTTTAATCTGCTTTTTAATTGAATTTTAACTCTTTTATTTTATTTTTTTTGTCTGTAAAGCACTTTGAATTGAAATTCTCAAGTTTTTTGGTCTCAGTGATAAACAAATTAGAGAATTGGACCAGTTGCTCTCTTCAGCTGTTCTCTTTTAATTTTGACTCCTGAGGAAAAGACGAACTGCCTCATAAACAACAAACAGGTGAATGATTCATTGAGCTGGTTTGTCTCTTGGACCCCTGCCTGTCTCTCTGTGATGCTGCCTGGGTGAAGGATCCTTGACGCTGCAAAGAGGTTACATCTTGGTTATAGATGCAAGGTAAAATAATGTATTTGTTTTTAGTATCATAGTTATTGTCTTTCAGGAGAAAGCTGACATGGTTTGAGTTTTTTTTCTTCACATAGCAGCTCAGTCATGAAAATAAACAAATGTCTGTTTGATTATTCATGTTTTCCTCCTCTCACCTCGCTGACCTCTCCCTCCCTGAGCAGAGCACTACCTGATCCTCCTGATGAGGTAGAGAGCTTTCATCCTGACCTTTGACCTCAGCTCCGCCTGTGGTGCTCTGCCTTTTGGGGGGTTCACTGTGAGGTTCACTGCAAGCTGTGTGCTGGAGGTGGAGGTGGAGGTGAGGGTGGAGGCGGGCTGCAGCGGGGCTGACTTTGATGTGCGAGGCAGACATGGCTGAGGCTCTGTGATTGTGAGGATGATGGTGGGCAGCATGAAGACCGACAGGCGTGATCCCAGCTGACAAACTGAATCAGATTATCGGAGTAGAAACGCTGCATGGAGCGAATCAGAGTTCACTCTGCAGAGATTTAACCTGTCACTCCTCCTGCGCTAAAACAGGTATGAAGGGTGACAAGACAGCTTAATATAACAGAGCCATGGAGAGCAGCGGTGTTCAACACACCAGCTTTTCAGGACTTAAAGTGAAGTCAATATTATTCTGTTAAAGCCGTCATGGATTTAAAGTGACCCGCTGGGTTCACATCAGGACGGAAATCCAGAGCTTCAATATTTGAAGATATTTTCTGATCATTGTTTGACTCTAAAATCTGTGACCTTTCAATCCACGGAGCAGGCACAGCCGAAGAGCTCCAATCTCAGAGAGAATACAGGATTAGAGCCGAGGAAATATAAACAGAGACGCCCAAAGACTGGTAGACAAACACCCCAGAGGAAAAAATCTGAATCCACCCCATCTACAGACGTAAATTTAAACTCAAACTCAGTTTAATCCTCTGAGTGTAATGTGCCCACTAATTTAACCAACAAATGAAGCCCACAGTGAAAGGAGGTAAGAGTATGCTGGTTTATTTTATTTTATTTTATTCTATTTTTATTTTTATTTTTTTTAAGTTTTGAGTTTTGAGTTGTCTGTCAAGTTAAGTATTTTACAGTAAATCCATCTATTCACCATGCTTCCCTTCAGGGTCTCAGGGGCCTCTCTATCCCAGCTGTCATTGCGCAGATAATGCAGTACATCCTGAACAGGTCACCAGCCAATCATAGGGATAAGATGCAGAGACAGACAACCAATCACCACCTATGGCTGATTTAAAGTGACCAATCAACCTGATAAGAATGATTTTTAGCTGAGGGAGGAAGCTGTAGAAAATTATAAACTGTTTACTAAATGGAAGCAGTCTCTGTGATGTCACCCATCTGTTTCTGATCAAAGTGGTAAATGGACTTGAGCTTATACAGCGTTTTTCTAGTCATGGACTACTCAAAGCAGCTTTACACCACAGGTCACACTTACCCATCCACACCCATTTGCGCTCACATTCACACACTGATGGATCCGATCTTTACTATGATAGCTATCCATCAGTACATCTAACACAGTCACGCCCTTTTCATACCCATTCACACACCACTGACGCAGCAGTCGGGGTTAAGTGTCTTGCCCAAGGACACATCGCCATGTGTCGCCCAGAGCTGGGCTTGAACCTGCAACCTTCCGATCACCAACCAAGCGCATTCTCCAACTGCACCACTGACGCCTTATGAGGCCTTATTCTGATTAAAGGGGAAGGCTTTGAAATTCCTAAATTCCAATGACAGCTATTGGGTGTCAGTCAAGTGAGCTGCGCTTTTGATTAGTTAAATTTGTTACCTTAACATCTTTTGCTGATGAGTTAGAAAAAAAAGATCAACCCTGTACAGAATGTGAATGTGCTGACATAAAAATTAGCAATTCAGACCCAAGTTTTTTTTTTCTTTTAAACCAGGCAATAAATAGGTCTTTTAATGTTGCAAAATTTGGCCTTTTTTTGTCTTGGCATGTATGTGGTTTCTGGTCTTTTCTGCAGCACTTTACGCAGACACTCAATGAACCAAGGTTCACATCCATATATGCTTCATGATTTAACACCAAGCAGCAACCTCCGATCTAAGAATATGAGACAATGCTGAAGTGCTAAAATCTGCTGTTCCCCGAGTGTCCGCTTGAGGCTGGCTCTGGAAGTACCAGAAGTCACATACACACCAAGCCCATCCATCCATCCATTTTCTGAACCGCTTATCCTGTTCAGGGTCGCCAGTGGTTAGGGCCTATCCCAGCTGTCTATGGGCTCGAGGTGGGGCACACCCTGGAATGGTCGCCAGTCAATCACAGAGCTGACACAGAGACAGACAACCATTCACTCACACACTCACACTCACACCTAGGGACAATTTAGAGTGATCAATTAACATGGTGAGCATGTTTTTGGACTGTGTGAGGAAGCCGAAGTATCTGGAGAGAAACCAAGCATGCACGGGGAGAACATGCGAACTCCTACAGCCAAGCTGGGAATCAAACCGGTGGCCTTATTGCTGTGAGGCTTCAGCGCTACCCGTTGTGTCCTGAGTTTTAGGTTTTAGGTCTCAGAGCAAAAATCAGCAATGGCTGGCTGTCAGACCAGATGTATATGAGACCAGTTTCATATGTAAGGATGGGCCAATCACAGATTACTGATCACTGATCTCCCAAAATTAAGGAAATCGGCACCAATCGGTTGGTGCATGTCTTGAAATAACCTTGTTTTTTTTTTTTAATTTCAAGTCATTCCTTGGGCTTTTAATGCCTTTAATTGGATAGGGGAGGAAACAAGGCAAGAATGGGGGATGACTGGATTTAAACCCAGGCCACTAGACCACTAGAGTGCGACCTAGACCACTAGGCTTTCTGCTTTTCAAGAGGTAACTTTTAATATAAAAGTTTAATTTGATATTGAAGTTAAATGCCTTGTGAGGACCATAGACTGCATCTGCGTCACCCGCCTGTTCCTGATACGTGAAATGAAGCCAATCCGGGGATGCAGCCACACTGGATATAACGCCGGCTTTGGGTTTCCTTTCTAACAGCTACAGGGCGCTCATCAGTCACATGAGCTGAGCTGTGTCTCTGATTGGACAATCAGATGAGCCTAATAATTTCTGAACCACCGAGTTAGAAAACAATTCCCTCACCGTTCAGTGTGTCGATAGTGAAATCAGCAATTTAGACCCAAGCCGTTTGTTGAGCCAGACTGTGAATTCAATGCTTTTTAATGCCGTAAAAGTCAGTTTTTCTATTCGGCTTGGTGTGTTCTTGGTTTTTGGTCTTTCTACAGCCAGACTTTTCGCACTTGTGCACAGGTTTCATTTTTCTAAACTGGATGTTGCTCCCTGGTGAGGACTGTTTAGTAATCTTGAAATTGTCCCGCTTTTACATATTTGTCTCCTCATAAGCTGTGATTTAAAATGGGAATAACAGCGCCAAAATGGTTTCTTCATCCAAGAAAAACACCATGAATAAGACTGGCATCTTTGCTGTTGTTAACTGTTTAAAAAAAAAAAAAAAAACACTTCCTGGTTGATTCTGTGTCATATCACGAGTTTGGACACATGTGGAAGCTGGCACGGTGTAACTTTTGAAGAGAAGTTTTGCTGCTGATGAAACAGACAGGGAAGGAGAGATGGAGAAACTTGAGTCTGTGATTAAGGTCAGTGTCCTGTTTGCATCAGTTGTGAGTGGGAGCTGCAGATGAATTGAAGGGAGGTTTGCAAAGACTTTAAAGCCCCCGAGGCGCTGCAGTTGTTCAGTTGCTCAATACTTGGACGGTGATTCAGAGACTGTGTGGACTCGGCACGCTGCGTTAAAATCTTCACATTATCCGTGAAACGTAATCAGAAGGATTTCAGCCTCAGGACGCTGGGAATTTCACGGGTAATTCTCAGATTGATTCACTCAGCTGCAAACGCCGGCCAGACTCTTCAGGGACAAGAGGAGCGACTCATTACAAATCAAAAAATACATGAAATGCTGTCTGCTGGAGACGTTATGTCCCTGAGAGAGAGAGAGATCAGTGCTGTGAAGCCTTCCCCGTGGGCCCTGAGAATCTGAAGCTTGAATAGAGCGCTAACTCAATATGTCGGAGAGATCGGTTCATTAAAACAAAGGGAATTCATCCTGTACAACAATGCTTTTCCAGTCATCCTGGAAACCAGACAAGAGCTCCTGAAAGGATGTTTAATTGGTGCTCATTAGGATTCTGAATGTTGAATAAGATATGAAGCTGTGCGTGGTGATTTCCTGCAAACTTCAGGAGCCTCGTAAACACCCAACAAATTTAATTAAGAGATTTTAGAGGCAGAAGTCACTTTTTCAAAACGCCTGAATGTTTGGTTTTTCTCTTTAAACCAACCTCTGCTGACCTTTAGACTAGCTTAGTTCTAAATGATGTGAGGGCAGAAACTAGAAACTGCAATAAAGGTGGTGGAGGTCATTGATTAAAGAGACCAGAGTTTATTTCTGGTTAAATGTGTCACAAAGACAGTTTCTGACTGATTTCCATGTAATCTGACTTTATTTCAGACCTTCTGCTTGATAACTGATGTACTCGCTGCTCTCTTCCTGTGCTATTGACTGTTTTTTAATCTCATCTGCATCTGTTCTCTCTGAGTTCTCTAAAACTAAAAACTGCAGTTCATCGAGCATCCTCTTGAGGCTGACTGCAGAAAGGCCAACACTGTTTGGAGTCTGTTTCAAAAGACAGTTTAGGTCTGAATAGCTCATTTCTCTATTGGCACTCACTGAACAGAACGTGAACAATGTTTTTTATAACGTATCACTGTCACTGATATGGAGTCCTGATCTGATTCTTGGGTTTACAGAGATAAACTTTACTTAAGAGGTAAAAAAGTTAAACAACAACTTAAACTTAGCTGAATCAACCTGGAAAGACTCTCTTTTTAGTTGTTCTCTCTCTGTGGATATTTATCCGTTCTTTTAAAGCCCAGAACCAGTGGATCAGCCTTTTCTCTGTTAGTGGACTACGCTGCATGTTGTTTTTGGGTGTTTTGGTCATTGAATGCATTGCAAAAAGGCTGTAGAGTATAAATATGTTCATGTGTTTCTGCTGGACTGTTTTGCCTTTTATATTTTATAATAGTTCCACACTGCAGACATTCAACCTACAGAGATGCTAATGCTAAGCTAACAGACTGTCCCATGTTTGTTTGTTTGTTTGTTTTTTTTCAACCATATGTCCCTGGAAAGTTACTGCAGGGTGCTGTAAAGCAGATGCTATTGCTGTAAAGTGTCTGGTTGTGCTCATGTGTTATGTAACAAAGCTAAGTGCGGCTGCCGTTCCACATCAATGAACCAAACCTTATTTTTTTTTAATCATTTATCATTAACTTAAGGAGGCTGGGTGAACTAAGACAGCTCAGGTAAACTGACACATTAGCGTTCAGCAGCAATCTGTACACAATGATCAACCAATTACAAAAGGCCACGATTAGCAGACCTGATACTTAAGATCAGGATCAGGACCTCCCTACGTTTAAAGTCATTAACCTTACAGGTTTCACTTATTTAAGGGTCTGACTGTTGGAAACCCTGTAGCTGGCCACAGAGAGGCTGAAGACCCACCCCAGCTCCAGGTCTATGCCTCACTCCACCACAGTCAGGTTGAGTCCAGCTTTTTCAATATGGCAGCAACTGACTATAGGCCTCAGAACTCTGCTTCAGAAACCAATGGGTGATGTCACATCTTTTTAAACCTGGCCTTGGTATTGATCTTCAAACTGTCCATGAAGCTTAATTAAAAGCTTAATCCACTGTGTTTGTATCTCTAGTTAGTAGCCAGGTAATAAGTGGGATAATGTACAGTGAGTGGGTGGTTATGGGAAGTGGAACCCCTCAGGGTGTGACAGGACTGGATGAACTGCAGTTTTTTAAGACCTCCACATCAGCTTTGTATTTTTTGGTTAGACGCTGCCGCTTAGTTCACACTGATTTACTCTGTTTCACTGTTTATTCGGCTCTGTTTTTAACTCTTTTCTCTGTTTTCTGGATGTTTCAGTCTGTTTCCTGTCCGACTTGCTGCCTGTTTTTTCCTCCCTGCTGCTGCAGATCGATGCGCCGCAGGTGATGCACGGCTGCCCTCTGAGGATGAAAGAGGCGTCTGCTGTCAGAGCCTTTAAAGTCACACATCTGTCACTCCTAAGGACATCACTGGATGGGCTCCAAGATTGATGAGCATGCGTACACACACACACACACACACACACAACACACACACACACACACACACACACACACACACACACACACACACACACACACACACACACACACACACACACACAGGTCCCCCAGCAACGACAGATACTGCACTACTCAACTTCCTGCAGCTCAAACTTGTTTTCTTTATTCTTTTGATTTTATACTTATTACGTGTTTGTGTGTTTGTGTGTGTGTGTGTGTGTCTGTGTGTGTGCATTAATGAAATGATGACTAATACTTGCAGAGGCTTTGTAGTCTCATATCTTTCTGTCTGACTTGAGGAAATTAATCTGCAGCGGCTCGGCCCCGTCGGACACGGCTGTTGTGTTCACTGAATGCTTATTTGTGTTTGTTAAAGAGAGGCTGTTTCTATCAGGTGGTTAGTTTGAAAAGATCACTTTATTAATTAACAAACTGCCTCAAAGCGCTCCCCTTGGTTCATCATATAAAGCCTTTTAATGAATGTTTGTATAACTTTGCAAATTATATTGATTAATTAGAGTCGACTGGGTACTTTCCAAACTTTTGTCGATCAGTCAACTTTTATTATTTCTCACCGTTATTACTTCTAACCTTATTATTGTAGAGTCATTTGTTAGACGCAATCCAAACAATTATTTAAAACCTCTATATGTATAAAACACAGACATAGTCTCCACAATGTCACCAGAAACCGTGAAATGAAGCCAATCTGCAGATGCAGCCACATTAGATATGACACCGGCTTTGAGCTTACTTTTGAAAAGCTACAGGGCACCCACCATTCACTTGAGCCAAACTGTGTCTCTGATTGGATAATTAAACAATCCTAATCATTTCTGAACTGCCGAGAAAAGAATTCACTCACTGTACGGTGAGCCGATAGCGAAGTCAGCGTTTTAGACCCAGACTGTTTTTTTGAACCAGGCTGTAAATGTGTTTTAAATGCTGTAAAAGTCTGTTTTTATGGCTCTCTCTGCAGCCAGCCTCAAGTGGATTCTCAATGAACAGCAACTTTTAGCACCTCTGCATAGGCTTCATTTTTCTAAACAAGATGTTGCCCCTTGGTTTTGAAAAGTCGTCTATGAGCGATAGTCACTGTGCTAGCAATGTATACCATCATGCATTGCAGTTCAGACAGAAAAAAGGCTGATTACTGATAATGGGATATTACATTGCTATCAAAGAATTACACTCAGCTCTTTGTTTAACTCTCTGACGAGTGCATCCCACAACTCAGAGCAGCAAACACACAACACAGACTTTGGTTCCTGAACCACCAATGGTGGTTCATGCATTTACTTGTAATTCTCGATCAACAAAAATAAATGAGATCTGTTGCAATAACCTGAATTGTAGATAATAATCTCTTGTAAAATTGTTAAATAATGAAACAGCCAGAGCAGAAGAAGATGGCTTGTTTTTCAGCTGATGTCAAATGGTTATTTCTTCATCATCGTACGACTCTGATGCCGAGTTTTGAGGCCTATCGTCAGAAGGTGCCACATTGGAAACTCATCCTAGCTTTGATCCAATTAAAATGAGGTGAAGAGGCAACACTTTAGCTTTTTTACAGACTGCTACAGGATGCTCATCTGTCGTTTAAGTCATCCATGCCCTTATATGGGCAAAATTTGTAATTTGATAACCTCAAAAAAAATAGTTTGTTAAAGGTAGAGTCTGCAGGATTTTCCTTAAAAATAAAAATCCAACTTTTACAGGGATAATCCTGCCCAATTGTCTCCTCTGGGCCTCTAAACATGAGTGTCAGTGTCTGTGTCTGTGTCTGCCTCAACCCCCTCCTTTGCCTGTATGTTAATGTTTTGGTTGTATCAGGATGTTTCTGGGCGGAGAGTAAGCATGGTCACATCAGCCAATCACAGTGCGCCTAGTGCACAGGTGACTTAGCATGTTGATTAGCGAGTGGAAGAAGCTATCTTTAGACAATTTAGCACAGAAAAAAAAACAACAACAAAAAAAAAAACAGAACCATGCTGAAACAAAATTTGAAACAGATCAAGCTTTTTCCTTAACAAGGATGAAGCTTGGCTTGTCTTTCTCTAATTTTCAGGCACAGGATGAAGAGAGACGTGAGTTAGCTTTCTGTTGAGCAGGTATGAGTCAAATACCTGTCATTAGCCTATGCTAACATGCTAAGTCTGGTTCACAGCTCTAGAGTCTTTCACACATAGAAATGTGATGCTACAGGTGGTTGCTGGCCAAGTGAGTGTGTTCATGTAGCTACAGTTGGAAGAGTAACCAAAATTTCTGCAGACCCTACCTTTCAAAAATATCTAAGTGTAGAGTGCTTGCTGATAGAGAAATAAGCAATTCAGACACATACCTTACTTTGAACAAGGCCGTACACATGTTTAATTTTGTTCTTAACACTGACTTTCTTAAGATGGGTGTGTAAGTGGTTTCTACAACCAGCCTCTAGTGGACACTCAGTGAACTGCAGGTTTCAATACTTAAACACAAACTTCGCTGCTCGGTCCTACAGTAGTACAAATCACGTCAGAGGAGATGACAAGAAAGAAAGGTGCTTGACTTTCAAAGAATAAAAATAAAAAGAATGAAGAAAAAAAAACACTTTTTTGAGTGGGGTTTGGTTTGACCATTTCTGACACAAGAATCTTAGCACTTGGAAGCAACGCTTCACATAACCGCTGTTTAAGCCTGGATGGTGTTTTTTTTTTTCTTTTGGGGCTAAATGTTGAAACAAGTTGGTCTGTTTAGTCTCACTTCCTCAAAGAAAAAAGTGTCCAAGGTTAATTTCCTCACAAACAAAGAGCTTTATTTATCTCACAGTTGTCAGCAGCACTTAAATCAAGCCTGACCTATTTCACTGAGTTTTCATATTGCTCATAAATTGACCTCATTCTTGTCACTCTAACTCGCACATGAGCAGCCTCAGTAATATTTAAACACGGCAGCGCTGGGAACATGTTTCAACATTTAAGGAGCTGTAAATTCAAACAGTAGACGAGATGACAAGAATACACCTGTGGTATGTTTGGCTGGGAATCAGGACAAATCCAGGATCTCAGAAGAACTGCAGGATGCAGTCTGAATGAATAACGTTTTCACCCCAACATGAGCTGGAGGCTTTTAACAAACACTGGTTTTTATCAAGTTGAAAGCTGCAGAAGCTGTTTTTGTCCTTACAGTCTGGATATCATTTAAAGTTGATACTTTCCATTTCCTTCAGTCATTAAACAGCAACTCTTTTAAATCTAAATGCTACATAAAGGTGCTTAGGTGTATGTTACATCCACCCTGTGACTGGCTCTATGGATCAGAGGGAGAGCACACTGGATCAGTCTCCCAACCAGGATGAAAGTATCCCCACAAAAGATCTCAGATTACACCTGTGTTTGGGGAAAGCATCAGTCATAAGAGAGAGGATCATGTCTGACGGTGGACATCCCCTCTCTGGTGTAGTAACAAGTCTGCATCGTCTGGTGAACCAGATAACAGCATCTGAAGGCAGCAGGAGGAGATCTGGATGCTTAGTCACGTCGTGGTTTGATGTGTGACAGAAGGCTCCCTCCACAGGAACGTCCCCGTACGCTCGGTACAGATTGTTCTGTGTTTTCACGCTGCGGACCAGCAAAGATCTGTGTGTAGATCTGTGTGTGTGTTTCTGTGTGTGTGTGGCAGCACCTACCTGCACTGTGCTGTCTCTCTGCCATAGGTTCAGTCACGGGCTCGGCCCGCTAATCACAGCTCCCACGTCCCTCACTCCCACACCCAGAGAACCAGACCACCTGCATGACACAAAGAGACGACAGTCCTTCACAACCAGGCTTTACAAAGCATCCTGCTCACACACACACTCACACACAAACACACTTATGAAGGTGGCAGACACAAAATGTAATAACAATAGGTGCCAGAGAGCAGAGATCCCCGTTTCACGTGCTGCTGGATTACTGACACCAGTTTAAAAAGTCACTGGACACATTTAGCTTTTTTTTCTTTTCTTTTCTTTTCTTTTTTTTGTAGTTTTAAATAACTTGGTCAGGAAAGGGGATACAAAGCTGCATTGGCTGCTGACTGCTTTATCACCATCACTTGTCCCCTCTCAAGGAGCAACCAAGCGGCAACCCCCGATCTAAACATATGTGACAATGCAGAAGTGCTAAAATCTGCAGTTCGTCAAGTGTATGTTCAAGACTGGTTCCAGAAGTACCAAGAACCACATCAACATCAAGCCAAAAAAAAAAAGACAAAAGATTTCTACAGCATAAATAAACATGTTAACTGACTCGAACAAAAAATGTCTCCAGTCTGAATAACTAATTTCTCTTACAGCACACACTTAATGAGTTTTTTTTTCCCTAACTCTGCAGTTTAGAAAGTATTGGGAACATGATTTAACCAAACCAGCAGCAGAGCTCAGCTGACTGACAGACAGGCACTCAGTAGCTTTTACAGGGCGGGCTCAAAGCCCACATCATTTCCAACATGGCCCTGGTTGATGATTATCTTTAAAAGTCCATTTCAGAAATAGACAGTAGATGTCACAGAGACTACGCCCATACAGTCTGTGGTAGTGTTTCTTAAAATGTGGTCCACATGAGAACACTGTGTTCCCTTTATGCAGCATTAAAATGAGAAAAGGAAAAAGAAAAGAAAAGAAAAGAAAAGAAAAGGAAAAAAAGAAAAGAAAAGAAAAGAAAAGAAAAGAAAAGAAAAGAAAAGAAAAGAAAAGAAAAAGGCAAGTTCATCAGGACTTGCTCCGAACAAGATGAACTCTTCCCTTTAAGTTTAAAGATGGTCGGTGAATGGGCCTACCTACATAAGCTGTGCTGTTTATCATACTGCCTGCAGAGTTTATGCTACTGTTAAGGTGTATGGAGAAATAGAAGGAGGGAGAAGGAGAGGTTTAATAATTGTTTGAAAAACATTGTCACATGTACGATGAGAGTTGTAACCGAGGAAACACCAGATATACCCCTGGTCTGGCTTCACTACATAACATCTTGACTGCGTACGTCCACTCACGCTGGTGTCACCTTCCCGCTCGATGAACCTCTTCTCTTTCATGTTGGGCTGTAAAACCTTAAACCTGTTGACTCCTGGTCTGACTGCGCTCATAATATTGGTTTGTTGTTGTAGTCTACTAATTACAATCTGATTTTGATGTGGTTTGTTTTATTTTGACAGCCATAGGGCATTTGTAGGTGGTACTCTTGCATAGCTGTCCTACTTGTTGATCCCATGGTGCATTGATTCATCACAGCTCTGGCATCTGGCAAAAATAGGATAGTTGTGCATATGCTGATACCTGCCAGAGCAGGGAGTCATCGGGGCTGCATCAGAGTGGATCCAGTGTGAAGTGACACATTGACTTGAATGGAAATCTATCTGATCTGGTGCTGTAACAGAACAGAGTCAGACCAGAGACTGACTGATGTATTTTGGTCATAATGTCTCTGTAGGGACTCTGTCTGTTTTTCTCTGTCCTGGGAATGTTTACCAGGAAAAAAGAAAGGTCCTTTACCTTCTGGTTGTTGAACACCCCAGCAGACTTTAATTTGGCCCAACAGGATGGGTTGGTCCATTTAAACCCAACAGATGAGTAAAATATTCTGCCAGAATGCTGAGTCAAATGAGATACAATTCTGGGTTGTTTCAGCAACACACATTTGAACCGGCATATCCCCTTAAAAAAGGCAGTTTAATTCAGCTTCATTTTAGACATTTTTCACGAAACCATAGAGCACTAACAGCCAGTCCATGCTGTAAAACGTGGACAACATGTCTGTACTGCAAAGCACAGACAGCCAGTCAAGAAGTGGAGCGCCAACAACCGATCCATGGTGAAATGTTCAGGCAGGTCTCCAGAGTCATTTTGACAGATACAGCCTGAGCTTCCTGTGTGGATATCCACTGCGTTCCCTCCTCACTCACGGTTTCAAAACGTTGTCACAACAAAACTTAGTTTGCTAATGTTGATATCCTAAACTGTAATGGAGCAGGTATTTAAATGTAAAGGCAGTTATTTGAAGTTTGGTTTCAGAATGATTTGTAATATTCAATTGAAAAGGTGCTGAAATACGTGGCTGCTCAGTGCATGGAGCCTGATGCAGTGTCTGATTGTTGGAGCACGTCTGTTGACGTTGTGATGTTTGAATCACTAACAACCCAGGTGCTGGGTCAACCAATGTTTGTTGGGTTGATGGATTCTTAACCCAGCGCTTCAGTTGCACAAAAATAACCCAACACCCACATAAATAACCAATTATTTAACCCCAGTTTAACATTTCATAACCAGCAGTTGAGGAAAAAAAAAACTGAGCCGCTTTAAGTGTGTATGTAACAAAGCAGGGGGTCAAGTAGGAAAGTCAGAGAATAGAAAAGAAGTAGAAGATGAGAGAGTATCCATCAACAAGTCTAGACTACACACACACACACACACACACACACACACACACACACACACACACACACACACACACACACACACACACACACACACACACACTGGGTAACCAGCAACAAGTGAAAACCAGACAGTAAGTAGAACTCTTCAATAAAACAGGAAACACTTCACAAACAAGGCGAATCAGAACCCAAAAGTAACAAACCACATCACAACACCAGAAATAACAAAGAAAAACAAGACTGAAAAAACTCAACTTAAACTAGAAAAGGAGCAAAACAAGACATAAAACATGAATCAAACCAGATGTTAAAAGCAGGACACAACACGGAGACAACATGAACTAGAGAAAGCTGATTCTGATTAACACGGGCACAGACGTATACATCACAGCGCTCCACCACACTGCAGGAAATAAAGTGAAAGTGGAATTAGATGTAGAGCTCAAATAGCTTTCTGTCCGGTGATGATTAATGAAGTACGACTCAGCTCAGAGTAGAAAACTCTCCAGAGATCGGCGCCTGAACTCCAGCGTCACAGTAACTGGTCTCTGGAGCCTCTGATTGGACAGAGATGGATGTTAATGACCTTTGCTTCTTTCTCTGCTGACATTTACAGCTAATTTACACTTTTTAGATTCAAGCTTTCCAGCGCTCGCTCCTAACCGTGGAAGGTTTAGCCTCAGTTGTAGCAGGGAGAGAGTTTTTCTGTTTTATTGCTGTTGTCGGATTTGTTTCCCTGTTCAGTCTGAGTTCATGTCATGAGAATCTGACCGATGGATGCCCCTGGAGAGGATTTGCTACTCATCATTTTTCCTCTGGCAGCACTCTGGCTTGGGAAACTGAGGAGAGGGTTGTGTTGGCGTGGGGTGGATTGTTATTTTTCTTTCTAACAGCTTTGTGTCTTTGGATTCACACAGAGCAGAACCACAGGCGGAGCTCGTGTCGATATCTGCAAATCCTGTCTGGGAGAATAAGCCGATGAGATGCACTGACACGGCCGCCTGATCCCACGATCATTTACAGAATGTAAATAGGATGCTTGTCAAAAAGCTGCCTCATGACACCTGCATCTGCATATTCATCCTTTAACAGCTGAGTGATCACACCTCCTTATTCCTCGCTCTGCGCGGGACCAGATTATGTCAGCTGCAGAATAGAACGATCAAACCGCGCTGCATCTCAGCCGAGCCCTGCTGCAGACTCAGAGTGTGGGAAACAGCCCGCAGGTGAAATATGAGTATGAGCTGAAATATGGGAGATGAGGCCCTGCAATGAATCTTTAACTCAGTTAAAGTCGCAGGAATCTGTTGACACCGTGTTCACCCTGCTGCTGTTTAACCACACCTGTGTTAAACATGCATGAGACAAGCCGAGCTCTAAATGAAGGCATCACGTGTGTGTATGTGTGTGTGATGAAAGAGGCTGCAGCTCCATAATCACACACTTAAAAGCTACATGGAGGAAAAAAAAATGTTATGTGCTTACAGAATTCTCCTTCCGTGCCAGCCCTCATTTTTCTTGTTAAAGAGGAAGTAATGTGATTTTTTTCAGTCTTTGTTCTGTCCCTGTACCCTTGTAGTGGCATAATTAAAAGCAATAAAATAAAATAAGATAAATAATTAATGAAAACCACAATTTTTCTCTCTCTGGTGTTTTGAAAACTCTTATTTCAGCCTCTGTCTAAAATACTTTATTTTAGCTGTTCTTTAACCCTTCAACCCCTATAAAATCATCAGTCAGCCTGCCCCCCCTTAATAAAAAAAAAAAAAAAAAAAAAAAAAAAAAATCTGTCAAAAATAGTCTTGTGTGAATTTTTTTTTAATATAAACTCAGTATTAAAATCTCTTAAAAATATGTCATTTTTATGTTTCAGATGCTTAAACTTTGTAAAATACCAAAATAAAAATAAAATATGAAAACATAAACAGCTTTGATTTTTTTTGTAAGTTTTCTCTATATAAAAACTGTAGATTTACAGATCCAAAGGTTTTGAAATGACAAACATACAATTTCGACCCTAATACAAAAACACATACAGTTTTGTTAGCCTTTGCTTTTCCACTGTTACAGCTTGTTTAAGTGCAGATGAGACCAGGGTTTTTAATGAATGATATTTCTTAATGCAGTGTGTTTCCAGCTAAAGGCAAAAAGAGTGCAGAGTGTGTGCTAAAAGAGGAATCTAGTGGCAGGTATTTATTTAACAAATGAACAGCAATTAAAAAATAAGTAATAAATAAATTAATAAATAAATTAATAAATAAATACATACATAAATTAATAAAATTCATTATTATTATTGTTATCATTATTATTATTATTATTATTATTATTATTATTATTATTATTATTATTATTATTATTATTATTATTAATAATAATAATAATAATAATAATAATAATAATAATATATGACAGTAAAGTAAATAGACAAGTGATAACATGTATGAGACAAAGCCAGTCAGAAAAGTGGCACAAGCTATTGGAAAAAATTAGTTTAATAAATCTTGAAATGAGTAGTGAATATAAACTGTTTCCTTAGTTTGTTTGTGATGGCTACAGCCCCTCTGTCTCCTGCTGTATCTCCAGCTGCTCTTCCTCCTCCGTAAACCCAGCAGGAACTCTTCTCTTCTTCGTCTACAGCCTTGACTTTTTCTCCTCAACCATGTGCATTAATATTAATTATGTTTATAAAACAACCACCGATTGAATTTATAAAAAGGAGGAACTTTGTAAAATACAGATGAAGAATGGAATAAAAAAAAAAACAAACAAAAAAAAACAGACAGGCTTTTGCCAGAACACGGCAAAACACCAATAAAAATTTCAGAAAAAAAACACCAATACTATTTTTTTTCAACAAAATAAATACCGAAGACAAAGAAGACACTTCTGAACTCCTCTAAACTCTCACTATTTTCACTCTCACCCTGTTTCTCCCCCTGATCCTCTTTCTCACCCTGTTGTAAAACTTGAAAAAAAAACGAGCCTGGGCACAGCAGCCACTACTGTGGCTTCCATAAACTGTCATCATATCGTCAAAACAGTCAAAACAGTCGAAACAGTCAAAACAGTTAAAACAGTCAAAGAGCTTTGATATTTTTTAGAATGTAGGTCACTATCTTTAATTGGCAATGGCATCTGGTGTTAAAGGGGTAAGCTGACTCTTTAATGCCCCCCTTCCCTCTGATTGGCCTGTCAGTGGTGGAGTTACAAGCTGACTTTTGTGTTTGAGGTCGATCCTTTCTAAGTATCATGAACCAGTTACGATTTTTGTAAGTGTCTTATAGATATTTTCCACCCATCTTTTTGTTTTCAGTGTGTTTAGAAGCTTTAAAAGCTCAAAGGGGTTTAAGATCAATAAACACATGTGACGTCCCAGGCAGAAGGAACGGGTCTAGGGTTGCCAGCTTTGAAGTGAGGGTAGTCTCTTGCTACCATACAGTCTATGCTTGCTACACAGTACAGCACACGCACTGGGACTGGGTCACATGAGCGTTAGCACGGCCATGGCAGGCAGCCAGACACACAATGCATGGCGCACAGAGAGAAAAAATAGATGCATCTTGCCTTTACCTATGCAGCCGGGACAAACCATGTCCCGTACTGGACACGCCTCTTTTGGCTCAAATACGGGACGTCCTGGCTAATACAGGACAGTTGGCAACCGTAAGCGTGTCACTCACTGAACGTCAGTGCTACATAAACCACCTGTGCTAAACTGTAAGCTACGTACATGTACA
Organism: Halichoeres trimaculatus; assembly: GCF_033239565.1. Lineage (NCBI taxonomy): Eukaryota > Metazoa > Chordata > Actinopteri > Labriformes > Labridae > Halichoeres > Halichoeres trimaculatus. The sequence goes on along the minus strand of NW_027437191.1, from coordinate 6,803,587 downwards.
ACCATGATTATCTACTGCTGTTTGATGGAGTGTCAGCCAAGACAGAGTAAAACAGCCTTGTGTTTTATGTCAGAGGGGCTAACTGGTTTCTGTTTACACCATGAGTTGTCCTCTACTCCAGTCATTGGGTTCCTCACACTTCCTGAGCAGACTTTCAGCTCTCATCTCAGATCTACTGGAGCTGAAATACCTGAAAAAAAAGTTTCAGAGAAGCACAAACACTGAGGAAAACTATGTAAAATGAACACGGAGGGTGGGATTTTTGCAGCCCTAATTAAAACCATAGACACACATGTTACTTCCTAAACTGAGGTTAAAAACTGTGTCTGTGCATGAAAGAAGACAATATGATATCATAACAGCAGAGATGTGGACCGTACACAGCCTATTAATCTTTTATGAGTGATGTTTTATGGCTCTCTTTGGCCTTTAAGAATTAATTTCACAGCAAAGAAAAACACGGGTGAAAGAAAGTTGAACAGGATGTAAAAAATGTGTGTCCTGGGCTCTGGTCTGCTGAAAATAAAACAGAGTCTGATGGGTTTTGGTACTCCGTTCAGCCTGACCTTTATTTTTCTGAACATCTGGTCTATGACGTGAGCCCTGTACGCTCAGTGAGACGGCTGACAGGAGTCCAGAGCGGAGGTTTTAAAACTCCCAGGATGTCTGAATGTGGGGCATCGTCCTGCTCATAGGATTATATAACATCCATTAGAAACAAACAGCAGCACTCGTTTCATTCTTTGCTCACTTTGTTTCATGTATCACTGCACAAATTTAGAGAACGAGGGTTTTCTCTGATGTGGGATTGATGAATAGGTGAAAACAAATGATTACAAAACAAAAACCAGGAGTGAATTATCTCCTTAAATGTTATGACAAGCATTCATGGATCAGAGAGTTTTACTTTTTCAGTCTCTGACAAGATTCTGTTTGCAACCAAACATCAGGTATCCCTGTTATAAACCCTTCTGTGCTGTCTGGTCTTTTTGACCCTAAATGGTATCAGAGTTTACAAAAAATGACGGAACTTCTCTATCATGAGGCTTAAAACCAAAGGTGACTGAGCCTTTGTGGCAGCTGCCCCTCAGCTCTGGAACAACCAACCCTGGCATATCCGCTTAATCTAATCAAGTCTAGTTTTAGACCTTCTCTCATGACAAACCTCTTCTCCCTGGCTTTTAAATTTTATTCTATCTTATCTTACTGTTTGTTTGCACTCCAACATTGTTTAGGTCACTTTTGTCATTTGTGCTGCTTTTGACCTGCACATCACTTTGGTCAACTTCAGTTGTATTTAACGTGCTCTTCAAGTTCAGTTTGAGTTACGCTGATTTTGGAAGTCACTAGTTCTTTTTAGGTAATCGTCATGCTTAACTTCCTGTCCTGCTCAAATCTCCTATTCAAGACTTGACTCATCGCAGCTCCAGCATCAGAAACAGAGGACTGCTGCGTATTTGCTGTGACCATGGGGAAACTAACCCTAACCCGGTTTAGAAAAATGAAACCTAAGCAGAAATGCTAAAAGTTGCTGCTCATTGAGAATCCGCTTGTGGCTGGCTGCAGAAAGACTGGAAGTCACGAATGCACCCAGCCAAAAAAACAAAAAACAAAAACAAACAAAAAAAAACAGACTTTTAAGGCATTAAAGCATATATACAGCCTGGTTAAAAAAAAAAAAAAAAAAGCTTGAATCTGAAACTTTGATTTCTCTATCCGCACACACTGTTTGGTGAGTGAATTTTTCTGTTAGCTGTTAGAAAAGAAGCTAACAGTCAGCGTCATATCCAATGTGGCTGTGTCCACATATTGGCTTCATTCATGGTTCCGTAGGTGCTAATTTCATGGGTGCTTTAGGGCCAAAGCACCCATGGAGAATACCAAGCACCAATGTGCACCAATCATGCCAATGCTGTGGTCATTACTTTTCTAGCATGTGAGTTGCTGTTAGGGATGGGTATCTTTCATATTTAAAACGATACAGTACCCGGTACCTAGCAATTGGTAGCAGTACCCAACGGTACCAATTCTTGGTACTGTTTTGTGTTTATGTGGTAAAAAAATATAAATTTGATTCATAATAATTTTTTTGTCAACTGGACATATCAATTCTTCAATATACAAACTTGCAATGCTTTTATGGAAAATCACCTGCTCTTCCATTCCTGCACAGGCACAAGGATGCATTTGGGTACCTAAACATGGTACCTTTTGGTTTTACGTAAAAGGATACTTTGATTTACTTTGAATTTGGTCGGTACCTATAAAAGTACCTAATTTGGTGCCCATCCCTAGTTACTGTAATTTTTTTTTTTTTTTAATCTGTCCCCTCAAAGCTCCAGGATGCGCAGTAAGAGTAAGATTCATGTCTTTGCCTTAATGCTAAAAAACTGTGTCTATGTTTTTGACTAAACCAATGACTAGGGTAGCCCCAAGCAAAGTTTACTTGGGAGGAGAGGCTCTACAAAATGTAGAAGAGTTTAAGTATCTTGGGGTGGTGTTAGATTAAAAAATGCTGTTCCAAAAACATGCTCAGAAAATAGTAAAAAATATAAATTTTAACATACGTAATTTTAAACATATTAGAGCATCTTTGACTGATAAAGCAGCACTTACATTTCTCCACTCAATGATACTCTCACATATTGAGTATTGTATTACCAGTTGGTCCTACACTGGCGTCTCTGTCATTAAACCCATTGAATCATGTTACAAAACGGCACTGAAAATTTTAGACAAGAAACCCTTTTCTCACCATCATTGTCAAATACTTGACAAATATAATTTACTAAATTTTTCAAATTTTAAATTATTTAAATCATCCTTCTTAATTTATAAAGTTTTACACCATTTGGCCCCTCCTACAATGAATGAGTTCATCAAGCAGAAATCCATCTGTGGTCCTACGCGAGTGACCCGGGCCACGGCCAGAGGAGACTATGAACTTCCACTGAGACGAACAGCGTTCTCCCAAAACGTCCTGTCAGTCCAAGTCTGCAATTATTCAAGAAACACCTAAAACTGTGGCTGAGAGAAACGCAGTCATGTGAGCATGTGTGACTTATAAGTTGCTCATGTTGGTGCAATAGGGATTTGTGCAATATAGACAGGTGCAATGATCAGTGCAGTGGGGTTTTGTGCAATATGAACTGGGTCTGCGTAAATCTGTGCAATGACGTGAAGTGCTATAGGAGTTGGCGCAATGGAAGTTTCATTTGCTAATTGCCTGATGGACTCTGTGGGATGTGAGGATGTGCAACATGTATGTTTCTGTTTCTTTTCATACTTGTCTACTGTTCTGTCTACTTGTCTTCTGTATTTAGTTTGCAGTGTCTTGTTTGTGTTTGCTACCATCAACCTGCCAGGGGGTCTGTAGATGGAAATTAGCCCAAGGCTATAATCTGGCATATTTACATTTGTAAAAAAAAATGTTCATTAATATGTGCTGTTCCCTCTTTAATAACCAATAAAAATAATAAATAAAATAAATAAAAGAGCAGAACTGACTGATCATGTAAACCATTGCAGGTGCTGATAAGTGGCAGACTGGCATGTCTTGATTTACAGCATCAACTTCAGAGCCACACACAGCTCCACTCTTGATGGCTTTAAGTACAGCTCATTGTTCAGCCATCTCGTCTCTGGGGAGCTGGTTTTTAGATATCTTATCGTCTAAACTGTATTCTCTCTGTACACTAGAGCCTTAAGTCTTGCGTAAAGTTCACAGGAGAAAGAGACTGTGTCCATGTGTCCATGTGTGCATTCATGCTGGTTTGCTGTAGTGTCTGTGCACGCCTCTGTCCGTGTGCTTGTGTGCATTACTGCGTTTGCTGCTGTAATGTCTATGTGCGTCTGTATCAGTGTGCATTTGTGCATTTGTGCAGTATTGTCTGCGTGCCAGTCTATTCTAGTTTATTAAAGTGGCAGCCATGTACATTTTAAGCACCCACCAGCTTAAACCAGAGCACCAGGTGACACGGGTGACATCGTCCATGTTTTGTACAGTCTATGGATGTGATGTGCTAGAGCAGGGACGCAGACCACAACAGAGCGGAGGAGCTGGAGGAGTATCCGGTGTATTTTTGCCATGATGTTAATGAAAGAACCTCTCCTTCTGTCTTTCACCCTCTTCATCCCTCTTTCTAACCCCTTAATGACACTTCCTTACTGTCATCTCTCAGACATTTAGTATTTTGTACTTGAGTTCTTTTTGTCGAGAGCTCTAAATGGAGATTACAGAAAGAAAACAGAAATCTTAGTTATCCGTCTGAAAGTATGTCTGAAGATGTTTGACAAACAGACGGCGGTGTCTGTGACCTTTAAATGCCTGGAGCTACACATCTTAACCTGCTGCTCCTCATTACGCTCTCTGTCCTCTCACGTCTTGGAAATATGAACCATGAAAAGCTCCTCGCTGTCATCGCACACGGGCGCTCGCCATCATTCTGTATTAAGAGTTCACAGAGTCCATTTCACAGTGGAAAAGACCACTAATCCCACAATTCCCTCTGTGCCACCCCAACACCAGGACAGATGGACATCCTGCAAGACTAAACTTTAAATCTGTGTGTGTGTGTGTTTTCCTCTGCACTGTGGGAGGCCTTTGTGAGTGTATGTATGTGTGTGTGTGTGTGTGTGTGTGTGCAGGAGCTCCTCAGAGGAATGAAGCTAATCTGTCCTGACAGAAAATCACTGCTGCACCAAAATGTTAAATAACCTACTTTTCCGTGATTACAGCGCTGCACCTGCAAAGCTCATTAGCTCCAGGTTATCAGGATGAAAGATCCTCCGGCTTTTTATAAGTCAATTAACGGAGATGAAAGATAATGAGTTTGATGGAAGGCCTTAATAGGTTTTCTGTTAGACGTCTTGTTGAATGGAGGAGCAGACTTTCACACTTTCAAAGGGCTCGACTCCTGATAACGGGGGAGAGGAATGCATCTTGTTTATTGTCGTCATTCAGGCTGTTCTGTTTATCTTCATGCTTTCTTAATGGTTTTATCTAACACTTGTTTGTTACTGTGGGAAGCTGACGTTCACTGTGCATAACCATCTTATTACTCTGACTAATGCAGCAGATAGAGTGGAGGATGAAGCCATGGATTACTTTGATTACTTTTTTATTCATTTAATTTTTTTCAGTTGTGTTTCTCATCTTCCTGAAAATTTCTTCAGAGTCCAATTTCAGCCTCTTGTCTGGTTAGTCAAACTCAGTGATATGGGCATCGCACTGCTTGGTAGTTATGGCGCTGTGGGCAGGTGTTGATGTTTTACAGTGGGCTTCAAACACCCCCTATTGTGAGCCTGAAAACACCCAAAAGCCAGCATCTCTCCTTGACATATCTATTAACACTGAAAGTAACATCTAAACACTATATTTGTGATCTATTACTTTCAGTGATTTCTGTGAAATCAGTCTCTCAGTGCTAAAACATCCTTGTTCCATCATCACAGACTGATGAAATCAAAGCTCACCTGTCCCTCAGGTGTCTCTTGATCCCAGATGATCAGTGCTCAGTTTTCTGTAGTGTTACATGATGTGTCAACATCAGCAAACTCTGCTTCTGACCATGGAAAATGTTCTCCATTAGGGGGCGATATGAGGAAAATGTGTCAGGATGTTTTTATGGTAGGATCAGGATCTGGATTTTATCAGGATTTTTTTTTTTCATATTCACATTTTTCACCTGAAAACAACATTATCAGACTCAAATACTGTTATATTAAACTCAATTTTTATTTTTATTATCATTATTTTTTTTGTCTTTTCGGCACCATTTCTTCACTTTACCGTATTTTCTGGACTATAAGCTACACTTTTTTTTTCACAGTTTGGCCAGTCCTGCAACTTATAGTCAGGTGTGTCCTATATATCAAAACGTGTAAAGGTTACTTTTACTGCAATGAAGAATACAAAGAAAGACAAATGTGACTTATTTATATTTCATTTTTTTAAGGCCTTACAGAGACCGTGTATTTTCAAAAACAAAAACCCCTCCCTCATTCATTTTTGAAAATATCTTTGTCCACACTTAACCGAGCAAATACACTTACAAGTGTGTCCACGTGAAAGCATGAAACCTGAGTTTACCAAAATCTTCTCCTTGGCTGGATCTTTCAGAAAACAATCTTTTTAATGACATAAAACTGCAGTGGATGACAGGCCTAAATGTATAGAAATATATGTAGTTTCCCAGATACCCAGCTACACCTTGACATACGTCATTCGTCATACTCCAAGAATTCAGTCATCCTTTCCTGTGGCCTCTGATGGGTTTTTTGGAACTCTGGATGTTCATGGAGCACATTTTCACATCATAATCACTAAATTTGTTTGATGACATCAGCTATAAGAGTTGTTGAGTGTTAGCAGCATGTATAGAGCTTTTGCTTTATCATCCTGAGACCCAAGCTTTTACCTGGTCCGCATTTTGCTATTTGGGATAGCTAAGACTTACCAGTATGATAGCTAAACTTTGTCCTTGTACAGGAAGTTATTAGTTATTAGTTTTATTATTAAGTTATTAGTTATTGGTGTTACTGAAATTTTTGATTTATATTTTTTCCTCTGTTTGACTTCAGGAGCTGCAGTGGAAGTCTTTTGCAGATATACCTGGTGTAATATTGTGATGTCACCAAAAGATGATGTGAGGTCAAAGTTTTGAAAAATAAAGTATCACAGGTCTGAGGCAGAAATGTAATATCTTTGTATGAGTATGCGGGGTCTCAGGTGGCTAAAGAAGCAGTCTATGAACAGTTGAAATGTAGTTTTGTGAGATGCTGTGAGACAAACTTTGGTTTGTTTGTGACCTTGACAGAAAATGTAAATGTATAAATCCTTAAGAACAGGATTAATTTCAGTGACATGGTTAAAACATTGTAAGATAAAATCTGTGAGCTGCATGAATAGTCCAGTTTTCTTCTTTTTTTTTTTTTTTTGTAATGTGACAGCTGAAGTCTCTTTCCTGAAGCCGTCTGTGCCTGTCAGCTCTTGATGCTCTGACTCCAGCCTCAGTACCTCCTTGTGAAGCTCTCTGAAGTTCTTGAATCAAATTTTCCTGACCATCCTCTCCATGCTGCGGTCATCCCTGCCGCTGTGCACCTTTGTCTACCACACTTTTCTCTTCACCTTTCCATAATTATATGGTTAGAAACAGCAGCCTTTCAGCGACGACCCTCAGTGGCTTCCTCTCCTTAGGATGTCACTGATCATCCTCCGACAACTGTCCACACAGCAGCCTTTGGTGTGCTGCAGGCGGGGACACGAAAAGTGCTAAAATAAAGTGGTTTTCTGACATTCTGACACTGAGTCCTCTCAAAACACACTTAGACTGACTCCTGTGTTTCAGTCAGACTTTCTTTAAACTTTGCAGCTGTTGATAGCCTAGCAGAGGTACCCGTTCTTTGTCTGGTTTCTCAACAAATGGGTTAGGCTGGATTCCTTGTGGTTAATTCACTCAACCAACAAGTACCTGATACAACTACTTTACTCTGGTTACAATACACACAGCTCTTTGAGTGGACCAGGGAGTGTACCCTGCTAATAAATCCACCAAAGAAGAAAAACACGACACAGTAAACAAAGTACAACAATGGAAGACATCCAACAGTTTGTCCTCTCTGTGATTTCCATGTGGCTCTTTGTTACAAAGCACAATCAAGCTTTCTTTCAGAGCAGTCTGTGTGCCGCCAGGAGAAACCAAGCAGCAACCTCCAGTCTGAGAATATGAGACAATGCTGAAGTGCTAAAATATGCTGTTTCTGGAGTGTCCACTTGAGGCTGGATCTGGAAGTACCGGAAGTCACATACACACCAAGCCAAAAAAAGCCATTTTCAAAGCAGAAATTAACCTATTTACAGCCTGGTTCAAATAACGTCTCCTGTCTGAGTCGCTAATTTTACTATCAGCACACACTGTACGGGGGTGAATTTTCTTCTAACTCAGCCGTTCAGAGGATATTAAAATCGTGAGCTCCCCCAATAAGAGGCACAGCTGAGGGTCACGTGACGGCCGGCGCCCTATGGCTGTACAAGAAGCACTGGCCACTACCGATATGGCCGCTATAGCCAATGTGCATTTTCCGTTTCAGTAACAGACGGGTGACGTCGGCGAGACTACGTCCATGTTTTATACAGTCTATGGGAGAAACCCAGCCGCTGTCGCAGGGTAAGTGGCAATTCTTTCGACCAATCAACTGTCTGCAGTGTTGTAGCTCCACCCTCTGAAATCTGATCAGTTTAGTTTGCCCCCCCTACAGAAGGGTGCCAAAAAGTGGGACGATTTGTCTCGTAATTTGGGGGTTTGTCCAGGGATCAGTAAGTAGAAATGCCACAAAATGCGCAGAGATAAACCAAACTGAACCACTTGGTGGAAACAAGGCTTAAGGCTCTCCACTCCACACACCCCCTTCTCTCTGATTGGCTGGCTCTCTGGAAGCCTGTTGGGGGCAGAGCCATGGGCAGACCTTGGTGTTTAAGGACCACCTACGCACAAATCAATAATTTGAGCTGACATTTATTTACAGTAAAAGTGAAAAAAAAATGGGGTCAAATTTTCGAAGAAGACAAACTCCAACACTTGACTTTATTTAATGACTTCAAGCATATGTTTGTTCAACAGCTGGCTCGGATGGGGTTGGAGCATGTTTTCATTGAATAAAATAAAAACTTGGACTGGGATGTTTATTACGTCTTCAGAAGAGTCTGCTGCTTAAATTGCCTATAAAACATACTACAAACATTTACTCTCCGGAGTTTCTTCATTCGGCACAATCCCCCCTCCTCTCTGAACACTTTGCACCCACAGCTTCACTGCTGATTGGCTGTTACTGTGCCATTGTTCTGCATGGACCCAATCAGATTGTGCAGTGGGTGGGATGATGCTGGAGACAGAGAGGCCCAGCTGCATTGAGCCAATACAACCTGGTAACATTATTCTTATTGGCTGTTGAAATAAATAAATAAATAAATAATAATAATAATAATAATAATAATAATAATAATAATAATAATAATAATAATAATAATTTTATATATATATATATATATATATATATATATATATATATATATATATATATATATATATATATATATATATATATATATATATATATAAATAAATATATATATATATATGAATATTTTTTTTTTTTAATTTATTTCGAACATGAGGTCAAAGTGAAATTTCTGTCAAAGACAGAAACAAATACAAACAAACAGACATTATCTAATCACATATTCGAAAAGGAGTTGGATGAAGTATAAACTTATTGATTCCCACCCCTTTAATAATAACAATAACAATAACAATAACAATAATAATAATAATAATAATAATAATAATAATAAAGTAGATGCTGATATCCCTCGAAATGCTGAATATTGGTGCTGTTAACATTAAATGGGCCAATAGCCAGTCAAACTGAGAATACCCCTCTTTAAACACAGAGCCCTCACCACAAAGTAAGACTTAAACTAACATTTGACCTCTCGCAGACACCCCTCATCACCAGTTTTCATTTTTTACTTTTCGCAGGAGAAGATCCTGTCAGACATCAAAGCCTGAGCTAAAAATCCAACAGGCGCTTCAGCTACAGCAGACAGATTTTAGATTCAAGCGTCAGATTTATCACACATCATCAGACATCAGACGAACATCCAGCCTCTCATCTCCCACCAGAGAGAAACCAAATAAGTGGATTTCCCTCCAAATTTAAACTCTTCCTCTAAAGTTTGCTGCAAGCTGCGCCAAAGAAGCTTTTAGCAGAAATCCCCAAACTAAAGGTTAACGTCTGCAGCCGTGGGACGCTTAATTCACTCATCACATCTTTATCAATGAACGTTTTTCCTCATTGATCCCTTTGACACAATGCTTCATGTGTAAACTGGCTTCAGCTCCTCTCTGATATTCACTCTGTTTATTCTCTGATTTATTTTTTCAGCTGCACAGCATCAATTACCCTCCTCTCCGTCTCTGCTCACATTTATCTCCTCCACGAGGAGGATGAAGCTCTTTCCTCCCCGCGCTGTATCTCATTCTCTCCCTCCACATTTGGTCCTTGAACGCAGCACATAACAATGAAAAATTCAGCTGTAGTTAAGAGGCTCTTGTTTTCCTCTGCACTTGAGTTATTGCTGGCTCTAATACACATTTATCCTCTGTCTGGATATATGCACTCATTTCCTTTGCATAATATTTCAACTAATGGGAAACTAATGGAAGCATCCTTCTTAGAGGCGGACACGCTTCCTGTTAAATGGCCGGTCGGCGTTCTGGGCAGCCCAGTGTCTGTCTGCAGAGGCCAGCAGTAAAAGAGATAAGAGGGGGACACAGTTACTCTATTTCTGCTGCTGGTGTTGAGAAAAGTTGGTGTGGAAGTTTGGATTCTTTCTGGAAACAAAGTCAAGCTCCAGAAAATGATTGTGTCTGTGAAAGAGCAGGTGGTTTGTTTGTTTCTAACAGTGACCGTTTTCTCTCAAAACTATCAATAGACATGATTCAAGCAGAAAATGAGACTTACTGTGTTGCCTCTAGACTGAAATGAGGAGAGTCTTTGCTGAACAGCAGTGATGAAGTTGGTGGTTGTTTTGTCCATACATGTATGAACTGTTAGAGTGTGATTTTCAACAGGTGCCTGAATTTAAAGTTAAAGTTACATACGTATGACAAAACATTGAAGTAACACAAATCTTAACATACAACTTGGTGACAGACTGCTCAACATGGACCCAACACTGCGCATGACCAGGGCGGTGTTAGCATCATGTGAAAAATTAAAGACAATGAACAGGTCTGTCCACTTGTCAAAGAAGGACAAATAGTAGTTTTAGATTTTATCAGCAGCGTGTAAAAAGGCTATAACATAAAAATGCTTGCCAAAAGGCCAATTGACAGGGCAGATATGGTCTGAAATAAAATAAAAAAAAAATACTGAGTCTAAGAGTAGAAAAGTTGTTGCAAAACTGGGAATCTTGTGTACAAAACATTAAAAGATAAATTAGCAATAACTATGTGAAGTTCATTTCATGATAACAGTGTATGAGTATTTATAGATGACCCACACTTTAGGTACATACAATGCTGTATTTTTCTATGCTTGAAAAAAAAAAGAATGGGTCTATCGTTGTATTCATGAACTCAGCAAATTATGATAAAAATAAAAATTATGATTAAAAAAGATGGAAATTTTCAAGATAACGCCCCCCCCCCCCCCCCCAATAAATTAATAAATTAATAAATTGTTGAAATAATTAAAATAATTAAAATAAAATAAGATAAAATAAAAATACACAAATAAAATAAAATGAAACAAATAAATAAAAAAAATAAAGGAAAGTTTCCTTTGAACAAAAGCTGAAGGCCAGGATTCAAAGAAGAGAAACTGATTTTAAAAAATGCACTTTGATATGAAAGTTAAGGAAAAGTGATAGTCTGTGTGTACTGAACGGTGCTGAGGGAATTCAAACTCAGCCTAACACAAAAATAAAAGTCCCTGACTGGGGTAAAGAAGATGATTAATAAAAAAAAAAAAAACTACGTAAAACCAAAGGAGACAGAGACATTTCGACTTTGGAAGTGGCTGCCCTACAACAGACTCACAGAATCAGTTTCACCTCTTAAATCCCTTCTTTAAACAGACTTTTACCCTCATGCTTTAATGTGCCATCATCTCCTGATTGCCCTCTTTCTTTCTTTACTTTTCAGCCCATTTCTACTTTTTTATTGTAATATTTCTTTATTTTTAACTGTTTTATTAACTTTAGTTTTCTTCTCTTCTCTGTCTAATGACTGTTGTATCTTATTTTTGTAGCTATATCTATTCATCTTGGCTGGGGAGGTTCCTTCCTGTGTGGCGTTTGCCTGTTCTCTCTGGGTACTCAGCCTTCCTCCCAGAGTCCATTTCATGGTTTTACAGTTAAAAAGCAGTTAGCTTAAAGGCTCTGGTGTCAGCCTGTTTCAGTCTTTGTTACAGTTACATGTCTGCGTGTAACTGATTCTTCTTCTTCTTCTGAGCTGGGACCAGCACTAATGAGGACACTGACTGGTGACCAACCAGTGGCTGCAGGAACACTGGTGAACCAACTGAGCCACAGCAGTGCAACGTAAATATGAATGATAACTTTCAGAAAACATTTTATCATATGTAAATCAATGAGGATGAAACCAATCATCAGCCCCCACTTAAAGGAAACATGCAGATTACTACATCCACAGTGTACATTAGACAAGATTCACTCAGCTCACAGAGATCGGAAACCAAACAAACTGATCTGTCAGCTGTCCAAGTTACAGATCAGAATTGATACGATTTATTGATATTGATGCAATTATTAATTCTGTTAATCAATGCAAGTCTTTAACGATCCCTTAATCAATGCCTTTCATTGATCAATTAAAAAAGTAGTAGAGGCAGCAGAGGTACCCTGACCACTGTCATCACTGATTACTCTGATGATTATATTTACAATTAATCAATGAATCGAAATGCATTGTTTTGTCATCACAACTTATTGGGCAAAAAAGGGAAATAAATAAAAATGTGTCCTCAATCTTTTCACCCTCAGGTCAAACAGTTCACCCCCTCTGCCCTAACACGATCCGTAGCAGCTAACGCTAATGCTAACATAGGTTTAATGAACTCCTTGTGGTTTTCAAACAGGGTGACGATTTAATAAGAAGACCAAATTAGTCCTAAAAGACATACCATGCATTTCACAACATATAAAAGGAGTGTATGTGGGATTTTGCAGCTCCTCACCTCGCTGTTGAGCTCTGTCATCGATGAACCAAACATGTTAGCATTTTAAATTCTGGATCATTGCACTCGTACTGACGTGACATCTCAAATACTCCCAAACACTGGAGTTTTTTGGACGAACGGCTTCTCCTGCTCTGCCATTATTCGCGTGTTTACTTGTTTCCTTCACCTGCCGGCTCAGCTTCTCCTGTAACACACTGATTTGTTTACATGTGACGCATACAGCCCAGGTAATCTACACTCCAGTCCAGTAGGTGGCGGTGATGCACCTTCAGCTAGTTGCCAACCTCTAAATAATCTGACAAAAAAAAAAAAAAAGTTTTCACCTTTGCATGCTATCACAGTTTGACTAATGTTACACGTCACCCTGATGTTGTCTTTCTTAGAAAAATGAGCCCATGCTTTGGGTCATTTTTGTCTACTTTTCAAACCATCCACCATGTTTTTTTCCTGACAGTCACTGTTCTTGGTTCCCATCCTTAGTCCAAATTTTCATGAAACCTTATTTGACTTTGCATTAAACTTTGCACCACTCTCTTTTCAAACAACATCCAGGCATCCAATCAGCACAGCGCCATAATATCAAAGCCTCCCTGTCCGCTCTGATCACTGCCCGGCTGAGGAACCGAGAAGCTGCACATCCTACACAGTGACTGAATCTGAGATTCTCTCTGTAAGTGAATTCAAACCTTCTTTAAGAGACGGTCCTGACATGTTGTAAACAGATAAAATACTGTTATATGGAAGCTTTAAGACTGTTAGGGCCTGTAGCTTCTCTGTAATGAGACATTTAAACTGTGTTACTCCCACAGATCACTTTAACTACCTCACGTCCTACGGAGAGCTGCGATGAGGAGGAAAGCAAACTCATCCCTTTTAAAGACCGTGGATGGGGTTTTGATGCAGTATTAGACGTTTCTCACTGTGACTTCTCAGCAGGGTGCCTCTCTTTGCAGACTCTGTCTTTGTGAGAGGACATTCTCGTTGTATTTTCTGCCGCTTGTCCCACCGTGTCATCCTGAGCAGACAATGCAGAGCTGACGTTTTGGGGTCAGTGTGCAAATTCCCAGAGAAAGAAGTCTCAAAAGTAGATTTCCAAGGAACAAAGTGTGCTCGCTGTGGTCTGCCTGCTGATAAAATATTCATACGACATAAAAGCAGACCCCTGGTGATCTGCCTCCATGCAGCCACACTAAAAACACGCCTCCTGGAAAGCCGGCGTGGAGAGAAGAAAAAGAAGCTGAATTAAAACCAGCACGGTGGTTTGGTCGACACTATTGGTTAAAGAAGCTATTTATACCAGCCCCCTGCTGTGTCAGTCCCAGACCACCAGCCTCAATGGATATGCTTCATTTAACAGCATCACATCACACAGCATCACCATTCAGAGACGTTCAGAGACGTTCACTAAATCACATTATCAGCACATCTGAAAAACACTGAAGTCTGCTGTGTCTGACCGATGGATTCCAAATCATTTGAGAATTAGTTCAGAATGTGTTGCTTAGCTCTGTACCCTGATCAGAGGCATAGTATTTTACCCATCCATCCATCCATCCATCCATCCATCCATCCATCCATCCATCCATCCATCCATCCATCCATCCATCCATCCATCCATCCATCCATCCATGCTGAAGCCGATTCCAGATGCCATTGAGTGGGAGGTAGCTGGATGCAGAGGTAGCTGTGCCACTAACAGGCCTCCAGAAGGTTGGCCAATCAGAGTTAAGGGGGCTTGTGGACCTGGGAGCCTTAAAGGGATAGTTCAGTTTTTTTTGAAGTGGGGTTGTATGAGCTCTTTGTGACCACTAAGGACATTAGATACAGTAGAAAGTTGTCTCCTCTCCCTCAGTAAGACACAAACTGTAATAAATGGTGACAAGGAAATAGACGCTAACAGGGAGAGACTGTACCAAATTCAAAGGCTATTTTCTCTGCCTACAAGAACTAAAATCAAAAAGTAATACAGTTTACGAGTATGCTACATAACATATTTTTCAAGTGCATTAAGTCTTCGGAAATATAAACATTTATCTGGACCTAACTAACTGGTCATGTTTCCTTCCGCGCAGCGCTAGTGCGCTCTGTCCCCCCTCCTCCTTCCAGCTGTAGGGAATGTAAACAAGCTATGCTTCGAGCGCCGGTTGTAGCCTCGTGTAAGTTTGATCAAGTATCGTAATTCTTTTGTTTGTACTCTAAGGATTGTGAGGCAGCGTAGGAAATTCAAAATAAGTGACTATGACAGCGACGATGAAGTTCCATTCACTTTGGAACCAAAAGGACGCATTGACTACAGTAACTCCCTCCTTTTATGGGTGTCCCTCCATCAGCTTCAACTGGTCCAGAACTCTGCAGCCCATATCATCACCAGAACCCCCTCCTCTCACCACATCACCCCATCCTCCAGCAGCTTCACCGGCTCCTGGTTAAATTCAGATTCACTTTCAAAACCTTCTGTTTACATTTAAGGCTGTACACAACCTCCTTGTCGTACCTGTCTGATCTCCTCCACATTGCCAGAGCTTTCAGTCGCTCTGCTCCCCAGCTCTGGGACTCACTCCCTCCACACTTCAGAAACATTGATTCTCCAGCCTTGTACAAATCAACACTCAATCTCATCTATTCCCAGCTGCTTTCTCTAAATTCACTGCTCCATTTTAACTTGATATCACCCTTGTTTTTCTGTTGGTTTTATTTATTTCTTTTGGGATTTTATCCTTTAAAGTGTTTTTAATTAACTGTAAAGCAACTTTGAGTTTTCGGAAAGGTGCTTTTAAATAAAACATATTGTTATTATCAAACCATGGGGGCAGTGTTGCTGTTGGTCCTCAATATGTAGCTTTAGTGACACACAAAGAAGAAATAACGATGGCTGAACTTTTAGGGTGTACTTAGTAGCCTCACAGACAACCACCTCCTACAACATTGCCTCTGCTTTTGTCTTTTTTGTTAGAGGTACATCATTAAAAGTCATCCACAGTCGCCATGTTTGTTTTTGAGTTTGATGTTGTTGTACAGTTTTGACTCTGGACTGCGCCCCCCCCCCCCCCCCCCCCCCCCCCCCCCCCCCCCCCCCCCCCCCCCCCCGTGGATGTATTGGTTAACTGCAAAGCCAATGTAAAGGAGGCATGAAAGTATGAGAGCAGTGACAGTAACATTGTTTGAAAAGGATAGATACATTTTTTTGTACGATACATGGGCCTTTAAAGAGACAGCAGCTAAAACAAAGTGCTTCAGACAGAGGCTAAAAAATGGGTTTTCTTAAACACTTGTGTCAAAAAAAAAAAGGTTTTCAAAGCATTTTAAGATACTACAGGGACACCAGTCGGAAAAAATGAAGACTTAAGAAACACAATACCCCTCTTTAAAGAAAGGACCCACACATTTCATTTGATTTCATTTTCCACAGCTTATCCGGGTCCGGGTTGCGGGGGCAGCAGTGCCATCAGCATAGAGCAATGACCCCTGTCCCTGACCACTTCCACCAGCTCTTCTGGGGGGATACCAAGGCGTTCCCAGGCCAGTTGAGAGATATAATCTCTCCACCGCGTCCTGGGTCTACCTCGGGGTCTCCTCCCAGTTGGACATCCCCGAAACACCTCCCGAGGGAGGCGTCCAGGAGGCATCCTCACCAGATGCCTGAACCACCTCATCTGGATCCTCCTGATGTGGAGGAGCAGCGGCTCTACTCCCAGCCTCTCCTGGATGTCCAAGCTACAAACCCTATCCCTAAGGCTGAGCCCAGACACCCTGCCGAAGAAACTCAGAAGGCAAGGCTCTCAATTTACTGGTCAGTCCACGTTCCAACCCTCACCTATGGCCACGAGCTGTGGGTCGTGTACGAGAGAACAAGATCGCGGAAACAAGCGGCTGAGGGCCCACACAAAAACAGCAATTTTGTTATACAACAAGATACTTAAAAAAGACAGACAGCTGTTACATTATTCTCATCGAAGCTATTAGACTAACCCAGAAACAGTAAAGGTCAACCACGGCCTTAGATAATGATCTAAAGGAAAGGTTGAAGAATATGATGAGAGTGTAGTAAAACTGCTGGCACTGGTCTTAATGATGGATCATTTTCTACAGAGCCAGAGCCTCCAGGACGGCACTGGGTAACGTAGCCCATTACACCCATCCTCTCTTTGCTGCAGAGAAGCTGTTGCCAGTCAGGGCGCTGGTACTCCCTGCCACCACCCGACTCTGTGTGATATCATGTAGATATCATGTAGCACGGTTTACTGTGTACAGTGTGACTATGTTTTTGTTTTGTTTTGTTTGTGTTTTGTTCCTGCTGGTCATAAGAAGAACTGCCTCCTCTGGGATGTTAAAGTTTACCTTAACATTAACCTTAAACTTGCTGTGAGGAGGATGCATTTTAATAAGACTGCAGCGCCACCCTCAGGCCCGGAGTCTCACGCTCACTGTCATGAGACATGACTTTTAACAAGGCGTATGTGTTTGTTTCAGAAATGAATGGAGATCAGATCAAAACAAATTTTCTTTTTTCAATATGTCTTTTTACCAGATACAATGCGACAGGTTAATGTGTTCATCAACAGTTATGTAGCACTTTTGTCTGAAATGTGACATGTAAACTTTGTCAGTTTGTACCATAGTTTAGTAACCGAACATTAGCACAAACAGTTTAGCTCGTGTTTTAGCCTGTAGCTTGTGCTCTATCGCTATCCTGTTTATCTTTCTTCTGCTTTTCTGTCATTTTTCTGACAGTTAGGCTCCAGTGTCCACCATCACTACAAAATTAATCACAGAAATTGTTTCCAGATGAGAAAAACACAGATCTCTCTTCTCACTACTAAATTCATCAGCAGGCGTGGTGTCGTCATAGAGACTTCGACATGTTGTAAATCTATCCAGTCAATCTAGTATTTTGAAATAACCTTTATTAATGCTAATAATTTATTTTTTATTTGTTTATTTATTTATTTATCTCAAACTTTAAAAAAACAGAAAACAAAAGGAAATAAAGAAATAAACATATGAGTGCAATGCTAATAATCTAATTCTAAAGTGTGGATTATGATCAGGAATATATCTAGAAGGGCCTTTTGAAGATCCCTTAGAAACTCATCACAGCCCCTTTAAAGTAGTCTGGTTGCTTTCTTGTCTTTCTCTTTGATGAAAAGGTCTTTCACTGTAAGGATCTTCTCTGTAAAGTTGTTGGACACTTACATTAACAATGAGAGCCTGTCAGAGGAAAAAGAAGAACTTTTAGAGACTGTACTTTGTTCCTCAGTGAGGTTCCCAAAGGAAAATGTGACAGCTGTTACAGCCTGTTTCTCCACTGCAGGCTGCAGCAGGCCACTAGTACTCTTTGATAACTTTTTGTAACTTTTTGCAACTTTCTGTTCCTATTAATGTGTAAAATAGGACTCAGATATCAAAACACCAGCCTCCTCTCCCTAAAACACAACTCCTCCTTACTCATAGAAAGTATCTGGACTCTTGTTTTGAGATGTTTGGAGCCAGTGTGGAGGTCAAACAGAGCAGCTTTAAAGAGTGGGTGTTCTTGCTAAGATAAGTGCACACTGCCAGCCTCACCTACGTTAACACTTGTTACTGAACACATCAATATTTGGAGCTGGTTTCAAGCCACTGACTCTGAGTTCCCTGAATCAGACTTTCAGTGACACAACCTTTTACTTCCACGAGTTTGATCCATATCTGCCAGCCCTTGTTTTCAAGTTTTAGAGCCTGCCCTTTCTTCATCTTCAGCTCTGACATTTTGTGGCTGCCTTTATGACTTGATGTGGTTTTTACAGCCACACAGATGTCTTTGTGGCGGGGACATCAGGGATGGGATGAAATACTTACTGTGAGGTGAGTATTATGAGGTGGAGTTGCCACCTGGGGTCAGGGCTCCATCTTCACACCTCTGCAGCGCCTGAGGCTCCGAACACATCATCTGCTTCAGTGCTCCCTGTGGGAAGAGAACAATCAATCAGTGTCCACACACCTGTCTGAGGACGCCATCCACGCCATCATCGCACTACTTTTCAGGCTTTTCACAATTTTCTGTCTGAGCACGATGAAGTTAAAGGTTAATGACTCCGCACATCGATCCCAGAGTAACTCCACCACTCAGGTTTTGGCATATTAGACCTGCAGAGCCTGCGGCCACAGGAGGGGATGGAAAATGTGAACACACCTGTGTTATGAGGGTAAAGCATACCTCCAGACTGCACACTTATCATAATAAAATCTGTCTTGGGTTCTGGCACAGTTGTTCAAATCTTTGGTTCAAAAAGATTCAAGTAGTTTTAAAACCTTGGCATCATTTTGCTTCTCTTTAATGGAGGAGAAGTTGAAGTTATGCAGTTATACAGCTCATGAAAAACCTCACCAATTTACTTCAGGGTAAAGCAGCTTCTACTTCTACAGATTCTTTGAGAGGTATTGATGGTACTCATGAAAGGCTCATGTATCAACGTGTGGATCACAAGAGTTTCATCCAGCAAAAACAAACAAACAAACACACCTAAATGATTAAATTAAATTAAATTAAATTAAATTAAATTAAATTAAATTAAATTAAATTAAATTAAATTAAATTAAATTAAAACATGTATAAATAAATAAATTAATTAAATTAAAAAAAACAAAAAACAATGTGCTTTTGACAGGAAGGTTCAGAGACAATAGAATCCATTGGTTCCCATGGCGCAGTGATTCAAAGGCCCAGGTAGTTTATGTAAATCAGGCCAGTGACTGATTGGAAAAAAATAAAAAATAATAATAATAAAATAAAATGAAATAAAATAAAATACATAAAATAAAATAACAAACCACCAGACCAACAGAGGACAGTAAAAAAAAGATAAAGGCATCAGTCAAAGCTGTCAGAGAATTTGTACACTGGTACAAAAATATCTCTGCAATGTCCGCCGGATGGCACGGTTAAACAAAAGCAAGAGACAGTTTTGACCAGAGAAACACTGAACTGCTTTGTCATTTAAAGCATGAAGGATTAACTGGTCGACATATCTCAAATTGGATCAAATACTGATAAGACAAGAATATTTAGAGGTGTTTGTAAAACTAAACTAAGATGCATTTCTGAGGACTTCTTTTGCATTTCGACAGCTGTTGTAAACAGGACATCCACTGACATGTTCAGCTGAAGGTCTCCAGTTTACAGGGTCACTCTTTAAACTGGAACACCAGGAGCTGACAGAGACACATTCACACCATCAGGCTCAAAGAAGAC
Source organism: Halichoeres trimaculatus (assembly GCF_033239565.1). Taxonomy (NCBI): domain Eukaryota; kingdom Metazoa; phylum Chordata; class Actinopteri; order Labriformes; family Labridae; genus Halichoeres; species Halichoeres trimaculatus. The sequence goes on along the minus strand of NW_027437191.1, from coordinate 6,783,594 downwards.
CATTGGTAACGAGGTACTCAACCAAGTCCATCACAGCTGGGGGTCATCTGTCTTGGGTGTAAGCTAAAATAAACTACTCAGAAACATCAGGCAACACCCCCTAATTTCCTGGATGCCTTTATGGGTTGTTTCAAGGGATAGATCAATTACCCCAGAACTAAAATCAGACACATAAATCCTGCATACTGAATCAGGATTTTAAATCCACCAAACAAAAGGGTCAACATAGTGATTTGCCTAAATTTCCAAAGTCTAACTCAGAATAAACTGATTCAGTGTCTTACAGGCCCCCGTCTCTGTGGGTCTTAGGAAAGAAGTGAATTCTGCTGGGCTCATCTCGGGGACAAAGTCATACATGGAGGATCCATCAAAGACTGTTTCACTTCTGCCAAAAACGGTTGTGCCTGCTGTCGTCCCACAGATGGTCCCTCAGCATACGGTCCTGCTCCACCAGGCTGAGGGACAGCTCCACCCTGCAGGATGTGGGACTGCTGTACTCTTCAGCTGCCAGCTCCTCACTACTACACTGCTAAACCGCATACATGGACTCACTTTGAGGACTTAATATCAGGGCACAGTTTCAACAGTAAACCACAGTTTGTGATCATTTTAACTGAGTGTTAAACGTGCAGTTACTCTAGGATAAGCGCTGTATTTATATTTACTTTTTTTCCAGCAGTATCTATGTGATCTAGAGTGGTTTCTTTTTCTGTTTTATAGTCATCCTGTATATGTGAAATGACTCTTCTTCTCAGCAGTAATCCAGAGTCCTCCTGAGACTGGGGCCTGCAGTGTTGACCTGCAGTCAGTTTCCATTTTGGTCCACAGGTCTGTGGCCATGCTCCAAACACACTCTCTGCTCATGTTTGAGATGACGTCACTATGATTCGCTGCACCTTTATGCTTTAAGCTCAAACTCAAAGTTCTCCACTGACAGTCTAAATCTACTTAACACAAAATGTAGATTATTTTGACTTGTTAAATCAGCTTTTTTTTAAAAAGTGTACTGTTGAAAAGTGCAGCGGTGTCATTATTTTGCATCGCAGCTGCAGCAGCTGCAGAAAGACGCAGCTGTTGCTCCACTACAGAGAGCCAAAAGGGAAATATGATATCATGATGACAAATAATTTAATAACACGCCACTCTCTAACCTTAAATGCACCCTGATATACAGCAAAAGGTGTTGACATTCATTTTTTTCCCCAATATCCACAATCTCTTTATAAACAGTACAGAGGAGCATTCACCTTAAGCTTCAGTAATTGAAACAAACAAACAAACAAACTGTGAGACGACGCCTTCATGGAGGATCTTTATTGTTTTTAAATGTAGGACAAACCTACAGACCTGTTTGAGCAGAGTGGGCCTCAGTCGTCTATTTTTAAAGCCTCCTGAGGGACAAATAAATCACCTATCTCACCTGTTTCTGCTAACAGAGAAACAGAGCAGTGGAGGAAACACAGTAATAACTCCACAACCATCCAGAAATTATTTTGAAAAAATATCTTTCAGGCCAAACACATTGAGTTATATCTAGTACTGAATTTATTTTGCAAGTGATTCCTCAAAACATTACACAATGAGCACAGAGCTTGTTTTAATATCCAAGGAGACCACAAATACAAAATAGCAAGCTCTGCACTGCAAAAACCAAGAGAAAGCAAATATTAATGTTTTTATGCCATATTAACTAAAAAGTCCAGAAAACTGTCTTATTTATATATCAACATTAAAAAAAAATAATAACAGAATTAGATAATAAAATCTGCAAAGGGAGGTAAAAAAAATAAAAATTGTATCAAGATATTTGAAAAGCACCTTTCCCTCTTCTTCTATGGGCTGATATGTTTAGAAATATTTTACTTGTTCAAGTAACTTAGACGTCAGTTTCATCTTTTAGTGTCCTGAAGTTATTTATCCTTTAGGTGAAAGTGGCTCTTATTAAGTTTATCAAGACAGTTGTTAGTTAAAATAAAACTGAAATACTTATATATTTCTTTTAGAGGTCGACCGATAGGGGTTTTTTGGGGGCCGATGCCGATGCCGATGCTTTCCAAATTTGGGCAGCCGATGCCGATATGCATAGCCGATTTTTCCAATTTGATATTCAGGCTGATTGTTAAATGAATATATATTTATCACATTTTTGTGAAACGCAGCAATTTCTGAGCAACTAAAAGAAATCTATTACAACAAGTCGTGTCCAGTCCTCTGAATATTTATTCAGCTTTCAAAACAATGAAATATTTTGTCTGAGTAAACACACAATGTAACAAGCAGTAGTAAACATTCACACTCTTCTTAAAATGTCAAAAAAAGAAATTTAAACTTATTAATATAATTTGAACAAAAGTATGTAATGTATCCAAGTGGTTCCACAAATTTGAGGTGCTCATCTTTTTTGTACCTGATCAAAAATTGTGTCATTTTATACAACGGATCAAAAATCGGCTTTTTAAAAAAAAATACGGCCGATGGCCGATAGAGACAAATGTCCAAATATCGTCCCGATATATCGGCCGTCCCGATATATCGGCCGTCCGATATATCGGCCGTCCGATATATCGGCCGTCCGATATATCGGCCGTCCGATATATCGGCCGTCCGATATATCGGTCTACCTCTAATTTCTTTTTGAGGTGTTGACTATAGTGACAAGGAACGCCTTTTACTAACCAGCAGTGTTGGGAATAACCAGGGTTCAAATTACACAGTGGCCTTTGGGGGAGCCCTATTTTTTACCATGTGCACCACGACTTTTTAACTCACATGAATGCACATATTTTATTACAGATAACAGGTTTACAGAGAAAAAGAATCCACCATAACTACGGCAATTGCCTAATACTGTATTTAAAATTTCATATAGGCATCATAGCAGCAATCCAAAAAGTGTCAGGGAATTTTTCTGTTGTATACACAAGTTGCTAAAATTCACTGTAACTAACTATGAATCAAAGTGTGATGAATCAAATCCCTAAACAACGTGCAGCATGGAGAGAAGATCTCTGCAAAGTGTCATCTGCAGATGGAAAAGTTGTTTTGTCTTAAGTGCTGTCAGATTTAAAGCAATAAAAATACCACTGGACATCCCTCTGCAACTTTCTGAACCGTATCATGTCAACTGTTCAGATCAATGTGGCAGTGGCAGCTTTCCTGGCCCCCCAATTAATAAACTGACCCTCATTTAAGTTTTACAGAAATGAAGCAACAGGTAAGACTTAAACAGCTGGTCACATCCCCCACAAAGGTATGAGGTAAGTTAATTCACAAATGCAAACGTAGCCTCTGCTCAGGTGCAGAAGCGTACTGTAACGTCACACACAACAAACAGAGCTGTGCTGAAACAAGCTTCGATATCAAGTGAGGCTCATTAAAAATCAATTCCATCTCAGTTCAGAAACAGGCACATTACAAACCCCAAAATTTACAGAACTCCCCTTGAATGTGTCAGGTAGCTCCCTCATTATTGAATTCTGGACTAACAGTGGTAAAAGTAACGGCATTACTAAAGCTATTACTTTTTCCAGGAATGATCAGACATCGGTCAACATTCCAGACACAGGACAGGAGCTGCAATTTAACATGCAAGCTGTCTGTTGGGTGAAAACTCGAACCCTGGCGAACCACTCACGGTCTGACCTCATGGAGGGAGCAAAGACTGGGTCATGCAGTGTGCTGGTGGGTACTCAAAATTTACATGACTACAATTTTGATAAAGCTGCTGAAATAGGTGCTCAAGCACATTGTGTTATCTGAAAGCATCGCAAAACAAGACAAAACAAAACAAAAGCAACCGGCATGAATGCACACACACACACAGAGTTATGTTCTGCCGTGAACTTTACGCACAGCACCAACTTTTTTTCTTCTTCTTGTTATTCTATCTGATCATTACAACAGCCCCTAGTGGGCAGAGAAAACACAGTACCGGCTATAAGAAATCTAAAAAAAAAAAACAGCTCCCCAGAGATTAGATAGCTGAACAATGCGCTGTACTTAAAGCCATCAAGAACGGAGCTGCCTGTGGTTCTCAAAGTTCATGCTGTAAATCAAGACATGCCAATCTGCCAGCAATCAGCTCACACGCTGGAAAAGTAATGACCACTACATTGGCATGATTGGCATATGTTGGTGCTCAGCACTCTCTGTGAGTGCTCAGGGCCTGAAGCACCCACAGAACCAGCGCCAATGATACAGACGCCCCCAAACTTTCTAACAGCATTCTGTTGTTGGACTTGCTTATTGTAATCCATGCGCCTGAGAAAAGGAACACAGACTTTAAGGATGATGAAAAAATTGATATGGAGTTGTACTAAGAAAAACGCCAAACTCTGTCAGGTCTGTCTCAAAGAGGAGAGGAAAAGACGATTTAAATAGTGTAGCATTGTTTGGGTTAGTGAGTTCTGATGAATTGGAAAATGAAATAAAAAATAATGACTGGGTTTCACTCTGCATCACAAGATTTTGTTGCTTGAATCATATTTTCTACTTGAATTTGTGTGGTTGCTAAGTGTCATTTACATCGCCTGTCAAAACGTTGTGGTTACGCTGCGTTATTCTGACGTGTAAAGGTTCAGATCACCTGAGGTCTGATCGTACCTTTCAGCTCTGATACACCAACAGATGGAGGGTCTTCAGAGCAGAGTGCATGCTGGGAAAGAAACCCTGACAGCTGGAGATTCACGGCTCTAAGACCTCCTCTCACACACATCAGCGACTCTCCATCAGTCACAGTGAAGTGGGTCGTGGTCATTAGCAGACACAAGCTTCTTAGTTCCCACTGGTTCAAAGCCTGTGCAGCTCTCAGCGTGGATTATGATTTCTGATCACATTATATCCAGTCAGCTCTCTAATTACTGTTCAGAGCACAGGGGCCATGTTCATCGTCACCGCACATTCAGACTGACTCAATACAATTAAAGAGTGACCGAGACACTTAGTCAGCTTTCGTTCCAAACCTCCTTAATGCTGACAATCAGAATGAAGTCTTTTGTGCAGAGCTGTGAAAGTGCTGCCGCTGCCATGGGACTGCAGGGACACTCGTGTCTGATTCTCTGCTCCACTTTCCTGTCCCCACCTCCCATCTCCCTTCATCTCTCTCAAAGCCTTTCTAGTTCACTCTCACATGTTTCCTTCCTTATTTCTGTCACTTTTACTCTCTCTGTTTTATTTCCACGCTCTTTTATGGCTTTACAAGAATGCTGGTGCTGAACAAATCTTCAAACCCCAGCTAATTGTAAATATTCATCACCAGAGTGTCATTAAATTCTTTCATCCTGGATTAATTTTACAGAGTCAGAGTGGTTTGGTCAAGAGGAAATGTAGTTTCTTTAAATTGGACCATTTTGGGCCTTGTGTAACCAAGAGGGAGTAGGGGTTGCAAAATTTTAATAAGTAGTTCAAGAATTACTTATAACTGCATATTTCTTCCATTATTGTATTTTTCTAAATCTTAGTTTGTATTAGGCATAGAGGTTTTTCCTTTTTGTTCTGTTTTTAAAGTGGAACATTAATGTATTCCCACAGTGGGGTGTCACTGGTGTCCTGCATTGGTCTAATACTCTGTGTTCCAGATTATCACACAAGTGATATTTTCTTGAAAATCTGGAAAGCTGCTGTTCAGACCGACATAGTGTTTCAGTCTGGTGTACTGAAGGTCATGTGCTTTAACAAAACCCTTTGCAATTGAACCTAAAAAGCTTCCTGATATCCTAAATCATTGACCAGGTGTATATAAGTGTGCCGCATTATTACAGAAGACCTATTGAACTTTGACTGCGAGCAAGAAAGGTGACCAAAACAAAATGGGAGGAGGGATCTAAAGACGAAATAGCAAAGGAATTTCAGTGTTACCATGAGATAATATGTCCAAAAGAGTCAGGATGGGACAAAAACCGAGAGTAGAAAAAGCTTGTTGAACATTATCAAACTGAGAACTGCTGAAACTCAAACAAGAGGTTTGTAAGGGCGCGGTCACACTGGTCATCCTTACCGTGCCGTACTAATGCAAGATTGACAGTCAGCCTCAAAGACACCTGATATATCCTGACACCAGCTGTGTGTTCAGTCTGACAAGCTGTAAAAAGACAGACAGCTGGAGTCACAGACCGAGGAGTTCCTGCTCTTCACACTCCATTGATAAGTCTCTCTTCATTCATGTTGGGCTGTAAAACCTCAAACCTGTTGACTCCTGGTCTGGCTCCGCTCATTATGTCCGTTCATCATTGTAGTCAAGATAAATACGAACTGATTTTGACACAGTTTTATTAGGGAAATCACAGAGTGTTTTTAGATAGGTTCCAGTCACGACTTCCTGTCTCAGTCGATCTTTCTTGCATTGAATTTATGTGTCACAGCTTTGTGCCTGGCAAAAAAAGGATGGCTGTGTACTACCTGCGACATGACGGACCAGCTACGCAGTCATACTGCAACAGAACAAATACAGTGTGAGTTGACAGATTGACTTGAATGTAAACCTTTCTGATCCATTGCCGCGACAGAGACGGACTGCAGATGCAACTGGTGTATTTCAGCCATATTTCACATGCATGGCCATCATGAAGCGTCTGTTTACACAAACCGCAGTCTGACCAGAGTCAGCTTAATGGAGAACACAGAGAACAGTGTCATGACAACAGTGACTATTTGATTTCTGTTAAGTCATTTTGGTCCAACTCAGCCCTCTAATGCCTCCCATTGTTTGAACTGACTGTCAAGAGGAGCAGTTGCAGCAATTATATGTAATGTCCACGTTGGATACGTGTGTTTTCCCAAAAGCGTGGTCACACTGGCCAAATGAACTGGACTATAGGGTTGAAGTGTGCCTGGTCACTGTACAGATGGACAGTGTGACTGCGCCCTAAAAGACCCTGAGTAAGGACTTTTTTTTGTGCTTGGTGATATAGCCAAGTCTGGTGTAGGATGCTAAGAGAGGGACAAAGGTCCAAAAAGTAAAACTAGGAGACTGAACGCCGACACCTCCAAAGTTATATTCACAGGTGAGTGCTGGGCAGCCCTAGATGGATCAGATGGATGAGCATCTGGCTTAATTTCAAGTGGACATGTTGTTCTAAGTTGACTCCACATGGCGGTGGTGTATTGTTTGTTGATGATACACTTGTTGGTCTTTTTACAGTTTAGGGTGGTGTTGAAGTGAACCATGAGAGGTTTTGCACTTTTCCTAAGACACATTTCTTTCTATTGCAGCAAAGACGTTAGCTAAAGTGAAGAAGACGCTGGTGTTTATGCACGTCAGTACACCGTCACATGCCTCATGCCATTTACAAACAATCCCCTCAGGAACTGGCCTGGCTGCTCATCCAGTGTCAACCTGATTGAGAACTTCTGGTCAGTATTAAAGAAGATCATTTGTGATGATAGAGAAAGACATGCAGCTTAAATGAGCAGCACAATATGAGCAGGGAAGTTATCAGACACCAAACTGAATTAGCTGACTAGTGACCCTCAGTGAAAGGAAAGAAAGTTATATCAGAGGTTAGAGAAACACTTTGCATGTGAAGTGTTTTAAAGACATTTCAGGATTTACAAAACTGTTGTTTTGTTAAAATTATACGCCCTTATCACCACCTAGAGATGGATACCGAATTAGGTGGTTTGATAGGTACCGAACAAATTCTGCCAAAAGTACCGGGTACCAATTCATGTAAAATCAAAAGGTACTACGTTTAGGTACCTAAATGCATCCTTGTGACTGTGAGGGAGTGGAAGAGTTGGCAATTTTTTATATTGGACATGAAAACAGCATTACAAGGTTATTTATTGAAGAATAACTATGTTAAATTGAAACAAAATTTGATTTTATTATTAAACAAATTGATATTTTTTACCACACCAACACAAAAAAAGTACCGAAAATTGGTACCATTGAGTACCGATACCGATTGCCAGGCACTGGGCATCAGTACTGAATCGTTTCAAATTTGAAAGGCACCCATCCCTATCACCACCTTGTAAAAGTTTAATGCATAATTTGTCATTGATTTTAAAATACAGCCACTTTAGTTTGAAAAGCAAAATATGAACCACATATTTGAGGAAACAACCCTTATTATCTAACTTCTTCAAAAATCTGAGAGTTTATGTTAACATAGTTTTAAATATTCACCAAAATGTAACTTGTGTAATAAATTGGAGCACAGTGCAGAGAGCTTCACCTGAAGCAGTGAAACAGGCTCCAACAGCTGCAGTCCCGTCAGAAAAAGCCTCAGATCAAAGAATGTTCTGTTCTGTCCCCCGGACAGAAGCAGATTATTACTCTGAGTGATGAGCAGCATTACAGGAAAGACTTACAGGAACAAATGTGACAAGGAGCAAACATTTTCCAGGACTGAAGACAACATTTACAGAAACAGTCACTCTGCCTCTGAGTGAAAGGGGGTTATTTCTCTACACCCTGCTGTTTTCTGGTCACTGTGTGTCCCAGAAGTCTGGTCCTGGATCCAAAAAAACATGAAAACTTTGAAACCTCAAAGTTACAAGACAAAACAAAAACAGATTAGCAAACGTTAACATCCTCATGTCTGTTCTGGTTACACATCCCTCTGGACTGGATGGTTATATACCAGTTAAACCAGACACAGCCTGAATACAACTTTATCTCCTTGATAAGCCAGGCTGGGTCTGTGTGACAGACCTGGTCCCTCACTGTCACTTATCTTGTAGCATTTCGATGCCTGTGGGCTGGCTTCCCTCCTCCAAACCGCTCCTTCTCTGCTCCACCTCCTTTCTCTTTTTTTCCCTTCCTTTCCATGTCACCTGCTGATAAAGCTGTTTCATGTTTACTGAGGAGCAGAGAGGAGACAGTTGCTGCGAGGGACAAACAGCAACTGGAGAATTACGTCGACTGGCTGAAAGAGCACAATAACCCAGCCACAGGAGCTGCACCCTGAGTTGACCCTGAGGCCCCTGAGCTCCTGATGAACAGTCTGCGCCTGGTTCACTGCAAAAAACTGAAAACTTATCAAGTGTTTTTATCTTATTTTAAGTAAAAAAATTCTTTTTATACTTGATATGGGCCACATTCAACTGAGCAGACTAGAAAAATGTCTTTTTCAAGTTATTTAAAGTAGTGCTGTCAGGCGATTAAAAAAAAACAAAAAACAAACAAACAATAGAATTAATTACAGGATTTCTAATTAATTAATCTAATTAATCACATTTTTATCTCATATCTGCAATAGGTCCCCAAATAAAGAATTTAGATTTTACGGCATTACAAAATTGTAGTGCATAACTAATCAAATGAATACGCGATGAAGAGAAGATTTGTTCATCCACATTTTTATTGGTGGTTAAATTAACCTAAGTCAGGGCATCTTGTCCAAAAAAATTCTATATTCTATAACGATACGTCAGGCTGGAACAGCTTCAGTGATATGAAAATTATTTTTCACATGAGCTACAAGTAATTGTGTTTGTAAATTTGCCTTCAAATGCCCTAGCAAAAATTTGCTAGCCTTGCTCACAATCATCATCTCCATTCCTGTTGTCACCTTGACATAGTTTGGTTTGATTAGCGGCGCGTTAGTAAAGTGGCATGCCACTGCCATGTAAGGATCCTTTAACTGGTCACCATTAAATGTCCATGTTTGCCACCATTAACATCAATAGAGGTGGGGTCTATCAGAGCTTGTCAATCATAATCCTGCTCGTAAACTACTGTGGGTGAGAGCGGTGTGCTCTTTGGATGAGAGCTCAGCATGGATATGAGGAGAAGATGACAGAGACATAGCGAGACGCTGCAAGTCAGAAATGTTCAGGCAGCTCACGCTCCAACTGAGGATGTGTCGCGGTAGCTCAGAAGGAAAGAGCAGTGCTATTGTGAGAAAAGACGACAGAGATCATAGAGAGGATCAAAGGATTGAGCGTCCAAGACGATCAAAACAAGTATGTTTCGGGTATCTTCCACATTTAAAACAATACAGTTTGAGAGCCGGGTACCTGACAATTGATAACGGTACTCAAAGGTACCAGATTTCTGTACTTTTGTGTGTGTTGATGCTGTAATAAAAATGTATTGGTTGGATACTAAAATCTCAAAGTTTTTCAATTTTACATAAACATTCTTTAATATAAAAACCAGCAATGCTGTGATCATGTCCAAAATGGAAAATCACCTTGTATATCGCTATTTCATGTGATGGAATGACCTGTTAAGAGCGCCCAGAGAGCGCTTATTTTACTTACACACTCTTGTTAGGTGACCCACACTTAGAACACCGACACACACCCTTTCACTCTCCCAACCTCAGTCACTCATTCACACACGTACGTTGTCTTCTTGACTTAGCTTAAACATCTTAATAATTGACTCAACCGCCCACTCAAATGCACAAACGGCTGCTTCATGCACACTGCTAATGTGCTAACCTCCCTGATTTCATTCAGTGGCTTGATGATGAGGATACTGTGATTTGATTGGTTTGAGGCCATCACAGGCGAGCAGTGTCATGACCGCGGCCTCATCTGATTGGTTAATCATCCTAGTTTTTTTTCACCAAGGGACGCCGGCTCGGCTTGGCCTCCTTGTGGTTAACAGTGTGCAATATCGTATTTTCACCACTCATTCGCCACATAACATTTAGGAGGGCGCTGTTTTACACATTGTAACATGCTCAATAACCAGAGGAGAGAAATGAGAGAAATTAAATCACAACTACGGTCTAAAAAAAGAGTGGAAGCATGGCTGCCCTTGGCCTCCAGGAGAAAACGCCACTGGTGATCGTGAGAAAAAGACGACAGAGATCATGGAGAGGATCAAAGGATGGAACACCCGAGATGAACGTGATCAGAAAAAAGTATGATTTGTCTGTTTTTTGGATCAAAAACAGGAAGAGAGACATAAAAGAAGAGGGTCCACTCTTCTTGGGTTGTTTTGGTGTTTACATGGTCAGAGAAAACACGATTATTTGGGTCTTAAAGGATTGTTCAAGATGCTACAGCCAATGGCCGGCCAAAGAGTCAATCTTGCGTTAATTTTTATAACCCATTAATTTGAGGTGCGTTAAAATGAGGCCCTAGTTTAAAGACAAAAAAAAAATCTGAATTGCTTGTAACAAGTAAAAAAAAATAACCTGCCAAGTGAATAAGATAGTGTTGCTTGCAGTTTTGTTTAGAACAAGAATAATGTTTGAACACAAGTAACTTCTCTTGTTCCATTGGCAGGCCTCATTTTTGTCTTTAAATAACTTGAAATAAGACATTTTTTCTGGACTGGGCAGCTGAATGTGGCTCATAACAAATCTAAAAAGACATTTTCTACTGAAAATAAGACAAAAACACTTGATAGGATTTCACTTTTTCCAGTGTGACGATGTTGAATCTTTCTGACCAATCGGAACAACCCTGGATGTGAGGTTTTGATCGGCTGATTTAAGGTCACTGACGTGGTTGTAGTGATGCATCCACTCTCTCTGCACACTGAAGCAGTAAACTCCTGGGCTCTGAATCATCCGGCAGAAATGTAATTCTGAGCCATATTAGCCTCTGAATCCATCTCTCAGGCTGCAGCAAAGCAGACTTCAAACAAACAGACACATTTTCTCTGGGTGAGGATTGGCTCCCTCAGTAAATGGAGCACATGTCGCTTCCTTATCAAAGTGACGTGTCCCTCCTGTGAGGCAGCCGGGAATAAGAGCCAGCAGCTGCCCCGCACAGGAGCCAGAGAGTTCATCACCTGTGTGCCACCCCGCCAGCTCACCACTGACTCACCGTGCAGCTTTATTCCTGTTAGACCCTCTGTCCATCTCAGCCGCAGCGTATAATGACCCGCTGAGGCATGCTGGGAACTGTGACACCACAGCAGCAAATGAGAAGAGGGTCAACGACTGATGAACAAAGCCTGCAAACATTTTTTTACCAACGTGAAGTTACACCAGCAGGCGTCACGACAAGACAAAACGCCAGGGAAAGTTCTCAAACTAAAGCCTGTGAGGGACAATCTCACAGAGCCAGTGTTTGAAGGAGAACAGGAAGAGAAATATATTATTTAGACATTTTCATGAGCGTTACATCACCTGAAAAAAAAAAAAAAAGTTTTGTTTTTGTTGTCTGGGAATGAGAGCTTCATGTCCACAGTGGGAATCTGTGTTGTCTGAGTGAGTGCAGAGGCCAAAAACAGACAAACCAAACAACAAACGAGACTTTCTCCTTAACGAGCCCGTTGCAAGTTCATGCTCAGAAAGTTAAGCTGTTGTTTGGTCCGCTCCTTCAACTTTTCTGCAGAAAGTCTTTATCCCTATATACTGCAAAAGCTGAAATCTAAGCAAGTGTTTTTGAGGTCTGAATTTCTCTTAACATGTAAAAAATTCTGCCAGTAGGCTAAGATAACATGAATGTGCTTGTCAAGTTTAAAATAATGTCTCATCAAAGCAGAAAAAACTTGAACAAAATAACTTGAAATAAGACTTCTTTTTTTACTGAAAGTGAGACAATAAGACTTGACAGGATTTCTTTTTTTGTAGAGTAGTAAAAAACATGCAGTCAGAGCCGAGTGGTACAGGAAACAATTTGACAATACTGCAGCTTGTTCTCAAGGCCCTCACCGAGGGCCTTGAGAACAAGCTCCAGTATTGTCAAATTGCATTTCTAATTCATTCAGGTGCAGTTTTTTATTAATTTCATGCTCAGATTTGGTGATATTGTCTCTCAAAACTCTGCTCTTGCATTCAAATTTGCTCTGCGCGTGCTCCAACCGTGTCCTCATGCTTGGTTATGATGCTGCTCACACAGATTTCTTGCGCTCACACTCGGGTTCATCCTCTCGCGCTGAGGGAATTTCTGCTCACAGATCTCTGTCTGCTCTCAAATTTTCTGGTGGATCAACCAACAGAAGGCCAACTAATATTGACCAATCAGATTATCCCCATTTGACGACGAGTGCGTTTCCTGTTCTTCACAGAGCGTCGCACACGGGTGGGAACTCTTTCTACCTGGTTTATCACCCCTGACCTCCGGGGCTGTAATAAATGTGATTACTTTAATTTTTTTGTCCACTGTTGAAATCAAATATCATTCAATTAATACACGAGCGCCTGTGTTTTTAACTGAAATAGCTTTATTGTATAATCAATGGACTGTAAGAGTAAACAGACTGGCCTTTTTATTTTTTAACATTTTATTCTATATTTTGCATTATGCTGTGCAAAACAGTGTTGTTTAATTAGCTCTGTTATGAGAGAGATCGTTTTGGCATTCATTTGGGATACATTAAGGTTTTGAAATAATTGAACAACAGAAAAATAATCATTAGACTAATCGTCCAATTAATCATTAAATTAGTCCACTAATCGATAAAATAATCGCCCGATTAATCGTTTCAAAAGTAATCGTTTACCCCCAGGCCTAATAATCATAGCTGCATGACACAGTGCTCTTTGCGATCAGCTTGTGGAGAAAACAATGTCCCCATCATGAAACTAAAGGGACAACAGATCTCGTGCAAAAATGGAACTGCAAAGTCAAGGAAATTAGGCAAGTTGTTTTAAATTCATTTAAATTCATCACACCGCATTATCATTATACAATATAGTTATTTCAGTGTAAAACACGGGCACTCATGTATTTATCAAATTATATTTGATTTTAACAGTGGACAAAAAAATGAAAGAAATCACATTTATTACAGCTCCGGAGGTCAGGGGGTGATAAACCAGGCTGAAAGTGTGCCCACCCGTATGCGACGCTCTGTGGCGAACAGCCAACGCAACCATACAAAACACGGATAATCTGATTGGTCAATACTAGACGGCCTTCAATTGGTTGATCCACAAAGAATTTCGAGAGAAGACAGAGAGCTGTGAGCAGAAATTCCCTCAGCGCAAGAGGAAGAACCAGAGTGTGAGGGCAGGAAATCTGCGCGCAAGAGCACAAGAGCAGAGTTTTGAGAGACAATATCACAGAATCTGATTATGAAATCAATAAAATACTGCTCTCAGCTCAATTAAAAACGCTCTTGGTTTAGGATAGGAAATTCATTCCATAGACGTCGTTTTGCTCTACTCAAAGTGAGGTTGCTGCAAAAACTGCTCCCCCTGGTGGTTGGCTGCAGTATAAAGTCTATAGTTTAACCATAAAATCAACAGTAACTTACTGAGAAAGGTCTCTACTGCATTCAAAGATAAGCCGATGTTTATTTCATTAAAATATACATTTTCATACCACAAAAAAGACAGGTTGATGAGGAGCTAAAAGAATTCACCAGTGATTAAAACTCTGACGAATGTAGGTTTTATTCGTATTTATGAGATAAAATGTTGGTGGACTATCCTTCTGTGTGTCTTAACTGTAAAAATACTATCAATGATTCAATGAAAATGTGAAATAGTCATTGTATTGTCTATCTCTGACCTGCTACGTGAATTAGTTTGAAGAGAAAATATTTTGACTAAGGAAAAGTAGAATATGTTGAATAAAATTAGGCAGGGAAAGTTTATTTGTAAAGCGCATTTCAGCGAGGCAGTTTAAAGTGCTAAAGAGATACAAACCAGCAAAACATGTTAAAAGAAAGCAATTGAATATCAATTAAAGCCGAAAAAATTGGATAAAATACAATAAAACAAAATAAAATGGAAAATAATAAGGTTAAAAAAGATTTTAAGATAGAAGCCTACAAGTCACAGTGCAGGGCTTTGTAGTTCTTTTGTTTTTTTTCACTTATAGGTCAAAAAGACTAAAGTGTGACTAACACTGAATCCAAAGCTGCCAAACATAATAGTGCTATAAACAGCAAAGGATTGTTGGGAGAATTCACCGGCACCTTGCTGCCAGTAATTTACAGTAAAATTTACTGCAACCTTTTTACAGTGTGTTTAATGTAATCACACTGGCACTCTGCAGGAAGTGCAGAGTGAAGAGTTCATGGACAAAACAAAGCTCCAGGATTTTTTTTTTCTATGTAGGGAGTTCAAATATCTGCAGCCGTAGGCCAAGGCAGTTAAAAACTGGGAAACACAAATGAACGCTCTGATCAGGATGATGACTCGGTGTTTGTGTCTCTGTCTGCTTCATCAAATCACTCTTCACTGCCTTATCTGTTTACTGGTCACATGATGAAGTAGCATCCAAACACAACAAACACAACGCCAGCACATCTGTTTTGGGACGTGTAGGCTATTTGTAGCACTCTTCAGTGGTTACAGCATCGTCTAATCCTTCAGTTGATGCTAATGACTAATATAATCCCTGCTGCTGGCTAACATGCACACACACAAACATGAGCTCACTGAACAGGGGGACACTCATGCAGGTGATTCCCCAATGAGGGAGCACAACCAGCCACAAATAATTTACCCGTCAGACTGCTAACACCAGTCAGACTGCTAATGCTAGCAGCTAACAGCAGAACACACAGGAGGGAAAGGGAGGGAAGAGGTCAACAGGAAGTGAGGTAAGAGCATACACTGTATATAGAGTGGACAGTGTGGCTCCGCCATTTATCATTGTACAGTTTTGAAGCCAAAATACCCCCGTCTCAGGCGCCACCATTGTAGCAGTTTGGAGCCAGAGTCTGTGCAGTAGAGACGATGAGGGATTCTGGGAGAATCTGAGTGGAGCTGGATGACAAAAATAATTATTATTTTTTTTCTTTCGAGAGTCTAATCACTTCCTGACTCTACCTCCAGACATATTTTACAATCTCCGAAAAAAATATACAAGAACGGCAGCTGTCAATCATCATTAAACATTACATAAAGCCTCGTTTTTAACCTTGTATAACTAATGAAAACGAAACTTTTTGAAAAAAAGGGGACTTGGATACAAGACAGCCAAGTGATATCTTCAAATCAACACAACAATCGGACGTGAGAAACATTTCTACGAGGTGTAATAATTTTTTAAAGTTAGACCACAGCCCATCTGGAATGGCTGGAAAGCTGTATTTTAAACCTATAGTGCAGCCAGCCACCAGGGGGAGCAGTTTTTGTAGAGACCTCACTCGAGCCAAGCAAGTAGATGTCCATTTTTTTTTTACAGTCTATGGATGAGAGTGGGTAAACAACAGCCTAAGGCCCCTACATGTCGAGCATAGAGGTGATATTGGAGGCTAGAATTACTCTTGAGGAGGGATGGGTGAGTACCGGTATCGGGTAACAGGCCCACATCAGCCTATTTTAAGGTATCAATACTCATGAAGGTTTCCAGTTCAAGCAGCTGATGTATAAGGAAAAAAATAAATAAATAAAAAAACTTAATTTGAGTAAGTCCTCCTTGCCAGTAGCTGGCGCTACATTGCTGCAGTTTGACAGTTTTATTTTGCATGTTTGTTCGTTGATGCAAAACAAATTGTAAACTCAGTGAGAGTTATTCATTCATTCATTTTCTAAACTGCTTGTTCTGTTCAGGGTCGCGGGTGGCTGAAGCCTATCCCAGCTGTCATTGGGCGAGAGGCGGGGTACACCCTGGACTGGTCTCCAGTCAATCACAGGGCCAGTGAGAGTTATATTTTTTCTATTTTGGACTTAATGGCAGAGTGACTGTCTTAGTTCAAAATAGTTCAAAATGATACTGTTACCTCAAATTTTACGTATAAAAAGTACAAGTGTATCAGTACTTGGTATTGGTATCAAGTGGAAGGACTCGATCTGGTATCTATCTGAAAAAAGTGGTATGGAACATCCCTACTCTGTTGGTAAATAAACTCTTTGCTGTATAATTTGCACACAACAATGTTCTTATCTGTCCACTGGGCCGAACAAAACCCACTCACCTTTTTACCACTTATGTGGTAAAAAGCGACAAAGAGCGGTCATAAATTTGACGGGACATTTTGCTGTAAAGTAACACATTAAAAAGCTCCATTCATCAGCCGTTATCTGCTAAAGGTTATTTCAGAGCTTTATACAGATTATGCATTAACCTTCACTGTGCAAGAGGGATGGGGACCATTTCTAGTCATAACTTAGCTCACAGATCAACAGTTCACCTCACCTCTTGCCCCTGTCACCATACATGTGTCACAGCCCGTCTACCTGTGTGTGTCTGTATGTGTGTGTGTGTGAGTCATGCTCTGCAGCAGAACGTCTCAGACTGTCCTGAAACAGCCTCTTTGTGTTTTGCACAAACAATAAAAGTGGAGCTAAAATGTGACGCAGCTCTGCCTGGAACATGATGCTACAGGGACTCTGTGTGACGGAAAAACTTGCCAACCCAAGCACTTGTGTACAAACAGTGGAGTTCAGTAAAAATGTCTTGGTTCCATAAATACCTCTGTGCTTTTGCCTCTGTAGTTGTTACTTTATTAAAGCGTGCCATTTCACCTCCAGCTCCCCGCTCCGTGACCCACTTGGGAGCTGAGAGCGGCTGCTGGCCTCAGCCGGCTGCTCACAGCTGACTCTGCACTCACACCCCAGCACGTATTATGTGAGCTGTTACCATTTTAAAACAGGGGGAGGACCAGCGGTGTGGTGTGATGTGCTCTGTAATTACATGCCAACACTTTCTAACTGAGACGGAGCGATGGGGCTGCTGATGCTGCCAAACCTCTCATGTGCTGAGTGCAGGTGGAGCATGCAGGGCTAAAGGCGGCTTCTCTATGAGGCTCACTACACTGAGTTAAATAAATAAATCACATGTTTGTGAACTCAGAGGACGACATTTTCTACTTCAAATTTTATTTAGAACAACAATATATCCTTGTAAGCAAAAAGGAGAGTGTGGAGTCAGGTGGGAGGGTTGGGTGTGCTGAGTTTTAGATTTACAAGTGTAAAACTACGACTATGGTCCCATAAACAGACCACAGAGAAGAACTGTGAAAACATGATTTGAGTTAAATTAGTGCAAGACAACTTTAAGGTCTAGATTGCATTTAAGAGATGAATATTTGCTGATGAGGTGGTGATATGTAAATCCTTAGTTTGAGGAGCTGATTTAGTATTCAGGGTCAAAGAAATCCATCAAGATCTTTTCTTTTTTCATTTCACAGTGCACAGGAAGATATTTTTACTCACTACACATAATTAAGCCTTATTGATTGCTTGATATCTAAGTTGCAATAAGACTATTAACTAGATTTACATGTGAAGATGGTTGATGATACCATACTGACCCAACAACACCGAAAAAATGACTACCCCCCTCTATCAAGACCAATCTTCAGAAAAAGACTGATGACCCACATTTACTCTGTTAAAAGAAAATCTGTCTTGAAATTCAGAGAAAATCATTGAAATAATAACTACAGACTCCTTTCAGTCTTGGCTTTAAATACATTTACTAAGATCTGTGTTTTAAATGTCTCTGCTGCGTTGACCACAATTATCTTAAAGGTCCAATTTTATGCAAAACTCACTTTATTAAGTCTTTTAGTGAAATCTGTGGGTCTTTGGTTTTCCTCCCAGCCCACAAAATGTGATATTTAATGACCAAACCTGCACTTAGTAGTGCTTGTGAATGTAAAATCCTGACCTAAAAAGAGCTGTTTGGATTTCGGGGATTTGACGACGTCAGCGATTCCCTTTTTTGACCAATCAGGAGCAAGTCTGACCTGATTGGTCCACTGGAGCAGATACCCCCCAAACCCCCTCCCTGCCCATTCCTCTCCCCGCATCTGGAGAGAAATCCCTCCAGCAGCGGAGAGGAGAATGCCAAAGTTGAAGAGCCATCACTGCTCTGTTTTTGGCTGTAAACAGCTGCATAGTTCCATGCACAAGCTTCCCATCTCGGAAGGAGACAAGACTAAGTGGCTCGAGTTATTTATCAAGGAAATGTGCCAGCTTCACTCAGTAAAACTGTGCATGTGTGTGCTAGTCACTTCACGGCCGACTGCTTTTCCAACTTTGGACAGTACAACAGAGGGCTAGTGAATAGACTGGTCCTGAATCCAGGCGCATTACCAACCATCCACCAACAAACCTGGGACCCTGGAAATGTGAGTATTTTAAATGCTGTGTGCTGTGGAGCAGATGTAAGAGCTTTTCCTCAGTGTCCCCCCTGTCTCTATGTTAGCTTCAGGATGCTAACTTTAGCTGCGGTGAGCCTGTTGTTTTAGCTTGTAATGTTACAGTAAACGAGCTTCACTGTTTTCTAAACTTTGTGCACTTGAATCTCGTGGCGCCGCTCTCAGTGACGAGAAAGAGCGGAGCAGTATTAGCTGTGGCTCATTTACATATGAAGGCCACGCCCACTAAATCAGAGCGTTCTGATCGGCTATGAGAGCCTGGAAACAATGCTGCTGCGCTTGATTTATCAGATTTTTGGACCAAAACATGTTACTACCATTTCATGAAGACATCAATGATCCATATTAAACTGCAGAAAAGGAGCAGAATATGGGACCTTTAACATTAGCATCAAAACGCCGCCTCAGTCGGTGTTAACTTGCCCAACTTTTGGTCCACTTTGTTCTGAACAATCAGCGCGCCTCTCCATGTCTCATCTCCTGTCACTGTGTCTCTGCTCTGATTAACTGATGACCACAGCCACAGTGAGGTCACTGACTCTACAAAAAGCTGGCGCTCTTTGCTGTTGGGGTAGTGTAGCGACTCTAGAGAAAACTATCAGCGTGTATCACTGGTTAGACTCTGATTTTAAAGTTGAGTGGACCTTGGTGTTTGAGGCCCCTCCAATGTGTCATCAACCAGTTAAAAGATCCTTATGTGATGACATCATCATTTCAAAAAGTCTTGACAAGACCTCATGCTATTTTCTAAACAGAACAATTTTGATCAGTTTACAGACAGATTACAAACAATGAAAATGCTGAGTATGAAAATCTGCACACGTTTAGTCTGAACATCTAGCGTTATTACATGAAATCCATGATGAATTATGAGGAAACAGAATAACTTTGCCCTATAGTACAGCACTTACTTTGTTCAGATATCATGTTGTCATAATTTGTTGTATCATTTGTAAAATATTGAATTGTATCCCCTATCATATCCTGTTACAATGATTTAGCCAGTGTCATCGTCATTGAAATTTTAACCCTGAGCTAAAATCTTCTCATCTGAAAAATTAATGATGGTTAAAATACAGAATTGTACCAAAAGATGAAGTTTGCTCCACAAATCTGTTTCTGCAGAGCTCGATTCAAGCAGAGAGACAGAAAGAGATGTGAGAAACAATTCCCTCCTGTCTTCTTCTTCTTCTGTGTTTACTGAACGTCAGACTTGATAATGACTGACAGTTCTCTGGCACTCACTCACACACAGTGAGTATTTGCATGTTTAGAAAAGTTTTCATCTCAGCCAGGCGTTTAACAGTGATAGAAATCATTCAGAGGACAGAGGCTTACTGTGGATCAATCTGTAGGTCGGGGGGTTTCAGCAGCTAAAACTGATTGATTGATAAAAACAAGTAGGAAGTGCAGAAAAGCTGGAGTAACCTCTGCCCAGAAGCTCTGATGTCAGTTGATTTCAGTGCAATCCCAGTCGGCCTGGACAGTCTGGAAGCAGTCCAGGGCACAGCTCAAAGAAACCACCAGAGAAATAACCAACAAGTTAAGAAAACAAACAAACAAAAACAGATAGTGAAGTGATGGAAAGAAGAAAGAGGGAACAAGATCCGCTGTAACAGGCTGCAGACACAGCAGTGCAAGCACACACCAACAAACGCTGGTACTACTGTGATGGTCACGTTGTTTAGTAACTAATACAACATATTCTGGTATTAATAACATCTGAGTTGGCTCTGTTTAAATCTACTGCTGGGAACTTCTGGATGTCCGTCCATTCTCAGCTTCTCTGGGAAATGCAAAAAATAATTTTCCCGAGGTTACATCCCCAACCATAGACTGTATATAGAGTGGATGGCATGGCTCCACTTTTTATCGTTGTACAGTTTTGAAGCCAAAACACCCCTGTTGCAGGTGCCGCCATTGCTCAGCCAGAGTCTGGGCAGCAGAAACTATGAGGGACTCAGAGAGAATCTGAGTGAAGCCATGTGACAACAATCATTTTTCTTTCTTTCTCTTTTTTTTTTTTTTTTTCTCTGAGAGTCTAATCTTTTCTTGGCTTTCCCTCCTGACATATTTTACTAATCCCACCAAAAAACCTACAGAAAAACAGCAGCTGTCAATCATCACCAAGTGTGATGTAAAGCCCTGTTTTCGATTGTCCTATTAGTAAAAACCACAGACTGTAAAAAACATGGACGTCCGCTCGCTCGGCTTGAAGTGAGGTTTCCACAAAAACTGCTCCCCCTGGTGGCTGGCTGCACTATAGGTTAAAAAATCCGGCTTTCCAGCCATTCCAAATGGGCTGAAGTCAAACTTCACAACAATATTTCACCTCGTAGAAATGTTTCTCACGTCAGATTATTGTGGTGATTTGATATCATTTAGTTGTCTTGTATTCAAATCCTCTTTTTTCTGAAAATTTTCGTTTTCATTAGTTATACGAGGTGAAAAACAAGGGTTTTACGTAATGTTTAACGATGATTGACAGCTGCCGTTCTCGTGTATTTTTTTCAGGGATTGTAAAATATTTTGGGAGATAAAGTCAGGAAGTGATTAGACTCTCGAAAGAAAAAAAATATATATATTATTTTTTTTTACCCAGCTCCACTCAGATTCTCCCAGAATCCCTCATCGTCTCTACTGCACAGACTCTGGCTCCAAACTGCTACAATGGTGGCGCCTGAGACAGGGGTATTTTGGCTTCAAAACCGTACAATGATAAATGGCAGAACCACACTGTCCACTTTATATACAGTCTATGGTAAAGACCCATACATTTTTAAGAAAAAAAGAGGACTCCAACACAACACAGCCCAATAAAATCTTCAAATCACCACCGCATACGGATGGGAGAAACATTTCTAAGAGGTGTATCTATTTTTAAAAGTTTGACCACAGCTCATCTGGAATGAACAGGGAGACAGAGTTTTTGACCCATACTACAGCCAGCCACCAGGGGGAGTAGTTTTTGTGGCAGCCTCACTTCGAGCAGAGGGAGGTGACGTCCCCTTTTTTTTTTTTTTTTTTTTTTCAGAGTCCATGGTTTATACCAACATCAGCATCTTTCAGGGCAGGGCAGACTGTCAAAATACACTGCATAACCTGAAATCAGACCAAGTATTTAAGTCTCATTTTTGGTAAGATGTTGTCTTATTAGACTAAAGATGAGCTACATTCACCTGGAAAACCCAGAAAAAATGTGTTATTTCATGGTATTTGAAGACAAAAATGTCGGCTGAGTGTGTGTGTGTTCAGTTTAATGTAAACTTATTTCAAGAAAACTTGACGCATAAAGCTTTATTTGGTTATAAGCAAGCTTTTTGTAACACCTGTAGATATTGTATACATTATAACATCATTATGATGTATCTTATATACTACCTTAGTTTACTTTTTTGTAATTTTATTTATTTATTTATTTCTTATTTATTTATTTATTTATTTATTTATTTATTTATTTATTTATTTATGTCATTATTATTATTATTATTATTATTATTATTATTATTATTATTATTATTATTATTATTATTATTATTATTATTATTTTTATTATTATTATTTTTATTTTTATTTTTACAGAAAATAAGATCCAAACACACATGGCTGGATTTCAGTTTTTACAGTGTAGTACTACAGTTATTGCGAACAGTGCAGCTGTGCTGGTCTTTTTAATAAATCTATATCCACTGAGGATGCACATTTAATTATCTTGCAGATATGAAATCTGCTCCATTTTCTGAATTACTGAAAGGATTATCTCAGAGTTACTAAAAAAGTTTTAATGCAAAATAATCAAACGGTGCTCCAAGGGACAAATAATCTCATCCTCTTAATCATTCTCAAAGACACGAGTATCATGGGTTATCAGCATTAGCATTTTTTTGATGAAGTCATTTTCTCTGAAGAAGGATTGAGCCTCTACCATTTAAACAAAGGACTATTTTATCTGATATAGAGCTCTGCAGTTTGACCTCAGAATAAAAGACTTGCTGGACTTGTGAGCAGCATCACTGAGCGAGATGTGTGCAGCTGCTCCTTCACCCTGAGCTTTCAGCACGTCTCAGATAAACTGCAGACAAGAGCGTTTTAATCTCACTCTAACTACATCTTTACTCTGGGATTAATGTGAGTCCTCTGTATGCAGGGCAGCATGTTTCACAGTCCAAAGAGTCACCATCAGACAGGCTGTTTGGAGAAGACCTGCAGGAGTCCACGCAGCAAGAACAGCTTTCTGGGAGCTCCAGCTATTAGCATGTGACCTCTGTGTGTGTGTGTGTGTGTGAGGGCTTTCATAAGCTCTGCAGATCCACTGCTATGTCAAATGAACTGAGTTTAAAAGCAAAGTAGTGGATAAGGTAACACAGCACATGGACCCTACCCTGTGAAAGTAAACCCCCGGCTAAAATAAGACTGCAGCAGATTTGGAGCATGCAGACAAAAAGTGTGTCAGCTGACTTTAATTAGCCGACAACATCCTCTCATTAGAGAGTTTGAAACCCTAAAACAGCTGAGGAACTTTGATGTAACGCTCAGCCTCTGTGTGAAACAGCATGATCTCTGATTGAAGACTGATGAAAAAAGCGTGAACATGTGAGAAGATGATGCAGATCGTTTTACGGCTGATTGTGAAATATCAAAACAGACAGACACATCTGACACCCGGATGAATAACGCTCCCCCGGGTGTCTGTCTCATTCCACAAATTGATCTGCGTCAGCCGCCAGGGGCAAACGTCCGCCCAGCAGCATAAGCCGCACCGCTAATTGGGAGAAAAACAGTGGAGCGAGGAGGCACAGACCTCATTGTGTCTTTGATCCATAAAACATGATGAGTTCAATTCCCGTCTCTCCTTTCATTAACTTCATCAACATGCTGCGAGATGAATAAAACATCTGCTGGAGAATGCAGAGTGGAAACAACAACAGGAAATGACTGCTGCAGAGCACGTGCTGGACAGGGACAACTGTTACTTTTATTACACACACACATACACACACATGCAGCCTGGGGGTCAGAGCGCAGGGCTGGAAGACTCAGAGAGGTCGTGTGAGAGCAGCAGCCGAGTGGCGCTCCACCCACCCACCATCCCACGACCCTTCAACACCTCCCACATGAGTTTAACCTGCAGCGGCTGCAGAGAGGCTGAGCTCAGGCCGACCTGATGTCACCCAGTCTGTCTGCATCAGTTAGAGTGAGACAGCACCTGCAGCATGTGGAGTGCACAGAACCACACACTCCACACACACGCTGCACAACCAACACACAGCAACAAAGCAGAGAGCACACAGTACCTGTCCTACAGCATGCACACTACACACACTACACACACTACACACACTACACACACTACACACACTGGGACTGGTTAATCATCATGACGTGTTATGAATCTATTTATAGAAGCAGTTTATTTACACATATATATTAAAATATTAACATATGGTGACTCAGTCTTGCACCAAACTTTATAAGGGTGCCCCTGAAATATCTTTTCATGATTGGCAGCTTAACTTAAATTTCCTTTCTTTGTTTGGGGCAGATTCATGTGGAGATCTTGGTGGAGGCCCACCCCTCCAACATACTTTGGTTCAGGTCAGTAATAGTTACTGATCAGTACAGCGTGTCATTCATTTTCAATTTCGTTTGAGTAACAGTGTCATGTTGGCTGTAGTTGAGCAATGACTGCTTTGAACGGTTGCTCTCTTTTTCTAAAGAAATGACTTGGGATCATGACTGGGAAAAGACCCTGAACCAAGCTCTTTGATTGGCTATCAGTAGAAACACAAGACCAGAGTTGCTCAGACATTGGTGTTTGAGGCCCACCCCTCTGAGCTATCCTGAGACACTTACCCCTAAATTCCACCGCAGTGCCGCGCAGTGCAGCGCGCCCTTAGATAGGCACTTAGATTCCATTGTAATCTATCAGGCAAATTCCACTGCAAGCGCTGCTGAAGCGCCGGGCCACGCCCAGGCGCAAGAAATACGCTTCAGGTCTTTTTTCTGCGCTATTTTCTGTGAATTACCCAGAAGATTCCAAATAAAACACAATGCACGAACTCTCGAACGTAAATTTCCCCCATATGTTATAAATACGTCACATATGGAGGCACGTGCATTAGGTAAACAGTCGGTTAGAAGGTCCCAGACGTAACACAAAGGCATGGATGAAGAGAAGCTGATCTTGGAAGTGGATAAGTTCAACTTTCTGTATGATCCCAAACATCCTTTTTGTAAGGATACAGGCAGAAAGGACAAGGTGTGGACTGTAACATCAACAGTTACTGGAGTGAATGGTGATCGTGTGATATCGTTATTCATACGAGAGCCTGTGACTCTTTGAGGACCAGCCCTCTCTCCTGGATTGAGCTGCGCAGTGCGCTGCTTCCAGTTAGGTTTGACAATCAGAGCAAGACCACGGCGCTCCGCAGCGCTTCGCCGCGGCGCCCCGCATGCAGTGGAATTTAGGAGTTAGGAGGTCCTGATGTGATGGATGGAAGGGTGTTTTTTTTTTTTTGTTTTTTTTTACACCTGAAAGTCCGGACCATGGTTTGGCCAAAGGTCTGTGTTTTTGTTACATTGCTTACATTTGGTTTGTTCTGTTATGGTTTCAAACTGTCATTATTGCAAAAAGGCTAGTACACCTCACATGACAAACCTATGTGAAATCGTCATCAACTATTTGCTTTGCGAAGTTTGCATCAGTGGTCATTTGGCGTAGGTTACCTGTCCTCTCTAGGTCCCCTGTCCTCTCCTACCTCCTCTCTTTCATTCTCGCAGGGAACAATTTGAAAGTTTCATTATTTGTGTACCTTTTCAAGTTGGCCTCTTGTAAAACCGTCCATCCAAATATTAACCAGACAATCTTCTCCTCCTCTCTCGTGTGTTTCCACAGCCCATTTTGTTTTGGCGATGGTTTATCTTTTATCGGTAGTCATGTCATAATTTACAAAGGTCCTAAACTTTCAAATTAATGCTTTCACACTGGGCACGAACCAGACCTTGGTCTTGTTTGGTCCAGACGGAGACCACCTCTTTTGGTTTGAAAAAGGTCTGGCAGTTTGGTCCAGACCAGGGTCCAGGGGAGGTTTCACACTTTTTTTTTGGTTCGAATCTCACAGAAAAGTCTGAACTGAACAATGTCGGTCCAGACTTTTTTTTTTCTTTTTTTTTAGTAGTGTAGAATAAACTAACAAAAAAAATCACAGTTAATTGCTGTAAAAATAGACTTCAACCTTCAACAACATTCAGTAATTAGTGCTGAAAATTGACTAAGAGCTGGGTCTGAGACTTCTGACTCATTCTACCCCTGAGGACAAAGAGGAGAAGGCTAAGATTAAGTGCCTCAGTGTTCCCTGAACAGATGAGTCTTGAGACATCTCTTGAAGTGGAAAGGGACTTTGCGGACCGTACAGAGTGAGGTAATTCATTCCACCATTTGGGAACAACAGAGAAGAGTCTGGCTAGAGATTTGGAGCCACGCTGGGCTGGGAGCACCAGGCGTCTTTCACAAGCAGAGCGTAGTGGGCCAGAAGGAGCCATTCTTGTCACTGTTTTGTGAGCTATACTGTAACAATAACTTTATAATGAAGTAAATTTATCGTTACAGTATTTCAAACCAGTTTGTAAAAGATTGGACTCTGTGTTAAATTAAAAAAAATAATGATGTCAACATTTTTAAAGCCTGTTTAAAAAGTTGTTTAAAATGTTATTATGTTATACCCAGTCTTGAACTGGGTGAAGTAAGTTGGCTTTACTTTGGCAAGACTCAGTTCAGCAGTGATATTATTAGTGATGAAAATAGTTCCTCAGCTATAGTGGTTTATACAAGTGATTTTTTTTTGTTGTTTTGTTTTATTTGGAGGTGGCAGCACCCTTCTTGTGGTAACAGTTTGACTTGTAGAAATGATCCAAGCAACTGTGTGGTTATTTTTCAAAGTGCAGGAAAATCTGAAGCACTACTTCATTATTTACTTCAGTGTTTCTCTCACAGAGGTAAAGTTAGCAGATGTGATGTTGTAGAACTCTGAGCTGCGGTTGGTGTTGTTGGTAATAAAGGCACCATCCCTGATGTTATAAATAGTAGTTATAGTTTAATAGCAGAAGGGAAGTGTGATTAATGTCAGCAGTAAACTGTGCGGGTCTTTATTTAATCAGCACACACACACTCACACACTCTCAGGCTGATGGGGCAGTGATGTAAACTGGGCTGTGGTAGAGGACCAGTAGGGGGGAGTGTGGTTCCTGAGTCAGGGGGTTTAACGTTTACATAATCTGTGAGCTCACAGAGTCAGTCCTTAAACCCACACTGCTGCATACAGTCAGCATGCACACTCGCTGAACATTACACACACACATTCACACACTGTTCTCCACAACATGTCATCACGCTGCCAACATAAGACCAGTGCACTCTCTCACACAGCTCCTCTTATTTAAACTCACACTCCTTCCTAACACAGTCGTCCTCAAAGACAGAGGAGTTATTTTAGAGAACTCACAACACTGTTTCTGTTCCAATGCACAGATGTGGAGCCACAGAGCTCATTTGTCAGAGTCTCTACCACTTTCCCTCATGAAAATGGGTAAAAAGAGAAACCCTCATGCTCCAAATATCGTCAGAGAGGAAGGACGTTCCCCTGAATGAAGCCAGTGTGCGTGAGCTGAGCCAATAATATTAACAACAAGTCACAACATCCCTGATATCTGTGCTGCTCCGCCACTCAGGGGTCACAGGTCATGAGGCTATATGACTTTTGGATATATTTAGAGGATTTGTTTTGTGTTTTCTACCAAATGCAGAAACAAAAAGTATGAAGACAGTTTGAAGAGACAGGAAACAATAGGTTTAGCCATGTTTTCTTAGGCCCCGTGAAGACTTCTCGAGTGATCCTGAAACACTCCCACTTTCAGATTTGCCTGTTCATTATCAAATCAAATCAAATCAAGTTTATTTATAAAGCACTTTTCATACATTAAAAGAAATGCAGCACAAAGTGCTATACATGTTAAAAACAGTCCCCGCCCCCCCATTCAAACTCCACCCCAAAGCACCACCCACACACTCACACACTCACACACACACACACACACACACACACACACACACACACACACACACACACACACACACACACACACACATACATATGCACACACAATACATGATTTTAAATGTGTAGATATAAAATCGTGTGGCTGAGTACAGAGGAGCCAGGTCAGGAAACGCCAGGAGGCCGACTGCACTGGGCGGCGTCCACAGTCTAAAGCCAGGACGCCTCCACCCGGGCATGCCTCGCTACAGGACCAGCAAGGGGCCCACTGCAGCAAAACGCTGCTGCAGACCCCCACCTGGCCAAGACGACGCCCGCCACAGACAGAGACATCCCAGCCAGAGCCAACAGCGGCCCCCAGTGCAGGCAGCCCCCTGCTGAGGAAACACTGGAGATATGGAGTGAAAACATAAAACTACATATGTTAACAATCATAAAATGAATAAAATAAATAAATAAATAAATAAAACACTAGTAAATGAAATAAATAGTAATAGAATAAGAGTAACAAGTAAAAAGGCGAGATTATATAAATAAATAAAATAAAAAAAATAAATAATAACATAAAAATATGGGATTAGTTAAATGCTAAATTAAAAAGGTGGGTCTTGAGTCTACTTTTAAAAATATGCACAAAAATATCCACAGTTTAGAATGAGACTATCAATAAAAGAAGAGTGAGGTTACGTTAGCTCTGCTTGGTGAGGTTGGAGCTGGTAGATGAGCTCAGGTAGGACATAACCAGGATTCACTCCTGCTACAAAAAGTTGTGTGGAACTAAGAAGAAGAAGATCTGCCCTTCATTAGTTTGCTTCAAAACAAACATGCCATCCTCAAGACAGAGGTGCTCATGGGAAACAGAGTCGACAAACAAACTACAGATTCTAGACAAAGAGGTTGCTGCAATTAACATCACACAGAGACTTTAACGTCAGGTCTTTTTTTTGCACAATTCAGGGTTTAAATTTCTGTTGTTATCAAAAGAGAGTATGCATTTACGTCACTTCCACTCTGGGACACGCCCACTTTAGTCGGACTGAGTGGCAAAACAAACCTCACTCAGCATTGCGGAGAGTGGCAGTAAACACAGCAAGACCAGGAAAAATGTGGAATATGTGGAATGTGACATGAAATTCACAAGAGTTGGACTCGACATCTCTCATCACATTTCATTTTCCACGGCTTATCTGGGTCATCAGTGCCAGCGAAGACCAATGACCCCTGTCCCCGGCCACCTAGGCGTTCCTAGGCCAGTGGAGAGATATAATCTCTCCACGGTGTCCTGGGTCTACCCCTGGTCTCCTCCCAGCTGGACATGCCCAAAACACCTCCCAAGGGAGTCGTCCAGGGGGCATTCTCACCAGATGCCCAAACCACTGGCGTGAATGTTCTTGGGGGTTAACCCCTTTTTCTGTTGATATTTGATAACACCACGGAGCCAAATTTTATCCATATTCACAAAATGTCTCTGTGTCTACTTTTCAAAGTCAGTTAATCTGAAAATAAACTATGCCATAAGTGTCAGAAAATGTTCATGTAACATTCAGACTCTATGGAGAACGTTCAGACCCCTGCTGAGTAAGACGCAGAGGAGCTGCTGCTCTTTCTCTGCTGCAGCCTGTTAGTTCATGTGTGGTATGGTATGTTACCCAGACAATGTGATGGAGCCAAACCAAATACTTCATCACCAAATGCATGGTGCACCAGTTTGACTTTCGGTAGCACTTTACTTTAGAGGTCCACAAATTTCATTGCACTTAGGTGATAATTTGACAAAGTTTTTTTTTGTTATTATTTCTTTGAAATTATCCCCAAAATTTCATGAGAATTTGGTGAAAATTAGCACATAACTTCTGTCCAGATAATGTTTTGCAGTGCGCCTGTAATCACAGTCACAATCACAATCAGGGAAAGCCAATTTACAACCCCACTCTTGGTGAATATCACATCTGAAGCCTTCAGATGTATCATGTAAAACATTATAGGCCTAATCATAAAGGTTTATCATTCTGCATGCAATCTCAGTTATGCATATCAACAAACTTGGTACTAAAGAACTTGGTGAAATCAAATAACAAATAGCAAACTATCAACTGCTTATTAGGAAATTGAAATATTCACTTCATATTTCTATGGTAATTATCAGAGGAAACGATGAACCTAACTTCTGTATTTAGGAACTAAGCAGCTATTTATCACCTGCTTCTCTGGAAATAGCAGAAACGTTGGAATACTTTAAAAACATTTTGTGGTGGGTTGTGATTTAACTTCATATAAAATATTTGCTGATCGTCACCTTCTCACCTTGCAGTTTGGAGTAAATTTCAAAGAAACTGGAAAAAACAGTAACCTACCAGTTGTGACTTGTGACAATAAATTTGGACAATATTCTAAAGAAGTTACGTGCTTATTTTAAAGAAATAAGAAAAAAAAAAAGTCTAACTATTACCTAAGTGTGATGAAATTTGAGGACCTCTAAAGTTAAGTGTTACCTGACTTTCCAGTTCAAGCACTCGACATACGCACAGTAGCTGTGGTCCTCATTGCAGCGGTCTCTTTCTTGACTCCTGGCCCAACCCCTTTGGCTACATGTCTTCCTAGACTCTTTACTCCCCACATTTTCTGTCTCTCATCAGCTATCCCCTCCAAATAATGTGAATAAAAGCCTACTACTTGCAATAAACTTGCAATTAAAAAAAAAAAAAAAAAATCCCTAAGTGTAGACTAACCAATGCAATTACATTAGGAGGACTGCAACTCCTGTGCTCAAGGTAAAGTTTAGTTTTTGTAACTGTAAAAAAATGTTGAACAGCTTATTCAAGTTTGAAGAAAGAGAGAAAAAAAAAAACCTTATCTTCGCTCTGAGCCTGATGAGAACAGGCTTTTTGGGAGGCCACATTTGCCTCCATTACAGCTGTTCTAAAGCTGCGAGCTGAGATTATCTACTGGCGCTGATCCAGAACTCTGTTTTACCTGTTGGTCCTCAGAAATGTAAGGAAAGAAAAAACAGGGCCCCGGGACAAAATGTCCCTTTAACGGTAACCTTTTTCTATCTTTATGCTCCTGCTTGAACATAAAGCATTATGGTGGTTTTAAAGGGTAGAAAACAAACAATTAAAGCCTTGGCAGGAGACGCTCCACTGCATGCAAAGCAGCTTAGGGGTTTAAGGACAGATCGAGAATGTTTTATGGATAAATGAATGAGAGTTATACAATGAGACCATGCTCCAGTTACAAAGAGACACTTTAATCCTGGCTCAGTTATGTGCACGGCACAGAGTGCAGTCAGAGAGAGGTGCACAGAGATCATGAACATCATCCCAGTGTAACGCACTATAATGAAGAGGCAGCCATCCAGAGACCCTGACCTGTCACCCCTCTGATTCCCACTCAAGCATCTGCAGGCTGAGGACATAAATCCTGTCTGGGAATAGAAAAAAAGGACAAAAGGACATGCATGTGGATGGTCCAATCCTATAAAGGTTTATAGATCTGTCACTGATCCACCGTGTTTACAGAGAGAATACGAGGAAATCTGATCCCATAAAGATGCTTCAAATGATAATGTCATCTTTCAGAGAACTAGATTTATACACCACACAGATCACAGACCTGGAGAGAAGCAACGCTGGATTTTATGCAGGGACAAACAACAGGATGTGTTTCTATTACATCCTCTGATCAGTGCTGGCTTTGTGAGCTTTTATCTGAAATGGTTTAGTGTTTATCATTATCATATGTGTAAAACAAGGGTTCAGTTAACACCGTTCATGATACAGTCAGGAAAAGCCTCCAGTATCTTCGCTTATAGAAATTCAGTATGCTGTACATGGATTGATATCTGCTTCTGGGGTTTTCAGGGTCCACTTGTTTTCATTTACAGAGATATTTTAGGGCAGACTCCCAGAGAGAGCCTGCCTGCAAATACAGTCCTGCATACTGTCTGGAAATACAAGTCACTACCTGACACTATCTCATCCAGACAAATTTACTTTAAAATGAGTAATATAGTCCAGACACAATAAGTAATCATGTGTTCAGCAAGTCAGCATCAGTGCAGACTCACTACCACTCTCCACTAATTGGCCTGTGGCTAAGCCCCGCCCCCTCCGCTCACTGTGACAAACAAACATTCAGTGACAGGCGCTATGCTAGGTGTTACAGTAGGAGACATTTCACTGTTGATTGAGGCTGTTGATGATTTTTGGAGATAGAAAGATCACAGATCATCTGGGAGTCACCAAAAGACTCTAAACTCCACTAGGAGGGATATATGAATCATTTTATTGTTGCCAGAATTTACAGGTACCCATGCAAACATAATAAAATTGATATTGTTGCTTTCACCATCTTAGATAAGATAGAGTATTGGTATTAGTCATGACAAAAATATAATCTTTTTACAATCTTTACCAAAAGTGTGTCTCTGTAAGTTGAGAGCTACACACTGAATCATTCAGTGTAATGTATGACAACCTTGTTATCTCGGCTATTACAGATAAGCTAATGAAGCTAAGCTCCAGAAGCTAATGTTGGAAAACAGCTAACAATGATGTACGATCACCAAAGAACAAAAACTTGGACGGATCAGTGATGAACTCCCAACAAACACAGAGACATGATGAACAACACAGCTAGGAGCTAACACTAGGCTAACTTTAGCAAACATTATAGAAAATCCCAAACCATCGACTCCTAGTGTTAAAGATACACTGTTAAAAAAAAAAAAAATCATAATTTTTGGTTATTAACCCAAAATTTTTAAAGTAGTCTTTCTGCTTTTAGAGAGGGGAGACAAAACTGTAAAATTACAGAAATTATCTGTAAAATAACCGCCTGGATGTTTTTTTTAAGTATTATGCCTATAATTACATTCTGTGTTTATTTCTTGCTTTTTCATGGTTAAAATTATGTTTTACCTTTTCTGCAATCCTAAATCACAGTCAAATTGATGTGAAATGACAACAATTATCTTTAACTAACTTAATTTAACTTTAACTTTATTTGTAGCTTGTTTTATAAGGTTTAAGTCCATACAAATAATGTAATGTTCTGAACTGTAATTTGCAGGTAAATGTTATTATTTTAATGTAGCGTATGCAGCTGCTTCTTACCTTAGCACAGATGGAGACATCCTTTGTCATTTTATTCACACTGAGCTGATGTTGTGGTCAACAACTTTATCCAAAGACACTTTTTTTCTGTTCACATGTGGTTTGGGAAAGAGTAAAAAACACACCCTGTCGCCCAGTCTTTCAGGATAACTTGTGTCAGAGTTGCATGTACCCCATGAACACATTTGGAGCATTTTTAAACTTAAAACCTCAGGAAAATTTCACATAAACAAAACAAAAACTGACTTTCTGTAATGTACGTCTAGGGACGTCTAGGCAGAGAATGTAGGAGTGTTTGGATTTACGCACTGTGATTGGCTCATCATGTTTGAAGGCGGGACTCAGCCACAGGTCAATTGGTTTGGGAGAGACTTAGTATGATGGACCCATTGCGAGGACGCGCTAATAAAGGGGTAATGGGTAGGAAGAGTGTGTTGTGACTGTTTAAAACCTCTTTTGTCCAAGTTTGCACCCCATTTTCTCTTTGTTTTCATATATCTTATTGTATACATTTTATTTTTCATACCTTTGTTGTATATAGGGATAGGTACCAAATCAGGTACTTTTATAAGTACCTACCAAACTCTGTTAAAAGTACCGGGTCCTGATTCACGTAAAATGAAAAGGTACCATGTTTAGGTACCTAAATGCATCCTTGTGACTGTGAAGGAGTGGAAGAGTAGGCAAACTTTCATGCTGGACATGAACACAGAATTACAAGGTTAGATATTGAAGAAAAATATGTTAAAATGTTAATATGTTAAAATGAAAAGAATTCACATTTTATTATCAAAATAATTGTTTTTTTTTTTTTTTACTACAGAAAAACACACAAAAGTATTGAAAATTGGCACCGTTGAGTACCAGTACTGATTGCCAGTACCTTGTATCGTATCAAATGTGAAAGGTTCCCATCCCTAGTTGTATATCCCATATTTGTATCAATCTGCTGATATTGCATTGCACATATTTTTCCTGTTGAATAAACTTTTTTTTTCTGACTTTATTCATCTGTTTTAGCAAAGTAAGAACTTCCCTGTACAGAGAAACACATTTCCAGACTGTTCACCTGACAACTAACACTTTGAATTTCTAAAAGCAGAAGCTAAACTCTCTGAACTATTTTATTTTTACTGCTTAGACACGATCTGATGGGTCTGCCTCTGAAGTTGCTTATGTTAGTGAAAGTTAATTACCATTGTTAAGGATTCCGCACTCTCAGAATCAAGTTTGTCATGACGATCAGTAAAAAAAAAAATCTGAGTAGCAGGACATTTCATCCACTTTAAAAAAAAAATTGTAATATTTTTCTACTTTAAAGGTATTTAAAAAGCAAGCTCCTGTTCTTTTTTTTTTCAGATAAAACTTTGTAGAGATGCACTCACTAGCTCTGCTGCAGGTGTCTGGATTGCAGGACAGGAGGTTGCTTTCTCTGTCAGAGATGGCTGGGATCCAGAAGCTCCTCAGGCTGCTCTCACATCTGTGCTACCTGCTCCTTAACCTTTTACCATGGGGTCAGCAGGGCAATGCGAGGACGTACAGGACTCATTTCTATGGATTGATTTGCTATGACTGCCAGGTTGAAACCTTTAAACTGCAAAGTCTGATGAATCTACATGTTTTTGTTCCTGTGATTGCTTAATTCAGACCTTTCTTCTGCTCAGGGCTGAACAGGCATGCCCAGATACAGCTGTCTATTACACTTGAGAATAAACTCTGTATCCTTATCTCTTACATAAGCTCCTCCATTAAACGCTACAACGACCATCCATCTCTTTTTTTCCACTACAGCATGACTCCTTGTTTCTCATGGAGCTGGAGGAAAAGCCGCCGAGTGGGAGTGAAGATAAAAACGTAATTTATTCCAGCATCACTCTGACAACTATAACACACACACACACACACACACACATACACACACACACACACACACACACACACACACACACACACACACACACACACACACACACACACGCCCTCCTTAGAACAACCAGCACGTCAACTCAAATTTATTCATAAGGCAGTTTTCACAAAAACACATCTGTCATGAGAGGCTTTACAGAGGAGCTGCTGACACGACAGGAGACAAACAAACAAATCACACGCTACAAAGCTTAAATCCACTTCCATCATCACACACGTGAGAGCAGCGCTGCCATGTGTGTCCGACTAAACCCCCTCTTCCTCCTCCTCCTCCTCCAGGAGTGATGAAGACTTCTCAGCTGCACGGTGAAGCCCAAGGCAGACGGGACACCTCAGCCTCTCTCTTCATGAGATAATTTAACGCACCAATTAAAAAAAATAAGGAGTGAAACATTTTCCACTGCTTTGTTATTTTAGTTAGATAACTTTAAAAACAACTTCTTAGTTTTCATAAACTGTCAGACACATCATTTTGAGATGTGTTTTCACTTTAAAGGTAGATACTTTGAACTTTGATTGAAGTTTCTGAAGAAACCATGAGTGTTTGTATCAGTCCTCTCCTCTTTGATATCACATGTTGATGCTCACTTGTTAAATTTTCTTCAAGATACAACAAAAAGCTTTAAAAGGAAATAAATCTTCATGTGTATATCAATACTAGCCACTAAATTAGTCTCACCTGTTCATCTGCTCGTTAACACAAAATCTAATTAGTCAATCACATGGCAGCGACAGCACATGTAGAAGATGAGCTGCTGAAGTTCAAAATGAGCATAAGAATGAAAAGGAAAGGTGATTTAAGAGACTCTGAATGTGGCATGGTTGTTGGTCTGAGTATTTCAGAAACTGCTGATCTACTGGGATTTTCACCAAAAACCATCTCTAGAGTTTACAGAGAATGGTCCCAAAAAGAGAAAATATCCAGTGAGCAGCAGTTCTGTGAGACAAAATGCCTTGTTGATGCCAGAGGTCAGGGGAGAATGGACAGACTGGTTGGAGCTGATAGAAAGGCAACAGTAACTAAAATAACCACCGGTTACAACCGAGGTCTGCAGAAGAGCATCTCTGAACACACAACACGTCCAACCTTGAGGCAGATGAGCTACAGCAGCAGAAGACCACACCGGGTGACCCTCCTGTCAGCTAAGAACAGGAAACTGAGGCTACAATTCACACAGCAACACCAAAACTGGACAATAGAAGATTGGAGAAACGTTGCCTGGTCTGATGAGTCTGGATTTCTGCTCCACATTCAGATGGTAGGGTCAGAATTTGGCGTCAACAACATGAAAGCATGGATCCATCCTGCCTTGTATCAACGATTCAGGCTGCTGCTGCTGGTGTAATGGTGTGGGGGATATTTTCTTGGCTCACTTTGGGCCCTTAGTACCAACTGAGCATGGTTTAAAGTCCACAGTAGGGCTGAACGATTTTAAGAAAAGATTGAATTGCGATTTTTCTGGCAGATATTGTGAATTCAATTCAATTCACGATTTTCTTCAAATCAAGCTTTGGGATATTCACATGTAGGGCTGAGCAATTGTAGGAAAAGATCTAATTTTTCTGGCAGATATTGCAATTCAGGATTTTTTAATCCTCAATAGTGATGATAAATAATCTGTTTTCATCAACTTCTACTCTTAAACAGAGGCTTTGTGTTGTTGACCTGCTTACCAGCACTTTTAACACATAGATTGTCTACAAATTTGTAAAACAGAATGTGTATAATACTTGACACAACAGATCCTGAGTCAGTCAGGAGCGCTGCAAAAAAATTGCTGCTTTGACGATCTCAAAATTGCATTGTCAAAAATTGCGATTTCGATCTGAAAACGATAAATTGTTCAGCCCTAGTCCACAGCCTACCTGAGTATTGTTGCTGACCATGTCCATCCCTTTATGAGCGCAGTGTACCCATCTTCTGATGGCTACTTCCAGCAGGATAACGCTCCATGTCATAAAGCTAAAATCATCTCAGACTGGTTTCTTCAACATGACAACGAGTTCCCTGTACTCAAATGTCCTCCACAGTCCCCAGATCTCAATCCAATAGAGCACCTTTGGGATGTGGTGGAACAGGAGATTCTCATCATGGATGTTCAGCCGACAAATCTGCAGCAACTGTGTGATGCTATCATGTCAATATGGACCAAACTCTCTGAGGAATGTTTCCAGTACCTTGTTGAATATATGACACCAAGAATAAAAACATTTCTGAAGGAAAAAGAGGGTCCAGCCTCGTGCTCTTAAGGTGGACCTGATAAAGTGACTGAACAGAGTATTTTTGATTCTCGTCGCTGAGTTTGAATCATGAGCCTCAGCACCGCCCCCGTCTTCAGGGACAGATGGTCACACTCTTCCAGCAGCAGACTGAGATCCACACAGAAAGTCTGTGCAGATCCAGATCACTGCTAACATGCTGTCTGTGGGCAGCTGATAGCCCGCTAACAAACTGGTGACTGAGT
Organism: Halichoeres trimaculatus; assembly: GCF_033239565.1. Lineage (NCBI taxonomy): Eukaryota > Metazoa > Chordata > Actinopteri > Labriformes > Labridae > Halichoeres > Halichoeres trimaculatus. Next base: position 6,746,117 of record NW_027437191.1, on the reverse strand, counting down.
GAATCAGAGAAGTCATCAATGAATCCAAACACAAGTTTAAGCTGAGTTTGATTCACAAACATACACAGAAACTTCCCTTAGAATGAACTGGAGTGACCTCTGAGAGGAGGAGTGAAAAACTCCAGCTGAATAATGATTAATTTTATATTTCACTGGATTTGAAAAGTGAGCTGCACCTGTTTGGGAATGAGAGAAACAAATATAATGTAGATTTGCAGCAGAGTTAGACTCCCCACTGTGTGATTTGTCATTACCCATGTAAATAATTCAAAAGAGGGAAAACATCTGGCTGTCACAATAACGACAGAAAAACACAAAACAATCAACAACACAGCCACTGATTCATTTCTTCGTGAGCAGAAAATGAGTTAAATGTTACAGATTTATCAGCCCTGGTGTAAAATCACACTGAGATGTTTCCACTGCAGAAAATTTTATAATCTGATGAATCGATCAGTCACAAACTAAACATCAGTCATGAGGAAGATGTGCATGAGGTTTGAGAGTTCAGAGAGTGTCTTTTGTTGATAATGTACTGCAGATACAAACTTCATCAACAAACGGGACAGGTGGACGCTTGAGAGTGTTGGGTAAAGCCTGACTCAGGCTACAGGATTCTGGGCCAATCTGATCCCAATTCAGCCCCCTCAATATCAGCACAAAAATCTGGTCTGGGACCAAGGTCGGGGTCTGGAACCCTATGTCTGACCGAGATTGTCTCCTAGTGTGAGCAGGTGATAGATCAATTATGAGCCCCACAATCGACTCGCAGACTCATCGGAGTGACCCTGATCATTTTAAAATGTGTTTGATAATTATCAGGATGATTTTGCTGCTCATTTTGCTGATGGGGATGACAACAGCCAATCAAGGGGAGCCGCCTACCGCCCACTTCCATCAGTGTACATTCAGTGTTAGTGCTTAGGTTGTTCTAATCACATTCTTCCTAAGGTTCAGTTTTCAATCAGCAAGGAACCAAGTTGGAGCCATGTCATTGCGTCACCATAAAAGGCCAGTAAGTTTTGGGGGGAGGGGCTAAGGATGCATGGCGAGGGGTTGGCAACCAAGATGGCGCTGAGAGCTCTTCAAGATAGACAGTTTTTTTAATCTGTGTTTGTGACATTATTTTTCCTGACTGTCTGCTACACAGATTGTGCTTGTTTGTGTTTTTGTTTGTGTGCATGTGTTTGTGTCTGCATCAAGATGGAATTCTGATGTGCATGGTGGAGAGAGCAGAGGAGAAATGTGAAGGCAATTTAGTCTAGAAAATAAAAGAACAAGATTTCGGGCTCTAATTTCGTAGACAAGGCGCAGGCGCAGGCACACCTGCCCTGCGCCGGCCTTTCGCCGTGCGCACAGGGCGTGACGGGCGCACTTTGCAAGTTTCCTGTAGTGCCAAGAGAGGCGCAGTACAGGCGCACATGAGCGCAGAGCTGTGCGTCCATGCCTCCCTCCGCGCAAATGGCAGAGGGGGAGGAGAAAAGCCGTGAGTGGGTTTAACACAGCTGAGCGCTATTTTCACCAATCAAATGAGCGCCTCTCCTCGCCTTTAAATGCCCCGTGACTGAGGCGCTGCGTCTGATTGGTCTGAGTGATCTCCAGCACCTCAGAGAGAGTGCTGGTAGCGGAGACGGTCAGAGCCGCTGTCCCTGCAGCAGGTCAATGGACAGCGGGGCACATCGGAGGACACGACGCGCGTCACCGTGTGGGCCAGCTCCCTGGACAGATTTAGTCTGTTCCTTTGTCTTTATTCGGAGTAAAAAATGAAAAGACAGTTACACAGCTGGCTTATCCATTCAGAATACTTTTGATCCACCTGCACTCCTGGTTTGTCATCGCCAAGCAGAGCCTTTGGTGATATACTGTATACTCTCCCAGTGTCTCCACCTCATCCTCCTCACAATTATGTACTCCGTCTTTTTTGATCACGTTAAAAATAAAGACTAAAACAGAGAAATTTGGGAAATCACGGGTAAATCCTGAGTGACATTCATTTATTTTGTTTCTTTTTTTCTTCGTCTTTTCTCTCCCTCTTTTCTTTGAATTAAATGAAATGAGAGAACCAGATATACTCAGTATCAGATGTTAAGGCTGTTTGTTGTTTAATTGTAAGATGTGCATCAAACTTCCAGCTGCCGTCAGGTTAACTTTCCATTATGACAAATGGCTTTAATCTGACATCAGATGTGACGGGACAGTTAATATAGATATAAATGTATATGCTTGTTCAGACAGTTACAATAAAAAGTGATTGCTGTGAATGTTTATTGCATTAAAATGTGCCTGACACTCTGGAAACCTGCCTCTGAGGCTTTGATGACATGTGCGCACATGTGCGCAGACGGTCTACCAAATTGTCAAATTGGCAGCGCACGGCGGTGCGCCGCACGAAATTAGCACTGCGCAGGCTGCGCCAGGCTTGTGCCAGGCTTGCGCCAGGCTTGCGCCCCCTGCGCCACGAAATTAGAGCCCATAGACCTGATGTACGAGACAGGGAACGCACTGCTGCCTTCAATTTTGCCTCTTTTTCCAATTGAAGAATGTAAAAACTCGAACAAAACAATAGACGACTTGCTCAGCAGCTTTTTAAGAATGGCTGTCTTTCATAGCTGATCATTCTTCACTGTAGCCCCGCCCCTTCCCTCTGACGTAGACAGTGCTTCGCTCTGGCCAAGTAAAGAGTTGATGCTTGCTAAGCACCAGTTTTCGGCACATGGAGCCAGGGCTTGGTCTGTGGAAACACAAAGAACCAGTGCTAAGTCAGGCACTGCACCAGCACCAGTTTGGTTTAAAAGGGGAAAATGTGAGACTGAAGATGATCTGATGTGATCATGGATGAAATGTTGTCTGTGTCGACCCAGCTACTTCTACATCCAGATGTGTTTGGTCTTCTCTTTCTTTTTCTCACTGCAAATAACGTGGTCTGATGCGTCGCTCTTTTTGGTCATATAATCTTGATAAAATCCTGTGTGTGCTGGTCGTTGTTTTTAAAGCTTGTTGTGTGTTCCTGTTTAAGATTTAAGAGAAGATGATCTCTGAAGATTCTCCTTATGTGTGCTATAAAGCCGGATTTAAGAATCCTTGAAGATGATTTTTTCTTGAAGATTTTTTTAAAATCCTGTCGTGTGAGCAAGGCTTAAGCTGCACATTCGGAGGTTCTTAAAGAGGGGTATCCTGCTTTCCTTTATTTCAATCATAGATGTAAGAAACAATACTGGGGGTACAAATTAAACAGGTCCAGTAATTCTCCACCTCTACAGAATCATATGTTGTAGAAAATCTGTAAAACTGATTAAAATGCTTCCTTTAAAATAAAATAAAATAATAATAATAATAATAATAATAATAATAATAATAATAATAATAATAATAATACACAAAAAATAATATTAATAAAAAAATATATTTTTTAAAAAGGAGCGCAAGAACTTCATGAGATCTTCACAAGACTGGCTGGAATTATGAGGTTATCACATAAGAATCTACCAACATGTTCCTGACACATGAGGGACAGGCCTCAAACACCAAGGTCTGCCCATAACCCCCCCACCCCCCCACCCCAGACAAGCTGGCCAATCAGACGGAAGGGGGCTTGTGGATTCTTAAAGATACAGACGCTAAAACGAATTACTGTGTGCCACAATCCAACATGTTTCACAACCTACGTCTCCAGATAATTTGCTGTTTGCTGAAATTATTCCAGCTCTAAACTCTTCTTCTGTTTCCTGCAGATGGCTCAGTCTTGTTTTTTCAAGACAAAGAAATAAATCCCATCCTTCTCCTTCTGAAATGACTTTAAAGATACCAGAAAACAAACTCATTATTCAAAGTTTGGCCTCTCACAAACATCTCATAAAAAACATATCAATCTCCTGTCTGGTCTTCAGACGACAACGTTCATCTAGTTTATTTTTGGCTCCTTGAATTGTCTTTGCACATTTGCATGTGTAATAACTTCCACGTGGTGCTGTGAGAATACATTTTCCCTGACTTCAGAGAAAAATTTCTCCTTGTCCCAACCTCTCATATTCATTAAACTGTTTCTGACATCAGTGGATGAGTAATAAAAGACAATCCTCTGAGATGAAGAAGATGTAAGAGACACTTGAAATGTCAGGTTTTATTCAGAGACGTCCTACTTGTGCTATTGAAACACGTGCTCAGGAACAAGAGAGATGAATCCTAAAGATATATTATATGTACAAGCTGATTTAAAGTAAGATTAAGCTACTTTACAGCTGATAAACATCTAATAAACAAAGCCAGGTGTGATTATCTGGGTTTAACAAATCCATGATGCCTAAGACCTGAAAATCCTCTTCATATCGATGCTTAAATCTAGTTAATCAAATCTTTTTATGAAGGACACTTTCTGCATTTAGCAGCATTTATTAAATCAGCCACAGAGGTTTCAGCTGAGAGGAGACGAGGATTATGTTTACTATGTTACAAGCCCAAAATATGTAAACTGAAAATGTCAGCTTTAATACAAAGCACACACTAAGACAAACATCCTTCAGTGTCTTTTCTTAAAAAACAATCCAGATTTAACCAAATCTGGGAAAGTCATCTTAAGTGAAGCAGTGCATTTATAAATAAATCTTTCAAATTCCCTGTGATGATCTGAGGGAAAGGTTTCCGAAATATATTAAATATGTTTATTTGTCTGAGAAAAAATAATAAACATAAGTATTGTTGTCTTTCTGTAAAAAAAAAAAAAAAAAAACATAAACTGAACAACAAGTATTATTTGATCACTTCAATGTTTACCCATGAGTCTAGCTAAAGACACCGGTTTTCAATAGGGATGGAACAATGTATCCGAATGATTTTTTACTCGCATGAAAAAATATAGCCGAAATGAGCGATTTTGCAGAGGTTATGCCCCGCGCTGAAGCTCCCTTGCCGTGGCCCCCGCTAAGTGCGGCTAAAATCGGTTGGATCTAAATAACTTCTGAAGGACTCCGAGCAGCACGATGTTTGTCTGAGTGAGTATATGAGCATGCACGCACCTATAAATAAGGTCCAGGTGTCCAAAAACCGGAGTTGCCCTTTAATCTTAGCCTTCTCCTCTTTGTTTTCAGGGATAGAATGAGTCAGAAGGTCTTAGACCCAGCTCTTAGTGATTTTTCAGTACGAGTGTTGTTGAAGGTTGTGGTAAATTGTTACAGCAATTACTTGTGGTTTGTTGGCTAGATTATTCTACATTATTAAAAAAAAAAAAAAACTGCACTTAATGGCAGCACCTGCAGCCATAAACCTGTAGCACTTTTGTCACACAATCTAGGTTTTCCTTCCGTCTAAATTCTTGCTTGTGTTATACGTTGCTTTGGACAAAAGCATCTGCTAAATGAAACTGTAGAACTTTAAGCCTGCTAGAACTGCTGCCTTTGAAAGGAAATATGTTGCGAGCCGAATGAAAATTCTAAATATAAAGCACAGGTTTATTCTACATTGCGTCACGGTATCATGGTCGTATCGTGCTCTCCTGCCTCAGCAAACAGTGATAGCACAAACTCAATGAAAAGGTTACGATTTGAAAGGTGATAACGCCTTTTAAATGTCCACTACAAACTGAAAAAAAGGTCTTAATTTCCCCAGACACATAAATCCTGTCAACATCAGTAATCTACGAATGTGTGGGCTCCTCCTCATCCTCCAGATCCCAGGATGGAGAGGACGGAGGCGGGGCTAAAGGAAGATAAGAGGCAGGTAGATGATGGAGGCAGAGCTTTAGCTGAGGGATGATTTGTTTTCTTTGTAAACATCCACCACACACACACACACACACACACACACTTACACAGAGGGTGGCACGGGGGCAACTGCAATCCACTGATTGTTATTCATAGCAGAGGGGAGCGGCAGCACCTCAGCTCTGTTACTAAATAAATCTACATGTGGACGGATCAAACCACAGGGACTCATCAGCCGTGAAGCAGAGGTGCAGCACAGTTTGCTTTGTGCTGGAATGAGTCGGCCAGTTTCCATTTCACATGTCAGACACGTCTGGCCGGGCGAAAAGCAATCAGAGTCTCCAACCAATGATTAAAACAAAGATGAGAGTGTGTCTGAGCCTGACCCGCTCCTCGCTCTGCTCCTGCTAATGGGATCCAGAGAGCCGGAGGACAGGTGAGGAGCGGAGAGGAGTGACAGCGCTGCGGGGACAATGTTTGGCCAGCTCTGCTCACCTTGATCCTCACACCTCTGATAGGAAACACGCACCGCCTCCCCGGTCGCTTGATCCTGCGCCCACAGGTGCTGAGGAAACATCACACAACACGGGTCTAAAAAGGAACTGTGCCCAAGGTGTTCCCTGGGATCATCGCTGTAATCATGAGCAATCCTGAGAAACCACTGGTTTTACCTTCACTCATACGTTCCAAACAGGCTGAGGAAAAGTGCTGCTGTTTAAATTAGCGCTGGTTATTAGTCTGGATACAGAAAAAGGCTGAAATACCAGGAAACATAATTGCTCTGGAAAATCAAAATACCTCCACTAAAGGTTTGTGCTTTCCAGGGGAGCTATGCCAACCAGGGGCTCTAATGTCTCTGCTTGTGTGGGTGACTGACTGTATGTGTTTTAGATGTTTTTGGGTGGTTTTTTTTGTTGGTTGTTTGTACTGTTTGTTTTCTCATCTTTGTCTTCAATTGTTCACATTGTTTACTGCTTTACTGCTCTGTGTGCCTGTAATTGCCCCTCAAGGATTAATAATGTTTTTTGTTTTTTTTTTGTAATTAAATCAAGAGTTTGTTTGCAGCCATAAATCCACCAGACTGCATTCTCCAAAAAGTTCCTTTGAGTTGTTTTTGACCACAGGAACTTCCCCTGGAACCATGCGCTTTTTGACCGCAGGAACTAGGGTCCAAATTCAGTTCTGGGGTAACTGATCTACCTCTTGAAATAGCCCTCCAGAGATCCAGGAACCTTGGGGCTGGACCAACAAGCTGAATGTTTTTGATTGGTGGCGCACTCACAGTGTTTTTACGTCCCCCTCCCACTGTCTACAATAAGATGACCTCCAGCTGTGATGGACTTGGTTTAGTATTTCCTAATCAATGGTCTTCTTTGAGTCTGATAGTGTGAATGTGTCTCTGTCAGCTCCTGGTGTTCCAGTTTAAAGAGTGACCCTGTAAACTGGAGACCTTCAGCTGAAGGTGTCAGTGGAAAGTATTTTGTAAGGGTCGATCTCTGCTGTTTTCATGTTCTGATGGTCCAATGTTTCACTGCTCAGAACTGTTTTAGACTTTATGAAACCGCTTCAACCAGGGACGGGTTTGGCACATGCGCTTGTCTCCTCTCAAGATTCAACAAATCCATCTGCAGTGCAATAAATCATGATCATAACCAGCACAGGCTGAATATCCTCTAGACCAGGGGTCTGCAACCTTCACTTTGAGAGGAGCCATTTTCCATCAGCTCATCTGGATTCATGTCATTCAGGAGTCACAAAATCTACTTTATCTTCACAATAAAGACAAATCTTTTGTAAATGTTTTTCTTTTTTTTTTTTTTAATCATTGAAAACTTAATAATGTAATAAATTTAGAAAATTTGACACACTGCAGTAAGTTGCAATTTGGGAATTTCAAAAATTTGGGAATTTCAATTTTTTTTTTTCTTCAAAAAATACAATTAAAAAATTGTGCAACAATTTGCAGTTACAAAAATATAAAAAAAATATCTAAAAAAATTGCATTAGTTTGCAAATAAAAAAAAGTTTGTTTTTTCTAAATTTGACCTTTTTCAAATATATTTTTTAAAGCTATAAGGAGCCACTGCAAAAGAGTCAGAGAGTCGCATGAGATTCTAGAGCCTCAGGTTGAGGACCCTTGCTCTATGCTAACAGGCTAACTGTGGTACTACACATAAAGATAGCGGCTTATCTTTTCCTTTGATGGTGACATTTTTGCTGAATGGCCTTCATCGTCGTTTTACTGCCCTCTACTGGTCTGGGTATGAATTGCAGTCAACTTTCTTTCTTGGGTTTTTTTCATACATCATTGTTCATATTTACTTAATCTACCTAGGTCTTTAGTCCATAGTAAAAACACAGGCAAATGATGAGCCACAGGAACCATTTAGTTCCTGGGAAAATTAAAAAGCACTGAAAGACTTCTGCTAACAGTCCCAAAGGGACTTAAGTTTATAAAGTTTATGTTTTACTATCAGACCAAGAATGTGTTTAAGTGTCTCAAACTATGACATACAGGATTCTTAAAGATAAAGACAATCTTTTTTTTTTTCCTTTTTTTTAAAAAAAACTTCAAAAAGCCATCACATCGTTACTTTAAAAACTCCATAAATGAAAACAGAAAGGTCACTATCCCAGCAGGAGGTGTAAGTGCTGGTTTTTGCTTCACCATCTCTCTTTTTTTTCTTTTTTTTCCTGTGATGGTCGGTGATAAAAAGTGTTAAATACATCTGCACTACTCATTGAAAACTGTGGCTTCACACAAGAGGAAAACAAACCATCAGATCTCATCAAGTCCGACCAGAAACTCCAGTTCACTGAGGTCAAATGATCTTCATCTTTAACACAGAGGTCAGTCTCAGCAGGGGTCCTCCTTTTAATTTTGTCAGAATAACAATCTGTGCCTGTCAGGGACAAAAACATTTTAAAAAAACTGAGGTTAGGAAGCGGTCAAACTCACTGAAGAAACGACTAAACTGAGGAATAAAAGCTCCATGACCTTTCACTCTTATCAGGGGTTTTTGTTTTTCAAAGACTCTCATGCAGAGCCGGCACGTTCACTGCAGGGACGCAGGATTTATCTCAGACCTCCAGGATTAATCTCAATCGTCTGCAGCAGTGTTTGTCTTCAGGAGGTAATTAAAGACAGCTTTAACGCAGATTAGAAATACAACAATGCACTTCTAATAGAGTCTTTTACATAGATATCATTAAGTCAAATAAGTATGAGGAACAAAACATTTCCTTAAGCTCTGTCGTTTTAAGAATGAAGCTTAATTGTAGCTATTGATCAAAGAAGCAGCTCACCACAGTGACTCAGGTAGAGCTATGGAGGTTTCATCAGATGAAAGCACTCAGCGGGGTGCTTCAGATATTTAATAATGCACCTCCATCGAGCTTAGAGACTCACAGGAGACAGATCAAGAAACACAATGAGTCAGCAGAAGCCGGGGTATCCTGACTTTTACCTCAGAGAGAGACTGAAAACCCAGCTCACTCCACCTCCTCAGCTCTGGTTTATCCACACGCCCTCTGCTGCTGTTTATTCAAACATTATTTCCCCTGATACTCCGTCTGAAAACGTACAACTTAAAACCTGTGTGGAGGTAACGTCATGGCTGACACAGCAGTGATGGAGAGGACAAAGAACATAACTGAGTTTTTAACAAGTTATGAAAATAATAGGCCTCTGTTTGACCTGCAGTGGGAAAGCAAACCATCACAGAGAGAATAATTTACTTTGACAGTTTAGATTTAGTATCTGTTGATTTTTTTTTCTTACATGTTCCCCGTCATATTGTCAGAACATGCAGATTATATGAAAGGTAACTTCCAGTGCTGCGTCTGACTGACCACCATAATCTGAGAGCTGAATCTGTGCTCCTCACTCCAGGCTCTCGGTTAATCCTGAGCAGCCACAGGTCACCTAGTTAGTGAGATTAACCTTGTTCACTTTAAACGGCTGTTTTCACGCCACTCCGGCATTAAAAGGCACTCAAGTGCTGTAAACTGCAGGAAACATGTGACTGTTTGCACACGGGATGTTCAGAGCTCAGAGGTCTTCTCTTGTTATGAGGCACGCCAAAATGAATAACGATGCTTCAATATGGGAAAATAAAGCACAGCAGCAGGAAGACCATATGTTACAACTCTGTATCTACTGCTTCCAGGAAGGTGTGAACAAAACACTCAAGACTGACAGTTGAGTCCAACATGTGAGTGTTAAGAACAGCTGGAGAAATTTCACTGCAGATTTAAAAACTAATGAACAGATCATGAGCAGTAAACAGGTAAGGTGTCAATGTTTTTACCACAGAGGTCAACACTGTGTTCACAAACATGCTTGTGTCATCACTAAAGATCTGTTTTAGTGTGACTGTCTCACCACCTCCGAGCCCAGAGTCTCACACACACTGTTGTAAAGATATAACCTTTAATCAGGCAAGATTTTTTGGAATAAATTTCCTTTGTTCAAGTCAACTTTTTACCAAATGCAATGCGACGAGGTGAGGTATTATTTGTAAAGTTAGGTAGTGCTAGGGTTTGAAATGTGAGAACAAAGAAATGTTGTAGTAGCTGGTTGTATGTAGTGCTATCGGTAACTCAGAGCTCCAACGCATCTGTGGGCTAATGTGACAACAAGTAAACACTGTAAGTTTGTTATTAGTTTAGTAGCTGTTTATATTTAGCGCAGCTAGCATCTTGGTGCTCCGAGACGTGTCTTTAATGTGTAACATTAGTGAATCCTGGTTATGTCCTGCCAGTCATCTACCAAGCAGAGCTAACGTAACCTCACTCTTCATTTTATTGATAGACTCTCAAGTTTGAACAGACCACTGCAGAATAACTGCTGACTGTGGGTTGGATCAAGGGGCAACATCCAGTCAGTATAAATGAAGCCTACGCGGAGGAGCTAAAAGTTGCTGTTCATCGAGAATACGGAAGTCACATACACACCCAGCCATAAAAACAGACTTTTACGTCATTAAAAACATATTTACGGCCTGGTTGAACAAACAGCTTGGGTCTGAAATGCTGATTTAACTATCAGCACACACTGTACGGTGAGTGAATTTTTTTCTATGGCAGCAGTTTAGAAGTTATTAGGATCGTTTGATTGTCCAATCAGAGGCACAGCTCAGGTCATGTGACTGCTGTGCGCCCTGTAACTGCTTGGAGAAAAACTCACAGCCGGCCTCATATCAAATGTGGCTGCATCCGCAGATTGGCTTTATTTCACGGTTTCAGGAACAGACAGGTAACGTCAGAGAGGCTACGTCCATGTTTTATACAGTCTATGGTGGATTGGCCATTAAGGATGCGGTCACACTGGCCATCCAAAACGTACCGTGCTTAAGCACGATTGCCCCCCTGCAGCGCTGTTCCCCAGCTGTAGAGTACGGCCGGCGGTCACAATACCCCAATATGAACCAGACTTTAGCGGGCATCACGGACGCGCACAGCCCGCCTACGTCATGGTGAAGCATTTGTTTACATGAAGTGCGATCTCATCAGAGTCAGCACAATGAGACACAGAGAGCACTGCTACAACTTTAGAGACTTTTGGACTTATATTCAGTGGCGGTTTTTCACGGAGGCCAAGGGGAGCCTGGCTTCCCCAAAAAATATTGCAAGAAAGAAAAAAAATAGCCTATAAACAAGCTTAACCACAATGTATTTTATATTGTCATTTCCTTGTCAAAACACTACATTGGCGCACTTCTGCTTTGGCTGAGTGTGTCGATTTTGGATCTAAATATCTCCCGAAGCACTGTTTGGATCAGGAAAGCCTCCTGGATGAGTATTTTGTTCTGCTTCAATCTATAAACAATGTAAAAGCTGTATAAACCGAACTTATCCTTTAACAAAGGGTAGAGCCGATGGAAAAGTCCCCTCTGAACACTGAATTAAATTCGTTATCCAAGCTGGCTTCCTCGGTAATTTTTATCACGGGCCGCCACTGCTTATATTAAGTCGTTTTCGCCTGACACAGCCCTCTAACACCCCCGCTTTGTTTAAAATGACTGTCGAGAGATGCGCTCGCGGTGATTATACGTAATGGATCACACGCGCTGTCCGCGTGCTTGTGCTCGTGCATGAACTAAACCGTGCCGAAGCCCACCTCTTTGAAGCGTGCCGAAGTACGGAAGGGAATCGTGCTTGAGCACGGTACAGTTGAGGTCACACTGGCCATTCCAAACGTGCTTTACGGCTGAAGCGTGCTTAGGCACGGCACGATTGGCCAGTGTGACCGCGTCCTAACACAAACAGATTAGCTCCTGTGTTAGCCTTTAGCTCAGGCTGTATCTCTCTCCTGATTATCTTTCTTCTGTTTTTCTGTCCTTTTTTCTGTCTGACAGTTAGGCTCCAGTGTCGACCATCACAACAAAATTAATCACAGAAATCAATTTCAGCAGATAAAAGCACAGATCTCTCTTCTCAATACTAAACTTCATCAGCCGGCGTGGTGTTGTCATAGAGACGCCGAGGTGCCGTACATCAATCCAGTCCTGTTCGACCCAATTTAAAGCTAATTTGAAGCGGGGATTACAATCAGGCACATATCTAAAAGAGAGACTTTTTCAAGATCACGTAGAAACTCCTCACAGCCCTTTCAAAGACCAATGAAATCAAAGCTCACCTGTCCCTCAGGTGTCTCTTGATCCCAGATGATCAGTGGTCAGTTTTCTGCAGTGTTACGTGCTGCGTAAACATCAGCAAACTCTGCTTCTGACCAAGGGACATGTTCTCCATTAGGGGGCGATAAAAGGAAAATATGTCAGGATGTTTTTTTATGGCAGGATCAGGATCTGGATTTGAGGATTTTTTCCAGGATTGTTTTTTTAATTCAGACTACTGTGACCTCAAAAAAACAGTTTATAGACCCATATATTTCTGATTCTGCATTCTGAATATCATTTTTGGCTTTTCATTCCATCTCATGAATTGAATCCCATCTTGTGTCCTCTGGATGTTTTTTAAACTCTCACATTTCCACATCATGATGACATTCATCATACATTCATTTGCAGACGTCAGAGCTGAAACATAGTTTAGTGAGAATTCCTTGGTAAACTTTAAATTTTTTTGCGACCTTTACAGAAAATGTAAACGTGCACATCATTTCTAACATGATTGATTTCAGGGACATGTTTAATACACTGTAAATGAAAGCTGGGGGCTGAATGGAAATGGTCCATCTCTGTTATTGTGATACTTTTCATCAACCTGTAACTGTAATCTGAACCCATCCTTGTATCTGTGTTCTCACTGAAGTCAGCCAGGGTAAAAATGCTCTCTCTGAAAAGAGTCTGGGTAAAATTGCTCCTTTATGTTGCAGTTGTGCCTCATACTGCAGGATGTGATATTAATACGAGCTGTTCGGCGTCTTTTATTGTCCTCACTGTAGCCGGAGAGTGCAGAGTGGTGTTTCTCCATAATGTGCACTTTTATATTTGATTGGAGGGTCCGTGCTGACTCACAGCTGTGTTTGTGTCCCCGGGAAACGCTTTACAGTAATTGGCTTTAAAGTGTTTGAACTCCATGATGTCAAACACTCTAGGAACCAGCTCCTCAGACGCTCTTTGTATTTTAAGAGGTCTGTTTGCTGAAAATAGGCAGAGAAAGGGACTCAGACGTGGATGCAGGAGGTTCGTCATCAGTGTTTGTTATAATTATCATCAGGAGTGGTGATTGTCTGTCTCTGCATTCTCTGCATCTGTGGATGGAAGTGATGAAAAGTGTCCTTATCCAATCAAAACCATTTTACTGAGGACAAGGAAAACTGTCAGCTTCTACTAATGTTCCAGGAGACACAAGGAGCATATTTATAATTAGTAGTGAATGTCTTTAATAGATTCACAGATTATGGTTGAATGAATGAATAAATGAATAAATGAATGAATGAATGAATGAATGAATGAATGCATGCATGCATTTTAAAGCACAGGAGTGGGGCACACCTGCATTATTCCCTGGTGTCCAGCAGGGGGCGACTCTACTGGTTATGACATGATTGTATTAGTTTTATCCCCTCAGGGTTTTTTTTTCTTAATGAATTTATGATCTCAGAGTGAAAAATAGGTCAAATTTAGGGCTGAGTGACGTATGATTCACATCTGGTAATCTCAGTATCCAGGGCTGTCTCTTCATCAATATTTGTTGCACTCAAATCCATCTGAAACATGCATTCTTGGTAATTTGAAAAGGACAATAGGTTGAATAGCGCTCTTCTTACACTGTGCAGGCCTCATCACTTTAATTTCACCAACAAATCCTTCCCTGAGGTTTGACAAACTTTGAGCTTTGGTCTCCAGGTTCTTGTTTGTGTAACTCTTTGGAAGATGCTCCATACAGACATCAGGAGACCTCCTTCTGGTCACATAGAAGTGTCCTCTGATCATTGGGGTTTTGGTACATATGAAAAATATTTTTTGAGTAAGGGTGAGCTTTGTTGGTCCTGGGTACAGATGCCCCTATTTCAGGCACTTACTTATTTGTTTATTTTGTAATTTCATAATTTTCCTCTTAGTCTATGGGTGAATGTTTTATGTCCTTGGTTGGAACAACTTCAGACTTTAAACATATAAGTATACAACCACCATCCATTTAAAAAGAAAAAAAAATGTGTAATTGTTTTGTTTTGTTTTGTCTCTTGTTTATGTTCGAGTTTTTGTTTGTTTTTTAGTCTGTTTTGTTTTCTTGTTTTAATTGTTCTTATTATAATTGTGTATCTTTGTTGTCAATCATGTAACTTTTTGGTGTTTGAAAAATGAAAATAAAATTTAAAAAAAAAATAAGAAAAAGAAAAAAAAAACATCCACAAAAAACTGTTTTTCTCATAACTTCCATATAAACAAAAAACACTGTGATTGGTCAAATGAAAACATTAAATCTATTGACCCCTCTACTTTTTGCATAGAAGCATTGTGGCGTACAATGGATTTTCCAGTGACACAAAGAAGCTAACCACCAAAGACACTATTCTTAACTTAACATCAGCACTTTGACGGATGGTTAACGTCTCTTAGCTTTGTGAAAAATCAGTAAGTGGGTAGAATAGAGTTGACTAAAGTTGGATAAAGAAGACACATTGACTAACTGCTGCAGATGTCACTGATGTTTCTGGTAATGATGATGGTTGGCTGATAGAGCCGACCATCAATGTTTCATCGTTAAGTTTAGTCTCCAGTTAATACGGTCACTCTTTGCTCCAAAACACCAGCAGCTCCGTAATAAGTCCGTATAGTGTCATTTCTTACACCTGGCCATAGAAACAACCAGACATTTTTATACTGCTCACAATCTGAATTCAGTGTCCAAAGAACAGTAATTCACCTGAATGAATGGGGCTAAACGCCGCTTCTGCAGCCAAAACGCATGTTCAGCTTTATGATGATGTAGTCAAAGGGGTCTGTGGAGTCATCTGTGAACCATTTAATATTCCAGATGTTTTGATGTGCTGGTGTGACAGTTATTATAAACCCAGAGTCTCCTGGTTTATGTCCCCCTAAGTTGGTCAACGGCGGTACCACACGACGCTACTCAAGGCTTTATCCTGGGATTTCCCCGCCAGACACTGACTGGCAAACACCAACTCTAGAAACGAATAGTTGTACGTATATAAGGCATAGATAACTTAATAAAGTGTCTTTCTGTTGATCATTAAGGCTCCCAACACTGATGGTGGCTGGGGGAAAATGTGGACAATCAAAATACAGTAGAAAGACCAATTTGTCAAAAGTGAAGTTAGGGATTTTTTATTGGACAGCTGTGACATGTAACTCTAAAATATGGTTTCCAACTGGCAGATATCAATATATAGATATTTATCATACATAGTAAAAAAACTAGATGCTGAATTAGGGTCCAAAGAGTGTTTTTCTGCTGATAATTTGAGAAAACTTAAAGAGACTGTTGCAAGAGGAAGAAAGAAACCATTAAGGTCTGGGAACAAACTGAAAATTAATTTTTAATTTTTCAAGTTTCCTTTTTATTTACAAGACTTTAGCATCATTAGCTTTCCTAGCATCTCTGTATTTATCAAGAAAAGTGAAAATGAAATAATCCATTCTTTAACTGCAAAAGCCCAAATCCAAGTGTTTTTGTCTTTTTTCTAGTTCATGTATTTTATTAAACTTCAACTAAGGTAAATTTGTGCAAATCTGTGACCATATAGATTCTGGCTTCAAATCCATAACATGGTGGAAAGCTGAGCCACACTATCCAGTTCTTATAATACATCCATGGTTGTGACATGATCACGGCTCGTACCTGCTGAGCGTCGCTTAAGTCTGGACAGAAAGTAAGTCTACTATTACACATGTAAAGGTCCTTTAAGAGATTAAAAGTTTAAAAGCATTAAACGTAAAAAACGAGTGATTTTACAGATGTGAGAAGATCATAGAGGGTCGATGATGGAGCTGAAGTCAGGCTTTTATTGGAAGAGTTGCTTCATTCAGGTGTTGTTTACTCACTGGCATCTGAACTATGGTGATATACCGTTCAATTTTCAGACAATATGACCCAAAATGCTTACTTTAAATAAGGTTAAGAGTCGGGCTGCGGGTCGGATTTCAACGGGTCGTATCAGGTTGCGGTACTAATCGGGCTGATGCGTGGGTTTCGGGTGCGGGTTTGTACGTCCCCGGGTTGGGGCGGGGCAGATCTTGAAAATTGGACCTGTGCAGGACTCTGCCAGGAACAATGAGACATGAATAATGTCATGTTGTGATAAACTAAAAAGGTACATTTTTCAACCCCATTGGTGGGATTTTCGCTTATCATAAGCTACTCAGGAATGTATCATGCTGTAATATCTTGAGAAAAGAGATTTTTCTGCATTAGTTGGTGAATATGGCTCATATTAAGTCTAAGAACACTTTTTTCCCCCAATAAATAAGACAAAAACTTGCTCATTTCTGAGTTTGTGTAGTGTATTTGTCATTTCAGTTGTGCCTCTTACATGAAGACCACTTCAGAACTTACTGTTAAAAGAAAGTGCAGCAGAAACTCACTCAAAAAGAACAAGGACTTTCACGAGACGTCTCCACAAAGATTTTTCTGACACATGAGCTTGTTCCCTTGTTATCTTCAGTGAAAACTCTCCAACTTTTCTCCCTTTACATAAGGGTTTCTAACTTTCAGGGTCACGTCGTCCCCAGCAGGGACAACAAATAGATACAATAAACTCATGTGACATCAGAAAAACAGTCAAAGACAAAATGAGGCCAGGAGGAAGCAGGCTGAGACGGCCCAGTGTGGAGCGGTGTACACTTTGTTTGTTGGACTCTGTTGCAGAGCCAGGATTTATCCGTCCATCTGCCAATTAGCCCATCCACGTGCCTCCAGGAAACACAACACCGATCCATTCTGTGCGCTCGCAGGAGGCAGCGGACCCCACAGGACCGTCTCTCCTGAAATTCATCACGGTGATACGCAATCCTTCCCCCGGGGCCGAGCCAGCACTATCACCCGGCTCACACACCGTCCCCGTTCCCACCGCTCATATCACAATCTGTGAAACTCAAGGACAGCCAGCGGTCTTTCACACGCGGCTGATGAGCTCCCATTACACCGTCACACTCACACTTCTAATGCAGACCCCCACAGAGTGCGGCGTCCACGCCAGGATGAGCCTGGAGCAAACTCTGCAGCTCACACTCGCTCCTCATCACCTCCATCTCTCTGCATCGTGGCCTCATTTGCTTCCTCCTCCTTATCCTCCTGATCGTATCTCTTTTTTATTCTCCTTCTGGCCGAAAATCCTTTTAAAATGAAGTCAAGTGCGGACCAATCCTATCATAAAGTCCCTCAGATTTATTCTTTTGGATCATCTTAACTGCAGCCCAGACACTCTTTAGAGATGAAGGATTGACTTGTAGGTGCTGTAGGAGGAACACTGTAATAAAAACCTGTTCTCACGCCAAGGATGTGCAAAAGACATCAAACACCCATCCAGAGGGTTTTAAACTAACAGCCTTGGTTTCTCTGGAGAAATTGATTTCTTTAAGTAAACTAACAAAGATGTAAACTTTCTTACAGTCCTTGTTTACCCATCCTGCAGAAAAACACTAAACCTGTAGTTGCAGGAAGATCAGGAGGGTTCACTCTGTCTCCTTGCTCTGAGTGGATCTTTGCTTAAAAACCGTCTGTGTGGGAGCAGATTTCATGCAGCAGCTCCTGCACTGTAAGGCTGGATGAGCTGAATTTACCTAAAAATTGTGAGAAAACTGGTTGCAATGCCAAGTTCATTTAACTTAGAATCTTTTGCAAAAGAAATCACTTTGCATACTTATTAAACTTTAATTTTTAAGTCCACTGCACCAAATTACAAGTTGATTTAACTACAATAATTACATTAAGTCGACTTAATGTTTTCAAAATGTGTGCAATTGTTGTAGTAGAAAATTCTACTCTACAAAAAAGCAAATAAAATGGCATTCTTAATATATTTATTTTTTTATTTTGGAAGTTTTAACTTCTAACAATAACTTGAGAAGTAAAAGAAAATAACTCCTTGTTTTACAAATCCCTGCAATTTTTTTGATTTTCAGCCTTTCTGTTTATGACAGTTACTGACACACTCATGATGATGATAAAATAGCCTTAACAGCCCGGAGGATGACGTCGTAGAGAAGACACCTTTACCAGCAACCTTAAATTTCAAATGGTACCTTTTCTCAAAGCCAAAGAGAAGAAGAAGCATGTGTATGTCTAAAGCTCAGTGTTTGAGGGGCATTTAACTAAAAATTAATTCAAACATTCTACTTTGTCTGCAAGAAGTTGAGTATACTTTGCATTTTAAAGTCATGCAATCAATCTTAAATGATTTATTTATATTGTAAATAAATATTTTAATTAGATATGAAGTCTGGGGTTTACAGTGTTGCGTTAAATACCAGGGTGCAGTTCCTCAACTGTCCACTAGAGACACCAACAAGAGCAAGGAAACCCCAAAACAGCCAATAGATCATCACATGGATGCATTTCAGGAACAGAAGCAGCGTTAGCTTCATTCATCCAGAGAAGTTAGCGTTCTTTAAACTCTGTATTAAACTGTAAGCATCATGACTGTTAGAGAGCAACCGGTGTTCTGGAGTTAAGAATGACCGTGCTGAGTGAAGACCTCCGTCTGAACTTGTCAGAGATTGTCAGCTGACGGTCACCGGTGAGCGGGGTCACACTTTACACTGAAACACCAGAGATTTCTGTGGCTCTAAGCTATTGCTTTTTTTATTTTTTTGTCTGTATCCAACCTCAGTTACTCTGGTTTGACCTTTAAAGTAATAATTACTGCTGGTGAACAAACTGGGTTTATCCACTTAAAATGTCTGTCTGTGCATTTCTTGATGTCTGCCATCCTTTCACTAATGTCTCATGAAGCTGGGGGTCGTTTGGGTTAAAAATAATATATATATATATATATATATATATATATATATATATATATATATATATATATATATATATATATATATATATATATATAAAGACAGAGATTTGCTGAAATGATTGGGTAATTACATAAGGATCTACTGGTTCATAACACGCTGGAGCCGTGGGCCTGAAACACCAAGGTCTGCTGATAGCTTCACCCCTGACAGGCCTCCAGAGAGCTGGCCAATCAGAGGGGAGGACGTTTGCAGCTAAAACATGTAGAAGTGCTTCCAACAGAGGCAGAAGTATAACTTTTCTAAAACACCAGAGTAACAGAACCATTTCTTTTTTAGCTGTTAATCATCCAGAGCTGCTAAAAAGGGCATCAGAGGGACATAATAAAGGGACAGTCTGTTAATTTGTTCCTGTTGCTTTAACAGCTTTTCTTGCTGAGTAGAAGAAACCTGACCAAAGGATGAGCTGTGATGATTTTAGCGATTATTGGTCAAAGGCTGACAACACCCCTGATTATCTGGTTCTTTTCATTGTTCTGTCTTTGATCACTCACTGGATAATCCTCTGATGTGATATGACTTTTCCTGCTCTACATTGTCTGTTTTCTGTTTCCAGGTCACGTGGTTGTGAATTTTTTCCATATTTCTCCAAGTATGTAAGAAATGCAAATCCATCCCCCTGTCCTGGCCACAGCCTCTCTGTCTGAGAGGCAGTGATGGATGAAAGCTGACACTTGTCTGGTTGATGGAGGCAAAGAACCTCCAGTCAATAACTCTAGTTAAAAATAAGTTTGGAGCAGCATTTGGCCGAGTAAATATCTGCTAAACTCCTGACCTGCATGAAAATATGGGCTCCTCTAGAGGGACGTAATTAAAACCTGCTGATTTCCACACAAACTTTTTTTTTTAAGTAAAAATTAAAAGGTGTGTTTGATGTTGATTCAAAGCGGGGTGAGAAGCCCATACAGCTTCAGATCGTTGCTCTCACTCTTGTTATCCTATAACACAAATATCAGTATTTACACAGAAAAAAATGCTGCTTTAGACAGACACACACACATAATGATGGTGCTGAAGGCATGGATGAGTGTTTTGTTAACTAAAGATCAGAGACAAGATCAGATCAGAGACACAGCTCAGGGTCACGTGACCGACAGCTGTATAAGAAGCCCTTGCCACTACCAATATGGCCGCTGTAGCCGATGTGCTTCAATTTCCGATTCAGAAACAGACCGGTGACCTTGGGGAGACTATGTCCATGTTTTTTACAGTCTATGGTGTTAGCTCTGTGATAGACTGGAAACCTGTTCAACATGGACTCTGCCTTGCCAAACCCCCCCCCCCCCCCCCCCCCCCCCGAGATCCACAGGGGAATAGAGGTAAATATAAAGGTTGGTTTTGTTGTGACTTCTTGCATCTTATTGTGTCATGATGTAAAGTGTTGCATCCACTTGTATTAAGTGATATAGTTGGCTATGGCTGCCTTTTGCAGCAGCTCTCTTTGCTTTGCCCATGTCTTGTAATTTTTTTGTCGTCTCTTTTTGGTAATATTTTTATTTGGAGTGGATCATTACTTTCGATGGCTCATTTGTTGGTCATGGACACCAAACTCTTTGTGGCTTCAGTGGTATTTTTACTGCTTTTTCTCCTGTGTTTGTCTGAAGATCCTACATGTAACCATGGCTGCATTGTTTACATGTGAACTCAGCTGTTAGCAGCCTGTAGCATGTCAATGCTAACTGGTGTAAGGCCTGATGTCTTCCCACAAGGTGAGGAGAAGGAGGTGAGGACGATGTGCTGGTTCTCAGGTGTGAGCTAAGAAGTGACGACATGGACCTGTCCTTCCATCCATCGTTACTGTGAATGTAAGCTCTATCTCCAATAAGATGGATGAGCTAGCCATGCTAACCCAGCAACAGAGGGAATACCAGAGGGCAGAGTAGCATCATGCTATTCACAGACATGGCTAACAGAGCTAACATCAGACACCAACGCCACATTGGAAGAGCTTCACCTGCTGTGGGCAGACAGGATCCAGGAGACAGAGACTGAACAGACTGCTGAAGAAGCTCAGTCCTGGACCCTGTGGAGGTGGAGACTGGCTGAACTGGAGAATGATGGACAAGCTGTCATCATCTATTTTCTTATGGACCTTTTTGCACTTTCTATGCACTTTCTTACTTTTGTTTTCTTGATTGCTGCTGTGACTTCAATTTCGTTGTACTTGTTACAATGACAATAAAGTTATTTTCTATTCTATTCTATTGCAGTTGTCCCTCATTGTATTGTTTTGTATCGTAATGTGGTAATGGCATAAATCTTGTCATATTGTGTTATATTGTATCATGTAGCACAATATCACATCCTATTGTACTGTATATCATATAAGATCTTATTGTATCCCACTGTATCTTATAGTATCATGTTGTTTGTGTTGTACTGATTCATATCTTATTGAATGACGTGGTATCTCAGTGTAGCGTTGTGTATCTTAGTGTATCAGTGCATGTAATGGTGGTGTACAGACCTGGAAAGTGATCAGAGCATCGGGCGTATTCAGAGACAGAGTGATTAATGTGGCACTGATTGGCTGCAGAGAAAGAAACAAACACAAATCCATACCTCGAGTCTGGGCAGTAAAATTCACTGCTGCAGCAGAGAAAAAGTCTGTTTGTCTGCCATGAATAACTCGGACAGTGTTGTTTATTCCTCTATATTCAGAGCGGCTCTCGCAGATTGGAGGCTGTGCTGCACTGATGCTCATGAAGATGTATGGGTGGTTGTCCCTGGGGATACACCTGCTCAGGCAGCACTATCTCTCCCAGGCAATGACTCTGAAACAGCTTTTTCCCCCTCTGTCTGCAGCTGCATCTTAATCACTGTCACTGAAAACAGGCCAGCTGCTCACACATTCTGATGCCTCTGCAGGAAAACAATGCACACTGAGGGTGTTTTGCATACTGTACATTTATTTATGATTAGCTTGCAGAGAGCGGGGTGTTAAATAAGAGGCAGAGACGAGGGAGGAACGACCATGGTACTGTAAATATAGGTTAAGTATGTTTTAAAACACACTGAAACAGAAAAAAGGGCGTAAAGAGGCCAGGGCAATCAGGGGGGTTTGGCCTGGTATGACAGCCAATAAATCAATTAATCATACAATACATGAAAATAAAGTTGGTCATCTTGCGGGCCTCTATATATATTGCCATGTTCATGTGTATGTTTTCATTGTCTGGCAAGAGGGTTCACTCTCATCGCTCTCAACACCTGGGCGACCAAGTTTGTTCCATAGCAGAATGAACACAGTGAACCCTCTTGTCAGTCGTCCAAAATCTTTGTCTCTGGGGGAAAGGCAGGGCTGCTTGCAAAAAGAGACTGAGTGCAGCAAGTGAGCCTCAGGAGGAGCCTATAGACTGTATAAAACATGGACATAGCCTCTGTGACGCCATCCGTCTGTTCCTGAAACTGGGAAATGAAGCCAATTCATGGATGCAGCCACATTTGCTGACGCCAGCTGTGAGTTTATCTTTGAGCAGCTACAGTGTGCCCGGCGGTCACGTGACCTGAGCTGTGCCTCTGATTGGATAATTAAAGGATCCTAATAATTTCTAAAATTTAATCATCGTACAGTGTGCCCATAGTGAAATCAGTGTTTTAGACCCAACCCATTTTTGAACCATGCCGTAAATATATTTTTTAACGCCATAAAAGTCAGACTTCCAGTCTTTCTGCAGCCAGCCTCAAGCAGATTCTCAATGAACAGCAACTTTTAGCACTTCCGCAATGACTTCATTTTGCCTGTTGAAGGAGCCACGAAAGTTAAAGTAGTAGAACTAAGGATGACAAAAAAATGAATAAAAATTGTAAAGCCATATGCCACAGTCGCAGTGTAAAAATATTTCAGCTTCACCAGCACAGACGAGCAGTATGCAGAATGTGTTCAAAACGGGTGGGGACAAAAAAACGGCATGCTTTCCTAAAACATAACCACCCAACCCACTTATGACCGTTTGGGAAAAAACTACACCTCGAGATGTAGAGCCTTCATCCTGACAGTCAACACTCACTGGATGATGAAATAAGTATAAACTAAACAGCACAAAATGGTGTGCGCTCACAGAAAGTCTATTCTCAATGCTCAAAACCGAGACAACTGGACTGTTTATAGTTTGGGTTGAAGCTGATGAGACTGATGAAGACTCATGGATGAGAAGAGAAACGTCTTCACAAACTCTGAACAGTCCAGTTCCTGGTTTTAAGTGTTAAGAATAACTCTGACCTGGATAGTGAGAATTTACTTGGACTCAGTAAGGGAAGTGTGTCACATCGCTAAGGAAGTGCTGCCCTTCAATAGTTTTTATTCAAGTGCAGTTTTTGCTAACAGAGACTGAGAGTCCGTTTCCTTTTAAGTATTTAGGATTTTAAAAGTTATCGATGTTGCAGTTACGATGGTAAAAAAACAAAATACCCATAAAAATAAAAGTATCGTTGTAAATTATTGACAATAATATCATTTATCTTCAACAATTTGAGGGACAATATATTGTCTAGCAAAATCTGTTACTGTCACAGGCCAAGTGAGGGTTTGAAAATGTATACAGCAGGATGGAAGGAGGGTTCAAACCAACGTGAACATCCGTATAATGATTTGATTTTACTTTAACTACTGCTGTTGGGGGGGGGATCTGGCGGAGCTTGTCAATCAAAATCCTGCTCGTAAACCACTGTGGGTGAGAGCGGTGCGCTCTTTGGATGAGAGCTCAGCAGAGATATGAGGAGAAGATGTGGGATGACAGAGACGCTGCAAGTCAGAAAAGTTCAGGCAGCTCACACTCCAACTGAGGATGTGTCGCAGAAGTTTAGAGGGAAACAGCAGTGCAATTGTGAGAAAAGACGGAGATCATGGAGAGGATCAAAGGATGGAGCGCCCGAGATGAATGCAATCAAAAAAAAGTATGTTTTGGGTGTCTTCCACATTTGAAACAATACAGTTTGGATGCCCAGTACCTGGCAGTCGATAATGGTACTCAAGGGTTTATGCCGTAATAATAATTAATTTTAAAAAAATCAAAGTTTTTCAATTTAACATAACTCTTTAATATATACCCTAGCAATGTTGTAGTCATGTCCAACATGGAAAATCACCTTTAAATTCACTCCCTCACAGCCACAAAGATGTGTTTAGTTTAGGGATGCACGGTAACTTTTTTCTTGGACCGATACCGATAACCGATAACTTTCAGCTTATACAGGCCGATACCGATAACCGATAACACACACTCTCAAACATTTATATATTAACCTAAGATCATGACGTAAATTCTATAAACAAAACCAAAGTACTATTATAATTGCAGCTACTGTGTACAGTATAGTGCTTGTATATAACTTAAGTTTGTATCCTATATTTTTTTTTCTACTTGTGTGCTGGTTCTATTCTTTGGTGCAACTGCTGCTGGAATCTGAATTTCCTGGGTAACCTTCCTGAGGGATTAATTAAGTTCCTGTGTGTTTGTCTATCTATCTATCTATCTATCTATCTATCTATCTATCTATCTATCTATCTATCTATCTATCTATCTACCTTAAAGGACTCTGGCTTCTGGTTTGATTCAAATGAATATCTTTTCACTACAGTAAATGAGGTTCATTTATTTTTTCTGCGACTTAAATGTCGTAAAAAAATTAATAATAGAGACACCAAAATTTCACAAAACCTCTCAAATTTGGATAAAAAGTTTTTTATGCTCTCATGAGGTGATTTTTCAGAGAAGTTTATCACAATATATGCAATGGAAACACCTTTATACCATATACTTTACTATACTATACTATACTATACTATACTATACTATACTATACTATACTACCTTTAAAAATCACGTCACTTTATCATAACAACGCACCTCCCTCACCTACACGTACGGACTCTGGCGTTCATACTGTAACAGCTCTGCTGTTAGTTCTGTGTTCAGTGCAGATGTTTGTGTTTGTGACCGTCAGTATGAAGGCATCATGACGGCTGTGAGCGGGTCAGAGTCAGAGAGCAGCAGGAGGGAGGGGCGGAGGTGTGCGTAAGATCTCAGTGTGAGAGTATGTGAGCTGGAGATGATGATTTTCATTCAGTGTTTAGTTCGTGCTTATAAAGATGGCACATGTTCTGACCTGACACTGTACTCGAAACAAATTAAAAATTAAATTACCTTAGCCTGTGGGTCATGTCCGGCAAATTTATTGGATTTTTCAAAAGTGTGTAAGTCCCAGTGGATTCGTTGTGGTCGGCTTTACGTTATTAGCGTCTTTAGCATCGCGGGTGTCCTCGTGCTTTCAAAACTCCGTCGAAGCGATAGTTACATTTCAGCTGACTGATTAGGTTTAAAGTATTGAAGCTGCTCCCTTTTCCTCCTCATGGAACTTTCCTGGAATAACTGTCTTCTTCAGAAACTTTAAAGAAGTCCCACACAGTCGACTCCATGTTTTCTGTTTGGAAGCGTCAACATGCTGTGCTGTGTTGTGATGCATTTAGGGTGTGACGGAAAATCACAGTTCCCACGTTTGCTAGTCCTTCTTTCAGCCTTTTAAAATTTATATTTGCATTTTTTATGTGTAACATGTGAAAAAATACTGTGGATGCCAATTCAAGTCTGTAACTACAACAATATGACCAAGTTAATGAGTCTTTTCCGACATGAGGGGGAACTCTTAAATTTCTCAGTCAAGAAGTGTTGTAATTTCCTTTTTTTGCCAACGCCTCTTAAACGCATCACTCACTGCAGGCTGTTCATGTCTTACAGTGAGGGGCTAGCCGCCGTAATATCGGACCGATATGAATGACGTCATAATTTCCCGTTATCGGCTCGATAACTACCGATAGTTATTGTGCATCCCTAGTTTAGTTACCAAAAAATATAGTCTTTTGTTTATTCTGAATCAGTACCGGGAACTACAGACAGAATCCAGTCAGTACCTATTCAAGTACCTAATTTGGTACCATCCCTAAAAACATGACAGTCTGTCTTCTCTGCTTCCTGTTGGACGGAGGTTAAATGTTTACTGCCTTGTTTGCTTCACACCATCAGGAGTCATGTTAAAATATAGAGAAAGTAATTCAACTCCATCCATTTCCTCACCCACAGACAGCAGACAGTGCTGAGAGGACAGAGGGAAGGCTCAGGTGGGAGCTTCTATTAGTGAGTTCATGCAAATCTGCTGTAAATATTTAATAAGTTCTTGTATGGAAAGAGTGCCTGGGTAATCAGAGCGCTCTGCGGACATGAGGGAGAAGGAGCTTTAGAGTCCACAGTGGAGCCTTTGATCACACACGCAGCTGAAAGGTGCTGACCTGTTCGCTCTCAAGACTTTCCACTTCCTCTTTATGTGAGAGCTGCGACTGCAGGCGCCCAGCGGGTTCAGCGGGCAGCACCAGAGAACAGGTTCGGCTCGACGCTCCGTGAGGCTGCGGCTTGTTTAACACGGCTCTGTGATCTCTGCTGGGTTCTTATGTTAAACTGTGAACTCACCCTCTCAGGGACACACACAACAAACACGTGCATCAGCTGCTCCGTGTTCACCGTGTGTGAAAACTGTACTTCTGCCAGCTCTAATTAGAGCTGCCAGATAAAAGAAAGGTTACATTATCTGCACATTAACCGCGACGAGGGAGGAAACAGAGAGGCGTGAGGTGGTCTCAGCTTCTCTCCTGGAACAGAGTTCAGCTGGTTTCAGAGCCCTGGATTCACATCAAGTCTCATGCTCACAGCTACACCCAGCTCTCAAACTGAAACCAGGACTGAGATGTAACAGCAGCTCCTCATGGGTCCACTTCAGGTTGACTCCAAAACTATGTCAGTCCCCACCAGAGGTATGTTTACATCCTGCTGCTTAAACCCTTTGTTGGTCTCCATAGCTTTCCCCTTGTTTTAGTAAAACTATGGGACATTCATTTTTTTTATATATATATATAACAGAAAAACAAAGACTGTAGTCTGATATTTACACATAATTAGAGTCGTGTCTGAACTGACAGGTGCGTGTAATAGTTGTACCTGTTTGCAAGCGAATAAGTCTCTGGCCTCAATTCATCTTCTCTGCCTGTTTCTACATCAATCAACCCATTTAGGCTGATTCCAACATGCCACACATGCACATTTATGTCTTTTCAGACTGGACACAGTGTGTATGTCATTTCAGACAGAGTTGTCCATCGTGGCTGCCGGATGGTCGTAACAGGAAATGAAAATTAATTCAAACTTTCCATCCCTCCAAAAAATCCCAAAACATTCACATCATTCAGGCTTTGGGCCTCATGGCATCTCTCCAGAAATCAATGAGCGACCATGTTTTCCTGAATAAACACAAAATTTTCACATCAATAAATATTGAGGCTCTTTTTGCATCACATATTGACATGGGTGCAAGTGTTTCTGTCTTATTTTCATTCAATGTTGTCTTCTTAGACTTGATGTGAGGCATATTCACCAAACAAGACCAGAAAAATGTTTTAATTCAAGATGTTTGAGGACAAAATTGCACCTGATCTCCTTGTAAAGAGTAAAACAGTGAAAGACAAATGTACCTGTCAAGTTTCATAGAATAAGAAAAATGTTTCTGTACAGAAAATGAAACATAATATTTTTCTAACTCTAGTGACAAATTTGATTTACTGTTTACCAGCAATCCAGGTGTCAGTTTTGTCTTTTGAAAATAAAATAAGACATTTTTTCGGAGTTGTCAGTCGAATGTGGCTTTATTCCAGTTTTTGCAGCATATGATGACCATATTAGAGGCCAAGCTGGATACAGATAGAGCCACTTTATTTATTAGCTACACCTGCTCAGCTTCTTGTTTACACAAATTTATAATCAGCCAATAGCATGACAGCAACTAAATGCATTTAGGCACGTGGTCATGGTGAGGAATGAGCATCAGACTGAGGAAGAAGTGATTTCAGAGACCTTGAATATGGCATGGTTGTTGGGCTGAGTATCTAACAAACTGCTGATCTACTTGGATTTTACCCAACAACCATCTCTAGGGTTTACAGAGAATGGTCCCAAAAAGAGAAAATATCCAGTGAGTGGCAGTTCTGTGAGTCGAAATGCCTTGAAGAACGTTGCCTGGTCTGATGAGTCTGGATTTCTGCTCCACATTCAGATGGTAGGGTCAGAATTTGGCCTCAGCAACATGAAAGCATGGATCCATCCTGCCTTGTATCAACGGTTCAGGCTGCTGCTGTTTCTTCAACATGACAATGAGTTCACTGTACTCAAACGTCCTCCACAGTCCCCAGATCTCAATCCAATAGAGCACCTATGGGATGTGGTAGAACAGGAGATTCTCATCATGGATGTTCAGCCGACAAATCTGCAGCAACTGTGTGATGCTATCATGTCAATATGGACCAAACTCTCTGAGGAATGTTTCCAGTACCTTGTTGAATCGATGCCACAAAGGATTGATATGTCTCTGAAGGATAGAAATCCAGAATAAATCCAGAAAGTGTATATTTCACCCACATAGACCTAAGAGAGGGGAAAAGGTTTTATTGTTGCAGAAATGTGCTTCTCTCTTGGTCTGAACACACCTCTGCACAGCATTTCCACATGAGACTCCATTGTTTTTACAAGAACTAAATGCATTGAGCCCAGGGGACGTATTTGTTTGTTCCAGCCTCTCACTCTCCCCTTCAGTAAGTGTAGTAAGTGTATTTTGCAGTTCTTGTGGCTTTTTGTAAAAAGTAACCGACTCTTTCATCGTGTTGAAACAAGACGCTGCAGAGAAAACATTAAATCTTTCCTCGAACAACAACAAGCAGGACGAGCAGCGGCGTCTGAACGTGTGATCCCACAGAGCCCGGCAGCTCTCCTCCTGAGTGCAGCACCGCCCTGCAGTAAACATGACTGATATCACCATTTTCCTCAGGCAGGTATGAAACTGGACTGTGTAATGAGCAGGTGTATCAGCGTGAAAAATACAGTAAAATTACCATTACTTTATCATTTGTCTCACTCATGTCTGGGCTCCTCTGGCCTTGTCACGACAGCAGAAAGCAGCCAGAAAATCTACAACCCGCTGGAGTAATTGAATCATTAGTTTGATCAATAATCCTATTACCACACTCTGCCTCTCCTTGATAACTCATATATCCTTACTGCTGGAGTGAACTGTAACAGAGCGAGTGTTTGCGGCCCCCTGACTGAGACTGTGAGCGTGCTGAGCTCAGAGTCTGCAGGGCGGCTGCAGCAGAATCGATTCAGCTTAAAGACACAGTATCCAGGCGTCTGCTCTCCCAGGGCGGGGAGAGGCTTCTACAGGGAGCGGGTTTTTAATGAGGCCCTCCGTCAGGGTGACACCTGCAACGTCACAGGCTACACACACACACACACACACACACACACACTGCTGTGAGCACACAGTCTGAGCGGCCTGTAGCTGAACACACTAGGGACTAAGAGGATGTGAGCTGAGGGAAACACATGCTAAATATCGACCAGAGCTACAATCTGCTCACACTGAAGGTCTGCTACAGGAGGTTTCACTTTACTTATAGCTTTCAAAAAACTAGTCAGTGATGCTCTTCACATCCAGACAAACTACATCTTTTTTCCTTCACGTGTGTCCATCTTGTGTGAGATGCACTGATGAAGACGCCAAAGGAGCAGAGAGCACGGTCTACTTTTTGCCATGTGATGAAGGTATTCTTCTAGTTTAGAGTTCACCAACAGCAATAAATGAAGCACTGTGCTATTTTAGTTTTTTTTCACTGGGGTTGTATGAGTCACTAGCGGTGGGGTTGCTAGTACAGCCATTGTTGTACGAGCAACAATGGCTGCCCCCTCAACTCAGCCCTTAAATAAAAACCCGCTGGGAGAAACAGCACAGAAGCTAGGCTACAGTTTCTGCAGATAGGGCTGAAACTGTCGCATAAATTAGCAGATTTTGGAAAATGTAGGAATATACAGCTTATGTATGCATGCTTTTATGAACAATATAATACAGATGTGCTTTTTCTAACTTGGTTGTACAGATGTGCTATTTGTGTTGGTATGCATTGCAAGACACTTGAGGGGGGGCTGGGGGCTCCTAGTGTTTTATGTAGCACCCAGAGTAGAGAGTGACCACAAGTGAAGTTAATGCTTCTGCCCAATAATAGACAGAATTAATTGTGTGTGTGTGTGTAACTCTAATAATCCTTGTTAATAATTACTTTTTTTAAAGTTGAGGTATATGTTTCAGTCAAAGTGATGAAGATAAATAATTAAAGGAGGAAGAGAGAGATGTGAGTCTAACAGTCCCTCCTGCAGATGAGTGAGAACCAGGAGACAGAGAACAGCCTGCAGCCAATGAGAGGGGAGACAACGCCTGAAGATGACTCAACTTACTTTTTTTTTTAATGGGGGTGGGTGATATAGCCTTAAAATTATATCACGATACTTTAAAGAGGATATGGGGGAAAAAAATGAACAATTCATTATTGGTGGTTGCTGCTTCTGAATAACAGCATTTTATTGCACACACAGCATGGAAGCCACTTTTTCAATCATTTACTACAACTACACAAGCTTGAAATGTAAACATAGTAAGTAGGTCAGATCAGAGTCCTGCACGGGTCCAATTTTCAAGATCCGCCCCGCCCCTATCCCTGGGACGTACAAACCCGCACCCAAACCGCAAACCCGCACATCAGCCCGATTATTACCGCAACCCCGTTGAAACAGACCCACAGCCAGACCCTCAACCTTATTTAAAGTAATCATTTTGGGTCATATTGTCTGAAAATTGAACGGTATATCGCCATAGTTCAGATGTCAGTGAGTAAACAACACACCTGAATGAATCAACTCTTCCAATAAAAGCCTGACTTCAGCTCCATCATCAACCCTCTGTGATCTTCTCACATCTGTAAAATCACTCGTTTTTTACGTTTAATGCTTTTAAACTTTTAATCTCTTTAAGGGCCTTTACATGTGTAATAGTAGACTTACTTTCTGTTCAGACTTAAGCGACGCTCAGCAGGTAGATCATATCACAACCATGGATGTATTATAAGAACTGGATAGCGTGGCTCAGCCTTCCGACATGTTACGGATTTACGGATGAGGTCTATGTTTTTTTACAGTCTACATGGTCACAGCCTCACAATCGGCTTACAACTTACATTTTTATTTTATTGTATCTATTATTATTTTATAATAATTTTGATGTGTCAAACTAAAACCTGCGACCCGACCCGCATGTTATTTTTTCCACCCAGATCTGAACCCGGGAAAAAAAAAAAGTTTTTAAAAACCACCCGCAAATCAGCTGTTTTTGCGGGTACCCAACCTAGTGCAGGACTCTGGGTCAGATCCAGAGAGAATCTGAAATTTTGGTGGAGGAAAAGTTAATCTTCACAACTCTATACGACACAACACATTCTTTCCATAAGAACACCAACAGAGAGGAGAAGGCATGGACTGAAGGAGCAGAAGTTTAGGGAGGGCCAGATGAGCTTAACATGCTAATTAATTACCATGAAAGTACGGTGTCATAGGTGGGATTCCTGCAGGAACATGTGGTTCTCCTGTGATCTTGTGATCCCAGGTTTCCAGCTACTAAGGGCGCTGCCCTGCACGGCGCTGTGCAGCGCTCCAGAGACACATCCAGTATGATTTGGCACACACGGCGCTCATGTTTTATGTGTGAATCAAGGATAATGCTGATGAAGGGTTCAGACAGTCATCATCAGCCCTGTTGCTGTGAGGCTGCAGCACTAAACGTCAAGCCACCGTGCAGCCCTATCAATCGATCAATCAGTCTTTATTTTTGCAGCGCCAAATCATAACAAACGTTATCTCAAGACGCTTTACAAAAACATTCCCAGGTCTAGACCCTTAAATGTTAATAAAGTTTTAGTAGCAGAAACCCAACATAAAGACAAGATAAGGAGTCTTATCTCATCTTTACCCAGCATGAGTACAGGACTTTGCAGCATTTCGGAAGTTACAATGGCAAGGAAAAACTTCCCTTTAACAGGCAGAAACCTCAGACAGAACCGGACTCTTGTTGGACAGAGATCTGCCTCGAAATGATGCTCAACCGTGGACTCAAGCTCTGACAGGATCACAGCCATTACAGAGCAACTGGTGTTTTAGAGGAAAGAGTGACTGTGCTAACTGGAGGCCTTTGGCTGAACTCCAGAAAAGTTTCCTGAAGTTCAGTCACAGAGTATCTGCAGTGACTCTTCATCTGTTGAGGCTACAAACTGATTCAGAGAGAGTGAAATTGTTCACGTCTGTCTTTATATTCAGTCTAACACTTACTATTGTTCAAACCACCAAGAGTCACTGCCAAATGAAAGAGCTCAGAGGAGTAGTACTACTACTAGCAGCACTAACACAATTGTCTAACCTGATTTACCTTTTAGGATTACTCTGCAGACAGTACAGCCTGTTTCCTGCTTAGCGCTGAGGCAATCAACCTGGAGCGGCTCCAAAACTTTTAGTGGTGAGGACTCCAAAAATAAGGCCCATGTTACAGCTTTCAGAGCCACCCCTTAAATACCACATGGCAATGACACAGAGTTATCTCGTCTCCATCAAACAAGCTGCATCCTAAAGACGGAGGGTGGAGGTCCACTGGGACCCTGTGACTGCACGGCCCGTTGATCCCGAAGCCCCCGTGTCATCCCACTCCTGAACACAATAAAAACAGTGTGACACTCTGCCATGAAGACTTCTGATGCATGCAGAGGTATAAATAATGGATTGGTGTCACAGGATGGGTTCTGAGAGCTCTGGGACTAATCTCATTGGATGCCGCTCCTCCTGTGTCTGAAAGCTGTCAGGTGATCGGGGACTCGGCACAGCGGCTTTTTGGCAGGGGAGAGACGCATAACAACAACACAAAGCAGCCAAACAAGTCCTGATGGGTTTCTGGCTGTCGACCAAAACAACAAATTTAATAACACTGTCACAGATCCAAATGTTTCCTCCCAGACTACAAATGATACCTTTATATCCTTTTCCTGTTTGAAAAGGCAGGAAACAGAGACTCACAAGCTTCCAATGGCTTCACCCTGAGAGACAATGAGCTGGAGCGACACGACACCAGGGAGGAATCTGGTCTGGTTAAATAAAGCTGCGTATGAAACACTTTGAGATGATAAAACTATAAAAAATTAAACAAGAAGTTTAACAAGCAGATAAAGCTGCTGTCTCCAGCCTGACTTATTCAACTGGAGTTCACAGGGGTGTGACCCAGTGTGAATGAAGAGTGGTTCAAATCTCTGAGAAAAAAAAATGGATTCAGATTCACTTTTTCACTAGCAGAGGGCGCTAACTACCCTGTGTTTTTCTTCACCCTGTAACATGTTACTCTGAATATTTCCTGCTGTTTTCACACATCAGCTCACTCTAACTTCTCATGGAAATGTTTTCATGGTGCAAGAGAAATTCAAGATTAAAAATTCAGCTCACCTATTTATTCATCCAGCCCACACTGATAATTCAGGAAACTTTTAAGAGTCTTTGCAAGAGAGGTGTGAAAACCACAACTACTTGTGCATTTGTGAAGCAGACTCTGGTGACAGAGACTTTGTTACCTGCAGTTGTGGAAACACAGGGTAAGCTGGCTAAGGAAGCTATAAAAGTCAAGTTGTGGATTTTAAAGGTCCCATATTCTGCTCCTTTTCTGCAGTTTAATATGGATTATTGGTGTCTTCATGAAATGGTAGTGAAATGGTACAATGCATTGCATGAGCATTGTTTCCAGGCTCTCATAGCCCCTCTGTTCAGAACAGTCTGATTTAGTGGGCGTGACCTTCAAATGTAAATGAGCCACTGCTGATACCGCCCTGCTCTTCCACATCACTGAGAGCGGCGCCTCCAGGTGCACAATGTTTAGAAAACAGCGAAGCTCTTTTACTGTGACATTACAGGCCAAAACAACAGGCTAACTGCAGCTAAAGTTAGCATCCTGAAGAGACAGGGGGGACACTGGGGAAAAGCTCTTACATCTGCTCCACAGCACACAGCATTTAAAATACTCACATTTCCAGGGTCCCAGGTTTGTTGGCGGACGGTTGGTAATGCGCCTGGATTCAGTACCAGTCTATTCCCTAGCCCTCTGTTGGACTGTCCAAAGTTGGAAAAGCAGTCGGCCATAAAGTGACTAGTACACACATGCACAGTTTTACTGAGTGTAGCTGGCACATTTCCTTGATAAATGAACTCTAGCCACTTAGTCTTGTCTTCTTCTGAGATAGGAAGCTTGTGCATGGAACTATGTGGCTGTTTACAGCCAAAAATAGAGCAGTGATGGCTCTTCAATCTCGGCATTCTCTTTCCCGCAGCTGGAGAGAATTCTCTTCAGCAGCGAGGAGGGGAGTGGGAGGGGGGGAGGTTCGGGGTATGTGTTCTGATGAACCAATCAGGTCAGACTTGGTCCTGATTGGTCAAAAAAGGGAATTGCTGACGACGAATCCAAACAGCTTTACATTCTCAAGTGCTACTAAGTACAGGTTTTGTCATTACATATCACATTTTGTGGGCTGGGAG
Source organism: Halichoeres trimaculatus (assembly GCF_033239565.1). Lineage (NCBI taxonomy): Eukaryota > Metazoa > Chordata > Actinopteri > Labriformes > Labridae > Halichoeres > Halichoeres trimaculatus. The sequence continues at coordinate 6,711,491 of NW_027437191.1, read as the reverse complement.
GAAAGCCAAAGACCCACAAATGTCACTAAAAGACTTAAAAAAAATGAATTTTGCACAATATGAGCCCTTTAAAATTTTTTTACAAGAAAGAAAATGAAAACACCCGCCAAGTTGTGAGTTTTAGCAGTTTTTAGTGCAGAATGCAGAGTAGCAGTTTCAAAGCATGGAGTCAGAAGTGTTTCTCCTCTGCCTTTTAAATCCAGAAACTGTTAGCTGAAAGGGAAGTGATGAGTAGCTTTCAACTCTTGAATTACTGTGAGTATAAATGTAGTTAAACTTCTGGAAGCTGCTCAAAGAAAGAATCTTGAAGCACTAAATGAATTACAGTAGTTCACTTCTGTCCAAACATTAGTGTCTGAAGAAATCTGTAAACTTGACAAAGATGCTGAAGGACCAGGACTCTGTGAAAGTTGCTGTTTCACACATTTGTTAAACAAGACTCTCTGACTGTCAGAGGGGTATAGAAACGAGATTTTCCCCTCGTCGTTCACGCTCACACATGAAAAACCCTCCCATCACCACAAACGGCCCAGCAGCTGCTTTGAGCTCTGCAGGCTGAGGATGTGCTGACGTGACCTCAATCCGCTGCCTCGCTAGCTGCCTACTTAGGTCACGGTCGTCTGGGCCTGTAAGAGCTTCTCCTTCATCAGGTCCGACTAAAGCCTCACACACACTGCCCATCACCGGCGTGGATTAGAGGACTAACCGTTCACACACGTCTGAAGCTGTCTGCTTCACTGAGTCATGAGAGGCTGCAGCTGCTCTCCACACACACACACACTCACACACACAAAACATCACCTGGAAACAGGGTGGGACCAGAGGTTCTGTGTCTCCTTCAAACATAAGCCCACAAATCCAGCTCTGTGTGCAGCGTTATCACATCAGGGGGGGCTCTTTTAAATCCTCAGCCAACATACATGGACGTGTTAACAGAATTAAGAGCTGTTTAACTCTGAGGCTCTGCATGCAACATGAGACCCACACATCATCCACAGCTCTGATCATCTGCTCAGAGTTTGAAACCAAATCTCAGGTTACATAAGACGTCGAAGCAAAGTCATCTGGATTCAGTCTTACCTGTTTCTCACTGAGATGTCCTGATAAGGATTCAGCTTGAAGACAATCAGCAGGTCCATTTCTGTGAACACAGAAAAAATAAATAAATGAAACAGATGATGACGATGAAATGAGATCACACCTGCCAAAGAAACTAGTTTCACACAGAGGGCTGGTGAGGCTCTCCTGTGCTGCGTGTTCAGTCCAATAAGCTGTATGACTGACAGACAGCTGAAGTCACAAACTGAGGAGTTTCCGCGCTTCCCTCTCCATTGATAACCTCAAACCTGTTGACTCCTGGTCTGGCACCACCCTTTTCGTCCTTTTGTTGTTGTAGTCAAGATAAATACAAACTGATTTTGGCACTGTCTGTTTCATTTTGAAAGTCACTGGGTGTTTTCTGGTCATTTCCATGCACAACATCCTGTGTCAACTTCCCCTGAATTGATGAGTCACAGCTCTGGCTTCCGGCTAAAACAGGATGACTGCTTATTAGTTGTGACTTACTGGACCAACCGCACAGCTGAACCACAGCAGAGTAAATCCAGTGTAAACTGACATATTGACTTGAATCAAAACCTATCTGACCAAGCAGAGACAGACTGGAGACCTATCTGGAGTATATCAGCCGTTAGAGAACAGGTATGTCTATTTGGGATTGCAGGCAGTTTCTGCCTCTGTCATATTTTTACTCACTGTAGAATCAGGACAACCATGACTATAGGCTGATGTAACTCAGTTATGTTTTTATGTAGTGTAAACAATTTTTAAAGCTGAAATCCATTAGCATTTTTTCTGTCCAAGGGTTTGGGATCCAGGGGGTATTGTTTATTTTAATTAGTCTTAATTTTGTCCCTCTGGTTCCCTCATTGTAGCTTCACATTATTTACAGCTAAAGAAGAAAACATTTTGTCTTCTCACTGGCGTTCTGCCTTTGTTTGAAACACTTTGTCTCTTTAAGACTCCATGCTCCACAAACCCCCTCCCTCTGATTGGCCAGCCTTCTGGAGATCTGTAGGGGGCAGAACTGTGCACAGACCTTGGTGTTTGAGGCCAACTTGTGAAGATCTTCTGCCACTCTTGGAACAGACTGAATACAGTGGGGGAAATACGTATTGAACACATCAACTTTTTCCTCATCATATTAGATACATTTCCAAAGCTGCAATTCAAACTAAATTTCAACCAGACATTGGTATTAAATCAAATAATAAATACATGAAAATAAATCACAACGTTCAGGTCCATAAATGTTAGGCACAGGCAAAAAAAATTAAAAAATGCATTGCCTTGCCGTGCAATGTTTTCTCTGTAACAATTGTACCTGCTGCCTCCAAGTCTTTCTGGAGCACTTTCAGGGTGGTCCTTGGCTCGTTGAGAACTCTTCTGACTATCTTTCTGACTCCCTGGTCAGAAATCTTCAAGGAGCTCCTGTGCGTGGCCTGTTGATGGTAAGGTGGTGCTTCTTCCACTTGTGAATAATGGCCCCAACGGTGCTGACTGGAATATTTAGGTGCTTTGATATAAGTCTGTAACCAGTTCCATTCTGATGCTGAGCAACAATCAGGTTGTGAATGTCTTCAGAGAGCTCTTTGTCTTTACCCATCATGAGGTGTGTGCATTTCCTTGCCAAAGTATACAGCCTTTCAATGGTGTGTTCAATACTTTTTTTCTGTGTTATCGTACTTAATTCCACATAGTCATTATTTATGGACCTGAATGTTGTGATTTCTTTTCATGTGTGGATTATTTGAGTTAATACCAATGTCTGGTAGAAATTTGTTTGAATTGCAGCTTTGAAAATAAATGTAATGAGAAAAAAGTTAACACGTTCAATACTTATTTTCCTCACTGTATCTGACTATGTAGAGGTTTGGAAATCTGCACATTCAGTCTGAACATTTAGCGCTGAATACCCCCTCTTTAAAGTGTGTGCATGTTTGACTTCTGGTTAACATACATGCCTGCAACCCTTCACCTGCAGCTCTGGCTTAATGCACAAGCAGGTCATGACCCCTGGTGTTTTATGTCATAGATACAGGGATATCAGTTTGATAGTCTTAACTTCACATGATGGAATTAACTCAGGTTAAGACTCTACTGATAAAGCGGAAGTTTTAAGTGAAGCTGATAAGTCATTTTAAAGTCACAAACCCACAGTAATTCTTCCTTCAAACTGATTCAACATTAATCAGAACATAATCATGAATAAAGTTTTCCATTTCTGCAGATAAAGCCTCTTAAATCTTTCTGAGTGAACCTTGAACAAATCATTGGGTTGTGATAAATAAAAAGCCAGCGCTGATGCAGCACAACACCGCAGCACAACGCCGCAGCCCCGTCTGCTCTTGCAGCCGCTGGATATTAAAATGTAGGAGGTCTGAAAGTGACAGCTGATCTCAGTTCTGCTTGAAAATGTCACACTGTCTGCTCAGCACCGTTTCCTGTCAGCTCCTGTTTATATTTAGGTCTGCAGCTGTGAAATGAATAAACATCAGGTTGATCTCCGCCGCTGCACGCCGACAGGGCCGTACTCGCTCACTCAGGTGGGATGACACCGCTGCCACGGCAACGACATCTCGACTCCGCCTGTCAGCCCTCAAAGCGGCTTCAGGAGCGTCTGCGGTCGGCTCAGGCTTGTTTATGTGAGGACATGACAGTAAACATCTCAGGAAAATGTTTGTGACGTCGAGCAGGAACATGAAGAAGAACTCTGCTTACTGTCTGTTAATCCAGAGTTTACAGCTGCCTGCATAATCCAGTTCATTTAATTTAAAATTAAGAACATCAAAGTAGAAGAATACACACTAAAACTTCCATAAATGTCAAATTGTTTTGATTTTGAAGGTTCTCATTGGATGATGCTCGGCTGTGCTCAAATCCAGAGAAGTCAGTGTTACATTTTTTTTCCATTTGTAATTTTTTCGCTGAAGTTTCTCACCTGATCTATATTTGATGTAAAGGGTTTCTGCACAGATTGTTTACTTGTTGTTGTTGTTTTCTTGTTAGTTGATGAAGCTTTAGGTGGCAGGAACAGAGGGGGAACATTCACACCCTCTGAATAAGGCTCAGATATTGGCAGGTCTGTGTTCCTGGTGGGGAACTCTCGAGGCGACACTTTCCTCTTCCTGTGCTATGAACACTTTCTACGCAGCAGCTTTTTTCCCACGTCTCGATGAAGTGTAAATGATCCTGAAGTGTGCTCAGATCCAAACTGACATCAGGACATTTTAATTAAAACAACCATATTCAACCAACACACAGCAGATCCCGTTAGGCCTGATGATGAAGTAACAATAAGTTAGTGTGCAGCGTGTGTGACACACAGACAAATACCTGCAAACACACCTGCTGATCCTCCCTCAGAGAGTGGCTGTGATGAATGAACCAGCTGCAGCGGAGAATTAATCTGTAGGAAATTCTCATGCATGCTGGAGCCTGGCCCACTGCAGACGCTTTGCTGCAGACGCTGCTGCAGACGCTGCTGCAGATGCTGCTGCAGATGCTGCTGCAGACGCTGCTGCAGACGCTTCTGCAGACGCTTCTGCAGACGCTGTGCTGCAGACTGATGATTGGGTAATGTGTTGAAGCAGCTTATTGGTTGTTTGCACTCTCAGGCTGATGGTCAAACAAGCGTCTGTGTCCGACCCGGGAAGAGCTCCAAGTTTTTTCCGGGCCGCAGACTGGAGGGAGCAGATCCACTTAGCTTTTTCACTGCACTGCCTTCTTTTGCTTTGGCTGTTCAATTGACGAGCAGCCAGCCGGTAAGAGCACATTAAGTTTTAATCTGAGCGTGATGCATGCTTATTGCTCCTGACGGCCACAAATGAACTTTTGTCGCTGGCAGCTGCAGAGGGAAACAAAGCAGAAACAGGAGCGGAGCGGGACGCTTTTAAAAAGCTCATATACACAGTGTTCTTACAAGTCTGAGCTGTTTGTGCTCTCAGAGCAGAGTGAGGATGAGGACTGACGCTGTGCTGAGTAACCAGTGTCAGATCAGGACGTCCTCATCTACTGTTGTACTCACACGAACAAAAGCATTTCATACAAAGACACTCCAGACTTCATCTGCCTCCAGTACAAATCAAGGACAGCCATCTCAATGCCTGTTAGTGTTCACTAGTCAATCTTTGTATTTGAACTCATGCACACATTTTTCTCACTATATAAGCTTTTAATGCTGTGTTAATGTGCAGCATGGAAAATTACCTACTATTCCACTCCCTCGAAGTCACAAGGATGCATTTAGGTACCTAAACACTGTACCTTTTGATTTTTTTGTGAGTCGGTACCTGGTACTTTTGACATAATTTGGTCAGTACCTATAAAAGTACCTACTTCGCTACCCATCCCTAGGTGTTCGGAACTTGGAACTGGAACTGGTTTCTACAAATAAAAGAATAAAATTTAACACACTAGAAAGTTTCTCATAAAAAAAAAAAAAAGTTAGCCATTGTGTTAAAATTCACGCCGCATGTTTATTTACCTGAATTCGTAGTTGAGAATTCTCACTTTTAGTTTTTATTTAGACAAATTTAAAACCTCACAAGCTCTGTGAGGATTGTCCGTTTGGCGTTGACTGCAGTGACACCTTGGGCCACAATAAGGGATGAGTACCTTTCACAATTGAAATGATACAGTACCAATGCCCGGTACCTGACAATTGGTATCAGTACTCAACGGTCCCAATTTTCTGTTCTTTTGTGTGTTTATGTGGTAATAAATATTAATTTGTTTAATAATAAAATCTCAAAGATTTTCAGTTCGACATATTTATTTCTTGATATATATTAACTTGAAATGTTGTGTTCACATCCAGCATGAAAAATCGCCTACTCTTCGATTCTCTCACAGTTACAAGGATGAGTCTAGGTACCAAAGCATTGTACAGTTTGGTTTTAAGTGAATCAGTACTTGGTACTACAGACAGAATTTGGGTTGGTACTTCAAAAAGTAACTAATTTAGTTCCCATCCCAAACCACAATCAGTAGTGTTTTCCCGGGGATGAAGATTACGTTGTAGTTATGTTCACTGTTGGGAAGGTGAGCAGCCTGTTTCGTGTTAATCACAGCCCAGTGCTCTGAGACGTGTACATAATTAGTGAATCCTGGTTATGTCCAAACAGAGCTCATCTACCAACTCCAACCTAACCAACCAGAGCCAACATAACCTCACTCTACATTTTATTGATAGACTCTCAAGTTAGAACAGACCACTGCAGAATAACTGCTGCCTGTGGGTTGGAATCAAGCGGCAACCTCTGGTTTAAAAACATGAGGCAGTGTGGAAGTGCTATGAACTGCAGGCCATCGAGCGTCTGCTTTAGGATGCTCCAAAAGTACCATAAACCACATACACACCAAGCCACAAAAAGGAGAAAAAAGACACTTTTTCAAAGCACAAATACACATGTACAAAATTCCCTCTGGGTATCTGGGAAATCACATATATTTTCATACGTGATTGGCCTGTCGTCCACAAGAAACTGCTGTTTTACATCACTAAAAACAAGGTTTTCTGAAAGCACCAGCCAAAGTGAAGATTAAAGAAAACTCTGCTTTCATCATTTCATATATATATATGTTGGAAACAGAGTTTTTGATTCTCAAAGTCACAGCTGAATGACAGGTTCATTTTGATTGGCTGGCACAGGTTTTATGTCTGATAAACACTGTCAAATATGGGTTTGGAAGGCTTTGGTCGCACTTATTTGCGGATTTGCCCGCTGCGTGTGGACAAAAGTATTTTTAAAAAAGAATAAAGGGCGATATTTGTTTTTGAAAATACCCGGCTACGTGTGTACAAGGTCTGAGAATGTGAGTTCATCCAATCAGAGGCACAGCTCACCTGATTGACACCTGTCCAGACTGACCCTATAGCTGTTAGTGAGAAAGCTCAAGCCTGCCTCATTTCCACCAATGATTTGATTCTGTTCCAGAAACAGACGGATGACCCCACATTGTCTACGGTTGGAATGAGCATCAGCACAAACAGCCTAACCTGTGTTTTAGCTCATGCTCTATCACTCTCCTGTTCAGCCCAATAAAACATTTTCTTCAAGAAAAGGGACAGAACTCACTTCTCACTGCTAAACTTTTCCAACAGGTGCAGTGTTATCAAAAGGACTTTAAGTCTGCATGCTGTAAATTGATTTGTGACATTTAGAAATAACTAACTTTAAATCATGAACAGGCAAAGAAATAAAAGTGAGACTGTTTGAAGTTCACTTATTAAGTCCTGACAGGTTCTTTAAGGTGAGTCAGTAGAAAATCCCAGTCATCTGTTTATCTCGCTGACTTGTTCCACCTTAATTGCTTCTAAAGTGACTGACAGTGGTAGTGCCAGCAGCCAGCTCTGTCTGCACCGGCTTTACTCACTATGATGAAAACAGGAGGTGATTAACAACTTGTGCAAGTGTGCAGAAGTTGTCAACTTGTATCAGCAATGCAACTCTCTGACAGAGGCCTAATGGCTGTAATTATGTTGGAGAAGGAGAGGTTGTTCCACACAACAGGCTCTAATGTTATCTCAGTTTAAGAAAAAAACAACAAAACAAGCAGAAAGCAGATTTCTGCAGAGAACGACTTTATGAAACTACAGTAGGACAATCAATCTGAAATAATGTGCTAATTCAGAGTCAGCACAGGCTGCTTGGCGCTGTGATTCTCCTCTGTGAAGCATCGACTATCTCAAACTTAAGCAATCACCTTCCTGTTTTTAAGCCAAAGAACTGTTCTCTGCATGTCTCCCAGCTGTCAATCCCCTCTGCGTGTCACACTTAATGTTCTTCTGAGAGAAATAAGATGAAAGTTTGATCATCCCTGCAGGAAAAATGAGGTCACTGAAGCAATAAACAGTAAGAGGCTCAAGCAAAGACAAACCAAGCAAAGAGGGAATTCATCCGGCAGTTTAACGACCACAGTCACTCACAGAGTTTAAAGGATCGCAGATATATGTGCTAAATGAGCCTTATTATGTATGCATGATTCAATATGTGAAGAAAAAGATCACATCAAGCAAACGTAATCTGCCCATCCTGTGCACTGAGGAGCTTCAAAGGAATAATTAAATGCTTTAATGCCTTGCTCAGAGGCACTTCACAATAACTGCTGAAGGAAGGAGAATTGTGAAACATCAGGGTCGAGGACAGTGAGCTTCAACACAGCTGTGTGAACTGGACCACGCTTTTCTTTAAGGGGGACAGTTTGTCCGTGACACAATACACTTCACAACACCTCTGGAGCTGAATCAGTGATAACGGCTGCAAAGAAAGGAAATGTTTTAAACCTGGTCAGACTTCTGGTAACTGTGATGAAAAAAAAAAAAAAAAAAGAATCTCTGAGGGGAATCTGAAATCTGAAGTTGCCCCCATAATATATATATATATATATATATATATATATATATATATATATATATATATATATATATATATATATATATAAATATATATATATATATATAAATATATATATATATATATATATATATATATATATATATATATATATATATATATATATATATATATATATATATATATATATATATACATATAAATATATATATATATATATATATATATATATATATATATATATATATATATATATATATATATATATATATATATATATATATAACAATTTGACCAAATCTTTTCTGCCAATGCCAAACAGCTTTCTGCTGTTGCTACTGTCTCTTGAGTTGAGCTTCTGGTACTCCCAGGTGCAGACGATTAGGTGTCAGTCATACCATAATAGATTTATCTGGATAGGGATTCTAGATAATGTTCATAATCTAGTTGGCACGTTGTTTGGAGTGAGCCCTGGTACCATTTCCAGAATGAAAACCAAGGACTTTGAGCTGCAGGCTGCCTTGTAAGGGTTTGAAGGACAGTATGGCTGGCAGCTTTCTGCCCAGACAGTTCAGAACAGACTGCATGAAGCCAACGCTGTTTGCACTGCTGTCGGTGTTGGAACCTGAACATGTGGAAGAACGAAGTGTTCAGCAATGAGTCCAGAATCTGCCTGCAGCAGTGGGAACATAAGGTCAAACTGTAGGGTGGTATCACCATCACTGGAAAGACAAGGTATGTCGCCGATAACACCTGGCCCACCAGATGACAGTGATAAAGAAAAAACAGATTTAAAAAATATATATATTTGCTTTTATAAAAACAAAATTCCACAGAGATTTCAGAACATTTATTCAAAAGTCATTAACTGAAAAAATGTGATCTAAAAGATATGTTCCTGCTTCCACGTGGAGTGGATGCGCTTCGTTTTTGTGGAGCCTTGGGGTTAGGGATGGGTACCAAATTAGGTACATTTATAGGTACCGACCAAATTCTGTCAAAAGTACCGGGTACCGGTTCATGTTAAATCAAAAGGTACCATGTTTAGGTACCTAAATGCATAGTTGTGACTCTGAGGGAGTGGAGGGGTTGCCAATTTTCCATGCTGGACACGAACACAGCATTGCAAGGTTATTTAATGAAGAATAAATATGTGTAGTTGAAAAAAATATATGTATTTTATTACTAAACAAATTGGTATTTTTTACCACAGAAACACAAAAAAGTACCGAAAATTGGTATTGCTGAGTACCGGTACCGATTGCCAGTTACCGGGCATCGGTACAGTATCGTTTCAAATGTGAAAGGTACCCATCCCTACTTGGGGTATTATACTCCTAGCAAAACAGAACACCTTTGTTGCAGATGGGACTGACTAAAAAATACTTACCACTAGTCTTTGTACGTCCTACCTTCGTTGCCAAATTTTCTTTTCATTGTTTTGGACAGTGACTTGTTGAATTATCTCATCATAAAAACAATAACAGCATCAGGCTTTAGGCTGTGTTACACACAGAAAGCCAAATCATTACAGTGAAGTCTTTAAAATGATCAAAAGGTTAGTTAGACTCAGGGAAGTGTTTATTATTTAAAATGGCAATTATTTAACCGCTGGCCTTATTAGCGCCTGGTTGATGTCTGATTTATAATCCAGACACATTGTGGAGCCAAAGCAGTAACACAATGATAACAGCCTGGCGCATAATCAATAGATTTTCAATAAGAAACTTTATTAATTATGTTTTTGTACAAAATATATAGATCTTTTTTTTTTTTTTTAAGAAAAGGACAGGTTTTTCCTGGTGAAGGTGTTTCCACCAAGCAGTCCAGTATGGACCAGTATAGTTTAGTATGGATGCTGATAGCCACATCAGCTATGTAACAGCGTGACAGCATATCAGCAGTGCAGTGTACCCCGCAAATAAATCCAATGAAGAAGAAAAACATGACCTAGTAAAAAAACAGCAACAATGGAAAACATAATTCTTTTTGATTGGCATGTGGCCCTTGGGTACAAAGCACAATCAAGCAGGGTGTGGGCCACCAGGTCTGTAGTTTGAGGACCTGTCCCAGTTTTAGTCAAAGGAAATGCTAAGACTAATGGAACTGATTCGTTTGGTGGAAACGGGACTTAGAGGCAATCACAATTGTCATTCTTACCCCGTCCTCTTGGCCCTCTGTTCTAAAGGCCAGGGGAAGGGTAAAAACAAACATCTCCTAGAAACGAGGCCACTGGATCCCCGCTACGTCATCACCCCTAGACACTCGCTAGCTGTTGTAGGCAGAGTGACTATTTATTCACTTCCAAATGAAAGACATTTTTTACAAAGTGATGATAAACTGACGTCAGATAAGGGTGAAAAAACTCACAGAAAACAGACTCCACATGATCACATCACACAAGTAGACGGTTAAATCATGAAAAGCGAACGTTAATAGAACATTACGGTATTCACAAGCTATAATTATGTTATATATTATGTTATAGAGTGATACAGCCCGAGCAAAAGGCTAATTAGCCTTTAGCTTATACTCTATCACTCTTCCATATAGCTTTCTTCTGCTCATCTGTCCTTTTTATGTCTGACAGTTAGGCTCCAGTGTTAACTGTTATTAGTATATTATTAAAGTTTGCCTTTCATACCTTATGTAGCTGATTCAGCCCCTGAATGCAGCTTAGCTGTCCAATCAGTCATTAAATGCATCCCACCTCAGTGAAGTCCGTCCGCTGTAAACCCATCACTTCACTCTGACATCAGTGTAGCTATTATTAGCTATAGCTGTGGCTGTCACTATAGGGGCATTAGGTAGATTGTTATTACGAGTGGTTTCATAATAAAACCAACAGTTCAAAACATGGCCAATATTAACGTGAAGTAGCAAAGAATTGGTTATCTGATGAAAAAATATCAATGTAATGGGAAATTTGTCATACTCCTTGGTTTTGAGTGAGGTGTCGGTTTGTCTTCGTTTGTCTTCGTTTGTAACCCTTCACCTTGATCGTACAGAGAATTGGGACACCCCTTCACTACATGTCATTCTCATGCTAAGGGGTAGAATTAGGATTGGCCCTTAATTTGGCCCAAACTCATTTGCTGACCTTCACTCTATAAGCTTCATGATACCTCTTTAGGCAGACTGTGTCTGTCTCATATAGTCTCAGATCTGATCCCATCCACAGGCAGATTTTTCTAGTCACTGAGCCTTTAGGACTGTTGCTGAGTGTTTGATTGGAAGCACTTGAAGGACTCCTGTGGTACTTTTGAAACACCACAATCATGACGGTAATAAGCAGCAGAAAGTGCCTTTGTGGAAACTACAGGAGGCTTTATGTCTCATTATGGAGCAGTAACACGGAGCGCAGAGTGACGCTGCTGCTCCCAGATCAGCATGCAGAGCTTTAAAAGTGTGTGTGTGTGTGTGTGTGTGTGTGTGTGTGTGTGTGTGTGTGTGTGTGTGTGTGCTTCTTCTCTGAGAGCTGACCTGTTTGAGTGAGAATGCTGCAATTAAATAGGTTGAGCACACTAAAGCCTCAGGCCTATTTGTCTTTCATGCCAAGTTGATCTGATTAGCTGGGCTAAATCCAGGGACCTCTGAACACTTACACACTCTCTCTGCATCCTCTCAGGCTGCCTCAGAGCGCTGCTGTGCTACAAAGACCTGAGCGTGTTGTTTCCTGGGTTCAGACTGCACAGAGGAGGCTCATGGGAGATTCCAGCTGCATATATTTCATGCACTGCTTCCTCATCGGCGTCTTCATCGTCACCCGGGGAGAACAACTCCCTCCGCAGCTTAAACTGACTGACTAAACTGCATGTTTACTGAGAAATACTGCAAATAACTGAGTTCATGTGTGAAACAGTTCAACCTCAAACTATTTTCATGTTGCTCTTTTATTGACTCCAACCCAGAAGGCAGAGTTTGCTTGTAATGACAATTTTCTCACGAGATGTTTTTAATGTGATGTTTGAGGAGGGAGCTGTGTGGTTAGCCATGTTTCCTCACAGCAGGAGACCCTCTGGGTTGACACTTATCTGGAGCTTTTCTTGGGGGAGTCTAGCTCTCCTGGCTTCCTCCAGTCCACAGACATGCTTGTTCGGTTCACTGGTGGCTTGAAACAGTTGCACCTATGGGTGAGTGTAATGCCTGGCCACCTGTCCAGGTGCGACCCTTGGCTCTAGCTTTTAGCTGCACAGGGTGGGAAAAAGGTGTAAACATAGTTGTAGCTTGGAAGGGCTGCAGTTTGACACAGACCTGAGCAGAGTTATGGTTAGGTCTGTTTTTTTATCTAGCCAAAGGAGAAGCTGCAGCGATGAACCAACATGTCTGGTTTGCTCAGTTACAAACCATCCAGTGGAGACGACCTTCAGATTATTTAATTTGATCATTAGTTCACCTCATGGTACCAAAAATCAGTTTAAAGGCCTGAGGTGATTGAGCCTTTTCTGTGGTGGTTCCCGAATTGTGGAACAGTCTGCCACTAGAAATAAAACCATCCCCCACCCTGCCAACTTTTTAATCAAATTGTAAAACTTATTTTTTAATCTTTGGTTTTAATTCAGCATGAGAGTTGTGTGATCTCTGTCCTCTTATGCCTTTTTTGTTCTTAACCCCCATTGTTTTCATGCCACTTATTGGTTTCTAAGTGTTATTACAATTAATTTTATTTGTTTTATTGATGTTCTTTAATTTTCATTGTGCAGCACTTTGGGAAACTCGATTGTTTCTAAAATGTGCTATGTAAATAAAGTGGATTAGTTTGGATCAGTTTCCCGTGATTTCCCAATGAGACACTAAGTTACTTTATCTTAAACTTTTTAGACTTTTAAAAAACAGACTGAAGTTCATATTGGTGCCCTTACATGATTGTTTATCACCATACAGTTATTTATGTGGTTTTAAATTGCTGGCGGGGGGGGGGTGGGTGTCAGGCAAATATACTACATATATGTGACAGAAACAGCCTTTTTCTTTTTTTTCTTTTTCTTTTTTCAATTCATTTATTCATTATTCATTTCCACAGCAAAGAAGTTCAATTTTTTTTTTTTTGTTAGCAAACTCAACTTTCACCTGTACAGAGGGAAAACCAGACAATGTAGAGGAGGTGCACAGGAGGCTCTACAATCAATGCAAAAGAAAAGTTTCTAACAGCAGCTTTAAAACCATAGACTTGCCTCCAAAGCACACAATTTATTGATAATTTAATTGTAATAATAACACTGAATAGATTATCATGGTAGAAACAATTTATGCTACATATTTGTGACCTATGAGAGGCTCCTTCTACTCTTTTCCACACAGTATAGTGGGTAGACGGATGGACTGATGGATGGATGGAAATGGGAACTTTAAAAGGGATGTGAGGAGTTTGAAAGTGATCTTGAAAAAGTCTCCCTTCTAGATATACACCCTATTGTCATACACACTTTAAAATGAGATTATCAGCGCCATAAAGTTAGTTACAGGTTATTTTAAATTGCTACTTCTTAGCTTCCAGTTCGGGTCATCTGGGATCTACTGAACATCTAGGTCTCTATGACAACGCCACGCTGGCTGACAAATTTTAGTAGAGATGAGAGAGATCTGTGTTTTTCTCTGCTGAAAACGATTTCTGTGACTGGTTGTGTAGTGATGGTGGACACTGGAGCCTAATTGTCAGACAGAAAAAGGACAGAAGAGCAGGAGAAAGAAAAACAGGGGAGTGATACAGTCCCAACTAAGAGGCTAAGTTGCCTTTAGCTTGGGCTGTACCTGGCTGTACTCTATGACACAGGGGCTAAACTGTTTGTGCTAATGCTGATTCCATAAAGTGTATATAGAGTGGACAGCGTGGCACCGCCATTTATCATTGTACAGTTTTGAAGCCAAAATACCCTGTCACGACTCCGGCAGCGATTACAGCCAGCGTCTGCGCAGTAGAGACGATGAGGGATTCTGGGAGATTCTGAGTGGAGACGGGTGACAAAAATAATGTTTTTTTTTTTTTTTCTTTCAAGAGTCTAATCACTTTGTGACTCTACCTCCCGACATATTTTACAATCCCCGAAAAAAATACACAAGAACAGCAGCTGTCAGTTATTGTTAAATGTGACATAAAACTTTGTTTTTAACCTCTTATTGATACCGAAAACAAAACTTTTCTAAAAAAAAAAAAAAAAGAGGACTTGAATACAAGACAACCAAATAATATCTTCAAATCACCACAACAATCTGACGTTAGAAAAATTTTTAAGAGGAGTATTAATTTTTTAAAGTTTGACCACAGCCCATCTGGGATGACTGGAGAGACTGATTTTTTAACCTATACTGCAGCCAGCCACAAGGGGGAGCAGTTTTTGTGGAGACCTAATTTTGACCCGAGCATGTGGACGTCCTTTTTTTTTGTTTCTACAGTTAATGGTTGATTCTAATCCACAGTCAGCAGTTATTCTGCAGTGGTCTGTTCAAACTTGAGAGTCTATCAATAAAATAAGAGTGGGGTTACATTAGCTCTGATTGGTAGATGACTGGCAGGACATAGCCAGGATTCACTAAAGTTACACATTACAGACATGTCTTAGAGCATCAGGCTGCCAGCTGCGCTAAATATAAACAGCTACTTAACTACTTACAAACTGACAGTGTTTACTTCCTGTCACATTAGCCCACAGATGTGTTGAGCACCAGGCTAACATATAGCCGGCTGCTACAACGTTTAATTGATGTCATGTTTCAAACCGTAGCGCTATGTAACTGTACAGATAAGTACCTAACCTCAGCTCGTTGTATCCAGTAAAATTGTGTCTTTAACAAAGAAAATTTGTTTAGATCCGATCTCCATTTAATTCCAAAACAAACACACGCCTTGCTGAAAGTCATTTGTGACAGTGTGTGAAGACTCCAGGCCACAAGGTGGCGAGGGAGTGCCATTAAAACAGATCCTCCTCATAGCATCTTTATCGTTGTTGTAAAAGCCAATTGACAAGCACCTAAAGAGAGGTCAGAGCCTCTGCATTTGAAAGGTCTTAAACATTCTGTGAGGCTTATCTAAATATAAAGTAAAGAGCAGTACACTTTTTGTGATGCCAGTTTTCATTAGAGATAAAGATAAAAAAAAAAAAAAAGACAGCCATCCCTCAAAGGGGGAATTTCATAGAGGAAACATAAAAAAACAATAATAAATTGTCATTTACTGGGTTTTCTAGAGTTTTTTCTCAAACATGAAATGTCTAATATGTGGATCCAGTCCCTTATCTTTCCAATTTGTGATGTCACAAGTTGAGTAACTACAATATTACCTGCCCCTTCACCTGGTACCTCCACCCTCGCCTCCAGAGCCCCTCTTTATAAAAGTCTGTGATAGATTTACTATAATGAGTAGGAGGGGAGATATAACCTTTGTCTCTCCTTTCATTATGGACATCGTGAGAGCTCCAGTAGATAAGGTAGAGGAGCAAACAGGACTATTGTTCATTTTCACTGTACTGTGATTTAAAGTTTTAATCAGCATCTTAATTTTCTCCACCTAGTCAATCTGTTTTATTAGAAACGAGACAGGAGGAGACAGAGGGATGCCAGAGAGCAGGAGCTGGTCTTCACAAGCGATTTTTCACCCCTCCAAAGTTAATGTGTTTTAGTCCCCTGAGTCACGGAGCAGCAAGCTGTGTATTTATTTTTTAATCGTTTCCGTCAGCTACGAGAATGACTCATCTCACTCCTCTCATCTGAAAAAGTCTGGGCGGTGAGTGGAGAAATTAAAGTATAGGAGGAAAACACACTGAGGTGAGATCGCCCACTCACTGGGTAGAGAAATATACATCTACACACAATGCGTACACTCCTGTTCACACGCTTGTTTCTCATTTTCCAGCAGCAGGCCAGCTCTTTCTCTCTCTGTATTCATCCTCAGCGACAAGCCCAGCAGCAGAGACGTCACGTCTGTGCTCTCACCGTAAATTGGGTTAGATTCACACTCTTCACAGCACAACTATCTGCAGGTCTTCAAGGTGAGGAGGACACTAAACCTGTGGGACTCTAACAGACTGTGTGGTGGTTCTCACGTCAGACTCTAACATGGAGGAAGGCACCCTGTGGGTTTGAAGATCCCCTTTAAAAAATGCATTTAATAAAGGATTTAATAACCACAGAAGTGTTCTTCTGTTTTAAAAGAGTATTAAGTTAATGGACTCATTACCCAGCAGCAACCCAGTGCTAAAAACCAAATGAGTCTGTCTGCCGTAAAGATAGTTGTCCCTGAAGAGCCGTTTCATCTGCTCAGCAACCGATACATCACGCTCTCACTCAAGGCCACAAGACCAAGGCTGACTGAAAGAAGCAGGAAAACCTGTGAGTTGTGAGTCCACCATCACTTCTGGAGATTTCTTTTCGTCAAACTATGTGACAAGAAAGTCTGTGTTGGATCCAAATGAAGCTACACAAACACTCAGAACTGATCAAAGCATGGCAGTCAATCCACACCCAACCTTTGCACCATTAAACCACTTTTTTTTATTTTTATTGTCAACATGGTAGAGATGTCATGTCTTCTTATTCATCTGTCACAGAAATGTTTTCATTGTAAGGATAAAGAAATACGACAAACCCTCAAATTTATTACATCACAAAAAGGTGCGTTGGCAACGAACACATCGCAAAAACCAACATTTACTGCAGCATAAGAATCATCACTCTGAACATGTGAAATTATTTCATGGATTCACCTCTTTATTTATTTATTTACTTATTTATAGCCCATAATCAGATCTTAGTTGTTTGGTCAGTTTAACTGGTTGTTATTTACCATTGTGTCTTTGTGACTGAGCATTCTGACCTCATCAAACTTTGAAAACTTGATGAGAAAATAACATAACCTTTATGTATGTTAATGTTGACCACTAGCTGCACTAAAGGCCTGTTTCTCCTCCCTTTACATATGAAAATGTATTCGTCCTTTTCAAACAATGTTACTGTCACTGCTCTCATACTTCCATGTGCGGTTATGTTGCCATTGCTGTTGACCAATACATCCATCAAGAGGAAGAGGGGGGCCAGCTTATGGCAACAACTCAAACTCACAAACAAACATGACTCTTGCTATTGTTATTTATTCTACGTGTCCCACTAAACGGATCAGTAGTAACAGCAAGACTTCCACTGTTTCCGATGGTACTGGTCCATTTGGTACGTATCATAGACTGTATATAGAGTGGACAGCGTGGCTCCGCCATTTACTATTGTACGGTTTTGAAGCCAAAATTCCCCCCGTCACAGGCGCAGCCATTGGCAGCAGTTGTGCCAGAGTCTGCGCAGTGGATACTGCTAGGGATTCTGGGAGAATCTGAGCGGAGCTGGGTGACAAAAGGTTTTTTTTTTTTTTTTTTTTTCCCTCAAGAGTCTAATAACTTCTTGGCTCTGCTTCCCGACATATTTTACAATCCCCAAACAAAGTACACAAGAACGGCTGCTGTCAATCATCGCTAAACATGTCATAAAACCTTGTTTTTAACCTCTTTTAGATACTGAAAACGAAACTTTTCTGAAAAAAGAGGACTTGAATACAAGACAGCCAAATAATATCTTCAAATCACCACAACAATTGGACGTGAGAAACATTTGTACGAGGAGTATTAATTTTTTTAAGTATGACCACAGCCTATCTGGAATGACAGAAGAGCTGCATTTTTTGACTTATACTGCAGCCAGCCACCAGGGGGAGCAGTTTTCCTGGTGGCCTCACTTCAAGCCAAGCAAGAT
The DNA here is from genome assembly GCF_033239565.1 of Halichoeres trimaculatus. Lineage (NCBI taxonomy): Eukaryota > Metazoa > Chordata > Actinopteri > Labriformes > Labridae > Halichoeres > Halichoeres trimaculatus. Next base: position 6,693,342 of record NW_027437191.1, on the reverse strand, counting down.
GACGCTCATTATTTTTTTACAGTCTATCATACATATCCATAAGCTAAGCTAAACCAGCAGAAAATCGAACGAAATGTAACCAGGAAGTCATTGTAGCTTCTTTACAGAAGGTCCAATCTCATCCATAGTTCACACACACCATCAAGGTCCAGCTCCCAACACATTTATAAGATTAAATCTCTGCTTCTGCAACAGTGCCACCTTCTGGGAATTCATGGTAGTCTCTTTTACGTACATCGTCCAATCTCTTCCAAATATAACCAACATTATCCCAGTCTCACTCTGGACTCATATACACATGCACAAGGGTGATAGAAATAGCGCCACCTTTTGGACACAGGTGATAATTCATCTCATGAACATCTCCCAGACATCCTCTTCATACATGGCTTTTTACTAAGGCAGATTTTGCTACACATGTAGCGGCTGCAACATGCCACCACATAGACGATGGCCTTCTTATCAGCCCCTTCAGCTTTAATTTTACTTATTATATATTTAATTTTATGAATTTTATCCTGCTCTATTATTCATGGTAGCATTTCTGTAAGTTCAGATCAGATTTTTATTATTCTAATAATGGGAAACAGTCTGTGTTTCTTGAGGAGATTTAATGACAATTCAGGACGAACACGTAAACATAATAAAGATCACCAGATGACAGCAGGATGCTCAGTAACAGGCAAATGTAACGCGTAGAGAGGATGTCATGGAAGCTGAACTCGTCATTTTAATGCAAACACACACCAACGCAGCACCACCTCCTCTGTATCCAAAGACAAACACCTTCGATGATCTCTGATCATATTGACAATGACACAGAAAATAAAGAGCAGTAGAAATAGAGTAATGATATGAAAACTGTTGGTTACACAGTGTGTGTTGTTTATACTGTATTATATCTCATCATACTTTCAGATCTGTCTGGGATTGAACACGATGTACTGTATGTAAATTGCTGATATAATATGCAAATGGATGCATGTTTCCATCCACTTGAGTTATGCAGATTTGTTTGACTGTGGCTCATTGTTAGTAGTGTTAAATCTCTTGGCACTAATTAATCCATTGCAGAGAAAAAAAGGAGGAGAAGAAGAAGAAAAAGGCATCATTAACAGAGTTTGAGTGAAACCTCCGTCAGACACTGTGAGGAATGTGATAAAACAGCGGCTCACTTTGTTTCATGTGTTACAGTCTCCTCACAGATCTGTTGCTTGTTTTCTTCACTAACAGCTAAGCTCTTTCTGTGTTATCATGGAGTCTATATTTGTCACCGTTTCACTGCATTTTGTTGGTTTTGAACACAAACAATTCACCGCAGAGCAGAAACATTTTCAGGTTACAGCTCTTTGATAATTCTGCTTTTATTTCTAAATGTGATCGTTTGCTTGTTTGTCAAAACATTCTGTGTTTAATAGATCTACGTTGGAAAGGCTCATCTTCATCTCAGGGGTTTTTAGTGTTGCTATGACATCTTTTACCGTGTAGAGCAGTGTTCGTTCCGTCCACAAAAATACTGACAATAAATCATCATCAACAACCCATTTATGTTTACTTATCATCAAACTCTGATGAACATATTTTTAATTTACCCATACCCACCCAACCACTGAGCTAAAAGCAGCATGGACTCACCGTTATCCAAACAAATGTGTCTGATAACTTAACTATTAAAGACAGCTTTTCACCTGATTGTCAACATCAGCCAGGTTTGCTCACTTCATGTGTGGACCATAGACTGTAGAATAAAAGGATGTAGTTTCTATAACAACCGTCTGTTTCTGAAACAGTGTTTTGAAGCAAATCACCAGCAGGGGCCATGCTGGAAATGAAACGGGCTATGAGTCTCCTCACAAGGAGGAAGAACTGTGATCCTAACTAACAGTTCAGGCTGATTTATGCTTGACACGCCCGCAGGGTCCATGAAACTTTGTACGGAGAAATTATGTCATTTTTGCACCTACGCCCCCTACCCACTTCCCTTTCATGCGGAATATTACCACGCCCGGCAAACTCGAAAAATTTCTAACCTGCCGGACAAGGGTGCGCAGACAAGTTGGCGGAAGAATGGGATCTCCTAGTAGTCGAAGTGCAGAAATACAGGCATCTGTATGACACTTCACACAGAGATCACCATGATAACCAAGTGGTAAATAATTAAATTACGTGAATTACCTTGAAAAATCTCTGGGACAGATATTTCAAGTTGTAAACAAAGCAAAACTTCTTCGACTCTGATTTAGTACTCTGGTAGATGTACGATTGTGAAACACCGCCCCCTGCAGTTAGGGAATGTACACCAACGGACGAGCGCAGTGTGTTAAAATCAAGGGGCAACATCCGGTCAGTAAAAATGAAGCCAATGCGGAAGTGCTAAAAGTTGCTGTTTGCTGAGAATCTGCTTGAGGCTGGCTGCAGAAAGACCTGAAGTCACATACACACCCAGCCATAAAGACAGACTCTTACAGGATTAAAAAGCAAATTTACAGCCTGGTTCAACAAACAGCTTGGGTCTGAAGCCTTGATTTCACTATCGGCACACACTGTACGGCAGTGGCGTTTTCTCCCGGAGGCCAAGGGAAGCCATGCTTCCTCTCTTTTTTTAGACTGTAGCTGGGATTTAATGAAAATATTCCTTTTAACAGTTTCGATACTTCTTCTGTGTTTTGTCACCGTCATCTCTTCCTTATTCCTCTCCTCTAGTTATTGAGCATTTTACAATGTGTAAAACAGCGCCCTCCTAAATGTTCTGTGGCGAATGTGTGGTGAAAATACGATACTGCACGCTGTTGTCCGCAAGGAAGCCAAGCAGAGTTGGCGTCCCTTGGTGAAAAAAAACAAGAATGATTAACCAATCAGATGAGGCCTTGGTCACGACACTGCTCATCTGTGATTGACCAAGACTGTGTCAAGGGAAGCCACCCTGTCTTTGGCCTCAAACCAATCAAATCACAGTATCGTCATCCTCGAGCCACTGAATGAAATCAGGGAGGTTAGCACATTAGCAGTGTGTATGAAGCAGCCGGTTGTGAGTTTAAGTGGGCGGTTGAATTAATTAATACGATGTTTAAGCTAAGTCAAGAGGACAATGTACGAGTGTGAATGAGTGAGTGAGAGTGGGAGAGCTAAAGGGCGTGTGTCGGTGTTCAAAGTAAGTAAAACGAGCGCTCTCTGGGCACTCTAACAGGTCCGTTACATGAAATAGCGATACAAACTGCAACATAGCCTTTTATGTACCCCACTCCCTAAAAAAAAATACAGATAAGAGGCTTTGTCTCACTTGGCTTCCTCAAAAAAAATCTCCACGCCACGCCACTGCTGTACGGTGGGTGAATTTTTTCTATCTCTGCCGTGTAGAAGTAATTATCGTTTGATTTTCCAATCAGAGGCACAGCCCAGGTCACATGACCGCCTGGTGCCCTGAAGAAAAACTCACAGCCGGCTGTGCATCCGAGTTCCGCGTGTCACGTTCACACAGAAAGCACAACACAGCCTTCACAGGGTGCCTGCCTGTCAGTCACCTGAGCTGTATCTCTGATTGGACAAACAACCATTGTGAATATCTTCTTAACTGCAGTGATAGCAAAATATTCAGCTCTGTACAGTGTGTGGGTTGAAGAAAAATAGTGAAATTAGCAACTCAGACTGAAGTCATTTTTTGTACCAGGCTGTAAAACTGTTCATTTCTGCTGTAAAAACAGCTTTTTTTGGGAGTTGGTGTGTACATGGTTTCCCGTACTTCCAGATACAGCCCCAAGCGGACACTGGACAAACTGCAGACTTTAGCGTATCTGCATCATCTCTTACATTTTTAGACGGAAGATTGCTGCTTGGTCTGGATTGTATGTCTGTGACGGAGCAACTGATCAAACTGCATTTCCACACATCCTAGGTTCCATTCTCACCAAGTTCCGATCTGAATGAGGAACCTGAGCACATCAAGTGTGTGTCATGAATACGCATTTATTGTGGTAAATAGAGGTCACAACATTTAAAGAAACTCTATTTTTTGTTGGTGTTTTACTGTCATTTGGTTTGAATTGAATCCCAGCTGAAATGTTTGAAACATTGTTACCTCTGCCGAGGAGGTTATGTTTTTGGGAGAGTTTGTCTGTTTTTTTGTTTGTATGTGAACAATATAACTCAAAAAGTAACAAACAGATCTTGATGAAATTTTCAGGAAATGTTCAAAATGGAATAAGGAAGAAGTGATTACATTTTAGAGGTGATCCGGATCACTGTATGGATACAGGATTTTTTTAAAGGGTTCTTTATCATTGTGAGATAGGGCCGTTTTCCTGACCCTGACAGTATTCTGGAAACTGCGATCTGGAATGTGCAATATGTACTGGGTCATCAAATCTTTCAACACTGTCAGGTAACAAGTTATCGTACAAACCTGCAACCAACGCCAAACTGTAGCAGACAGTCTGCTGAAAGGGAGTATAACATTAAAGTAGGACTAAAATGTTACGTCACAATCACAGTATGCTCGGTGCAGGTCTGTGCTTTCTGAGTGCTTTTCTAGTTGTAAATGTATTTTGTTTGTGAAGAGAGCCCAGTGACAATGTTAACGAAGACTGCATTGATTCGGGCAAAGGTCGGGTTTGAAGAAACGATAATCCATGACATATCAGCACTAGTGATCAGGATTGATCACCTGCAGCCCGAGCAAATAAACACAGAGGGTGCTGCACAATAAACAACAACAGAAAAAGAAAAACAGAAAAAACAACAGGTGCTAACCACTGGGAATAGTTGGTGGTGGCTGAAAAGGATGAATAAATAAAATTGTGAGGAATGTAAAGAAGCGTTTAACCCTACAATATGTTAAAATATGCCTCATTTGTTCAAAATTTCCCCTCAGTCTCTTTATAAAACCACCGGTAACTCAGTTTGTTAGCATGATGAAGCATTAGTTTAACCATCCTACCTTGGTATCTTATGACAATTTGGTAAAAGACGAAAAACAAAAAACTTCTCCTGTGTATCCTGAAATAATTTTAAAACAATTAAATAATCTTTTCATTAATGGCTAATACCAACCTGTTTGTATCATAAGTGAGTAGCCAGGTTTATAAGAAATAAACCCGGGGATGGAAATTGATAAGATTTTGTCAATCCATCTGATTCTTTATCGATTCCCTTATCAATTCCTGTTGTGAACTTTCTTCGTACAAAAAGTAGCTTTACAGGTTTTCTGTGTCAACAATATTTAATTGAGTTTATAATATAAGTGAATAAAATGTAATTGGTCCCCGAGTCTGGATTGTCCGGGGATAATTTTACAGAAACAGGTAAAAATTGCACACAATGTGATGTTGATGTAGTGTGTTGAAATATATTAATTCAGATAGGCCATCTAGTGGCTCAAAGTGGTTCTAGCAATGGTCTAAGTTGTTTGGACGCTTTCTGTGGTTGTGAAGTCGGTCGTGAGCCTTTCAATTGCCTGTTAGCTTTTGACATTTGGAATTCTCAATATCTTTTACAAAGAGTTGATGTGATATGTTTCCGTGATGAAAGATGAAATTGTATTCCAAAGCTGAAGTTATACTGATATATGCTAACTGCTAGCATATCAATGCAGTTTCCCATATACATTAGCATCAGGCTTGCACTACTTTGTTTTTTTGGTAAATAAGGTGATTTATACCATTTCAAATGTATTGAATATGAATCTCCTGAGAGAGAGTAATGTACATGTCTTTATGAAGTCAGTTTTTTAGTAAAACTTCAAGCTGAAAATCCTGAATCAGAGTTTTCTTGAGAAATGTTATCTAGCTGCAAAGCTAAGATAATTGCAGCAGATTAGTTGACCTAAGGCTCGGCGGCTCTGTGCTCAACGATGTAAAGAATTGATAAGGGAATCGTTGAGCACAAAGGCTAACGGTATTGTCGGATTGAAATATTTCCTATTAAATCTCAACAGAAACCGGTTTTCGATTCCCATCCTTAAATAAACCCCTTTTGTTGGGGCTCTATTTCATCCCATACCCATCTTTTTTATGTTGTAGTTCTTTCATTCCTAAAACAAGATGCTCCAAATTACTTTTTTCACCAGCTATGTTTGTTTGAGTTGGATAAGAAGGGGCCTCATACCACAGCAGTTTGTCCTTCCCACAGAAATGTGCTGCCACACATCTCTGCCTGGCTCCTCGACACAGGGGCAACTGCTAGCAAGAAGTTCAGACAACCACACTCAACAGGAGTTTAGACAGGCTGAGATTTGAAGCAGTTTTTGTCATGACTTTGTAAAAATTGGTGGTTATCAGAAGCTTGTTGGAAGTGTTGAACTGTCTATTCAGATGAGCTTTAATAAGCTGGGAGTTGAGGGAAGCGCTTTCTCTTCCTGCACGTCTTTACAGATTGATTTCCTTTGTTAGTCAGATAATTGTCCACGTCTGCTCCCTCTGACTCCCAACGCCTCCGTCCTGACTGGGAGGAGCTGTATCTGACAGATGAGGGTCTCAACTTAAGGATCTAATTTTAGAAAAGAAAGGGGCTTACAGAGAGAGTTAAAGCAGTGATTAAATCAGACGTGAGGACCGAGAGCAGGACACTTCATTTACACCTGATTCATTAAGACGAGGATCCTCACTTAATCTCCACCTGAGAAATACTCCAGTCAGAGGGTCTCTCTCATTATTTCTCCGGGTATTTATGGAGATAAGAAAACCTGAAACAGCATTAAAAAAGGCAGCCTGCTGCTCTTTAAAGCCCTTGAGGGACTTTTATAGTCAGCGTGGCTCACCTGAGCGTGTTTGAGTGGAGCCTGATTAATGAGACAATTGATCCTCGCTGGTTGTTAAAGTGGAACCACAATTTTAAAAGCCATTCAGTGCTCTCCTTTTGTTCAAATAAAAGGATTACAACGTGTTATATCCGTAAACACAATTTTAATAAGAAGTTATGAGAGGAAATGATTTTTTTTAATTATTACTGGCTTAAACATGATGCTTACATTTGAGGAAATCATTGATGGCACCGACACGGTTAGAGCCTCACAGCTGTTCAACAGTTATAAACTTGTTTTGACTGTTGATGAAATAAATCTTCTTTCATAGGAGTAAAATTTAATAACACACACATCAGTTAAAATATTTGTTTTTATCAGTGTTGGCTGAACTGTTTGTCAGTGTGTGATAATGTTTGGTTGTTAGTCTGTCAGTCTTGTCTTTCCTAAGCGGGTGTATAGAAACACTGACAGGACTGCAGCGTTATTTTCCTTAACGATGGTGATGACAAAATTATTTTGTTGGCGCACCTGTTTTTCATGACGATAAAGAGACACTGACCATCCAACTGAGATGAAATGTTTGTGAGTTGTCGTGGACGAGAGTAGACTAGACAGAAACATTAGTTGGTGGTCTGTCAGACTTCAAAATGCAGGACATTAATCTGTAATCTTTCTGTTAAAAGCTAAAAAGTAGCAGCAATGCTGCTGCACCCTATCCTTGTTCGGTCACAAACACCACCTGACATGCAGCGCACATTCTGCACAACTCACCTGTGCTCATTGGTCACACACACAGACCCCTTACAACCTTTATCATCATAAAGATGTGCAGCAGGCATTTGGGTTATGGAAGCTGTGGAGCTCCATTAATTTAGATGAGTTTTCCATTCTTCAAACACTAAATTCAAGCTTCACGCAGCAGAGAATGTCTGGTTGTTCTGTGGTCAGATGTCAGAAACTATACTATACCATGGAGTCAACTTCTATCAAGTTCTGACCGTTTACAGAGCAACTGGTGTTTGGGAGGAAAGAGTGACCTTGCAAACTGTTGACTCTCAGCCAAACCTGCAAGTGATTGACGGCTGACAGTCACCAGTTAACAGGGTCACACTTTACACTGAAACACCCACCACATCTGCTGGTGTGCTATTAAGTGCGTCTTCTCAATCCAACCTCAGGTAACCAGGTTTGACCGTGAATAAGCAGTATTAACCACCATTATTCTAAATCAAAGCAAATATGGACCCAATGTGGAGAGTAAATAAGTGAACCTATAAATTATTATTAACAGAAACAGATTTCAAGTTAAATGTTCAACTACAGTGAGTTACCAAACTATTAGCTAGTCTTATTCTTAAGCTTAAAATACAAAGCCATTAAATATTCTGATATATTTGGAGCAGTTCTCTGTCTGGACGTAGTTTTCTGGCTTCTTCATTGTGACCCAGGTCTCGGACTCAGCTGTCAGTGCGCTCTGTTTAGTTCAAGAGGGTTTCACAAGATATGACACTAGTTTATGTCTTGTTTTGCGATGTGTAGCTTTGCTATTTTTACAACTTTTGTGTGACACTCCAATGTGATGAAGGAGGTAGGGATGGGTACCTTTCACATTTGAAATGATACGGTACCAATGCCTGGTATCTGTATCAGTACTAATTTTTGGTGTTTTTGAGTCTTTATGTGATAAAAAATTTTAATTGTTGAATAACTAAATCTCAAAGTTTTTCAATTCAACATATATTTTTCTTTAGTATTTAACCTTGCAATGCTGTGTTCATGTCCAGCATGGAAAATCCCCTACTCTTCCACTCCCTCACAGTCACAAGGATGTATTTAGGTACCGAAACATGGTACCTTTTGAATTTATGTGACGCGGTACTCTGTACTACGTAAGGAATTCAGTCAGTACCTATAAAAGTACCGGATTTGTTACCGATCCCTAGAAGTACGGCATTAATTCATGAAAAAAAAAAAAAAAAAAAAAAGTTCAACCCAGCAGCAATGAAAAGCACAGCAGCATCGCATTTCAGCCTGGTAAAAAGTCTGGTTATTATGCAAGGCGTCAAAGTTGACTGTTATCTTATGAACTGCAACACTTGATACAACCTGTCAACCTTGATTCTAATTTTCAATACTTATTTACCAAAAATTATTTCTTAAAAGACTGATATTTTATTCAATTTTACAAAAACTTGACCAAAACTTTTTTTCCAGTTTTCATCGACTAAAGCTGGACTAAAACTATCACATCTAGGAATGGCAGGGATGGTTGAACTGTAACTAAAAATTATTTTCCGTCAAAAAGACTAAGACTAAAAACACCAAAATAAATCAATTAATAAAAAACAGTGCAGGGCAGTCATAAAATGCCTTGCAAATGCCTCACAAGTGCATATATAATCTCTTATTATAAAGTCATGAACAAAAATATTGTTTGGATAAGATAAAAAAAACCATGCAAACAGAAAATGTTGACAAACCAGAAAAAAAAAAAAAAACTGCTACGCTGATGATACTCAGCTCTTCATGTCATAAAAACCAACAAATTTCCTCACTGATATCTAACATCTTATCACCAGCAACTTCCTCAAACTGATCTGCAATCACTCTGAACCATTTGAAGGTTGAGCACTGAAAAGTTTGGGAACTCCTGCTGGAACTGAAAAGATCCCCACCTCTCATCCAGAGAGAGCTGGAGCTAACCCGCTGTAACCCTGCAGCAAAATAAGCCTTAAGAGATTAATGGTTACCTATAAAAAAAAGGTCCTGCTGCACCTAATCCTCACTATAACACAACATGTGGATTAATCCACTGTTACAAACAGTCCCAAAACCACTGAGTAATCCCTCTAAAAATCTGGATTTCTTTGACATGTCTGCAGACAGCTGACTTTAGATAGAGTAAACATAAAGATGAATGTGGAGTGTATTTATAGAGCAGAGCTGGTTAGATAATGAGATCTCCTTTGGCGTGTCTTCTTTGCTGGTCAGTAGGACAGGCCTTTAAATACAGGACTATTTATATACTAATCTAATGCATACACACACGCGTACACACGCTCTCTCACACACACAGAACAGTATTAAATGCTTCCTATAAGCTGACGAGTTTCCTGCAGGGAGGGAGACATCGATCTGTTTAATCAATGTGTCTGAGATCGTGCACACAGGTAAAGGTGAGAAGAACAAACCATTACACACAGATAATGAGGAGCGGTAACTACATGGCTGAGGTTGAGCTTACTTTGGACTTGAGGATGATCATTAAATGATGATGAGCCAACACGCTCTAGAAACTTGAGAAGAGCACACAGTAGGCTATCAAAGTGATGTTTTACAGGTAAAGATCTCACATCTGATTGGTTATCCCAACATTTCCTCGCAGCAGTTTGTGATTTTCTGCAGAGCATCCTTCACATTTTCTGTATCTGCCTTCAATCTGCCTTCAAAGCGTGCGCCAGGCTCGTCATGTTACACTGTGCATGTTGTGTGATTCATTTTTTTTTTGTTCCTCAGTGTTTCTGAAGACATCTCTGGTGGATTCGGTTTGGCAGCTGTCTCTCATTTCCTGTGTGTTTGTTTCCCACAGGCGGCTTTACCCTGACATGAAACAATCTTCAAAACATTAATATTTGATCAGCGGCTCTGTGAGCACAGGCACAACTTGCAGAGAGGAATCACTCGAGCAAACGACCATCATTTCCAAATTATTTTCATGTGTCAGGACAGAAACAACAGTGAGCTGCATCATGAATTTTTCGATATCGGGTGAGACCAAAGCTGATCCTGATCAGATCTAATACTAGTATTAAATCATCAAACTGAATCCCTCAGTGTAAGGATGACATAAAACATATTGTAGATGATTTGTTTCACTCTGGTGTTTGAGAAAACCTTAATCTCAGCCTCTGTCTGAAACGCTTTGTTTTTAGCTGCTGTCTCTTTAAGGCTCCTCACTCCACGAACCCCCTTTACTCTGATTGGTCAGCTTGTTGGGGGCAGAGCTATGGGCAAACCTTAGTGTTTGAGGCTGAAGTCAGCACCTGACTTATGAAAAATTGAAGGTTTGTGGTTTCTAATTTTCAGCTTTTTAATTATTCAGTGATCCTGCAGTTGATAGTGTGCTCTCTACCTCTGAATGACCTCTGTCCTTTCTGTCCTCAATGGATTAACATCCCAGTGCTGTGATGATTCAGTCTTTGGTTTGTTTTAAAGTCTGGGTTTCCTTGTGGTTGTTATTTTTGGTGCATGTTTCATAGGCAGGCCTTTAGTGGTTCCTTTTTTGTTTTCTAGTTTGTTGTCAGTGTGTTTCTTCGTACTAGTGGCCATGTTGCAATCTTGGGTTCTCTATGTGTCTATTTCTATGATGTTCGGGTCAAATCAGACCGATTTACAACTTCATTCAAACATAAAAAAAAATATTTTTCCTCTGATCGCCTCAAGGTCTTAAGATATCCTCAACACCAGGCATTTGAACATATAAAATTGCTGATCAACACTTCCATTGAATTTTGACTGGTCCAATCAACTTTGAAACACCTGTGGTGTTCCCGGTCAAAAATGACCGGCATAGAAAATGAATGGGTAATACTATATTATATTCATCCATTAGATGGGAAAACATCCATGCACACACACAAATTCACAACCACCACCCCCTCTCCCCTCACACACACACACACACACACACACACACACACACACACACACACACACACACACACACACACACACACATTCAGGCTGAAGAATTAGGTGTCAATTATGGGAACCTGTTTCTCTGAACAGAGGGCTGTTCAGTGTCGTTTTTTTGTATATTGACTGCATTCATAAATGTTCACTGTGAGTTGGAGACATTGTTTACATCATTGGCAGGGTGTTAAATAAAGTCTGGTGATGATTATGCTTGAATGATGTTTTTTGTGTTAATATAAGAGAAGTTAAACTAGACCAGTCAAATTTGACCGGGAACATCAAAGTAAGGGGGGGTGACATGAACATAATACAAGGGTTAAGCCCTGTTCACACATAGCTGGGTATGTTCAAAAAGAATATTCATCCCTTGTTTGTATTTAAAAATACTTTCGTCCACACCGACCAAATCCTCAGATGAATGCAGCTTGAAGCATGCCAAACTCATAAGTGGCGGTGTTTTTCAGACGTGAAACTTGTGCAACCCAATCAGGATGGAGCCCCGTTGTACCACCACAACCTTCCTGAAGTCGACGTTAAAAACACTCAAAGAGGAAACTTTCAGGAAAATTAGATACCCAGTCAACAAGGAGTATTTTAGTAGCCAAAAATAATAATATTTAAAGAATGAAACCAATGAATTCCCAGGAGCCGGTGTTGAAATTAAAAAAAAAAATTCCATTTAATCAAAATAAATACATTGGTCTCCTGCGCTCTCAGTGCGTAATGACAATCTAATGTAAATATCTGCCTGAATAATGCCCCACACACAGTCTTTTCCAATCTTAAATATTATAAAAATCCCAACCTAACAAAAATTAACCCGCTTGTCCTTCTTGAGCAGGGGTCTCAAACTCGTGCCATGGATGGCCAAGAGGCTGCAGGTTTTCTTTCCAACCAAAAACTCCACCAGCTGGTTTCACTGATTAGTCCCTGCTCTCTGCTTGAAGGTGAGGTAATCAGTGGAATCAGCTGTTCTTGAGTCCTTTTAAATTGTCTTTCCCAGAGTTTTTTTGTCCTCATTGACTACAAAGGAAAACGCTACAAATCCTCAAAGAAACAAAAGTTAATCCACACAGTAAAAACCCCAAACCCCCAAATTGGGCTCGATCAACCAAAAAACACTGGTATACCAGGAAAAGGGCCAAAAGAAGGACAATTTCACCACTTCTGGAGAGACGTACAGGTCTTTCCGCTCCCAGTGCACACTTATAGAAAATCAAATGGGATCCGATGGATGTTGGGTTGGCACCCTCAAGTAACCACCATCCGTTTTGTTTATTTTAAGTTTATTGCCCCCTTAACCGGACAGCTTGTTACTCTTCCTTGTTTTGTTATTTTTTCCAAGCTCTTACTACAGGCACACCTGTTCCATCGTCCTTTTTCCCCACTCGTTCTTCCACTCTGCCTCTTTCCCGACTCCACATCCTCCTTTTATAATTTTGTCCTTTATTTTCCTTCTTTATCCATAAACCACCTCAGACACAATGACAACAGGTACCCCAACCAATCTTTACATTTTTCTAGTAGTTCACCAGTGTTTCTTGTCAGGTGTTTTCTTTCTCTGGGTGTTTTTCTCTCCACTGTGAACAACTGTATTGTCTCCATCTGTGTCTTTATGGCTAAAATACACCAGATGAGTCTGCAGTGCGTCTCTGTTTAGTTCAAATTAATGGGTCAACTTACACTGGATCCACTCGATTATGTCTGCGTGGCTGCGCCATAGTGTTCCAGCCATCCTATTTTTGAGAGGCGCAAAACCATGACTGATAAATTCAGTGTAGGGAAGATTGAGAGGGACAGGAAGTTGTGACAGGAAACCACCTAAAAACAGCCAGTGACTTTCAAAATAAAACAAACTGTGTCAAAATCAGTTTGTATTTGGCTTGACTACGATGATAAATGGACATAATGATTGGGTCGGACCAGGAGTAAACAGGTTTGAGGTTTCACAGCCCAACATGAATGAAGCCAGACTTATCAAGTCCTTGGTCAGTAACTCCATGTGTCTGTCAGTGACGCAGCTTGATGGACTGAACTCGCATTTAAGCTGCAACAGAACAAAGTTGCACTGCAGACATATCCAGTGTATGTGAGGTGTTAGTCTCACCTGTGTTTGAGTGCCCTCGTGTTTATTTAGTCTCTGTGTTTCTTCCCTTCTGTGTCAGTTCATTGTTAGTCCTCCTCTGCCATGTTGTCATGTCACAAAAGCAGAAAAGAAAGAAACTCAGCTTGGATTGTATCTGCGTGTTTATCAGAGAATAAGCATTTGAAGGTATGTGTTTGTGGTGTTCCTGTGTGTCTGAATGTGAGAACAGGAAAGAGCAGATGGCAGCTGGTGAGGAAGTCAGAGAGCTACAGGGAGGAGTTAAAAATATCTCTGAATTCTGGGCGTTTGGAGAGCTGGTGTGACCAAATGTGTGACTCAATGAGGTGGCAGGCAGATTAAATTGGTAATGAGGTTACACACACACACACACATGCACACACACTGACATACACATACAAGCTTACTTGCTGTTCTTTACCACAGAAAACGTCTTTAATCAAACCTGAAGACAAGGTGTTTGTGGTGCCCTGAGTCAACATATGTCCTCAAAAGTACCGACACACTCCAGGTGCACTTCAAATGAAACGACTAATACAAACCACTTAATGCTGACTCTGCTTCATCATTATACTTTTTTTTTTTTTTTTAAATCCAACACCTACAGCTCTGCTTCTTGCATCTAAAAGCTTAGAAATGTATATATTTAATCATCACTTTGTGTGAGATGCCGGGTGCTTAAAAAATAGCACAGCAGTATATAAGTGGCTGAAATAAAGAGAAAATATGATTTTTTAATCTTCTTTGAAGCCCAAAGTCAAAACTAAAAGAGCTGCAGCTTAAAGCATCTTCCCAACAGAGGGCGAAAGCCTAGTACACACTTCCGAGACAAGTGGTTTGTGTTGTCCTCAACGCCCGTCCTCCATCTCCAGAAAACTGTCAAAATGTAGTAGAGTGCAGGCTTGGTAGTCATTGTGTAATAACTTAAAAAATAACAAGTTATATGTTATATGTTTTTGAAACAGGCTGTTAACATGTTAATCACCACTGGGAAAGAAAAAAATAGATATATTTTGAATTAGTGTGTTTTTTTTCCCCTTAATCTAGTTTTTTATCTCTTTTATTGCTGTCTAACTTAGGTTTACTGTCTTGATAGCTTTATTCTATCTCTTGCCTATGACTTTATTATCACTTTTATTAGTATTATTATAATTATTGTTACACTAACACTTTTAATGTTGTCTTTTTATACTTGCTGTACTGTTCTCTGCTCCCAGCCCCTTTTAATGAATTTTCTTATTCTCTTTATTGCCGATCGATGTTTTTAGTTTTTATCTTGGTCTTCATTAGTGTTGGAGAAGTTACTTTTAAAAAGTAGTCTTTGCTCATTACACGTTCCTTCTGGAAAAAGTAGTCCCTTACTTTACTTAGTTACCCTCTATGGAGAGAAACTTTGAACCTTACTCGTTACGTCTACGTTACTTTTATGGTGCATGACTTCGGGCAGAACCCCATCTTATTTCCTAAACGTGTAGGCCTACATAAAGTTCTACCATGGAGGAAATAACAGGTACTTTTCTTGTGCTCTTTATTTTTAAAGATGCCACAGTGCACTTGACAAGAAAAACAATAATGCCATTATGACTGACTGCTCTCTGCATGCTGTTGCGAGTACCAGCCTCAGTGTGGAATGAGAGCCCATGCGCGCAGCTGGGGCAGTGTTGCTGTCAAACCGGTCCCTGGGAAAGGTAACGTTGTGCCCAACTGAAAAAGGGACTTTGTTTCTTTACTATATTTTCAGTAGTAACAAGTTAGACTAATTTTAACCAAAAAAGTAGTTACATTACTGTAATGTGTTACTTAGTAACTCGTTACACCCAACACTGGTCCTCATGCTCTCATTTTATATCCCATGGTTCTTGTATTGCCGGGGTTCAGTTGGGTTGAAACTTGAGTTCCTTGTTTTCATGTCCTGGCTGATGTCAAAGCACTTTGTCAACTTCTCTTTAAAAAAAATGCTATACAAATAAAGTTATTATTATTATTGTTATTATTATTATTATTATTATTATTATTATTATTATTATAATTATCATTATTATTATTATTATTATTGTTGTTGTTGTTGTTGTTGTTGTTGTTGTTGTTGTTGTTTTGTTGTTTCCAGTGTTTCTGTAGCCAGCCTTGTGTGGACTCTCAAAGAACTACAGTTTTTGGTAACTAGAACCACCACAGCAGTCTGGCAAACACATTGGGATTTTCTCTAGCCTTAGCTAAAGTTAGCCTAACGTTAGCTCCTAGCTGCTTTCTTCATCATGTCTCTTTGTTTGTTGGGAGGTCAGTGGACTTCTAGTTTTAATACAAAGGGCTATAGTTTAACTAACATCAGCTTCTGGAGCTTAGCTTTATTAGCTGATTTTTAATAGCCGAGATAACAAAGGTTTTCTAATGTTATACTGCAGCTCCAAACAGAGACACACTCTTGGTAAAGATGGTAAAAAGGAGGTTATAGTTTTGTCATGACCAATGCTGATCCTCTAACTTGTCGTCTGTGATGTTGATGGTAACGGGGGGGGGGCTAAGCCATACGTCAGTTCAGTAACTAAACCCAACATCTGGGTCATGTAAGTGGTGTTTAGCCATTTGTCCTTGTAAATACCAGACAAGTAATCAGTTTTTCTTTTCTGTTCATTGTACAGAACATCAAAGAAAAAATCCATCATCCAGTTTTTACAAGTTTAGTCAAATTTCACTTTTTCATGGGTTTGATCAACATAAATCTGGGTCTCTTGTCCAATGAATCTATTGTGATGTATGTATTTTTTAAATAATATTTAAGTGTCACTGCCTAGTGAGTGGTAGTTTTATTTCTAAGATATCTGGCTTCTCCCTTCCGTTGCTAGGCGCTGCCCAAGTAGCTGCCTGTTGCAGCAGCTCTCTCGTCTTTGTCCGTTTCTTGTAATTTTTTTCGTCTCTTTTTCGTCATCTTTGTATTTGGAGTGGATCATCACTTTGTATGGTTCATTGTCGGTCACGGACACCAAACTTTTTGTGGCTTCAGTGATATTTTTACTACTTTTCTCCTGTGTTTGTCTGGAGATCCTACATGTAACCATGGCTGCATTGTTTACATGTGAAATTAGCTGTTAGCAGCCTGTAGCATTTCAATGCTAACTAGTGTAAGGCTTGATGACTTCCCTCGAGCTGAGGAGGAGGAGGTGAGGACAACGTGCTGGTTCTCGGGTGTGAGCTGGGAGGTGACGACGTGGACCTGTCCTTCCATCCATCGTTGTTGGGAACGCCGGATCTATCTCCGGTGGGATGGACGAGCTAGCTGTGCTAGCCCAGCGGCATCATGGTGTTCACGGACGTGGCTGACGGAGCTGACATCGGACGCCGGCGCCACATTGGAGGAGCTTCGCCTGCTGTGAGCAGACAGGATCCAGGAGACAGAGACTGAACAGACTGCTGGGGAGGCTCAGTCCTGGACCCTGTGGAGGTGGAGACTGGCTGGGCTGGAGAGTGGTGGTCGGGATGTCGTCATCTATTTTCTTGTGGACCTTTTTGCACTTTCTCTACACTTTCTTACTTTGGTTTTCTTAAATGCTGCTGTGACTTCTGAATTTCCCCTCGGGGATAAATAAAGTATTTTCTATTCTATTCTATTAACAAAAGTTTGTTCATGAGTTTCTTCAGTGTTTTATCAAAGCTGTGACCTATGACACAGACTCCTGGATCAGTGCCAGTTTAGCCTCTGGTTAAAGTCTGGGTTACTTAAAGCAGTCATAGTCTTTGACTCCTGCCCCTGTCACCCTCTTCTCCCCCATCAGCTGTCCAATCCCACAAGACAAAAAATGCTTTAAAAACTCCCTTACAAAAGCAAAGATCTCTGGAAATCCAAGGGCTCACTGTTTGAGCTCTCCTCAGCTGTTAGAGCTAATTGAGTTTGTATTTATTGTTTTGAATATCTGCAGGGAAACCATGGGAAATAATTTAACAACAGCCCGAGAGGCAGAGTTTGCAGGATGGAGATTTTCAGGCTGTGAAAGTCTGTGGTGAGCTGATATCTTTGGGAAAATATGACCTGAAGCCGATCAAATGTATCTTCAAATGTTGTTAAACACAGAAGAATACTATCATATCAGAGCTGGTTTGATGCTCATTAGTCATCTCTTCAAACCTGCAGACAGCTTGCTGTTTTCTGTTTCACTGCTGTGTTAAATTTCTGTATCATCGGTGTGTTTCCTCTCCTCCTGTTTCTGCATTTTATCTCCCAGTTTTATGTCCTTAGTGGAACAAAAGAGGAACAAATAGACGGAGCGTGGTTTGAGCAGCAGATTAACATATCAGACTGTGCTGTTTTCCAGCTGACTGCCATAAAATGAGTCCTCGCTGATTAAATCTCTCTGCATTAACCTCACCCCGGCACACACAGATGATAAAAAAAAAAGAAGCACAGTTTAATGAATAATTGTGTCATACATCCCGTGGCTATGTTGATTACAAATTACTTAAGTGCCCCTGCAGATACGCAGTGTGTTTTATTAATGACTCACACACAGCGAGGACCAGCCTCTGTTAATGTGTTTAAGCAGAAGGTTGAACCGATTGTGAGCAGGGTGATGGGATAACAGGAACCTGCTCTGATACTCTCATAGTGTTGATCAGTTTGGATTTAAAAAGACCATCTCTGTGTGCAGGGAAACACCCTCTCAGCCTCTTCCAACAGAATATTTATGACTCCTATTTGCCTGAACGTTAAGTGGATCTTTCCCGACTTTAACCCAGATTTGACTAAAAATCTGGAGCTGGAGGGGAACACAGAGAGAGGTTCCAAAACCCCTCTCTCCTCTGTGTGCTGAGTCTCAGGAAAAGTTCACTGCAGCACATTTTTAATTTTTCGCTGATAAGGATTTGAATCTTGGAGTATCTTCCAGTGCTTAAATCCCCCTAAAATCTGGAAATTTTCTGTTAGTCTTTTTTTAAGTGAGGCTCTGTTTTCACATTCAGAATATCAGTTTAAAGTTCCTGTTAGGAGTTTTTTTTTTTTTTTTTACTGGCTCCAAAACACAGAGATCGGCAAACATTGAGCCTGGCATTAGCGTTAGCATTACACTGAAGCATCCAGTCAGAAAATAGCAAAGTGGATAAAACTGCTTTGGCCTGCCAACTTCTCAAAAACCAGCCTCCATTCCAGCTCCTCTCATTCTGCTGTGTCTGATTTTCCCTGTGTCATATGTGTTGTCGCTCTGCTTTCTACCCCTTTACTGCTGCTCTGCCTGCCTTAGCTTTTCATGTATCCACCTGAAAGAGATGGGAGGTGTTCTCTCCTCACCTCAGGCTTTGGCTTCCAATGTAGACACCACAGACTGTATGATTGAAGGACATAGTCTCTCTGATGTCACCTGTCTGTTTCTGAAACAGTTTTTTGAAGCAAATGTTCTGTGGCTGCCATATTGGAAATTGGACAGGCCTTGAGTCTCACCGTTAACAGCTATAGGGCGCCCGTCAGTCACATGAGCTGAGCTGTGACTCTGATTGGGCAAACTCATGATCTTAATATCCTTTTAACTGCTGAGTTTAAGAACAAAACTCACCCTCGTACAGTGCGTGCTGATTGTGAAATTAGTGATAAGTGAATCAAAGTGTTGTGATTTTTTAACAATTTTAAATCATTAATTTTTGCTTATTTTATTTTATTTTTTTCAAATTTCAATCCTTTATTTTAGTCTTTGTCCTACTAGTTGGGATTGGGAAAAAGTTGAGATGTCAGAACCCCTAATTAAATACTGAAAACTTACTCACATGTGATGTGTATTTCTTGAAAAATGTGGCTCCAGGTATTGTCCATGGGCATCATGTTTACCGTTTAAATTTTTTACTTGGTCTGGTTTTAAAAAAGCAAACTAAAAATGTCAAAAATTAGATATATTGAAGAATCGCAATCTAAATTATATCAATGTCAAATCAGGAGCTGTGTGCACCCTCGTTTAGTAAAAAAGCTTTATCTGTAAGGCGTTTCATTTAACTTTGGTTGTGTCTTTCTTCTTCTGTGCTACGTCCACTATTTTAGGCTAGCTGCTCTGATTAGCTTCCACTCATCAAGTCACTTGCCCACTGGGTGCTCTGTGATTGGCTGAGCCACAATTACTCTCCATCCAGAAACATTCCAAACAACCAAAATATCACCATACAGGCATATGAGGGAGTTCCAGGCAGATACAGACACTGACACACAAGTATCGAGGCCCGTTGGAGGCGACTGATCAGGATTATTCCAGTAAAAGCTGACTTTTTTTTTTTTTTTTTTTTTTTTTTAGGAAATCCTGCTGACCCTACCTTTAAGTTCCTCATTTTAACTCCAGTTTATTCCCATAAATGTCTGTGGATTGTTTCTAAAAGTGAAAATTCCTCTTCCATCAGTGGGCTTCAAAACCTGCTTTGGAAACCAATATGGGTCATCACTGAGACTACATCCATGTTTCAAACAGCCTGTGGGTTTAGAATATGGCTGCTACTTAAATTTGTTTTTTAATGCAAGCAGAGACCATTTTTGGACAAGAGTGTGTGGAGTGAGGAGCTTTCCAAATGCTAATTTATCAAAGCTTAACATTCATCACCTGTAACTGGTTTATATGCTGCTGGCTACATGTCCTTCACTGACAAACCTTAAGCCCAGACTTCTTGACGGCCTGTTAGAGACCACACAAAAAGACTGCTCATATATCCAAGCATTGGGTTTGAAATAATAACGTTTGTTTCCTGGAGGTTTTGACACAGGACTCTCAAGTGGACACCGAGGGAACTACAGAATAATAAAATAAAACGCTCACGGGAAACAATTTGAAGGTCAAGTTTCACCTTCTGCATTGCCTTTCCTGAGTGCTCTGTAGTGTCACCTTCCTGTGTACCTGAGACTGCCCCCCCCCGTCACCAGCTCCACACAGGACGTGCTGGAGGAGTCAGTCTCGGTACTCCCCTTGGCCGAGCGCTGTGCGTGCCTCTAATGGAAGCCTGCTGGGCCATGTTTAATGCATTGGGCTGCATTAGCACTCTGTGTCTCTGAGACTGCAGTTTACCTCTCTTGTCATCTGGGAGCCGGGCCCCTCAGACTCATTCTGACCAGGAGGAGGAAAAACAACACCTCAACCTGCTCTACATGGAAAGAGTGTTCCCGTTGTAAAGAGCTGAAGCGAAGTCTCTGAGTTTTACACTCTGTAAAAGTGAAAGTGAAAGACACAACGTGTTCTTCGGTCCCAGGCTTTTGTTTCGCTTTGTACGTTTCCTCCTCTGTTAGTGGACAGACACCCAAAGAACAGCAGCTGAGAAACAGCTGTTACAACCAGACAGCTATTGACACATTTGTGTTTAAGCAGGTCACCTTTGACATGAGAGGGAAATCTCTCTGTAGAGTCAGTTTTATTGTCTTGTTTTTCCATTGACACACCCAGGTTGTTACTCAAAGTGTTAGACAGCATTACTCCTCAGGAGGTGAACCTTTCTGTTCATGAAAAACATGAACAGCTGATGTGTCACTCTTTAAAGCCACCAGGCTCAGACGAAGACAGGAACAAAAGCTCAAAACACAGGAGTTTCCTGTTTTACTTCTTTTGCCTCAGTTCATTTGTTTGACAGCAGTAGTTTAAGGTTAAAAAAGGAGCATTGTCCCTTATGGTCTTTATTTTGTCACTCTGGTACCCCTTTAGTATCTTAAAATGATTTACAGCTCAAAAAATCTAACTTTCTTCTCACTGGTGTTTTATAAAGCTCTTATTTCAGCCTTTGTCTGAATTGTTTTTATTTTAGCTGCTGTGGCTTTAAAGCTGCAGCCTTCACAAACCCCCTTCCCTCTGATTGGCCAGCTTTCTGGAGGCCTTTTGGGTGGTAAAGCTACAGGCGAACCTTGGTGTTTGAGGCCCACTCCTCATGAACATGTCATGAAACAGTTTCATGGAGATCTTGGGGGGAATCATACTCAGGAGTTTCTTTAACATATGAAAATTAAGAGGTTTAAAATTCTGTACCCGTAAACCCCTAATTCACACATACATCATGAGCGCTGCAGTGCTGTGTAAATGCAGCAATTGACTAAAGCGCGGTGTAAAGCACAGGGTGCATCGCGGTGTATAGCATGGCGCTCATGCTTTGTGTGTGAATTAGAGGTAAGTCTGAACATCCAGCATTGATATTTTGTATCTACATCTCTGACAGACTTCCAGGGGGCTGGCCAATCAGAGGGAAGAGGGTTTGTGGAGGAGGGAGCCTTAAAGAGACAGCAGCTAAAACAAAACATTTCGGAGGCTGAAATAAGGGTTTTATCAAACACCAGTGTAAGAAAAATATGGATTTATCTTAGCAGTAAATCATCTGCTTCTATGAAGGTCCAAGAAAGACTAATCAAAGCCTTTAAAAAAAAAAAAAAAAAAAAAAAAAAACCCTTCTTTAAATGCATCATTGCAGAAGGCTGCCATGTCCACTCTTATTTGGGTATTTTCAAAAACCAATATCCCCCTTGTTCACTTTTGAAAATACTTTCGTCCACACACAGCTGGCAAATCTGCCAAGTGTGACTCAAGGCAATCAAAACGTATATTTGCCAGTGTTTTTCTGATGTAAAACCTGTGACAGCCAATCAGGATGAGCCCAAGTCATTCAGCTGTGATGTTTGAAAACCAAAAAGTTTGTTTACTGGTGTCCACACAAAACCATGAAACCAGAGTTTTCCAAAATCTTCACTTTGGCTGGAGTTTTCAGAAAACATTGTTTTTAGTGATGTGTAGCTGCAGTTTCATGTGGATGATGAAATTTATAAAAACATACACGGCTTCTCAAATATCCGGCTACGCATGGACATGACCTCAAGCTCAGCTGAGACAAGAGTTTGATGCCAGAGTACTCCCACTGCTTCTGTGGTACATCAGCCGACTTTCACTTTCACAGCACTTGAGTATTTTTTAAGTTTCTAGTTTTTGTGTGATTTATTCTGCCACTAACCTCCTGTGTCTTCTCTGTCTTTCCAGTGTCTCCTCGAGGCTCCAGCCTCAACCACACTGCCTGCTCTCACTTGACCTCACTCCTCCACTGGATTCACAATCTGCACTTACCAGTTTAAACATTTGTCCTAAGACCTTAAAAATTATTATTGATACTTAATAGCTGGTATATGGTCAGTTACAGTCATAAACTCTACATAGAGTGGACAGCGTGGCTTCACCATTTACCATTGTACAGTTTTGAAGCCAATGTACCCCCGTCACAGGTGCAGCCATCAGCAACACTTGTGCAGCCAGAATCTGTGCAGTAGAGACTGTGAGGGATTCTCGGGGAAACTGAGTGGAGCCTGGTGACAAAAATAATATATATATTTTTTTCTTTCGAGAGTCTAATCACTTCTTGACTCTACCTCCCGATATATTTTGTGGTCCCCGAAAAAAAATACACAAAAACGGCAGCTGTCAATCATCTTTAAATGTAACGTAAAACCTTTTTTTTAACCTCTTATAACTAATGAAAACAAAACTTTTCCGAAAAAAGAGTACTTGAATACAAGACAGCCAAACAATATCTTCAAATCACCACAACAATCAGACGTAAAAGCATTTTTACAAGGTGTACCATTTTTTTTTTTTTTTTAAGTTTGACCACAGCCCATCTGGAATGACTGGAGAGCCAGATTTTTTTACCTATAGTGCAGCCAGCCACCAGGGGGAGCAGTTAACCTTGAGACCTTACTTCGAGTAAGTTTTTTTTTTACGGTCTATGGTTACAATACAAGGCCTTCAAGAGCCATAAGTGGATCCATAAGCCTATATGTTTTTATATTGTGGTTTAAATCTATGAAGAAGTATTTCCTTGATAGTACCACAACACCACGGGAGATTGATCAGATTTAGGGGCTTACACCTAGGGATGGGTACCTTTCATATCTGAAACGATACGGTACCTCTCAATGGTATCAAGTTTCAGCACTTTTTTGTGTTTATACAAATATCAATTTGTTTAATAATAAAATATAAAAACAATTTAATTTAACAAATTTATTCTTCAATATATAACCTTGCACTGCTGTGTTCATGTCCAGCATGGAAAATCACCTACTCTTAGGTACCTAAACATGGTACCTTTTGGTTTTACATGAATCAATACCCGGTACTTTTGACAGAATTCGGTCAGTACCTATAAAAGTACCTAATTCAGTACCCATCCCTACTTACACCACTTTTTGACACAGCCCTATGAAATGTAAATGCCCTGCAAACAACAACCTTGAAGCAAACGGACATATTCCCAAATCTTCCATAGAGCTTCTTCGAATCGTAAAATCCCTTTAGGAAATGAATTTGTGGATGTTATGTTTGAATGTTACTGCACAGGAGGTGGACGGCTGCACACACTCAGCTGCTGCAGAAACTCAGCTCCCTGAATGTGTTTCCTCCTCAGAGTTAAGCACAGAGCGGTGATGTGTGTCTGACAGGAGGCTGAGAGCAGACACACAGCTGGACATCAGGACCCTGCAGGGGGGATAAAGACACTAATCTCTGACAGCGCCCTCACTCATCCATCCATCTGCAGCACAGAGGAAAAAACACTCACATGAGAAACTCTGCAAAACTCTGTGTGAGCCTGAGGTACGACTGCAGCCCTGCCACACACATCCTGAGAGACACACTGTGGTCAGCAGTACAGTAAACACACACACACAGGCCCACACACACTGAGAGGGGCCCACAGTCTGGATGTATCAGTTACATACAGGAAACACAGACAGGCTAATCCTGGCACTCTCTCTCTGATGAGGATGGAATTACCTGATTAACGCACATTATACATTTAGTGTTGTGTATTTTGTTTCTACAGCTCTGATTGCATCAGGACGACAACACAGCCGGTGTCAGATTCTCCCACCACCTTGTTTTAGGCTGCAATTTTTGCACAGTAGCTAGTTCCAGTTACTAATTATTTCCAGGAGACTTTGAAGTTACCGTTTCTCCCATCGATATCACACAGACGTCAAAGAAACTCAACACTTCCTCAGATCTCCACAACAAAGACGTTCCAGGAAGAACCAGCACACTTTCAGTTTGCTGATCCAATCAACACCAACATGACGAGACATGGCACAGCATGTTGTGACCACTTTGTTTCCAAAAACAGGTCCAAGCATCACACCGATGCTGAGCTGAGTTGTGATTTTTGAGATGGTAAAGGTTGAATTTTCTTCTTCTCTAGGTGACAGTATAAAACTCAATATAAAATGAGTAGTGGATTGTCTTCAGATGTGTAACAATCCTTTCACTCCACTGGTCTGTCAGATGTATATCTACAGACACCCGGCCCACGGGAACCGTGAGAAACAATGATGGGCACTTATGTTAATAAGACTAAAGGCCATAAATACCAATGAAACATTCTTTAATGTTACACATTCAAACAAAACTAACAGTTATGTATTTCTGTTACCACAGACCAACAGTCTGAGGTAACACATCACAAAATGACTAAATATTTGGAATATTTTAGAACTGGTATCTGTTTTTAGTTTTGTTTTGCGTTTAACTGACGAATGTATTTGGGTTGTTGCTGATTGGCTGCCTGAAGACACCATCTTAAAGAGGGGCTATTCTGCTTTGCCTCATGTTAAACATGGATATAGAGTAAGAATGCCGGATGTTCAAACTTAACGCGTGCAGGTTTTCAAAGCTCTACATATTAAAGTGTGTTAAAGAAAGCCCAGAGTCTGCCTGTTAACAGATTGAAATGATCCGTTCTGAAAATAGCACAAGAACCCCATGAGATCTTCGCAAGACTTGCTAAAATGATGAGGTCATCACACAAGGATCTCCCAACAGGTTCATGACACACTGTAGATATGGTTCTCAAACAACAAGGTTCAGTTCACAATTCAACAGGCTCTCAGAGGGCTGGCCAATCAGAGGAGAGAGGGTTTGTGGAGCTGGGAGCCTTAAAGAGACAGCAGCTAAAACAAAGCCTTTCAGACAGAGGCTGAGAAAAGTTTTTTTTTTGTATTCATTTTACATTTTTCAATGTCAGGAATCATGTAAAGCCACTATGGGAGGAAACCGAGGGAAAGAATACAGAATTGTAAAAGCATTTTTTTTTTTTTTTTTTTGTCTCTGATTTTCATTCTTAACCCGCTTATCCTGTTTAGGGTCACAGGCTGGAGCCTATCCCAGCTGTCATTGGGTGAGAGGCAGGGTACACCCTGGACTGGTCGCCAGTCAATCACAGGGCTGACACACAGAGACAGACAACCATTCACACACACACTCACACCTACGGATAATTTAGAGTGACCAATTAACCTGATGAGCATGTTTTTGGACTGTGGGAGGAAGCCGGAGTACCTGGAGAGAACCTACGCATGCACAAGGAGAACATGCAAACTCCACACAGAAAGGCCCACCGGCCAAGCTAGGAATCTAACCAGTGACCTCCTTGCTGTGAGGCTGCAGAGCTAACTGTTGCGCCACTGTCTCTGATGTTGTAGCTCTAAAATCAAAATTAAAAAAGAAAAAGAAAAAAATCTTTTTTTTTTCTTTTTTTTGCGTAGACATTACATTGATGGGTTAAAATTTATATGGACTTCATATCCTTTGACTTTGAAAAGTAAAAGTTAAACATTCGCCCCACAGACCACAGGAGCTGCTGGTCTCCTTCAGCTTCCTTGAGTCAGCATGTTGTGTTAATCTAAGAGTGCATTCACACCTGTGGCTTGTTTGCTTTGTTCTGATTCAGGGGCAAAAATGAAACAACTGCAGTGGTTGTCACTTGGTTCGTTTGTGTTCACAAGGCAAACGTCTGTTGCAGTCCAAAGTTGTAAACAAATGTCGCGTGCTGTTGATTTTTTCTCTCATTGTTCAGAAATCATACCCGGAAGGAGTGGAGTTTCCTTATCTTCATGGAGCATCAACAACGGGTGTGGCTAATTAAAGCATTTATGGCTCATGTACCAGTGTGTGCTATATGATGATGTAGTTTTTAAGAGTCCCGACTGCATGAAGGCACTTCCATAAGGCACTTTATTTCTTTACCGCTCCAAGTGAGCCCACAACTCATTTTCTTCAGTTCTTTGGTCTTCTCTTCTTCTGCTGCCGTTGTTGATTATTCTACTCCTTCTTCTTCTACTGTTTTGACTGTACAGTTTTCAACCTGGCTCATTACTGCCCCATCACAACAGTGTGAGCCACAGTTATGAGTCAGTTGTGCTGGTCCCGGGGCGTTTGTGTTCTCACTGTAAGGAACCGCTACAGGACTCGAATGGAAGCGAGCCGCGACCACCTAATTTTGTCGATCTCAACCCGCTTGTTTTGTCCCGCATCCGGGTGCGATTACTGAGTTCACATATCCCCAAACAAACCAGGGTTTCAGAGGCTGCTCACTGTTTTGGAACAACTGCCCCAGATGATCCAGGCGTGAGTACGTACCCTAAGTGACAGAAAGTTTGAGTTGGGTCAAAACCTATCGTGTGAAGCATAAAAGTCACACAAAACTGCGCTTAAGTAGTTATCTATGGAAGCAGTGGGTTGATCACTGTTGTGTTTATGTGGTTAAACTTCTGCTCCTTTGTTTTTAACAGACTGATCTAAGATTACTGAGTTAGAGAGAAAACAGAGCCCAGTCCTTGATAGAGAAATAAGTCCTGATAGTTACAGATGTTATAGAGGAGAAAAAGTTTAATAGAGAAAAAAAAAATGTGAGTTATGTGTTCATGATTTTCTTCTCCGCATTGCTTTTAATTAACATGAGCACCAGGACAAGTCAGTACAAAAGATTCAACCCATCATCCACGAAAATCCACACAAATGTGAGTCAGAGATGAAACGTATGAAGCAGACACTAAAATGATTCAGTGAAATAGATCTTTTTTTTCTGCTCCACAGTCAGAGGAGAAATGAGAGGAAGGTAATAAATTCATCAAAATGCTTTTATCTTTCCAGTGAATTAGAGGCTTTCATGAAATAAGGTCCACAGTTTTTCACTGCAGTGGAGTATTCATTTGAATGATGCATTCTGGGAAACATGTGGCTTTATTGTGTAACAAAATAAAGGGCCATGTGTGCAGCTGAAACAAGTCACGATGTGTTTTCTGCAGAAAGTCGTCTCAGTCAAAGACTCAGGAGGAAAACTGATCCGCAGCTCAAACATCCTGGACTGTCACACTCAGAGCTGATTTTTAAAATTCGTAATGATTTAAGGGGGATTGTGTGTGTTTGATCTTGTAAGTCAATGTTAACTGCAGATTATTAGTCATGTGTGTGAATAAAGTATGCTTATATAAGACATCACTGTGCAGGTTGAAGGCTTGTCTTCTTGAATAAAGGTAATCTGGTTTAGAGGAAATCAAACCAGCACTTTAAAATTTATTTCCCAAATAGCAAACGGCTATTCTCTCTGTGGCCAGCTTAAGTGTATTTTATTCTTTGAATGGAGATATTGTTTTTTTATGTCTTTATTCTGTCCCTCTGGTCCTCCAATATCATCTTTACATGATTTACAGCTCAGAAAAATCTCCATTTTTCTCTCAGTGGTGTTTTAGAAAGCACTTTTTTCAGCCTCTGTCTAAAACACTTTGTATCAGAAACTGTCTTTTTAAGATTCCCTGTTCCACCAATCCCCTTCCCTCTGATTGGCCAGCCCTCTGAAGGCCTGTGGGGGGCGGGGCTATGAGCAGACTTTGTCGTTTGAAGCCCCACCCATGCAACATGTTATTATCTCATCATTGCCTTGTGAAGATTTTATGCTTATGTGGTACTGATCAATTTACAGACAGATTCAGGGATTTCTTTCACACATAAATGTGTAGAGGTTTGAAAATCTGCGCATTTAGTTTGAGAATCCAGTATTGTTACTTGTTTCCATGTTTTAAATAAAAGAGAGCAGGATGTCCCCTTGTTAATTACACTCTTCTGGGCAAAAATGCCAAAACACAAAAGTGAATTTTTGCAATTTTACTGGTTTTCAAACTGGTTGCTTTAATGCATTGAAGATGTCCTGCTTTTGTTGTGAATCCTTTTCTTGGAAACCCTGCCTTATCTATTCATATGACTGTAACAGTATACGTACATCCTGGTTTTGGGGCCAGAGGTGACCCCTCAGACTGTATGAAGCCCTGTTTTTACCAAGCAGTCCAGTCTGGATCAGCACAGTTTGGTACAGGTTGGCTCGGTTAAGCCTGGTCCTGTTTGGGTGTCAATAGCGAACCGTGCCCCCTCGTGATAGGTGGTGTATAAGCCGGATGACAGTCACGTCAGTTACTTAATATTTTGATGCCATAGCAACGCGACACTGTGTACCCCACTAATAAACCCATAGAAGAAGAAAAACGTGACATGGTCAACCAAGAAAAATGATGGGAGACATCCGGTAATTCGTTTCTTTTGTAATTGGCAAGTGACGCTTTGTTACAAAGAACAAAAGCTTTGTTTCATGGAACACTGTGTGCTGCCAGCAAAAGTACAGCTGCTGTTGCTTGGTAAGTGACAATTCGTTGGACCAGTCACAGCATGCAATCGCTGTAACTCCGCCTTCCAGGATCAGATCGGTTTAGTCTGGCACCCAAACAGAAGGGTCCCTAAAAGTGGGATGGTTAATCTTGGTTGTCTGGGTATCTGTGCTGAGATTTGTCAGTGGAAACCATAGACTCAATAATATAAAGGGTGACAAAAATAATATATACATTTTTTTTCTTTCGAGAGTCTTATCAGGATTTGGCACGACCTTCTGACATATTTTACAATCCCGGAAAAAAATACACAAGAACATTAGCTGTCAATCATATTTAAAAATTGCGGACAACCTCATTTTTAACCTCTTATAACTACTGCAAACGTAACTCCTCAGAAAAAAAGTGGATCTGAATACAAGGCAGCCAAATGATATCTTCAAATCACCAGAACAATCGTACGTGAGAAACATTTCTACGAGGTATATCAATTTTTTAAAGTTTGACCACAGCCCATCTGGAATGGCTGGAGAGATGGATTTTTTGACCCACATTGCCGCTAGCCACCAGGGGGAGCAGTTTTTGTGGCAACCTCACTTTGAGCTGAGCAAGATGACATCCATCTATTTATTTTTTTTTCAATCTATGGTGGAAACACCGCAAAATGTGTGCGGTACTGAGACAAACTGAACTGAACCGGTTGGTGGAAACGGGGCTTAAGACGTGGACCTAGTCCTAGTGAGGTCACTCATTGGTGTCTGATGAGGTGAAGTGAGGCTCAGAGAAAACAGTCGCCATGTTTGTAGTCCAGCTATTAATCTAGAATGGGCTTTAGTGGAGATTAATCAGTTACTTTTTCCATGTAAGGGCATGGCTGACTTGACTGACAGGTGGACACCCTGTAGCTGTTAACCTCATCCTAACTCAAACAAGTTAAGGTTGAGTTAGCTACTCTGCTCCAGAAACAAGACGTCCATGTACTATACAGAATATGGGACTGCCTTCCCTCAAATAGACAATCCGGCTTTCCGTCCACTGCTATGGCTTCGTTCCTCACAGAGGTTTTTTTTTTTTTTTCTGGGTGTATTTTTTTTTAACCCGAGTCCCATCATAAATCATCCCTCTGTAGGACCAGACTAAAACCATGGATCCCAGTCTCTTCTTGCTCTAAATCATCATTTCTGTAAACAGATATTTGAAATTTGTTATGGGGCTATTTTTAGAGCTGGTTGTATGAATTATGATACTCTACTAAAGAAGAAATGATCTTATTATCCCATGCAATTATCACTGTGATTATCCCATCAGCTGTAATGAAACACAAAGTGCATTATTCTTTCCTCTCCTGAGCTGTCGACTTGAAGTGCGAGCCTGTAAAACAGGAGTATGATCTAAAAGAGTCAGTGCTTCAGTGTTCAGTCAGAATAAAAAACAGAGCTCAGGCCCACACACAGCAGCGATCCATGAATAGCACTCACACGTGCTTCTGCTCTACTGTACACTACTGTATGTAGGTTGATTTCTTCCTCCACCATTAGCTGCACTTCAAAGCCTGTTTTTGCAGCTTGGGTCCCCTGAGCCCCCCGTCCTCTTTTTAGCGTTTGTCTCATGTTATATATATGCAGCAGCAGCAGCAGATCAATCACAGCGAGCATCTGCGTGTGCAAAGTGACCATAACCAAGCTCTGCTCCGAGTTAGCTCTCACGCTGAGCGCTCAGTCATTAGGCTCATGTTAAACTGCAGCCTCTCTAACAGGAAGCTCTGTATGCACGTTTTCAGCAGCTCCATTAGCAAAATGTAATGCGATGCAAAGTGGACAGAGTCTGCATGGACTGCCTAAAAATTCATGAGCCTCTATAGAAGATCAACACATCTAAAGGCTGAAAATGAACAGGGAGAAATCAGAGACCACCAACATTAAAACGAGTCAGGCTAATTTAGCTCAAGAAAAGCTGGAATGAGGAGTCTTATTTTGGGTGTATCCACCACTTTATCAGCCTGAATCACAGGAAAAACAACGATAACCATTTCAGACAAACATTTCATATGAAAGACCTGCAATTATGTCTCCATATCATGAAGAAGTACAGCCAGTTATACTAATAGTAGAAAAAACACAGTCCAGAAACAAACAACGGGATTTTCCTCTGCGGTAGCCATGTATGTAAATTTCAAAAGAAACTAGAGTATAGAGAGGATTAAGGAAGGTCACTGGCTAGGGATGGGTACCTTTCAAATTTAAAACAATACAGTACCGATGCCCAGTACCTGGCAACCAGTACCGGTACTCAAAGGTACCAATTTTCTGTACTTTTTTTTGTGTTTATGGGGTAAAAAGTATCAATTTGTTTAACAATAAAGTTTTAATTTTTTTTGATTTAAGACATTTTTTCTTCAATAAAAAATCTTGCAATGCTGTATTCATGTCCAGCATGGAA
This sequence comes from Halichoeres trimaculatus, assembly GCF_033239565.1. Lineage (NCBI taxonomy): Eukaryota > Metazoa > Chordata > Actinopteri > Labriformes > Labridae > Halichoeres > Halichoeres trimaculatus. Next base: position 6,661,965 of record NW_027437191.1, on the reverse strand, counting down.
AATTGCCTTCTCTTCCACTCCCTCACAGTCACAAGGATGTGTGTAGGTACTTAAACATGGTACCATTTGATTTTACGTGAATCGTTACCCGGTACTTTTGACAGAATTTGGTCGGTACCTATAAAAGAACCTAATTTGGTACCCATTCCCACCACTGGTAGGGATTGTTATCTTTTTCATTTGAAACAATACAGTACCAATGCCCAGTACCTGACAATTAGTAGCAGTACTCAACGGTACTGGTTTTTGGTACTTTTGTGTCTGCTTAAGTGGTAATAAATATTCATTTGTTTAAAAATAAAACCTCAATTTTCAATTTTTCAATTAAACATATTTATTCCTCATAATTTAAACTTGTGGTGCTGCGTGCATGTACAACGTGGAAAATCGCCTACTCTCCCATTCTCTCACAGTCACAAGGATACATTTAGGTACCTAAACATGGTACCTTTTGATTTTATGTGAATGAGCACTTCGTAATACAGATGGAATTCAATTGGTACCCATGAAAGTACCTAACTTGGTGCTCATCCCTAGTCACTGGCAGGCTGGTAAGAAGACCTGACTTGTGGGGAAACAAACAACAAAAAAAAAGCCTGACATACAGATTAAAACATCTTTAAAACTTTGTCCAACTGGCAGTCCAAATCCTGAACACTTTCTTATTCTTTTTTTTTTTCAAGTTTAATACATGAAGAAAAAGAAGCTGCCAATTTGAAAAGCTGTAAAAAAAAAAAAACCTTAATATGAATAAAAACTGACTCAAGTTGGAGTTCTTTATTTTGATCTGTTTATTCACAGATTTAATGACCCACTTTCCAACTCAAGCTGACAGCTGGCTCATAATAAATCCTGCTTCATTCTATTAGTTGTACCATTGTTTTATCAGATACTTTACTGAAAGCTTACATGGTGCATTTTTAAACTATAACTGCTGATTCAACTACATGTTTTTACATTCTGGGATAATGTGAAGTAAGAGGGTGGTGATAGAATATAGAATATAGAATATAGAATATAGAAAATACTTTATTTATCCCCGAGGGGAAATTCAGGAGTCACCGCAGCATTTAAGAAAACAAAAGTAAGAAAGAGTATAGAAAGTGCAAAAAAAGTCCATAAGAAATTAGATGACGACATCCCGTCCACCACTCGTCCACCACTCTCCAGCCCAGCCAGCCTCCACCTCCACAGGGTCCAGGACTGAGCCTCCCCAGCAGTCTGTTCAGTCTCTGTCTCCTGGATCCTGTCTGCTCACAGCAGGCGAAGCTCCTCCAATGTGGCGCCGGCGTTCGATGTCAGCTCCGTCAGCCACGTCCGTGAACAGCATGATGCCACTGGGTTAGCACAGCTAGCTCGTCCATCCCCCGGGGCTAGATCCCACGTTCCCAACAACGATGGATGGAAGAACAGGTCCACGTCGTCACCTCCCAGCTCACATCCGAGAACCAGCACGTCGTCCTCACCTCCTCCTCCTCAGCTCGAGGGAAATCATCAAGCCTTACACTAGTTAGCATTGACATGCTACAGGCTGCTAACAGCTAATTTCACATGTAAACAATGCAGCCATGGTTACATGTAGGATCTCCAGACAAACACAGGAGAAAAAGTAGTAAAAATATCACTGAAGCCACAAAAAGTTTGGTGTCCGTGACCGACAATGAACCGTACATAGTGATGATCCACTCCAAATAAAAAGATGACGAAAAAGAGACAAAAAATAACAAGAAACGGACAAAAACGAGAGAGCTGCTGCAACAGGCAGCTACTTGGGTAGCGCCTAGCAACGGAATCGGGAATGATATGGGATGAAACCATGATTTTATGCGTGTTGCTTTAAGTATGTTTAGATTAAATAATGTATTCCATCTTAAAATAACAGTCCTGGTTCAAGTGCTTCCAAGAAAACCATCAGTCCGCTTGCATGTCAAAATTTAAAATGGGGCAATTGCAGATGCAACATTAGGATTATTTAGCCTGTATTTTTACGAGAAGCAGACAATTAGAGCAGCATCTGAATAAGTTCCTCTTCCCCATCACTTTTAATGCGGGGTGTATTTTGTTGTTGTTGTTTTCAAGTCATTTTTTTTGTCCCTCTGGGGTCTAGCTTAACATTACTTGAAGTTAAAAAAAAAAAAACAATGAAAAAAATGTGCATATTGTCTTTCACTGGTGTTTTAGAAAAGCCTTATTTGAGTCTCTGTTTCAAACATTTTGTTTTACCTGACGTCTCTTTAAGGCTCAAGCCCCCTTCCCTCTGATTGGTCAGCCCGCTGGAGGCCTGTCAGAGGGCGGAGCTATAAGCAGACCTTAGTGTTTGAGGCCCAGCCCTCCAGCATGTCATTAACCTGTTAGGAGATCCTGATGATGACCTCATCATTTCAACACCCCTAATGATGATGATGTGCTGTTTTTTAGAATAGCGTTTTGATCAGTTAACAACATATGAATATGTAGAGGTTTAAAAATCTATATCCATGTTTGAAATATGTGGAGGCAGAATACCCCCTCTTTAAAGCTAAGCCACCTCCACTATCGTTGAGTGTCCCTTCAATTTAATTGAGAGTAATAGCAAACATCTCTTCCATGCTATCCACTGACACTATCACAAACTCATGTTTTGCCACAGTGTAAACAGCAGAAGGTGAAACATCAAACTCAGTAAATGTGACAGACTCCTTTCCATGGACTGATTCGATGTGATGCACGTGACCTGGTGGATCCTGGCAACGCTCTTCTTGTTCAGTATTAATAGCTGTTGTTAAGGGGACCAATCAGATTCAAGTATGTACCACGGCTAGATGATGAGTCATAAAGCTGGGTCATAATATGTCTCAGTAGTTTCTGCTGATCACTTCTACTCTCCTCTCACGGTTAATAAAACTCATCACATCCTGCTCGTATATCAAATTAAAAGCCCGTCAGGCAAAGAGTGAACGGATCGTTTTCACTACCCTGCTAACAATTCATCACACCAGTTAACAGCAGCTCTGACACAGACAACTTCAGTAAAGCTGGTAGAGATCATCTTTGGGTTACACCTGATCTCTGCAAACAAACACCTGTGCATAAGACAGGACCTGAGGGTGAGGGGTGTGCTTTGAGTCACAGCCACATTTTAACAGGAGCTGGTTGTAGGAGAACAGACCCTGGAGAGCAAAAGGCAGCAGCCGAAATATGTGATAACAGAATTTATCTGAGAGTAAAGTGGCTCTTAATTAAATCTCCACAGATATCTACGTGTATATGAGCGCTGATAAGAGTCCTGATGTAGACATTAACTCCTCTCCCAGCTGGACTAAACAATGAGGATCACAAGGCAAAGAAAGCCCTGGTGTAAAGACCGTTAATCCCGTCTGAATCACAGCTGGCTGCATGAGGGGAGCTGACGTTCAGCTATAGAGGTCAGATCACGGTCACAATCAGATTATTGATTCTGAGAATTAGTTTCCCTTACACCACGTAACAACCAGAGGAGAGTTATACACCCATATTATATACAGGTCTACACTATAAAAAGCACAAACTCATAATTATTTCAGCATATATACACAGACCTTTAATAATATCTATCAGTTTATTTACTGATTTCCAAACAGTGGGATTAAATCTGTGTCGTAGCCTGAGGAGTTAACGCTGAACTCCAGGTTGACTGAACTTCAGACTGCTGGACTCTTTCTGTAATCCACAGGGACCTGCAGTCACACTGAGACTTGAGGTTGTTTCATATTTAAAAAATGATCTGTCCCCATCCTGACACCTGCTCCTAGCTGTCACTTAAAGTCTCTCTCTGAGTCAAAATGATAGCAGCGCTGTGATTATGGTCTTCCTCAGGAGACGTTCAGCTGACAGAGGAGGGTTGTCAGCTAAATCACTTTTTCTGGGCTCTTAACTTGAAAATCTGGCAGCCGTCCCGCATATTTTTATCCGCTGGAGAAATTTCCCTACAGAAAAAAAGGACTCAGAGTCTTCTTCATACCACTGCTGGGGTAGTTCCGGGATTTTTATTTATTTTTTTATTTTGGTGGTTTCTCAACATTTGATCTATTCTGACTTAATCTCAAACTTCAATTAGTGTTTTCTTAACAGTTATTTTAATTTAAGCCTTTAACATTTTACTTTTTATCACATGATTCTTGAGGTTTGGGTTTGATTTTACACACTGCAAATTATTGGTGTTTGATCTCATATCTGATTAATTTTACCTTATGATAATGCTTTTTCCTTTTAAACAGTTTGTTCCATTTTTTAACCCTAAAACTTCCTGCTCAACCACTCGGTAGAGCTCATGAGTGGCTACATCTCATTGAAAATACAAAATGAAATGTTGAACTGAGTAAAACCTCATGGGGTCATATCTACAGCTTGAAATATTTTTTGTGAATTTGGTCTCTGATCTTTGTGCTTTAAAAACATAAAAAAAATGTTTAAAAAATAAAGAAATAATTATCATAATAATAATCATAATAATATTTTTTAGTTTATTCTAGTTAAGTCAAATTATAAATAGATATTCATTTTTGATAATATATATATTTTTAAATTAAATTTAAAGTTTTATCTTCTTATAATGACTTCAAGACATGACTTCCAGCCATGAAAAATGAAGCCCATGTAGAAATGCTACAAACTGCAGTTCTTTGAGTGTCCACTTGAGGCTGGCTGTAGAGGGGCAAGAAACCACATAAACACTAAACTGAAAGAGCAGAACTTTGAACTCTGAAAAAAAAAAAGAATGAAGAAACAAACAGTTATGGTCTGAATAACTCTTTATCAGCACACTGAAGGGGTGATCTGTTTTAAAATTCATTAAAATCATTTAACTTCATGGCTTTGACCATATAAGAGCTTGGCTGATGTGAATGGGGTGGACAACCTGTAGCTGTCCTTCTTAGATATGCTTCAAAACTCTGTGTTAAAAACAACTGGTGGCATCAAGGACACCGAATCTGTTATTATACAATCTGTAGTTGTTGTTTTTTTTAATAGCCTTGATTTTTTTTTTCAATTTTGTCTTATTATTTCATAATAATGAATTAAATACTTTGACATTTTATCACAGAATTTAACCCCTCACCCTTTTTGACCTTTTAATTCTGACATTCAACTCATTATTGTGACTTAGCTAAGCATATTTTTTGAGCAAATGTCTTGTTGGTGTTGTTTTCCTTCATTTTTTATCATTATGACTTTGAAGCAATTATTACTTTTACTTATACCAGGTGTTTGACTCTTTTTTTTCTGCATTGTATCTCAACCATCACATTATTTGAATTCTTCTATTATATCTGACTTTTTATTTCATAAAAACACACATTTCACACTTAGACACCATTAGATACTTTCAACCTTATTTTACATTTATGACTCTAAAAATCTCCAACATGAACTCAGATTTAAGTTCAGTTATTAGGAATATTTAATACAGCCAAGCATGCAGCACAAAGGGATCACAAATAAATAAAGTGCGTATATGTTTTTTTTTCCTCTCTTGGGCTTAGCTCTCATCTCCATCTATTTATAACAGGCCTCTATAGTCATCATTAGAAATTCACACAGAGTAATGCTGCGTTCATCACTTCTCTTGGAGCGGTGAGGTGAGGGTTTGAATCTCAGAGGCAGGAAAGCAGTAAGTGTGTCCATGAACAAAAGAAAGACACCCACTTAAAGGCTGTGACAGCCGCCATGAAGAATAAAGGGATGATGAAAAACAGGCCCAAAGGAGCTCAGAGACATGTGTCATTTTTCCAGGGTGGGCTCTGTGGCTCCTGGGGGTCGATAATATCCAACAAGAACCCTCACAGGATGCACACGGACTCCACAAAGGCAAGGTTGTAGAAATATAGTGTCTAAAAATACCAGGAAAGCAGAGCCAGGGTTTATAGAATAAAGCTGTGGGTTTCAGTGTGTGTGTGTGTGTGTGTGTGTAATGAGAGCGAGCAGGGAATCAGCTGGCAGATTGGGCAGTGTCAGGACAGAGCTCCATTCATTAGAGAGAAGGAGCAACATAACAACAGAGACCCCGAGAGGCAGCTGCTCTGCCAAAGCAAACAAGATCAGCTTTTTTTCTCCAATACCTGTTTTCCATTAACTTCATTAAGGAGCCGTGTGGAGACACAAACCACCCAAAGTAAAAGCTTCCTCCTCGGAGGCCTGGCTTAGTGCTCGGTGCAGTGTAGAGACAGTGGAGAGACTGGACAGCGGAGCCTGTGATTGGCTGTGGAGGGAGGCAGCAGGTCAGCTGGGCTCAGCAGCGACACAGTGACCCTCTGAGAGGACCCAAACTCAGGGAGGGGGTCTAAAAACACTCCTCTCTTTCTTCTTCTTCCTCCTCACTTCCTGCTCTCTGCGTGCTCCAGCCTCCCTCCTCTCCTCTGTTCTCACCTTTTTCATTCTCACCTCTCCTTCTTCTCACTCGCTGCGTACAGAGCGTCCTCACACTGAGCCGCACGTCTGCACCGAGAGCTCATTATCTGATCTGGATACAGACTTTATACCGCTGAGAGGGAGGAAGCAGGCGTGTTTTCTGCTTTTTCTCGCTGACATGCATCAGAATGTAGTTGATGGCTGGTCCCTCCTGTTAATGTGTTCTGTTTGTGGTCATAAGTGAGCTGACAAACATCCACGGCGCAGTCTGGAGGCATGTTTGTACTTAAATAACTAAAAAAAAACAGCGTGGGTAAAGGGGTGAATTTATTCATCCCTACTTTTCTGGTTAACCTGTTGATGCCAAATCTGTGTTCGACAACAGCTTTACACTGTCCCAGCATGTCATGTAATCACTGCAGCTGCAGCAATTTGGTCACCTTCAAGTTATTTCTGAACACTGACCTCAGGATTTCTCTTTTGATATTTCTCTAAAATCCAAAACTTTAAGGAGTAAAGGACTTTAATTTAACTCTAACCAAAGAGTTTGATACCTCAAAATGACGCTGATTAAAACAACCTGTTGTTCTTGTCTAGTCTGACTGACAGATGTTTCCAGAATAAGTCTCCAGCCACTGTTAAAAAGAAAGCACAAACTGTGAATGTTTTGTAAGTTTTACACTGTTGAGGTAATGTTTGTGTTTGGACCAGATTTCATCAGAAAATCTGCTTTTCTCATGAAATATCTTTCACATTTGCTCACTTTATTTTGCATAATGCTGGAACAACAGCAGATGCATCTCCAGTCAGACTATGTGCTCTCTCTTCTGTCAGCTCACATGTTTAGTTGCAGGACCTCCAGACATTCCCACCCCAGTGATGATCATCCTCTTGGTCATGTTGGGCTGTAAAACCTCAAACCTGTTGACTCCTGGTCTGGCTCTGCTCATGTTGGTTTGTTGTAGACAAGCTAAATACGATCTGGTTTTGACATAGTTTATTTTATTTTGAAAGTCACTGGGTGTTTTTCAGTGGTTTACGTGCACAACTTTCTGTTCTGCTTGATCTGCTAATTGTGAATTGACATGTCACAGGTCTGACATCTGACAAAGTTAGGGTGCTTGCATATCTGCTGCAACCTGCCAGAGCAGGGAAGCAGCCAGACAGCAACAGAGTGGATCCAATGTGAGCTGACACACTGACTTTAATTGATATCGATTTGATGGGGAGGCAGAACAGAGCTGGGCCATAAACACATCTGGTGTATTTTCGCTATAAGGCATTAGCTTAGTCTTTGGAGGCAGAATATAGAATATGAATATATGGCAGAATATTGTGTTCTGAATCCCCTGTGAACCATCTTTTTTTTCCTCCAGGGACCCACTGACAAGAGCAGAGATGTACAACACAGCGGTGCACCATTAGTGTCTGATTTACTTAATATCCTTTATTAACACCGTTGTTCACCCTTGAAAAAAGTTATTTGATTTAAAAAAAAAAAAAAAAGCTTTACTGCATTAAAAAAGATTTGTGCATATATAAATATATATATATATATATATATATATATATATATATATATATATATATATATATATATATATATATATATATATATATATATTTAAAAAAATCAATGTAGAGGTAGATTCTGCAGGATTCCCCTAAAAAGTAAACTAAATGTCAGCTTTTACAATAATCAGCAATAATCCTGGGACACACGTGTGTCAGTGTCTGTGTCTGCCTTAACCCCCTCCACTGCCTGTATGTTGATATTTTGATTGTGTCAAGACATTTTTGGACAAAGAGTAGTAGTGCTTACATCAGCCAATCACAACCCAGTACGTAAGTGACTTTGTATGGTAATGATAGCAAGCGGAAGAAGCTAATCAGAGCAGCTACAATAGTGGAACTGGCACGGGGGAAGAAAAACACAACCAAAGCGAAATGAAACACCAAGCAAATAAAGACTTTTTCTAGATGAGGGTGATGCTTGGCTCAACTTTCATTCACTTTCTGGTACTTGGAGAGCAGCACGAAACGCTAAGCGAGTTAGCTTTCTGCTCAGCAGGTACGTGTCAAATACCTGTGATTAGCTTGTGCTAACATGCCAAGTCAGGTGCGCGGCTGTCGTGTCAAAATGAAGTGATGTTCTCAGACTGAAATCATTAACTTAATAATACATAAATAAACATTTCTTAACCAAAAAAACATTAAATTAATTTTAAATAATAGATTTGCTAAAAAATAAAAATACAACTGAAGATGTGCTAGCTTCATGCTACTGTTGGCTAATTTCTTCCCTCCCTTCAATCTCAACACCACTATTTCTGTTGTTCAGGCTTAAACCAGGTTGGGTCAAAAACATATTTACAGCCTGGTTTAAAAAAACAACAACTCAGGTCTAAATATCTCATTTCTCTATTGGCACTTTCTGAGAGTGAATATTAATTCAGTTTAACTTAAACTGGCACTCAACATTCCCTCCAGATTGTTTGCACGGAATATGTTTTACTTGGGTTTTCCTATCACAGGTGGCTTCAGGGTGCGAGACAACAACAGGAAATCTTGAGACTTAACTGAACCACAGATCAGGACCAAGTCAAAGCATAGAAAGCACTCAGAATAAATGAAACCTGAAGCAAAGCTTGATAATTTTATCCCAAAGAGAAAAACTTTGTAAAGTTTCAGTTCCTCACAGATCTGATGCTCAACTGTGCAGTTTAGTCATGTGTTTATATTTGATCTGTTTTGTTTCCTTCATCTCCACATATCTGCAGTTTCGCAACAAATTCCCGCTGAAAAAAGCAAAACACAAGGCCAACAGGAGTGCTCATGAGCGTGCTCGGAGGGGAAAGGAGCTGACACAGTGTTTTTGGAGCTCCATGTCTCCATTTCCAGATTTCCTCCTAACCAGCTGATGTCCCACAGGGCCGACCCGCTCAGACAAACAGTGCAGGTTATTTTCTCAATATTGGATATTGAAGAAACAGCGCTGCAGCCGGAGGAGTAAGCTGCTTATTCTGAATGTTCACACAGCGAGCGGCCGCAGCCTCATGATCTATTTAGAGCGGGAGCACGGCGGCGTTTCCGATGAGAAAAGCATATCCTGATTAGACGATGACATCTCAAAAGCTTTTCTGTTGCCTGTTTTTTTTTTTTTTTCTGCTGCAGTTGTGTGACCTCATTTCAGGAAACAAAGAGAGTTTGTTGTGAGGCTGGATAATCTGATTCAAAGGATCTTTATGTTATAGATACATGGAGCTGAGGGAGATAAAGTGAGGGAAACAGCAGAGAGGCTCAGGGGTAAACACAGGATACAGATTATTATTATTTCCTTCATACACTCAGTACAGTACAGAGCCGTGGCGCAGAGTGCTTTCCATTTATTATCAGCATCTCAGGGTCTGACTGTTCTGATTTTCATTGTAATCCTTTTATTTTCATACAGGCTCATCTTTTAAATCAAAACAGGACGCATTGTGTTTTCAGCTCCTGTAACTCGGAGCACGACCTTCTTTGTGAAACATCTGGTATTAGATCCTCACGAGCCTTTTGAATCATGATCCCAAAAGGCAGAGCAATTGGGCCATTTGGTGCACGATAATGAGAAAACATCATCAAAGAGCGGACAAAGAAACATCTGAACCATTAGACTTTACAGTTTAAGAATCTTATTTTGAAAGGATCTAATTTTGCCGCATGATTGGTCAGCTGTCTGGAGGACCTGGATGAAACTTTAAAAGTGATCTAATGACTTCTGGTATGTACCCAAACTTGAGGTGACATTTTATACGTTTTTCAGTGGGATTAGGATGAAAACTGGAGATATATTTTAAAGCAACAACATAGAAGTTTTAATTTTGATTATTGGACTATCTAAAGATAAAAACCCAAGAAAACAGTCAAAATTTAAAAAAAAAATACAGTTAAATGTGCTGTGAGGACTATACATTTGGTGTTGACTACAGTGACATCTTTAGACAAAATTTGTAGAGGGGAGTTTTTATTTAAGGGGAAGACTCCATTTCCCATGAGCACCATCACCCACTCAAACACAGGTGCTGAATTAGATACTTTTAAAGGTAACAAACAAATTCTGTCTGTAGTACCCAGTACCGATTTACGCAAAGTTGAATGGTACCATGTTTTGATACCTAAACCCATCCTTGTGACTGCGAGGGAGTGGAAGA